>NC_090924.1:1221275555-1221900555 GCF_040938575.1 Ambystoma mexicanum
GAGCTTCAGCACTGAACCCCACCAAAGGCCAACGAACAAAGAGACCAAACCTGGTTTGGCACGCAGAGACAAACACAAGAAGGACCTTTCCTAAAAGAAACAGCGATAAAAGTAGACAAGAGTCTGTTTTTACAGATCGGTCTTGGGCGCCATATTGAAAAACATGGCTGACCTGATTTTTAGCTACCGTTGTTCGCAGTCAGGAAAAACTCATGGTAGTTTGATCTAAACCACTGCCACCAGCCATTTAAAGTAGGAAAGGGTAACATTTGACTGTTACTTGAGTGTTTGACTGAGGGGAAGCTAGGCAACCCCTTCAGCACTCTATAGGAAGATAGTGTGTGCTGGGTCTGTAAATTTAAAGAGACTAGTAAAGTCAATTTAACTTTACATGCTCTGGGAGACAATAGTCAGTCCCAGAGAAGGTGTTTAAACCATGGGAAGTCTGAAAGACACCCCTGTGCCACTGCACTGAAGGTGCTGTGTGACACGCAGAAAAAGATGATGCCCATGAAGTTTGTTTAAAACACCATAACCAAAGAACACAACAGTAAAACACACTGGAAATTAAAAGTTCAAAGCCCCAAAATATACCAAAAGAGCTGGAGGGCTCTAAGGCAGAGGGAATTTAGCACTTGGATGAGAAATCTCCCTAACAATGAGGAGCACTAAAGAAAACCTAGTTGCACTACTCAGTGGAACAGAAGAGCAAAAAAGTTTATAGCTGACTTGCTTTGATACTATATGCTCACAGAAGGTCTGCACCCATAGCGTAGTACACTAAGCATTTGAGATGAGACAAGACAAAGTACAAGGGTTTATGTGGGTATTTTACAACCAAGTTTTACATTCATTGGTGCCAAACAACAATAAAAACAACAGGAGAACAGATGTTTTGGCCAATGCATTTCGGACAAAACAATATCCGTCATCCGGGCACATCTGCCTCATATATTCTAGAATATCCACATTGGTAACAAAGTTAGAGATGCCTCTGTGGCCAGGTACACAAGTCATCAAAAACTCAGCAAGAGGTCGGATGAGTGGACGTCAGAGCAGCGTCTGCCAAATAAGAAGGGGACGAATGTTAAAATGTAGTTCCAAAATGTTTTTGTTTTATTCATTCTCCATAGACACATATTTGTCAGAGCCTGCAGTACAAACAGATGGATGTATTTGCTGGGTTAGTGCCTGGGCCCAAAAGTATCCTTTCACAAATATGGTGCAAATCTGCCTAACGTTTTCTTTTAAAAGAGCCCAAATATCGGCAAAAATGTATTCGTGATTTCTCAGTTCAGTACACAGCATACTTTGGGATGTGCAATGTAGGCAGAGTGGCCACTTTGGCACGATTGATGAAGTCTGTGGCATTGCAGAATGTCATGCCTAAGGAAAGGTGGGAATTGGGCGTGTCCAAAGACCAGGTTCAATGACTATTGTTGAGTCAATCTGGTCACGTTCTAGGCAAATTGGTCACTAGAGAAGACTGGAGGCCTTGGCCATTGGCCAACAGATACATAATATGGCTATAGGCCTTGCCAGCATCTCCAAAGGCAAGGCTCAATGGCTAATTTCAGTATCTTCAGTATTTAGCAGAAATCAGAACATACATTGTGTTGATTACACTATGGGGGTCATTCCGAGTTTGGAGGCAGCCATGGTGCTATAAGCACCATGGCTGCCTCCAAACCTGGGTTCGGGTCCGGTCTGGCTGAATTGGGACTTAGTCGGTAATTCCGACCTTGGAGGACCCGGTAAGTCCCCATTCAGTAAACCATTCACCATTCCCATTTCAGACCCCATAGGGCTCAATGGGGAAGGCGCTAATTACGGGCCCGCAAATAGCGAGCCCGTTATTAGCCCCCTGGTCCCTTAGCGGGACCCGCAAAGGACGTGTGGTCAGACACCGCTAAGGGACCTCGGAATAGGGCGCTAAGGGTTTACCGGCACCAGCATCCTTACCGGTGCCGGTTATCCCTTATGCCCAACTCGGAATGAGGCCCTATATCTTTTATATATCTTTTTATTCTGTATATGGTTCCACATGTTTTCACCACAGCCACTTTAACCGTTGGCACTTAAGCCGTGCAGTGTTCAACATGGCCGTTTAGGGTGATATATTCTTTTTAACGGGGCGACACCACTTAACACCCTCATCTAAAAGGTACCACTCACCACCTCCCAACCTCCAACGCACAATACATATCAAAAAGACAGTTCATCGAAAACAACTGCAGTGAAAACTACATGGTTAAAATGCCAACGTGTAAAGTGGCCACAATGAAAAATACGATAAGCGCTGTATATATAAATTATAGAGACGTATGAATATGCAATGTTAAATTGGTGTTTCTTTATCATACGCTCAATAGATTTGAATTATTTAAGAAATGTTAATGTTTTTGCGATGGTTAAATTAGGCCTTGATTGTCTTGTTTGTGTCTGTAAGTTACATTTGGTGATGTAATTAGTATTGAGGATTAACTGTGTCAAAATTGGCACTACGCATCTTTAGAGAAGTGACCAAGGAATATATAATATGAATATGTTCATATCAGCTTCATCGACACTGCATTTCCTATTCTTTGTACATTGGGCCTCATTACAAGTTTAGTAGTATCTTGGTGGTAAACCTGACAAGATACCTCCAAACGTTATTACCATTGCCCCTACTTGCTCTGGTGGTTTTACCGCCAGATTGCAACTGGCAATAGGCGATGTTAGTCCACATCTATTTGAGAACATTGTACTCAATGGGGAATTTCGGAGGGATTACCGCTGCCGTAATTCTGTCGTGGACATTCCATCAAATTTGGGTGGAAAGTTGTGTATTTACCTCTCATTCATATGTGGAGGGGAATCCTCCATGTTTCTGCGCCACTCATATTTGGGAGGTGCAGTAATACAGTGGAATATGGTAATGGCTCCACATTCAACACGCAGCGCCCAACTCGTAATGAGGACCACTTTCTGAGAAATGCACAGTGGCTACTTTCTGTGGGTGAAATGGGGTAAAAGGGTTGACCTGGTGTGGTGTTGTGGTGGCAGAAGGCCATGTTACATGGCAATTGCCCAATGGCAATTTCCACTGCCCATTTTAGGTGGCTTAGTGTGGTCCGTATTCCATGGATATGAAATGGTGGTCCTGTGTCCCTGGGCCTGGATGTAGGTCAAGCTAATGGCCAGTTTTGCAGACTGAATATAGCCTGCTGCATGTCCAAAGTCTCTGCCCTTTGGAAAGTGGCCCCTGGACAGGGGGATGCTTCTACACTGAACAATTTGGATGGTTTGGTGGAGTGTGTGGTCCATGGATGTGAAATGTGGGTGAAGTGGACGCTTTGGGAAGATGGATGTCGTCTGAGACATGGCTAAAGCCATGCTTCAGTGAAAGTGACCAATGATCAGCATAAAGTGTGCACTGGACATGGTCATAGGCCAGGTCCATGTTTAATGTGAGTTGATTTAGGTATGCCCATCACAAAGTTGTGACTTGTGAATGCTGTAGCCAATGGCCAATGGGCAACATACTCACAATGTGGCCATAGGCCATGGCCCTTGTGCAGGAGCTGTGCAATGGTGGTGACGTTGGCTTTGCATCACTGCAGAGCAGGTCCAGTGGTTAATTTGGGTGGCTTGAGTATCTTGTAGGTTGAATTCAGAAGGTAAAATGTAAGGTTACACTCTATGGGCCTAATTAACAGTAGCATTTTATAATGGCAAACCCCCATTAGAAAACACTCTGTGAATCATGCCTTATGTTTTGTTTTATATATATTTACTTTTTAGAGAAGGATACAAATGTTATCGATTGAAAGATGTGTGATGTTTCCTTAGCTTTGGTCTCAAACTCAATAGATCGTGCCTACCGTGGTGAATATTTTTCCAACAACAGACACTTGTCCATAAGTGAAGCAGACTAATTTACAGTTTTGTTTTTGTTCCATCAGCCACACACTGAATAAAAGAAACTCAGTTTAAAAGTGTTCTGAAGTTTTTCAACTTGATGGATAGGAGAGACATTCAGGGCCTGATTTACAAACCATTTTAGCTTCAGGAGTTTAGGACTAGGATGATCATGAGAGACTTTGAATTATATTCCATAAACTACAGGGATCTGCAGTTTTCTTTTATGACTCATATTTTTGCTGAGCCATGCTGGTAGACAAGACCATAGCGACACATATCCCATTCAATGAATGAAAATATTGGCTATCATTACGAGTCAGGCGGTGGACCATGGTGCTATTAGCACCATGGTCCATGCCGGATTCCGCCATGGTGGATGGCGGAATTACCGCCCCATTCAAAGGTGAGTGGGGTGGTAATTCCCCATTCACCATTTGCCCTTCCCCATTCCCATTTTTGCCCCATAGGGCATAATGGGGATGGGGAAGGTGCTAATTACGGCACCGTAAATTACGGTGCCGTAATTAGCACCAAGGTCGCTTAGCGCCTTGGACTTTAACGCCTGCAAAAAGATATTGTCACGTTTTCTATTTGGTTCCCATTGATGTTGAATCTCAACTTGTGTGGTTTTTTTTGTGAATGATTTGATTAAGGTCATTGGGCCTCATTACACGGAAGGCGGTGGTCCAGGGTGCTATTAGCACCCTGGACCATGCCGGTAAAATACCGGCACCGCCTTGGCGGAAAGGGGATTTACCGCCCCATTCCAAGGTTGGAGGGGCGGTAAATCCCCTTTCCGCCATTGCCCTTCCCCATTCCCATTTCTGCCCCATAGGGCTCTATGGGACTGGGGAAGGCGCTAATTACGGCACCGCAATTTTGTGGTGCCGTAATTAGCTCCGAGGTCCCTTAGCGGGTTGGTATTTAACGCCTGCAAAAAGCAGGCGTTAAAACTCCAACCCGCTAAGGGACCTCGTAGTACGGCGGTAAGGGTTAACGGTCACCGTTGCCATTAACGGTGACCGTTAACCCTTACTGCCGTCCGTGTAATGAGGCCCATTGTCTTGGTTTTCGCGATGTTGATTGTTAGTTTGTTTTTGTCCATATAGCTACTCAGGGCTGTCAGAGATGCTTGTAGTCCATTGGGTGTTTTGTCCAATAAAACAATATCATCTGCATATGCCATCGCAGGCACTGGTGTAGAGTTTATTTTTGGTGGATTGGTTTTGTTGGATCTTAGGTGTTCCTCAATGTCCGCCGTGAACAGGTTGTAGAGAGTTGCTGCCAAGGGGCAGCCTTGCTTTAGGCCATTTACTGTTGAAATTGCGTTGGTGGTGGCTCCTTGTTTTGATAATCTCACTTTTATGGTGGTTTCTGAATAGAGGAGAATGATTGGTTCAAGGATGTTCGATGGACAGCTCCATGCTCTGAGTTTTGACCAGAGTTTTTGGCGTGAAATCGCATCGAAGGCCATCTTTAAATCTATGAATGCTGCATGTATTGTAGTGTGAGAGTTGATGGCTTCATGCTTTATTAGTTGTAGTAGTATGAGATTAAGATTTGTTCCGAAATTGGCTGTGAAACCCGTTTGCCTTACTGAGAATTTGTTGTTTTCGAGTGCCCACGCAGTTAGTTGTTTCAGAAGTATTGAGGCGAATAGCTTCCCAAGCGGGTCCTGTAAGGCAATTGGGCAGACGGAAATTTTGTGGTTCTTCTCTTGGTCCTTGCTTATGAATTGGAACAATTATTGCCGACCTCCAAGAGTTTGGTATTCGGTTCAGTGTGTTTAGCAAGGTTGTGATATGGCACATGAAGTTCACCCAGTGTTACTCCCCACTCCGAATAGGCCTAGGATGCAGAGAAAATGACCTTGGAGATGTTGCTGGTATAGGATTCCGAATTCAGCCTTCCATCCCAGCTCCCCTGAGTACAAGACTCAGGCTTCCTCAAAGAGGGGCTCTTTTCCACAATGTACCTCTCTGCTGTTTCAGTTAGAACAGACAGAGATGTCAATTGAATAAAAGAGCGGGGAGAACACACACCGCCAATACCAATGCTGCAAAAGAATACCAAGATATTAGACAGGGTTGATATTATACAGGTGATTAGAACAGTTGAATTGATTGAACAACTACCTATATAGATATTGGAGTCGAGTTGCGTTTCCCCGGGATAATCTACAAAGAATTACACAAATTAGTGGAATTGAACTAAATCAGTATCGGTTCCCACTATAGTTATAGAATTGATAACAACTGACCTGAGTAAAGATAAATGGAGTAAGAGGAGTCCAGCATTCTGAAGACAACGGCAGGAGAAAATAACAAACAGGGAAGTTAGTATAGGTAAGTAACCCCGAACGGCACGAGGGACGCACTAGTGCCGGGTTGGTGCAGATCAGGAGAGCGTTCATGCACTAAAGAGCAATCTCACAGGAAAGTCACTCAATGTCCCAGAATCCAACAGAAGACAAAATCCATGGAAGACAATAGGTATGTACCTGAGTACACGAGTATAGTTGAGTAGCTGTAGAGATGATCCGGATGTAGACGGCAATGAGAGCCGTATCCAGTAGCGTTCCGAGTCCAAACCAGACGATCACGACAAGAATAAGGGAGGAGACGAGGCAATCTAAAAGTCAGGCAAAAGGTCAAAACCAGGAGTTCAGATAAGGATTCGTGTAGGGAGACACGAAATGGAAACGGATGAAACCGCGTGTAGCTGGTAACGCTAATTAGCAGCAACGAGCCCCTTGGAAGACGGTGGTTTTATAGTCGTAAGAGGGGCATGGCTTGCTGTACGTCTCCCACGTACAAGACATGTCAGGTGACCTGGAGTGCGTCGACGTTTGTACAGACGCCATGGTAGTTTGTACCTGGACCATAGAGGAGCCTGTAAAGAAGTTGTATTCTGCAAGGATGCCCGCGGGGAAGTCTGAAGTGTAACAGCCAGGCAGGGGGGTCTTGCTTAATGACAGCATTAGACAGTCCGTCAGGGCCAGGCATTCTAGACATGTTCAGATTTTTGATGAGCTGCATGAAGTCTTCAAATTCTGCATTTACATGCCATTTCAGTTTGTTTGTGGTCTTTTGGGGTTGCGTTTTTTGCGCTCCATAAATGGTCGAAAAATGCTTGATCCAAATTTCCTGTGGAACATTAGCTGTCAGTTTGTGCTGTTTTTGCAGGTTGTTGTTGAGCAAGTTCCAGAGCTCTCTCGTATTGTGGGTCTTGTGTAGTTTCATTATGTTTTCTGCATCTGCTTGTTGGATGATTTTTTGTTGTGATTTTCTCCAGTTTGCGTATTTCTGTTTCAGATTTTTGATCTGTTTCTTGTTTTCTGCAGATGTTGTTTTCTTTAGATGTCGTATTGATCGATTTAAGCATTTTTTCCTATCAGCTATTTCTTGGCTGTATGTATGGCGATGATCTATATGTGGGCGGTTTTTGAGAGTTTGCCGGAAAGGGAGTAGAATCCACTCATAGTTGAGTTTCTCGGAATCTGTTAGAATGGCATCATGGAGTTTCTTCGGTAAGTTTGCCATGGCTGATTGTGGAATCCTTAGTCTTGATGTTGTGCCGTCGAGTTCCACAGAGACTGTTGGCACTGGTTCACTTTGCTAAGTTATTGGCCCGGAGTGGACAGTGAGTAGGTTGTGGTCACTTTTATCAGTTATAATCGCTTGTGCGATTATGACACATTCATGTAGGTTGTATGATAGGAATATGTAATCAATGATTGCGTTTGATGATCCTCTAGTCCAGGTTGGTGTGTAGGCTACAGAGTTGTTCCTTGCATGGTTCACAAGGATGAGATTGCGATTTGTAATTTCGTTCATCCAGTTCTTTGCTTACGGAGCAAGATGTGACTGAGTTCGGAGGGATCCATTTTTGTTGTATAGCTTGATATTCAGGTCACCACAGATTGTTATTTCTGGTAGCTGGTGGTTTGTCACAGCCTTGTCGATTGCCAAGAACACACCATCAATGAATACTTCCGTTGATATTGCCGTAGGGTTCCAATACAGATTTAAGATTATAACTGTTGTGCCGTTTTTTTTTCATCGTGTGAGTCGATCTTGGTGCACATTAGTTTTATTAATTGGATCCATGGATTGATGTTTTCAGTGCTCATTACTGTACAGTGGGGATTTATATTGATTAGGGTCAAGAGCCCTGACGCTGGTCTTCCTTGATTTTTGACAATGCCAGGGTTGAGAAAGGTGAGGAAGCCATCACAGGCTGGAGGTTCGCTGAGCCAAGTTTCCTGAAGGCATATGATTTGGTATTGTTCAAGGTCTTTGGACGGATTTGTGAAGAGATGCAGGTTTCCTCTGGTTTTCCACGAGCAAAGTGACCACGTGTATCCCAGGTTTGTTGATTGTTATGAGCGGGAGATCATTGAGTCTTCTAAAGATGCGGTTCCTGTGAATGAGGTTTCCGAATTATAGGTTCTTCTGATCGGTCTTTCATCTCTGCATGATTTGTGTGTTTGTGGTGATCGTCTCCTCTTTCTGTCGGCTCCAGTGTGATCGGCAGCGCACTTGGTCGTTTGTGGTCTCGATTGATGTTGCCGGTTGTAGTCTCTGTCCGAAGTGTCTCTCTATTTCTGTTTAGCAGGTATTCTTGTGGTTGTGGGAGCCCAGCAGATGCAGCCAAGTTTTTGTAGCTGGGCATGACTTGATAATATCAGTTCCTGGTTGTTTGGGTCCACCAGCTCTATGACAATCTTATCTAAGTTTAGGTCATCTTTGAATATTGTGAAGTCAATGTCTTTTGATGCTATTTTCTTCAATTGCGGTATTGCTTCAAAAAGGTGTAGAACATTATTTCTGTTTAGAATTAGAGGCTCCAATCTATTAGTTTTGTTTTCAATGTGAATTTCGTAAATTTCATTTTGTTGTATCGGATTGACAAATGATGGAAAGATGAAGCTGTGTTCAGTGCGATCATGAAGGCTTGTCATGAGTGACTCCGATGAGATTTGGTCGTAGGTTTCATGTGTTATTTCATCCATTGTGTCGCCTTCTAGGGATGCATCTGAGATTTCCTCTATAGAGAGGTCTGAGATTTCTTCTTGGTTATTAGTTATTGGTTGTTCATGTTCTAAAGGATATTCATAAATTATTATGAAGCTTGCATGGCTTGTTGGTTGGCTTGGTGGCAGTAAGTTGTCTAGTAATTGGTCTTCATGGGTAGATAAATTAGGTAGTTCTTCATCAATAGATGGTTCAGCTGGTGGCCTTCGTGGCACTTGAGGCTGAGTCCGGATTTTAGGGTTTTGGTTTTCCTGGTTTTCGGTGGTTGGTTTCATGGTTCTTAGGAATGCTCTTGAGCCCGTTTGTCATTTTTTGTTGGTTTTGGATTGTGTAGGTTTTGGGTCCTTTGAGTTTTTTTCTTTTGTGAAGATCTGGTATGCCTCAGTGGGGTTCTTATTTGATTGTTTAGGTTCTATAGCATCCGATTTTGAAGTGGTGATGTTTCCGGCTGTTTCATTCAGCACGTGATGTTCATGGGTCGAGGTAGCGGCAATTGGTTGTTGGAGTAGATTGTCGGAAGGGAAGGTTGGTATTCCTTCTTGAGTAGGTATGTTGGGTTGCGGGACTAATTGCTGTTGATGGTGTGCTTTAAGCAACTGTAAGAGCTCTGTTGTTAGCTTTGTTTTCTCTTGACGATCCCCTCTCGCTATTTCGGCTAATCTTTGTTGCCAACAATGTGATTCTTCCGCTTCAACAGTCAAGCAGGATTCGAGTGACGAGACAAAGTTCTCCATGTATATTTGTTTCGAGTGTATCAGAGCCAAGAGAGTTGCTTCTTCTTTTATGCTGTCTTTCATACTTTCATGTAGTTTGAGGAAGGGAATCATCGCTTGAGAAAGTTTTGCTATGAGCATGTTTTGTAAATCTATCATCGTTGTCGGAATTCTCGGGTTGTTGTTTTCTTCAGGGTGATCATCTTTTGGTGTGGTATTGGTGTTTTTGTCTTGTAGAGTGATCGGTTTTAAGTTCTTTGTTGTAGGATCTGGCGTATAGTAGGAGTCGTCTGAATCGTAATTTCAGCGTGTTGGGATGGTTTGTTTGTCAATATAGTCGGATTGAGGTTCTGTTTTCACAGGTACATTTTGGGTATCGTGTGTGATACACGGAGTCGATGTTAGTTGGAGTTGTTGTATTTTTGGTCGGATGCCAAAAATGTCCTTTCTTTTTTCAATGCTTGTCATTATTGACTCAATTTCAGTAATGTCCATTGATAATCTTGCTGCTTTGGTTTTTATTTTGATACCAGCAGCGTCTGAAGGTTGTGCGAGTTTGATGGAGTTGTGAGTTTGTAGCCATGCCAATTTTGCTAGCCTTGCTTTTTCTTTCTTTGTTTGTTGGGATGACGTCCATGGTGGTTTTTGAGGATGTAGGTCGTCTCTGAGTTCACTTGGTTGGTGTATTGGGGTGTCTTTGCCAGGAATGTGGTTTGGTTGGCCTTTTGTTGTCGAATTGTTGGTGGTTTCTTGTGTTACGGGGCAAGGTGTGGAGAGTAGAGTGTTTCTTTGATCACTTGTCGATTGAACTTCTTTTTTCGCTGTCTTGTTGTTGCCGCTAGAGCAGTTCAGGTTGTTATTTGGAGGTTCAATGTGATCAGATGTCGTTGTTCTGGGTTCCTGAGTGCTGAGTGTAGGTATTGATGTTGTGTCTTGTGTTTTGTTACACTGAGGACTGATCTTTGCAGGTCGATAGTTTTCAGTAGATTGGGCGAGAATATCAATTTCCTGGTTGCTGTGGGGTGACACAGGAGTGTAAATGATTGGAGATGATGAGTCTTCCTGTTGATTTACAGTACAAGGATTGTGAATTTGTGCTTTGATTTGAGCAAGTATTAGTTCTTTAGCAGGTTGGTTCTCAAATTCAGATTGAATGTTTTCGTGGAGTGTAGTGCGAGATAGGCTTCTCGTTTAGCTTTGGAGTTCTTTGATAAGGTTTTTTGGTTTCCTTTGGGATTTGGTGCTCTTTGAAAAGATTGTTCGATGGTTAGTTGTGGGGAGTCTTGACCAGCTGAGCCAACAGTGACAAGTTTATTTCTTTGTCTAGTCTTTGGCCGTTGGATGCTTTGTTGTTTAGTGATTCGATTTGTAGACATTCTTTGTGGATTGGTGTGTTTCCTGTTAGGATCCAAGGGACGAGCCCTTTCAGTCTCCTAGCAGTACTTAAGGGTAAGTTGTGCTTGGTATTGTGTTCAGGATCCAAGGGTCATGCCCTTTCAGTCTCCTGAGCGGTGATAAATCCAAGTCTCTAATATGACTAGAACATTGATTGATGTGTCTTCCTTGTTGAGATCTGGAGGACTAGTCTTTCCGGTGTCTTGTTGATGTTGAGTTTTCTGTTGCGGTGGATGTGTGGCATAGGATCCAAGGGACGGGCCCTTTCGGTCTCCTGTAGGGAGCCAGCACAGATCTCCTCTATGTTGCTGGCGCTGGTGTCTGCCAGAGGAGTCGGGTATGCTGTTAGACTTCTTTGTTAGGATCCAAGGATCAAGTCCTTTCGGTCTCCCAGTCCGGGGATGTTTTGTTGATTTATGCCTGTTTTGCAGAGATAGATGCAGCGAGCCAAAGATGGTGGGGGACAAAAGATATGCTTCTTGATTCCGTTGTGGGTTGATATCTTTTAGGCTTGTTTTTAACTTTGTTTTGTGCTGTGGAGGGATCTGTGGTTAGAAAGTGTAGGTCATTCTGTACGTTATTTTCTTCACAGGTTGTATGGATTCCTGTAGGTGTGATGGTGAGGAGAAAGCAGGATTAAGAAGAGAGTTCCTTTGGTGTCGTGATAGGAGTCCAGTAATTTTCTTCACAGGTTGTATGGATTCCTGTAGATATGGTGGTAGGGAAAAGGCAGGATTTGAGAGAAGAGTTCCTTTGGTGTCTTAATGGAAGTCCAATGAGAGTGTGTCAGTGAGCAGCGCTGCAATGCGACTCCTGTGTCGTTTCTCAGATGTCGGTGTGGTGTGGCTACTGGTCGCTCGTGCCACGACTGAAGTGTGTACCTGCTCAGCATCTTTCAAGCTATTCAGGACTCTGCAGGAGACCACAGGCTGTTCATGCAGTTTCCTCGTGGTCTGTAATTGGCTGGCAGGCTGAAGGGGGGCGCTGTGCTGGTCTCGAGATCCTAGGTCTCGTAGGTATCCTGGCAGTGGTGACATCGGGGGTTGCGGGATCCTCTAGGAAGTGAACGAGCCGTTCTGCAAGGAAAGGGCTGCCTGCTGGCGTATGTGCTTCTATGCGAGTGCCCTGGCGTGGGGAGCTGCTGACCTCTTTCAGGGGCGAGAAAGCTTCCGTGAGATCCAGTGACTCTCGCTGGTGTCTCGGGGGCGACGATGCCGCGACCTACAGGCTGGTCCAAGGAGCGAGGGAGGCGCCGTCGGAGGCTCGCGTTGCTGGAAGTATGTAGTCTGGTCTGCAGGCACCCCAAGGAGAATCGCTGCCTCTCTTGGGGATGAGGAGGCCGGCGCGGGGAGACCCATGTTGAGCCGGTGTCGTGGGAGTCGTGGGAGAGCAGGCGGGTTGGAGCCCGCAGAGCCCGAAGACCCAAAGACTCTGCGACCGACTCTGCGGCCGCTCCACAGTATTCTGGGGATTTTAAGTTCTTAGGTAGTTGCAGTAGAAAGAGGACTGTAGGCAGTCCAATGAATGCAGTCAGCAGCAGCAGTCAAAAAAAGTGAACCTTCTCTAGTGCAGACCCAAAGACTCTGCGACCGATGTTATAAATGATAAGTCATTTATAAAATGCCTGTACACATGTGTTTCTAGACGTGACAAGACAAAGAAGGGGGAAACAGAAGAAGGACAAAACAACAATCTTACTAGGACTTGTGCCAAGCACATCGAGCAAGTACGGGGAAAAGGGAGGGATGAAGTGCCACGGGGGAGGGAGAAGTGCAGGTAATTAAATAAGTGCTGCCGGACGGTGGCTCATTAAAGCAGAGAGAAGGGACTGTAGAGCTGCAGATACAGACCCTTAAGTGTTGGGGGAGCCTGGAGGCTGTGCGAGGGCAACTGGGCTCGAGTTCAGTGGGTGGACAGGTGATCAGTGCACGGAGCAGTCAGCCACATCAGCAGGGAGGAAGAAGAGAGAAAGCAGAAGGGAAAAAAAAATCTTGAGTTGCTTCCGGAACCAGAAGTGGTTCTGCTCAAGTTTGAGAGAGGCAGGGAGGCTGTTCCATTGGGAGGCCCCAGCTGAGGAAAGAAATCTGCCCACCAATCTCTGCTTGGAGAAGCGCCTGACCCTCACAGAGTTGGAGGTGGATGAGCGGAGAGTGCGAGAAGGAAGATGTTTGGGAAGAGAGAGTTGGAGTTAGTTCCAGGTCCCAGAATGCCTTGTGGACGATGAAAAGGATTTTGCATTTTATCCTTGCAGCCACCGGAAGCCAGTGGAGAGATTTCAGAGTTGGAGAGATACAATTCCTGGGCTTGAGGCCAAGCACAAGTCTTGCAGTCCTGTTCTGAATACGTTGTGAAGGTCGAAGAGTAGAGACAGGCAGATTTAGAAAGAGGCAGTTGCAATAGTCCATCTTACAGAGGACCAGGGCTGTGGAGACAGTGAGCCTCTGGGGGAAACTGAGAAAAGGCAGAATACCTTTGAGAAGGTGCAATTGATAGTGTGACTACTTAGAGTTGTCAGAGATGTGAGAAGAGAAGGAGAGGGTGGAGTCGAAGAGGACACCAAGGTTCTTAGCCTCACAGGAAGGAGTAGGAAGAGGGCTCAGGGTGGTCGGCCAGAGAGTGAGAGGCAAGGAGGGAGCAGGTGTCCCATTGAGGAGGATCTCAGTCTTACTGGAATTAAGCCAGAGTTCATTGGCGGAACACCATTCCTGAATTTTGGCCAGACAGTCTGGTGTGAGAGAAGGACCAGAGGTGGCTAAGGGCAGCCTGAAGGAGAGCTGGGTGTCAGCCACATAACACTGAAAGTTGGAGCAGAATATAGTGATACAGACGCAAGAGGTGTAAGGTAGTGGTTGAAAAGCCAGGGAGAAATCTTAGGCCGCTGAGGAACACCACAAGTAGAGCGAGAGATAAAAGAGAGGAAAGACCCCAGTTGGACCTGGGATGGTCAGTCAGTAAGAAAGGAGGTCCATCAGGCCAGGCCATTGCCTGACCAGTGATACCCAGGTTGTCACAGAGACGATTGAGCAGGATGGTGTGGTTGACCATGTCAAAAGCAGAGGAAAGATCAGGGAGATTGAGGACAGAAGGAAGATTAGCATCAAGATTAGATAGCAAGTCTTCATGGGTTTTCAGGCGAGCAGTTTACGTGCTTCTGGCAGTGCTGAAGCCAGACTGGTGGTTGTGGAGACAAACAACAGATTCAGTATGCCTATTAAGTTGGGAGATGGCCAGATATTCCAGGAGTTTGCCCATGAAAAGAGCAATAGTTAGCTGGAGAGGAAGGATCGACAGAAGGCTTCTTTAGAAGAGGGTGCACAAGGGAGTGCTTTAGAGGGCAAGGGAAGGTTCCAATAGCAAATGAGTGATTAAAGAAATTGGCCAAGACTGGATCAAGGCTGTCAATGTGGTCATTGATGGTTGTAGATGGATAGGGGAGAACCTGCTTTGATGAAATTTTCATAGATTGGACTTGCCTGGAAACATTGTCAGGTGTGAACAGGGAAAGGAGGAGAAAGTAGGAGGAGAAACTTTCTAAGACGGGCCAGGGGTTGTAGAGGTGGAGGAAGAGGAGGTAGAGGAAGAGAGAGTGGATGTCCTTAGATTTAGTGGTGAAATGAGAAGCCAGTGCTGTGCAGGGGGCCTGGGAGGAAACAGGGGAGGTAGAGACTGCAACATGATTGGCCAGCTCCTTGCAGATTTTGAAGAGTTCAGCCGAGTTGTTAGATACCGCAGAGACGTCAGCTTGAATGTAGGTTCTATTCTTGGAGAGGTCAGGGACTCTGTACTGCCTTTGCAGCAGGTTCTCCAGATACCATCCCCTTCCTTTCAGCCACCGTACACTTGCGTTTAAAGGTGGCGTGGTCGGAATCATACCAAGAGTTCAACTTGGATGTAGGCTTCAAACAGATCCTCATGACAGGGGCAAGGACGTCAAGAGTGTTAGAGATAGAGAGATGAAGGTTAGAGAGGACTGTCTCAGAGTGTGAGTCAGTCAAAGGTGTAGGAGGAGGAGAGAAAGTAGCTGCGAAATTCGCAACTGACACACGCTTCATGGGCCGAATGACCAAGAAGGTAGGTGGCAGTGCTGTGTTCGCCTTTAGCCTGAGGGGTAGAGAGAGAGGTGGGAGGAAAGGAGAAAGTGGTCGCTCCAAAAGAGAGGAGGAGGTCAGAGGAGATCAGAACATAGGGGGGTGCCTTCCAGAGTGAGTCGGCCAGAGGGAAGAATAGAGAGTGAGAGAGAATTACAGAGTTTGCAAATGAGACCAGAAGAGGGGCTAGTAACATTCAGAAGCTGTTCTTGCATCGTCGGACTTGTCTGCTTCTCTTTCTCTCACTCAGTGTCCGCTCAGTGATGCAGCAGGTCTGTGGTCTCGGCATCGTTGCTGGACTTAACAGTCCACCAAAGCTCGGTCATACCACCACCTAAGGTTTGATATCTTCATTGGAGTTCCCCTCCCTCAGTTTCTCCTGCTTTCAACTTCACTTTTGTCACATTTACACACCAGCTTTCTCCCAGGTTAGAACACTGCGAGATCTGGTCTCTCTCATATTTCACTGCAATGTATTATAACACTGGTAGGTAACCATTAGACAGCCTACACTATATGAAGTCCAACCCTATTTGGAATTGACAGTTTTCAGAGTCAGATGGACACTGGGGACAAAGAAAGGCAGAAGTAAGACAGAGAAAGGTGATTTTCATAGCAAGAAAGTAACAAAATAGGATTCAAAGGGTTCTGGGGGCTAGGTAGGCCAAAAATTCTGGCTCCAGGACCAATGTCCTAAGGCACATGAGAAGACAGTTGGATTGTCCACCCCAACGTGACATAATATGTTCAGGAAGATCGAACAGCGGCACAACAACAGCCCAGGTAAGTACCTTCTTCGGTGAAGAAGAACGATGTCACTGGCAGGTCCCCAAGGTGATACGACAACAGCTCCAGTTCAGGATCCCAGGTTTTGGTGGCTGGAGGGAGAACTTCTGGCAAAAGCAGGCTCAGTCACAGGGATGCCCAGCAGAGGATCTTTGTGGCACCAGGTTGTGGAGGATGGACACATGCTTCGTAGCAGCGATGGTTTCCACCTGAAAGGCTTTTGTCCTTTTCTCTGTCATTGACTCAGCTGAGGAGACATCTATTATTGGGATGGAATATCTGAAGGCTCAAACAGATGCCCACAATTTTTCAGCCAGAACTGTGCTTTGCAAAATGAGGCACCATAGCAGAGCCAGAGGTCCCAGGTTATTCAGAGATTATAGGCCCGGATGTTAACAGTTCATCATGCCATGGCTCATACTGTAGCTGGTCTCGAGACTGGTTAGGCCAGCCAATCCAAGGGAGGAAGTCATCCAGTCTGGATCTTCCTTGTTGCCCAGAAGAAAGGGCTGGAACAGCAGTGGTTACTCAGTCGGCTCTGGCGGTTGCTGGAGGTCGCTACAAACATCTTTCTTATTTCTTCCTCTTTGGAATGGATCTTCCAGTGGATGACTCTGAGATGTTTCTGTGCCAGGACCCTGGCCTTTTATTCAGGGACCCAGCAAATCAGCATGCATGCTACATTCACACTTTGGGTGGTAGCTGTCTTAAGCGATAGCCAGGCACCCAATCAGAACTGATCCAAGCAGACATACTGGAGGAAAAATAACTGATGAGTTTTGGCATCCTCCCAGCTTCCTGTCCACCCAGACACACTGGGGTATTTGGGCAGCGCATCAAAGACAAAAAAGTGAGCAGGACTTTCCCCACCCAGGTCAGCAGAAGAAGGCCCTCTAAAGGACAAGTCATCATGAGTTGGTAAAAAATGAAGACAGCGCACCATTTTAGGTCAATGGTGGCCCAGGTGTCCCTTACTGCATTTGTGAATACAGCCTGCGATGTAAGTTCCACAAAATCAGTAGAAAATCATCCACTGCCACCAGCCACTCAGATGAACTTGTCACTGTAACTAAGAAGTGGAAACAGGGATACCTTGTATACCCTTAGCACTCCAGATAAGGTCTGGTGCGCTGATTCTACAAAATAAAAGTCAGGTAAGACAAAAAGTGTCCAACTGTACTTGGTAATGTTTTTTATCACAAGGAAAACAAAAAGGGCAGCTTGAAGAGATTCAGCAAAACTGCACAGGAAGTGTTAAGTGCTGTAACAATAAATCACAGATGGCATAAATGATATAGGAAAGCATGACTCCAAAAATAGATGACAAAAGGATAAAAAAACTAGATTGAGGTATGCCGTTAACATGAGGCGCTGGGACTAACGGTGAGTTGGAAGGGATGATATAATTCGACAAATGATACCTGGGAGATAATTGAAACAAGGGTTGCGGCGTGTTCGAGGGACTAGCAGTTACCTCAAAACTGCTAATTTGGTACAAGTGCTAACTAAAGTTTGTCACCTCTGAATCGTTGCGCAGCCCTAACATAAGTAAGCTAATACGCAGATAAACTAGATCAATGTCAAACAATAAAGCACAGTGTAACAAATTATGTGGTTCAAGAAAATAATCAGCCAGAGAGCTATTTGAAGAGGTTTTATGAATCAAAATGAAACAGAGCTGCCGACACGTGTTTTGACCATAAGCAATGGGTCTTTTTCAAGGCAAAACTGTTACAGATACGAAATCAACATTGCATAGTATCATTTGCGCATAATACATATGGTAGAAAGAACACAAGAGTTACATTTGAGCAAAGTTTGTACAAAAATGTAAACTAAACAACAACGGAAGGGATGGGGCCAGAACCCATCATGAGAAAGCAAAAAAGAAGCACATTAATGCATATGAGCGAAGAACCATGCAACAAAAAATAAAAGAAATACCATATTGGCAATATGTAATAAAAGAAGGTGTTACCTTGGAGTATCGGACATTCAATGGCCAGAGTCCAAAAATGAGGTGTCCCAAAATTGCAACCATGTAGGGGGAACAAAGCATATAAAACAAACAATCAGCTAAATACCTTTGTGTCACTCATAATACACTCTTAACACATGTTGTGCCAAATGTCATAGTGGTGTGCATGATACAAATTGTATCTCTCACAAGAGAAAGGAAAGAGTGTGATGCCAGAATCCAAACTGTCCATCCCTCAGACACCTGAAAGAGTACATGCAGTGATAGTAGATTCCATGGTTACCACATTCCCCAAAGAGTGGTAAGAGTTGATTAATATGTTTGAAAAGGCGAGTGGATTACCGTGTGGTAAATCGTCTAGATTTAACAATGCAAAGCCCGTTGCAGCGATGCAAATAAAGGCAAATTCAAGGATTGCCTATTCAACAGTAGGGTAGCATTTGTATGCTGTGTAGCGAGGAAATGCGTAATGAGAATACATTCTGTAAAGAAAACCAAAACATGCGAGTATTGTTATCAAAGAGACTGACAAAGGCGTAAATATTGTGATTCTGAACACTGCTGACTATGGGCCTTATCACGATTTTGGCGGTAACCCTTAAATCCGGTGGTAGCGCTATCACCGCCGGATTTAAGGGTCTGCCAAATCTGGACTTCGGCGGATTTCACCCTAGCACTGAGATGGGGGGAAATCCGCCGAAAATGTGCGCTATTACCGCCGGCAGGAAATCCACCGGCGGTAAGAGCGCGAAAATTCCCCATTGAGCCCAATGGGGAATGGGGCATTCCCGAATGGGTTCAATGGGGAATGGGGATTAACATTAACGCTAAACTTGTGATCCGGCGCTATTAGCACCGGGGAGTTCGGCGGTAGGGCTAATACCACCAGCGGTAATACCGCCGGCATTACCGCCAAAGTCGTGATCAGGCACTGTATCACCAGGGCCAATGAACATCTCAGTATGCCAAGCTGTTATCAGTTGTTACCGGGTAATCCCACCAAAGATACAGTCACACAACTAAAAACTCTGATACAAGACTGGCATTCACATGGGACTCTGGCAGTTGATGAAAAACTTTTTCTATTCAGACCCAATCCAGTTATCCCCACAACGTATTTTCTTCCCAAGATACACAAGGACTATATCACGTTACCTCAGGTTCGACCAATCATGAGTGGCTTAGGATGGGCCACTGAGGGACTCTCACAATGCATTGATACTGCAATAAAGGACATTATACCAACACTACCTGCTTACTTACGTGACTCCGCCCAAACACTGCAGATCCTCCATAATCTAGAATGGTGTCCAAATTTCCTTTTGGCCAGTTTTGATGTTAAAGCATTGTATACTTCAATTCAACACCACTTAGCCCTTAAAACCATTGACTGCACCTTTCGCAAACACTCAGCGTCACATAGCCAACATGTCCATATGATTAAAGACTTTTTACAATTTATGTTAGCTCACAATCAGTTTCTTTTCAACCAAAAATACTATTTGCAAACAAAAGGAGTGGCCATGGGTGCGAAATATGCCCCATCCCTGGGCAACCTTTTTATGGGCTTTTTTTTAAGAAAAAACACATATACGTTGACCACCAATTCAAGCAGAACCTTGTAGTATGGAAGCGTTATATTGATGACATCGTAGTCATTTGGAAAGGGACGCCATCCAAATGTGTAGAATTTTCTAATCATCTTAATCTTAACGATTTTGGTATCGAGTTTTCCGGACATGTGAGTTCCAAATCATTAGAATTTCTTGACCTCCAGATCAACATTGTGGATGGAATGTTACAGACACAAACCTTTCGTAAATCTACTGCAGTTAATGCCATGCTTCATGCCTCTAGCTGCCATAGGAGATCTGTCATCTCTAACATTCCTTTTGGGGAGTTTTACCATGCCCGACGTAACTGCAGTACAGACATGGCTTTTGAACAAGAATGTGTCATGATCAGCAGAGGTTCTTGGAACGAGGTTACACGAAACACTCCATCAATAAAGGGTTAGATCATATCAACCAAATGACCCAAGACTCAATCTTGGTTACTCGCAAAGAACCAAACAGTTAACAATCTGACAATGTTTAGTTTATCACTAAATATTCACAAGAAAATAACATGCTTTATCGACTATTAAACAAGCATTGGCATCTTCTGGGACTTGATTCTGATTTGCAGCCTTACATTTCCAAAACACCTAAACTTATTTTTACACGCAATAAAACTCTGCACAACCAACTTTGCCCCTCGTTCCTTCAACCAATGCCTGCTCATAAACAGTCCTTGACATGGCTTCCACCTAAACCTGTGGGTTTTTTCAAGTGCGGTTCATGCAATTTTTGCAAATTTTCTGTAAATAAAAATGTTTTTAGATGTCACTAAGGGCTCACGATCCAGATTTCTGACTTTATCAACTGCAAATCTAAATACATAGTGTATGCCATACTATGCGTATGCCGAAAGGTATATGTAAGTTCTACCATCAGAGAGCTGCGAGTATGCGTCCGTGAGCATTTTGCACACCTGAAGAGCAAAGATCCCAAATTGCCACTTGCCATGCATTGGCAGCAACATCACCAATTGGACTCAGTAAATGACCTCAAGTTTATTGGACTAATGCAAGCGCATTCTGATCCCAGAGGCGATGATTGTCAATTGCTACTACATCAGCTTGAGGCACAGACCATTGCCAAACTTCGCTGCACCAGCCTGGGGCTTAAAACAGACACAGAACTTAATATATTTCTTTAGTGTATTTTGCTAATGTTGGTTCATATCTCCTCTATTTGAAGTATTCTTTCCATCATTCAACTTTGCACCCATCTGTTGTGAGGACATTTATGAACAAATTTTCTTTTCTGTTCTCTTTGCTGGAACATCCCTACATGTGGCTTTGCGCACATTAACACTTTGTTGTTACACTTTCTCTGGAGGGAGTTGTCACTTCCCATCTGTCCATCCCGCTCCACTGTTGTTCCTGTAATCATAGTTTTGAGTCTTATTACAACCCATACATACATCTGTTTTAAATTCCCCTTTTTTAACGTGCACCTATCAACCTATGATTTGTATTTTCATGCTTTTCTCAACCTTTCATATTGCTATTTACAATATGCAGCATTTGAGAAATCTTTACTTTTTACTTTTGGGTTTTAAATATATTGAGGTCTCACATATGTCCCTGTGATGACATGATATCAAGACATTGAATAATAGCTTTAAATCATATGCAAGTGAGCCATTTGTTTTGTTGACATATTATATGTTTACATGCTTCTACAATGCAATTGGACTAATCACGCGCACGTGACCCCGTCGTACTTCTATGAATCGCGTACTTCTAACATTCCGTCTTTCCGGCAACACAGCTCCACAGGGGTTTAACCCCATTACTCGCAGGTACGAATTTACTTTTTTCTGTGTGAACGCGGCACGTTAACCAGCCCGTTCGTGTTAGATCAGTTTGCTTGCCCAGATTTTGTCATAGTGCATCTGTTTATCTGTTTATCAATTGCAGCATTCGTTTGAAAACTTCGGTTTTGGAAATGATCCAGTACATTTTAAACTTGCACGACTGATGATTTAGGTAAATCCCTTACTTTAGCTAATACACTTTATTTTGGCTACAATACTTGCCGCTTTGTGATATATATGTTTTGGTTTTCTTTACAGAATGTATTCTCATTACGCATTTATCTCTACACAGCATACAAATGCTATACTACTATTGAATAGGCAATCCTTGAATTTGCCTTTATTTGCATCACCGCGACGGGCTTCGCATTGTTCAATCTAGACGATTTACCACACGGTAATCCACTTGCCTTTTCAAACATATTATCTACTCTTACCACTATTTGGGGAATGTAGTAACCATGTAATCTTTATTTCGGAATCAAAGAGCGTGTGAGCAGTGAACTACTGTGACTGACCTTGTGTTCTAGCTGCCAGCATCCAGGCACTGCGAGCGTTGCTCTTGCCTGGCCCATACCGCTTCCTGGAGGAGGCGGAGTCAGTCGGACCACGTGTGTGCTCACGTGACTGGCAGCGTGCTGAAAACTGCGCTCGAGCCGCCTGAGCGGCGCTTTATTTCGGAATCAAAGAGCATGTGAGCAGTGAACTACAGTGACTGACCTTGTGTTTTAGCTGCCAGCATCCAGGCACTGCGAGCGTTGCTCTTGCCTGGCCCATACCGCTTCCTGGAGGAGGCGGAGTCAGTCGGACCACGTGTGTGATCACGTGACTGGCAGCGTGTTGAAAACTGCGCTCGAGCCGCCTGAGCAGTGCTTTATTTCGGAATCAAAGAGCGTGTGAGCAGTGAACTACTGTGACTGACCTTGTGTTTTAGCTGCCAGCATCCAGGCACTGCGAGCGTTGCTCTTGCCTGGCCCATACCGCTTCCTGGAGGAGGCAGAGTCAGTCGGACCACGTGTGTGATCACGTGACTGGCAGTGTGTTGAAAACTGCGCTCGAGCCGCCTGAGCGGCGCTTTATTTCGGAATCAAAGTGCGTGTGAGCAGTGAACTACTGTGACTGACCTTGTGTTTTAGCTGCCAGCATCCAGGCACTGCGAGCATTGCTCTTGCCTGGCCCATACCGCTTCCTGGAGGAGGCAGAGTCAGTCGGACCACGTGTGTGATCACGTGACTGGCAGCGTGTTGAAAACTACGCTCCACCCACCCTTGCGGCGTTAAGCCCGACTGTGAAAAGCCCACTGGCTTTTGTGCGGCTGTTTGGCGGCACATTTAGAAGGGAGACTGCTGTTGTGATTAGTCACTTTGATCCCTGAGTTAACGCTCAGGTTCATGCTGAAAGTAGTGAACCCAATGATATATTGCTAGAATATGAAGATCCTATGATTTTATCATATGCGCTGGTGAGTGAGGGCGAGGCTCTATTCTAATTGCTGACATTTTATTATAAAGTGCTAGGTGCTGTCACCTCATACTGTGCTAATTCGTATTTTATCAGATTTTGGGTGTAAATCTAGATTAAAGCTAGATTAGTCTCTATCCACCATTGTTTTTAACCATGTAATCTACTATCACTGCATCTACTCTTTCAGGTGTCGAAGGGTTGGACAGTTTGGATTCTGGCATTACACTCTTTCCTTTTTCTTGTGAGAGATACAATTTGTATTATGCACACCACTATGACATTTGGCACAACATGTGCTAAGAGTGTATTATGAGTGACACCAAGGTGTTTAGCTCATTGTTTGTTTTATATGCTTTGTTCCCCCTACATGGTTGCAATTTTGGGACACCTCATTTTTGGACTCTGGCCATTGAATGTCCGATACTCCATGGTAACACCTTATTTTATTATATACTGCAAATATGGTATTTCTTTTATGTTGTGTTGCATGGTTCTTTGCTCATATGCATTAATTTGCTTCTTGTGTGCTTTCTCCTGATTGGTTCTGGCCCCATCCCTTCCTTTGTTGTTTACATGTTTGTACAAACTTTGCTCAAATTTATCTCTTGCGTTCTTTCTACCATATGTATTATGCACAAATGAGACAAAAGGATCAAAACAGTTTCCCAAAGGTAGAGTAAAACAATGATTAAGTGTGGAAAAAGTTCTTACTCACTCAGGAGAACTGGTAAACGTCCAGGAGTCCAGCAAAAAGTGCTGCGGAACAGGTTGAGAGAATTTTACATAACATTACAATCTACCCTAATACATACCAATACATTGTAACAAATGTTATGTTATGTTATGTTATGTTATGTTATGTTATTGGGCATATGTATAGCATTGGCATAATCACAAAGTGCTGTGGGATGAATGCCCTAAGGGACTGTAGTCCAGGTCAGTGGAGACCTTAGGCTGGTAAGTAGTGCATGTGTGCACTCAATATGTGTGCAGCTGGACCGAAGTTTGTTGTGGGTAGCTGCATTCTAATGCTAGGAGTAGTGTGGAGGTTGTGTTAGACCAGTAGTATGTGTGCAGCTAAGCCACATTCTCAGGGGTAGATGCATTCTAGCGGAGGTGGTGCTTGTATCTGAGATTACGTGTGCATCTATGCTGATTTTATTTGTGGGGGATAGTGGCTTTCTAAAGATTGTTAAGCTGTGCTAGGTGGTGTATAATTATGTGTGAGCTAGGCCGAAATCAGCCATGGGGGATAGTTGCATTCTATTGTTTTTTGGTGCAGAGGAGAGAGTCCACATAACGGTAGATATGTGTGAGTATCTGTGCAGTTGGGAGAGGACTCATCTAAGTGCATCACATTTCCTACCCCCGAACCATCTAAGTGCAGAATATTCCCTACACCCGCACCCCCGAAACCATCTAAAGGCAACACATTTCTTACCCCCGAAACCAGACATTTCCTTTCCCATATTCAATTATGTCATGTGACCTCAGGGTGGGACACAAAGGTGTGCTTTTCGACTCATTTTCTAGAGAAAAATGTACTGAAAGAAAACATGTGTGGTTATCGTATAGTATTGTCGATTTCTAGTGAGCTACAGTGGTTTGAAATTAAATATCTAAAAATCAGAGAAAATAGCATTTATTTTTTATTTACACATCTATGCAACACCCAAACCCAGGGATATCACAGCGTGTGTTGCAGAGTCACAAATAGGCAAGAACTACAGGTAAAAACGAGGTAGGAGCATTAGTCTTATTTGTCGAATAGCCAGGTTATTACAGACTTTTTGAAGGAGGCCTAAGAGGGATCGTTCCTGATGTGATCCGGCGGGAGGGAGTTCCAAAGAGTGGGTGCAGTTACACAGAAACTTACTCCCCCTGCTCTCTTGTTTTGCCAGATCTGAGGGGATGCACCGGTAACTCTGTTGTTGAGGTAGGAGGGGCCTCTTTATGGATGCAGCGGTGTGCAAGGGACAGAGTTTTAAAGCCAATGCAAGCTTTGATGCGCAACCAATGGGCATCACGTCTGTTAGCCAAAATGTGATCTGATCAGCGTAGGCCATGTGCAACGCACAAGGCTTTGTCTGCAAGAGTTGTAGTTTGTCCAGGTTGGAGGCTGAAGTGCCCATGAGCAGTACATTACAATTGTCCAATTTGCTGAGGATGAGTGCTGTAGCCAGGTTGAGGCAGTTGCTGGCAGTAAGGAAATGTATGCTTAGCCAGATAAGCCTGGGAATGTAGGCTGTGGAAGATGCTAATCCATTGATGTGACTGGTCCTGTTTAGATCAACTTCCATGTAGACACTGAGGGTTTTGACATGCTTCGGGACTGTGATTGTAGAGCCATCAAAATAGAATAGGCGAAGGATGCGTCAAGATTTGTTGGTCTGTAGGGGGAGCTCACAATAAAGGAACTGAGTGTAGTTGCCACTGATCGAGATTAGTATTTGCGTGTCATCTGCAAATTGGTATAGATGATGTCTAGGGTGTCGAAGAGATCAAACAGCATTTTAGTATATGTAAAAAGGAGAGTGGGTGATAGGCAGGACCTTTGGGGAACTCCAAGGGGGGCTGGAATAGGGTAATCAGCATGATCTCCAATGAATACTCTAGAAGGGTGATCACTGAGGAATGATTTAATCCATGTTGTGGCCTCAGGGGAGAACTGGAAGTGCACTTTGAGGTGGTGGCAGAGGGTGCCATGATTAACCAAGTCAAAAGCAGCTGAGAGATAATTTAGGAGGAGGATGGCTAGATGTTGTCCATTTTGATTTTCAGGCCCTGAAGTGCTGTTTCGGTGCTGTGTTTTGGACAGAAGCCAGATTGTCTAGTTCCAAGAAGGTGGTTCTGCCTGAGGAAACATTGTACTTGAACATAGGCAATGTGGTCCAGTCCTTTAAGTAGGGCTGGGGACAGAGGTAATAGTACGATAGTAAGTGGGGATTGTCTGAGACAGGGAATGTTTGAGGAGTGCTGAGATCCAGGCAGAATTTATACTGGCAGGTATTTCATTGGAGCAGATGGAGGCATTGACAAAGTCTGTGATGATGGGTAAGAGAGTGGGGGCGCAGGACTTAACTATAATAGCTGGATACAAATCACCCTTACAGCTCAAAAGCTTCAGAGGTAAGATGGTGGCAAGGACAGACTCCTTTATGACTTGGGAGAACCTGAATGGAGCAAGAAGTGAGTGTGGGTCCATAGGTGGGTGCCTTGATTCATCAAGTGTAGACGATTTAGCAGCCAGTGAGTGTGAGTCCATAGGTGGGTGCCTTGATTCATCAAGTGTGGAGGATTTAGCAGCTAGTGTGACTTTTTTAGCACTGATTTTGGACACTAGTTACTCAATTTTGTTTGTTAGGTGGTGGTACAGCATGCTTTATCTGTGCGGGTCACGGTGTTAGTTGGGATAGAATTTTCCAAGTCTCTCAGTATGGAGAAAAGCTTTTTGATGTTGGAGGCCACATTGGAAATTCTAGAGTTGTAAAAATTATCTCTGTGTGAGACTATCGCTTTCTTATAGAGTTTGGTAGCAGAGGAGGGAATTTCCCTATTGATCGAGAGGGGTGTTTTTTCCAAAGGTGTTTGCAGGCTCTTTTGTTCCTGCAAAGACTGACAAGTTCTTCTGAAAACCAAATGTTGGCTTGTTTGTGAGGTTTTGGAGTTTTGTATGTGCTTGGCGCATTCTGGTTCACAGTATGAAGCAGTCATTGATGGCAAAAAGTAGCTATTTCTAGGGGGCTAGTGATGCTACGAGTGGCTGTGAAAGGAGCAGAGCTTGCAGAGTGGGACTAAGTAGCTCACGAGTGAGTGTGTGGGTATCTTGGACCAGAATATAGCTTGAACATGGGGATTGAGTTAATTAGGGGTTGGCGATGGCATAGTTAAATTCAGTGAGAAAATGGTCAGACCAAGGTACTGTGCTTATGGTGTAGACATCTATGGTGACATTGGCAGAGAGCACCCAGTCCAGAATGCAACCTTTGGTGTGCGTGGGCGAGGAGAACCACTGAGTGAAGTTCATGTCTCCTAGTGCTTGTGATAGGGCTCTAGTCTTGTGATCTGACGCATCCTTAAATGCAAGGTTGAGGTCACCTAGGATAATACATTTAGTGGCAGGTTTGAGGATTGGGGTGCTCAAGAGGGGGATGTCAATGTCCGTGTGGCAGTTTGGCTGGTGGTATAGGTGGATTGAGGAATGACTATTGTTGTAAAATTTGATGAGCAGAATTTTGTAACTAGGGGAGACAGGATCAAGGTGTGGGTTTCTGGTAGGTAGCTTCATTAATCAGGTGGATGTCACACATTGGAGAGTGTGTATATTAGTACGGTGGGCATGAGTTGGAGTGTACTGGAAGCTGGTCAGTGGAGGCCCAGTGGGGTGAAGCACAGGAGTGGTGAGGCGACTCAAAGATGGGTTGGTGAGTGTAGGCAATCGGGGCCTGTGAAGTGAAGGACAGGAATCCACCAGGAAAACAGTATTGGTGGCAGGGCAGTGGATGGGGGAATGTAGTTTGGGAAGGGTAATGCATTTTTTGTACTCATATCAAACAGTGCTGCAGGGTGCTGCAGTATCATGGCTAGAGCCTTTAGGTGAGCTAATGATGACATTGGGAAGGAACATGAGAGAACTGTCAATGGTGGTCTTGCCAAGGGTAGTCATGCTGCTAGGATTGGTGAGATTGGGCCTTAGCTCCTTAGGTAGCTCCTTAGGTATGATCTCTAGGTTGAAGGTGCTGGAGGGTGTTGAGTCAGACTTCACGGGTGACAGTGAGCAACGTGAACCATCATGACGGTTGGGAGCAGGCTCCTTTCTGGCAGTGCAGGGAGTCAAGGTCCTAGAGGCACAGTTGTTGGGGTGCTAAAAAAGATGACAGGGAGAAGGAAGGAAGTGGGTTTAGGTGGCACATAGTCTGTCACCAAGTGGACATGGGGAATTGCGTGCCATTATTTGAGGGCCAAAATAATTGCAAGTAATGCGGCTCATAGTCTGGCTGGTGTGGCAGGACAACATTCATACAGTGAGAGCCAGTGCAAGGGCAAAGGTGGGAGGTGGAGGCTCGAGTTGAAAGTGAGCAGCAGGTTCAGTGTATTGGAGCTCAGACCAACAGTGGGGGGTCTGGCAGGATAACTTTGGGTTTTGCCTAAACATCGGAGGAGGCTGAGTGATGAGCGAATTAACCAGGGCATTTTTGCTCATTGTTGTGATCTTTGGAGGGGTAGCATTAGACAGACTTGGACTACTCTGCATTGTAGAATGGTGAGGGCGGGGTAGTACACTACGCATTCCGGGTAGCGTTAGGGTCCTTGGAGGGGTAGAGATGTGCGGCAAGTTGAAGATTGTACATATTGGAGGCAGTAAGGAACAGGAGAGGGAGGAAGGGGGTCATCGGGCGGAGTAAGTCAAAATAGTCATTCACCTGTGTAAGTGTCTGATTACAATCCATGTACAATGGAATGATCCACTCATTACCTTGAGAGGTGAAGCAAACTCCTTGCAGCACACTCAGATTACCATACAAATCATTTGTGGCATGCTCCTTGGGTGATGGTATTGCATGACGAGAGTCAGAGGGGAAGCAGGTGCGCCTGACCAGCTAGGACAGGCCAACACAAGCATCATGTGCCTTAGGTGAGTGCCTTCGGTCGATGACAGCTCTGCCTTCTGGCTCAGGGGCTCAGAGTAAATTTCCACGGGCAGTAGCCTACCAGAATGCAAGACTGAGGAGGTGGCAGCAGGGCTGGAAGGCCCATGTTATTGCAGCCTGAATTCAGGTCTGTCATCTTTATGTGGATCCTTGCATCATCAGATGTATGCAGGCCAGATGGTATGGCTGCAAGGGGTTCATTGTAGGTCTGCTCTCCTGAGCAGTAGGCCTCTGAATAGGCCAAGACAGGCACTGTGTGTCTTGGCACTAAGTGTTTGTAAATAGGCACTAATATGGTTTAAAATAGTTAGCTACACTGCCTTCCTTTATCCCTATTTGCCTTATGTAATCAGCAAGGCTCAGACCATCACCTGACTCCACATGAGCTGGTGATGGGGCACCAAATGCATACTCCCTTTGCTCCTCACATACAGGCTTATACTGATGCTGTAATGCTTCAACTGTGTTAGGGAAGGAAATGCTTGTATACCTTGGTTGCCAAATTTGATTGGAGAATGGTAAACAATTACAGCAAGATGTTATCCCCTCCGGCAAATTCCCTGTACGAAGATATACATGGTATATTGATTAATGACTATCCGGTATCGGCGGCAAAATTTCAAACTCGTATGAATAAGATTCTATACCCTCTTAATATGACGCAACAAGATTTAGAGGAGCCTCCGGCGGCCATAAAAAAGAGATTCTATTTAAATGCTTAGGCGTTTAACTCTGATGTCATCACAGGATATGTCTCGTTTAAGGAATACGCAAAATCTAGACACACACAAAATACACGTAGAGAGTATATTACTTGCCTTCCATGTAATAAAGTACGTAGCACCTATATGCGGTTAAGATTAGATCTAATACACACAAGATACCACATAAGAAACTGGTATGGTTCCTTTACCAATGTCTCCAAGCTAGCATGTGGGTTCTGTGAGAGACCCGGTGTGTGTGAAACACTGAAGCATCTGTTCATGTTCTGTTCCAGATTTGCAGATCAAAGACTGTTGTGTTTTGGTCATCACATAGGGACCTTGTCCAGTGTAACTGGGGACCTAATATGGATGAGATGCATGTGGGGTAGCAGGCACGTGATTATATTTGCAACAGTGCGCCTGGTAACTATAATTGAAGAAAGCCTTAAGGAAAAGAAATCGACTATACAAAGTTGAAATTGGTAACATTGAGCCTTGGGTCTCTATGTATAGTAGTAAGTTGGCTTTCCCCACTAGCGATGCTTCATTCGAATGGGTATTTGCTATCGAGGAAAATGTGGTCCAGGTGTTGGTATAATATCTCTTGATAGAAAGACACTTATTATGCAGGGTGAAGATCAGTGTGGTTGTCTTTGTTGGTTAAGACACCAAGACTGAGGAGATGGTCACTCTAAGGAAAGGTGTGGCATTGTCACGTAGGAATTGTCCAAACAATCATTCAATTACCTACTCTATAAATTATTTGTTTCTTTTTTTCTTCTTCTCTCCGGCTCTTATTGTTTTTTTAGCTTTTGTTCTGTCCACTACAACTTGGGCCTCATAGGCAATAGGATCTTTTGCACAGAAAGGCTAGAGGATGTATCTTAAGGTAGGAAAAAAACTTCTGGGGAATGTAAAGTTTTTAGGCTGTTAAGGAGTTTGATTTGACTTACAATTGAGTTATAATTATTTAACTTAAGTAATTGTATTGTCATTGGTTATATTATATTTTGGTTTGCATTGGAAATATGTTTTTATAAGTAGTGTATAATGTACACAAATGTACTTAGGTTTGCTTTGCATTGTAAATACTGTTCTTAATACTAGTGTAAAAGTGTAATTGTGAAATAATAAGATGATTTTATTTTAAATGAATGCTGTGAAACACTTATTGTGAAGTTGCATTGTTCGTATTTGTAAAGTTGTTTCACCATCAACAAATAAAAAAAAGAAAAATAGATTTCTTTTTTGAATCTTGCTAGACATTTATCATAGTTGTACATTGAGGCAATACCGTCTCGTTTCCCATTTATGACACTCATTATTTGGCTAAATTCACCTACTTGCAAAACGAATGTGTTTATCGCCATTCTTGGAGTTCAATGCGGAATTTGGAGAAATACCATGAGTTAATTCCTCCTGCATTCATTCCTGCTGTATTTGCTAATAAAGTGAGGAGATACCGCCAGTCAATGTGTATGCCATCTACTTTGCTTCAACACTCATAATTGGGTGGTGGAGAAAAGTGGCCCTAAATTGCGGTTACTTCTGTTACTGCTTCTTTACCATCACTTTTTTTCCGCAACGCTGACCTTGTAGTGAGTCCCATTGTCTACTCTGCTGTTGCCGTTTTGGTCTTATTAGTCCTTTTCATGTCTGCTTCTAAATATGATTTGGCGCAAATGTCCTGCACTGTTTTTCTATTGTTAATTGCTCTTCTGTTTGACCAATCGCGTTTGCACCCGACTGATAGAAAACATCAATGACAAAGAACGACTTCTGCAAAACTAAAATAAATATATAAATACATAGTGCATATATTATATACATATAGTATATATTGCCAAAATTATCTTTAAAGTTTGTTTTCCAAAGTTTGTCTGAAATGTTAACTCCTACACCCCGTTGCTTTATTTCAGTTCGTTGCTTTCTGAATCATTCTCTCTCACAATTCACGTTTATTAACAACATGCAGTTTTAAAACGTACGGTACGATGTTTTTCCATTTAAGATTTGCTGACATGTAACTAAAGCAATTCACATTGCTGTTCTTTGTTGCAATCATGCATTACGTCAATTTTAAGCCATTCTTCTTGTACAAGACTTCACATTTGCAGGTGCAGGAATAGTTTACTTATGTGCCCTATTCTATTGGTTTCAATTGTACAAACAGAGAATGCGACCAGCGAAAATAAATAACAGCTGGAATCATATAACAAACAGGTGGCTCCAATTACTGTAAAATGAACCATGCTTATTATGAAGTAGATATGCTCTCTGTTGCTCTTTTGTCTATTTGCTGAAACAGGCATGTGTGCATGGAGCACATTTCAACAGTTTGCCTGGGGTGTCACAAAGCCGTTTTTAGGTACTGGATCCGCACTCAATTTCTTTACTATTGCATCAACGTGCTTCCTACAGAACACACAAGTAGTGTATAGTATATACAACAGTAACCAAAAAACAGCCTACCTATTGCATATCCTTAAGAGACACGTGAATAGGATGTAAAAACGAAAATCATTTGTTTTCGGAAATTAGTTATGCCGGTGTAGAACATAGTCAAAGATCAAGTTGACCAGTTACAAATGCTTCCTTCATCTTGTTTGTGTCAGGTGGGTCTTGCAACATCCATGATGCTATTATGATCCTTGGTCCTCATAGTGATGCATGCTTAATGTGATCCACCTAGACACCCTATCATTGCTGCCGTATCTCTTGTACAGTCACACACAGAAGAAACCGTTGTGGCTCACAGGGCCAAACACATGTATTTGCAACTAAATCATATTACGTACTGCAGCAAAATATATGTTATCTGGCGACTTGCTGAAAGAAGACCACTAGACAGCAAAACATAAATACCAAGAAGTTATCAAATAAAGAAAACTGTCCAGGAAACGAATCTTAGTAGAGTCATACTCTATTTGCTGGACCACTACTTTCTACAGTATACTATTTCTGTCCTTTCAAACCTCGTTATCTAGCATTTAATCATCTGGAATTCTACTTCCAATCGGCATGAAAGTGATCTTGTAAAAAAGGGTTCTGAATATAGTGCAGGATAACACAGGTTTTTCTGTAATTATGTTGTGCTACAATGCTCCTCATCACAGATCCTATATTTCTCTAGCTTGGGGTCTGGCATGGATTCACATGCTCATGAATATTCCCCGCCGTCAGGCCGGGAATCCTTGGTAAAAGAAAAAACGGTTTCACTTTCACTCACTAATTGTATTTCACCTCTAAACCAATCACTGAGCTCTGGGTCATACTGTCCCCAGCCAATGACTGCCCTCTCCTTAAGCCCCTTCTCTGGGAGCCATCTTCAGAATTTGACTTCACGTTCAAGTGTTGGGAGTCCTTGTGTTTTGCCTTGTGAACTGATCTATTTTTTTTCTCACTTTTTCAGTAAAACAGTTTGATTTTTGTCAAACAGAGCCCGTTTGCTCTTTCTCTACATCGTCCGACAAGCAGCGATCTATTTGTCAGTGAATTGCAACGCCCCTCAAGCGCAAGAATTGTTGAAGTTTCATTGAAGATTCCAGAAGTCCATTGGACCTACTCCACACTCCGGACCATGTCGGAGGAGTAGAAGGAGGCAAGCTCCCTTTTCAAGCTCTGCTCCAGCTGCTGACTGTGGAATGTGTGTGCAGAGGACAAACACCTCCAGTGACTCCACTGTCTCCATTCGGTTCACAAGGAAGCGGATTGCAAAATCTGCCACGGGTTCTCCAACCGAACCGTGAAAGATCGTCAAAGTAGGCTGGCGGCCTGGCACAGCGCCAAGGCCTCTTCCCCATGCGGGAAGCAGGGGCATTCCTCACCCAGTTCCGACCAGTCCGAAGAGCGGGCTTCTAAGTCCTTTGGGGGCACTCCATCCGTGGGAGCCCAAGACAAGGCCAAACACTGCAAATCTGTTTCCGTCAGAGGCACCATGCAAGTAGGTCCCAAGACAGGCAGAGCGTGCTCAACTTCACCATCTGCCTCCATCTCCAGCCATCGCTTCAGCTCCTCCTTGAATAGGAACTTGGATAACAAAGCTGCGGGAAAAGCCAGAGAAGATGAAGGCGCAGGGAAAGATGAATAACCTGCCCCAGAAGGCCCAGGCAGGCTAGGTGAAGACGTTGTTGATAATCGAGTTGGTGGCAACTCTCGAAGAACAAGGGGAAGAACAAGGGGCTGACCCAGTCAAGGTAGCCCAAGCAGAGCCCAGAGTATCCCTGCCCCAGAAATGAGAGGCATCGACCATGCCGGTAGAGATGACACCGGAGAATAGGATGCCATCCCTGAGCCTAAACCCAACTACCCTGGATGCAAAAGGGGGGGGCTCAACCATACTCCAGGGCATGGATATTTCTTCCTCCTCGTACGAGTGAGACCAAGCATCCTTCCACATGATCCAGGAGGATGTGGGGGACGACGACACCAACAGCGAAAATCCCGATGGGGAGGACGACGATGGAGGTGATGATGGCAAACCTGCCAATGATGACGGCGTAGATCCAGTAAGCCAACCCCTCTGAGAGATGTATCAATGGACATCCTTTCGACCCTGCACACCCTGGTGTCGTAGATTCAGAAATTCATGCAGAGGACACTGCTGGCCATGGCCCCTGTGGCCCCGGACCAACCTCTGGCAAAAAAGAGGAAGCAGCACCCTACGCACCCACATCAACCTCCACACATGCCATCCCCACCCAGATACCAGGGGGCAGACACAATGATTGCGGATGTGGACAGTGACATGGACACAGCAGGTGGTTCACCGCAGCCAAGGGCTTCTTCCACGGACGTGTCTATTGCCAATTTACCCTATCCTCTGCCTACCCACATCCCACTAGGTGTCCTCACATAATCACTACCTACACATCCTACTGCTAGGTACCTAGACAATGCGTACCATGCATCTGCCAACTGTCTACACTGTCTTGCTAAGGACTATCCTCAACCTAATCTGCACTCTGAACTCCACCATGACACCCACCTCTCCCGCAACTATGAAGACCACTTGCATCGCGCCTACTCATAACAATCATCCCAGCCAGCCCAACCTAGCCTTCAGACCATGCAGCCTACTTCAAAGAAACCTTAAACTCTGGGCTAGACTCCCTAAAATATTTGAACCTACAGCCAAAACTTTATGCAATCCGACCAGAAACCTAGGCTCAAGTTCCAAAACTAATAACCCCCTCTACAAAGTTACTTCCAACCAACCCACATCCCAGACCAACAAACGACCCACGCAGAATACTAAAATTCCCCCCAAGCACCCTCATAACACCCAGGCTCTGCCTTCGGAAACTACTCAGACTAGCATCAAAGGTGCCCTAATAAACGACCGCTCCATGGTAGCCCATGCCACGGAAATTGCTGACTTACTCCAGTTTGAAAAAATGGATTTCCTCGCCATCACTGAATCCTGGCTTCATTCAGCAGCAGGCCCAGCGATCATGCTTGCCATTCCCGAGGATTATACACTCCTTAGAGTAGATCGAACCAAATCCTGAGTCAGAGGCCTCGCCATAATCGCTAAAACTAGACTAGCCTCACCACGACTCAAAACCTCGATTCTTGTGAATTACTGACAGTCATATTTCCCATCAATAAAACTCAAACCTTGTCCATCCACCTTATTTACAGGCCCCCTAGGATCCTTCGAAGAAGACTTAACTACTATTTTATCTAACAACCTCAAAAACTCCTCACAATTTCTCCTCCTAGGTGATCTTAACCTAGGATTTAATGACCTTCTAGACCACAATGCCTCACAAATTAATGATTACCGTGTGGAACATTAAAGGAAGGACGCTAGATTGGATAGCATAGTACAACTGCCTGGCATCCATCACCTCCATAACAACACAACACTGGTCCGATCACCACTTGATAACCTTCCCTCCATGCCACTACCTACCCCTGATAATAATATTGCTCCGGCCATCCCTACCAGAAATAAAAGAAATATTACAGCAGTAAAACGTATCCCCCCTGACCCTCTCCACCTTGAATTTGCTTCCTATCCATGCTGATCCCTTCGCCCTAGTCGAGGAGTATAACAAAATAATGACCTTGTCCTTAGATACCATAGCACCGCTTAAACTAAGAAAAAGTAAACCTAAACAACATGTAAACACTTGCTTCTCTCTCCATCTGAAATCAATCAGACTAGAAAAACGCACATGTGAACAAAAATGGAGACAAGATCCAACTGCCGCCAATAAAAATAACCTTAGTAAATTAGCCTCTCTCTACAAAAAAGAAATTGTTCTTGCCACACAATCCTCTTTAACACACGTAACTCACAAGCAAACTCAAGTTCTAAAGAATTGTTCACGATACTCAAAGGAATGGAAACTCCTATCCAAGCCCCTGACACTTGTATGAAGGACACAACATGGTGCACCAGCATCCAGAATGCCCTTGCTAATAAGGTAGCAACCCTCCAAGTCAAAATTGTCAATAAAAAAGAAACTCTTGACCTCGCTTCCCAGCCCACCAAACAGTCTTAGCCACTTGTTCCTCTTACTCCGTCACCCTCGCAACAACTCCCCCGTTGCTTCAACTTTAATGAAGTATCCATCTTAGAGGTTGAAAAAGTTATCCTCACCCTCAAACCCTCAAACTGCCAAGGCAACCCCTGCCAAGCTCAAATCATAAAGGACGCTTTGCGCGATCTCTCCCCATTCATCTCTAAACTTATTAACGCCTCCTTCTCAACCGGTACTATTCCCAATAATTTGAAACAGTCTTGGGTTCTACCATTATTTAAAAAACAAACTCTAGACCCTGCAATACCCACCAATTACAGACCAATCACAACAGTCCCCTTCCTCCTTAAATTTCTAGACAAGGTAGCACACCTTCAAATCCAACCATACTTGGAACAGAATCATCTATTAGGAGTACGCCAGTCAGGTTTCAGACCCCAACATGGGACGGAAACTGCTCTGATCGACTTAAAGGCACAAATTGACACGCTGAGAGACAGTGGAAAGGCAGCCTTACTGCTCCTTCTTGACCTCTCAGCTGCGTTTGACCTAGTAGATCATAAAATCCTGTGAAACCACTTGGACTCCGCCGCCCACTTCTCAAAAGAAGCAATAGGTTGGATCCAATCCTTCCTTGACAACAGGACTATGTGGGTCTTTTCACCGGTAGCGGCAGCTGACCCTATGCCCATCACCTGCGGAGTGCCACAGGGTTCCTGCGTGTCCCCTACTCTGTACAACATTTTCACAAAGCCCCTTTTTGATGATCTAGATGGTCTGGGTATCACCTACACCAACTAAGCTGATGATCCCGTTGATGGGAGATTACACCAACGATTTGGCCTTTGTTAACAGAGTGTACCTCATCATCCAGGCACGGATGGCTACTCATGGTCTATGCCTGAATGATGAAAAAACGGAACTCCTCATTCTCGGCACCCCGGCCATCCTTAACAAACTTGACCATAAATACTCCAATTTAGGATAAACAATAACAACATCACAGTAGCCAACGAAGTCAAAACCCTTGTTTTCTACCTCGACTCCTCCTTAACCTTCAAAAAACAAGTTAACGCTATGGCCTCATCTACCGCTTATACATGTAAGTTAATCAGAGCAGCGAAGCCCTTGCTTTCCTCTAACAATTGCATTACCCTTGTGAGAGCCCTTATTTTGTCTAAACTGGACTATTGCAATGCCCTATATATAGAAAGTAATAAATATATTACTAACAAAATTCAGATTCTACAAAATAATGCCCTGAGAGCAGCCCTAAGTATTCCCAAGAACGCTCACATTTCTGATATCAGAAGACACAACAACTGGCTCTCCACTAAAAACAAAATCCTTCTAAAAACAGCTTCGCTGACACACAAATGTCTCCACAATGACACCCCACAATACCTCATTGCTAGATTCACGAGGCCGTCCTCCAACTGCCCCATGGGAACCGCCAAAGCCAACCTCCTAACGGTTCCTGGATTTAGATGCACGAAGACAGGTGGAAACATCTTCCCAGTTAAAGCTGCCCAATATTGGAACTCCTTCCCACCGCCACTTAGGGAAGACCAACCCTACCGTCGCTTTAGATGCAGCCTTATCCTCTGGATCAAGGAAAACAACCTCTGATCACACTTTACACACCGTACAAACGTCCCTTTGTGTCCCTTTGGCCTGGGCTCTACACAGAGTACACACCATGTATTATGTATGGTATATATTGCCTCACCTGCAAAGTGCCTGACCTTACACACTTTGCACATTGTGCACTATGCTCTGTTTTTTACTATTTGATTATGTAACTCAACTGCCTTTAAGTCTCATGTGCTCAAACTGTCTGTACCTGCACAGCAATGTAACCCAAGCTGAACAATCTCTTGATGCGTTTTTGCACCCTAATACCTTCGGGTCTGGTGCACACTACAAATATTAAAACAAACAAGACCTGGCTTTGATGAGAAACCCGGCCACAGTCCTGATCAAGAGGGATCGGCTGGAGAAAAAAAATACTGAGTGCCTGCGTCTGCACCCAAGTGCCTATGTCAACAGCCCTCCCCGGACTCAGTGGTCTCGGTGGCTGCAAGGAAGAAGTCGTCTAACCCCTCATCTTCATCCTGCATCCCTCTGGATAGCGAAGGGAAGAAGTTAGATGCCATGGGAAGAAAAGTAATCTACCCGTCTGCATCAACAGTCAAGGTGGCCAGCGCCCTTGCTATCCTGGCCAGATACGACTGGGAGCTGTGGTATAAGATGTCCCCACTGCTGGAGTTCCTACCCGATGACAAGCAGGGCAAGGGACTTTCCTTCCTCCAGAGGGGGAGGTGGCATCGGACCACGCCATCACAGTAGCCCTGGACATCGTAGACACAGGGTTCCGACAGATGGGGAATGGTGTGAACCCTTATTCGCTTTTAACTGAGGTAGCGCATCATTAAATGGATGGGGATGAAGAATAACTCTTACACCAATAACGGGACCGACTCAGGAAGTTGGCAAGGTAATCTGTATTATTCTCAATTGTCTAAAACAGGGAGTACAACGGACATCAATGGACATCGCACAGCATAAACTCAGCGCATTGTATAAAAAAATCATTTAAATACCAAAGATTCTTTATACGTGACTTCACACTATGTGGCAAACTAAGAAAACCTGCTTGGGAATCTGATAGGTCTACGGGGAACATCTAGGTATACTTTATTTTTTGGATTGGTTAGTGATTGGGTCTCTATAGTCAGGTCGACAATTTATGCCCACCCCTCGTGCAAGTTATTTTCAACATTGGCTTTCTAACTATAGAGATCTTCAGTACGTGGCCCACTATAATTGGTTGGCACGGTTGTACCCTTACGGAATATTTGACTCGCTAGCAGCACGCAAGCTGGTACCACAGTTGTCAGTGGGTGGACTTGACCATGTCTCCCCACCCAATTGGCCCATCATCCATCATCGTTCATTCCTTCTACCATTTGAATTGTCTTTGTACTTGGACTTGCAAAGAATCACTGCTACTGAGAATAGATGGTAGTGTGAGCACATTCTTATCTTCAAGTCTCGTTGCTCCATGCCCAGTTTCTATTTGCATCTACTCCATGTGACAGGAGACCTTGTTTTAGCTCCTTTTTCGTATTTGACAATATTAAATTAATAAAACCTACCACTCGAGGTGTCTTTCCTTCGCACCTTAACAGGGGTTGGTGTCGCTTCTCACGTATTTTGTATCTTCATAGATAGATAACCAGTTCTTGACTGCCCCAACACTTGACACTGGGCCAGGCAGCCTTCTCGATTCTTCCTCAATCTTTAGCTGTTTTTCCTACTGCGCCACACTTTCAGCCCTTCTCTTCATGGGTCCTAGTTTACTAAAGTTGCGACATCGAATATCCAGATTCTATTTAATGATGACACTGCCTGCAGTCTATTCACTATGTATATCCAGCCTTTACAATTATTTAGTTTACTTGCGTTTCAACATCTGTACAGTTATGAAACGGCTTGCATTTTCTGCAGTGGTCTTCACACGTGCAATCTTCATTTCGCACATACAAGTTTACTTGAATCTTTACTTTGTCATCAGAGTCTTTACAGTCTATACATTCTCTTCCTTGGTATCTCTTCTTGGTGAATCATCTTCACTTCATGTGACGTCACCAATCTTCTATTTCACTCATCTTCACGTGACTTCCATCATCTCTCCGGGGGTAAGACTTATAGGGGCTTCTCAGTGGATACCTTGTCTCAAAGATTCTTCACGGTATAGGTATCATTACCAGCATTGTGCATGTTGCAATTTCTGGCATCCAACATATGGGTAAAATAGGGGCTTCTGGTAGAGGCATTTGGCTACTCCTTACAGGTGTCTGCCTCCATCGTTGTGGCTGGCTGAAAGCCATCAACTTTCATCAGGAAGTCTAGACAAGTGTTCCAGACATGTCCTCCGATGGGCACAACCTTTTTGGGAAGGCCATCGACGAGTTGTTGCAGGCCATTAAGACTTACACTGAGATGACCCATGCCTTGGGCACTCTTCAACACTGCCCATCCTTTCGTACCTCTGGCAGGATGTCTGGCAGATCGTCAAAGGGTTTCGGCAGAGGGTCCTCTTCATACCGTCAACCCTCCCGGTCCAGGACCCAGGAGGCCTACAGAGGCCATTCCAAGGCATTCGGTGGAGGTGGCTGACACTGTCATCGCTCCAAACGTGGCACACAGGTCCTGAAGCAAGATTGAACCGGCCAGGATGTCGGGCCTCCACCCATGCACCCCAGTGGAAGGCCGGCTGGCGGACTTCGTCAGTGAGCGGAAGAAGATCTCCACCGACAGATGGGTGCTGGACACACTGTAGAATTCCAGAAGAAGTGTCAATGGAGACCTCAACTCCTGCAGGAAGTACGGGAATGATAAGAAAAGGGGTGATAGAGCTGGTTCCCAAGTGACTGCGGGATCTTCTCCAGATACTTCTTGGTAAAGAAGAAGACTAGGCAATGGAGGCCCATTCTAGACCTGCATCATCTCAACAAATACCTCACGTCCCAAAAATTCAAGGTGGTCACGTTGCAGCACATGCTCGGCCAACTGGAGAAACGAGACTTCTTAACGTTGCTGTATCTGGAGGACGCATATTTCCAGGTCCCTATTTACGAGAAGTGTGGGATATATTTACTACTCAGCAGTACTTCCTCACATCATCCAGCTGCACTTAAACAGATAACAGCTAAATTGCTGCGGCAGCTCATTGGAGCTTCACTGCCACGCATCAAAACTGTGTTTTACAGCTACAAGATGACGGTTGCACCATCTTTCCAAGCACCTATTGGGCAGGATGGAACAGGGGGGCACACTGAGAAAGCTTGCCAGTGTGTTGCTTACATGCACCAAGAAGAACATTGAGAAGCAGCACTGCTTTGCTGTTTGATCCACTTTCCCCTTGAACAAGGAAATATTTGGCCTTTATAATGATGGCGCCCTGACACTATTTCCATCTGTTCAAGATCACACTGCTTTCATCAATGAAGCACTGCCATGCCCACCCATATCCAGATTGTACTCCAACAAAATAGAACATTATCCCTGTATAACAGGCTGTGACAGCCAAATCTGAGCAATCAAAAGAAGCTTTATTTTCAGTCGCACAGGAAAATGCTTGACTTTTGAGTTACAAAATGTAAAATATTAATGTTGCAAAAAAGACTTTGGATCTCTGGGCCTATGTCAATTTCAATGGACCTGTGTCTTAAACAGATTGATATATAAGTGAAACTGACTAGGGCTGCAAAACAATGTGTGAAATTCAGAGAGAAAACCTTTTGAAATGGTCAGCCCAGCAGACTTCACTATGTGTTAAAATGCGCTTTTGTAAATAAGGAAAAATGCCTGTTTTAAAAGTGTAATGTTGAAAGAAGGCCTTGTTTTGGCCTAGCAATATAAAGTTTTTTTTTTTTTTGCTGGTAAATGTATATGGGATATTTTATTGAACAGGCTTGCTTTGGATTTAAAACAAAATAAAATAAAATAAGAAATAAAGACATGGGCTGCCTTCTGAAAACTAGCCACACAGGTTTCTGCCATGGCTGAAGGGATTTTTGGCTGACAACCGGTGTGTAATAACCCCGAAAGTAGGAGCTACAATAGATTCTAGGACACATGGGTGATAATTGCTACCTTGGAAAACTTTCAATGGGCCAGAAGGCCACATATCACAAGCTCATCAGACTTTTGTCTGGGCTGAGGCTTCTTACAATAAAGATTCTGCAACACAGACATGTGAAATAGGAAATCACATGTCCTCGCAATTTCTAGTGGGAGCTTCAAAGCCAACTCAAGAGCAGCCTTGGAACGATGCCCTTATATGGTAAACGATGCTGACCATTTTGACTCTAAAGGCTATTTTATTAATAAACGTTTAAGACTGTTATCTTTGCAACAGGACTTCGCAGGAATGTAAAAAGTTAACAGTTTAAATGTAATTTTGCGTTTTTTAATTTAAGAGGTGTGTTATGCTTGATTTATGCTTGGTTCAACATGGCGCAGGCAAGCAATGCATTCTGGGAGTGCTCGGAGCCATGTTGGATATTTACTTCACTCCGCAATGAAAGGCTGCACACATTATGCTGAAGTGTTAGATTCACAGTGCTGAGACAAACATGCTTTTTCAAACTTGGTATGCAGTCAAGGCCATTTCTGCTGGGAATATGAATGTTGTTATGGCTTGCTACTGTTCTCTGTGGAGCGTGTTTTTAGAGCAGGGAGGCCCTGCATTCCTTGGGGGGGGAGCTCTCGATTGACCCAGCTGGCAACCGGCGGCTGTTCCTCAACTGCGCAGGTGCAATTCCAGAAGGTTCGAGAATTAACTCCCCTTTGTGGAGTTCCTATATATGCGGAAACACAGAGGGGGTCAGGTGAGACTTCAGCCAGAGAAGGACGCTCCGTCTGGCCTTCCTGTGAGCTGTGGCACTCTCGGCCTTGCTGTCCCCGGAGTCTTCCAGCCGCTTCTGGGCGAGATAAGGAATCATATTACGCTCACGGTGATGTATTTCTTTTTCACTTCTTTACTTCTTCTGTGATCTATGTCCATATTAGTTTTATGAGTTATTTCTATGTACCTGTAATCTTTGAATAAATAGCCGTAAAGAGCTGATTATCTTCTAAAGAGTGTGTGGCTGTGAGTCATTGTGTCTGTCTGTTTATGGGTTGAAGTATTTGCTCTATAATTGCATTGGTGATTTATGGTTGTTCCGTGCACCTTTCAGGGGAGAGTAATACATTATGGCGCTGTGCGCAGGGTATTTGTGATGACATGTTCCAAATATTCAAGAATCTGTTTGAACGTAGATAGGCTTCGGCTATCTTGCAAGCGAAAGTAAGTTGTCAGTGAGTGTTGAACTGTGTTAAGCTGTTTTTTTTTTCCTTGCTGGTGTGTGCGTGCTTGTGGGAGTGATTGCAGTGAGAAAAGAAAAAAAAATAGATATAAAGAGGTTTTGTGTCATTTTGCAGTAATGAATAGTTTGTTCAGGAAAAAGAGTGTTCCCGCTGGCAGTGAATGTTCTGATGTTATCATTCCAGGCTGGACTAAGAGTCCATATAATAAATTGGCTCAGGCGTGGGCCTGTGGTGCCGGGCTAAGTGAGACTTGGGATCAAGGATTGGGGGATGCCGATCCAGTTGATGTAATTGCATGCTTGCAACAAGTTTCAGTAGAACGTGGTAAAGAATGTGTGGCATTAGGCAGGCGAGGTTGGGTTCTTTTGCATTCTTATAGGAAAATACATCAGAGGCAAATGGATATGAAAAATGAGGTTTTGAGATTAGAGAGAGAGCTAGCTGCAGAACGGCCGACTGCATTAATGCAGCAGATTCAAATGAAGCTGTTTAAAGATAAGGCCGACACATATCAGGCGGTGGCCGAGAGGGCAGCAGTCAGAGTAGCTCGTTATAAATATAGGAAAAGACGGGGAGGGGTCAGCAAAAGAAAGGTGGCAACTGTAATCGCTACCGCTGGCGCAGACTGGGATCCGGACAAGTGGGATGGTGATATTTTTGATTCCACCAGTCTAGAAAGTAGTTCTGCAGAAGAGTCTGACCCCAAACCAGAGGTGAAACAGAAAACAGTGGCGGTGAAACCTGTTAGAAGGTGGCGAGCTGGACCACACCCGCAGAATCCTGGGGGTGGTATGGTGGATTTAACTACTTTGGAATATTACACACAATAGGAGGTTGGGGAAATTATTACCCGTTTGAGGCAAAAATCAGGGGAAGCTTTATTGACATGGATGGTGAGATTGCTAGATGGGCGTGCTGCAGGGTTGTTGGTAGATTCTACTGATTCACTGCGTTTTTTGCCCCTGTCAATTGACACCAATGTACAGGAAGTCTTAAGAGTAGGACCGCCCCCTGATGCAAATGGTCAAGATATGCAGTTGTCTTTGTTGCACCTGATAGCCCAAGCATGTAACCGTAAATACCCCATTACCACAGACTGGCCTAGTGAAGAAACGAAGTGGTATACATTGGGAGAAGCAATTCAAAAAGTCAGAGAGCATGCTATGAAAGAGGCGATTCACATAGATGCTCCTGATCACATGGGAGCCGTGCCGCTCTCACCTTCAACTCGCAACATGGTGATTACAACTGCGCCACCCGCATACAAAAGTATCATTTTGACTTTACTCGTAGGTATGACGGGCAAGGCTACTGATGAGGTAGCAGATGCCATTAGGCAACTTGCAGATTTGGGAGAGTGGGACAAGAGTGATAATAAGCCACGGGAGAGAGAGGGGTGCAGTGAGAGAAGAACTGAAGGCAGGAGGCAAGATAGCAGAGACTCCCGTGTGTCCCGAAAAGACATGTTTTTGGCTTTGTTAAAAGATGGTGTGCCACATGAAGAAATTGATGGCATTGAAACCAGAATAATGTATGAATTATACAAAAAACGAGGACTTGCAGCAAAAGAGTGCTATAAACAGGTTAAGAAACAAGTAGTCACCACACCACAGCGGGATGCCTCACCTTCTGCTTGACCTGTGGAAGAACAAGATGAAGGATCTATGGGGACACCTTCCCCGTATCAGCCGACATACGCTGATTTGAGAAAGGTGGTGAGTGCAATGCTAGAGGCAGAGTCAAGTCACACTCATTCGAAATTTGACTAGGGCTACGGCCAAGCTCCGGCAGCGTCTGCCCACATAAAAGTGGATAGGCGGCATCATGTTGATGTTAAGAATTTTCGGGGGCCAGGAAATACACACGGGGTGCGAGCATTGATAGACACCGGGGCGAAGGCCTCTTTGATTCATGGTAATCCGACACGATTTAAAGGCAAACAGTTTACAATCACAGTTTTAGGGGGAAAGGAGACCCCCGCAGTGTAAACGCGAGTGGAGATGAAAATAGGCAATTTAAAGAGGCAGAAATACCAAGTGTTGATTGTCCCGATACCTGAGTATATAATTGGCTTTGACATTTTGGAAGGGCTAACCTTGGGACGATTTGTACCCCCATTACTGTAGGTAAATTGAAGATGCCCACAGTGCAAGTGCCAATAGCAACCAAGCGGGTTGCAATGAAACAATACCGCATTCCTGGGGGGCACAAAGACATTTCAGACACCATCAAAGAGTATTGGGAGACGGGTGTGTTACGCCCTATTACAACATCATGAAACAATCCACTCTGGCCCATTAAAAAGGGGGATGGGTCCTGGAGGAGGGCGGTGGATTAGAGGGAGTTGAATAAACATACTCCTCCCTTAGTAGCCACAGTCCCAGATGCCATTACCTTGATTGAAAATGTCCAAACGTTTGAGGGGACTTGGTATGCAGTGATTGATTTAGCTAATGCATTTTTCTCTGTGCCAATTGCTGATGAGTGTCAAGAGCAGTTTGCATTTACATGGGGTGGACGTCAATACACTTTCACAAGACTACCCATGGGGTATATGCACAGTCCGACTATCTGTCACCGGCAGGTGGCAGAGCATTTAGACAAGATACCGTGTAACCCTGACATACAAATCTCTCATTACATTGATGACATTTTGATTCAGGGCAAGGATGAGCACAGAGTGCAAAGTCAGTTAGATGTCCTTATGGAAGGATTGAAAAAGGAAGGGTGGGAGATTAATCCAAGTAAAATTCAAGGTCCAGCTGAAACAGTGATATTTCTAGGGATTCAGTGGCATCATGGGCATCGAGAAATGGTGCCAAAAGCTCGACAGAAAATACATGAATTCACCACTCCAACAAACAAAAAGCAAGCTCAGCAGTTTATAGGACTGTTTGGGTTTTGGAGACAGCACATTCCGCATTTAGGGCAGATATTGCCCCCCCCTCTACAAGGTGATACGAAAGAAATATGAGTTTCAGTGGGGGGAAGAGCAGCAGAGAGCCTTTGAGATGGCGAAAGACACCGTGCAGCAGGTGCTTGATTTATGGCCCTTAAAGGAAGGCAAAGTGAAATTAAATGTGTCTGTGCAAGACAATTATGCGAACTGGAGTGTGTGGCAGAAACAAGACAGGAAACGTGTGCCATTAGGTTTTAGAGTCGTAAGTTGCCCGATGCTGGTAACTCACATACTCCGTTTGAGAAGCAATTGCTGGCATGTTAATGGGCCCTTGTTGATACCGAGCAAATGACAGTGGGCCATGATGTATTGATGAGGCCAGAAATACCAATCATGCAGTGGGTACTGAGCTCTCCTAAAACACATAGAATAGGACATGCTCAAGAAGCCAGCATAATTAAATGGAAATGGTATATTCAAGACAGAGCTAAATAAGGAAATGGTGGAGTGGCAAAATTACATCAGCAAGTAGCCAACATACCGCCCTCAGATTACATACCACCGGAAGTGCCTGAAAAAAGTGAGTCTCCCGTGAAATAGGGAGTACCTTACAGCGATTTGACCGTGGAACAAACAGAGCATGCTTGGTTCACGGATGGTTCTGCCCGATACGTGGGAACTGAGCGGTACTGGAAAGCAGTGTCGTACAATCCCAAAACCAAAAAGATGTTGACAACGACAGGGAAAGGAAAGAGCAGTCAGTTTGCAGAACTTTACGCAGTTTTCCAAGCACTGAAACAAGAGACCCCTGGTCAATGTTATGTGTACACAGATTCATGGTCAGTGGCGAACAGATTGGCAGTGTGCCAACTTGGCAAAAATATGGATGGAAGATTCATTCAAAAGAGTTGTGGGGAAAGGAACTGTGGCAAGATATTGCAGAAATGTTGTCACAAAGTGAAGTCACTGTATATCATGTGGACGCGCATTGTGCCACAGATTCATTAGACCGTTGGTTTAATTCTGTTGCAGATGAACACACCAAGATTGCCTCAGTGGATGCAGAGGCTCGGGAAGACGATATGGAGGGTTTGGCCAAAAGGTCCATCAGAAATGTGGGCACCTTGGAGAAAAGGCTACTATCAGGTGGACACAAGCTCGAGGCATCAGTCTTCCTTTAGAAATGGTGAAAACAATCATTTTGCAGTGTCCCGTGTGCCAACACCAATTGTATAGACCTATACCTCAAATTGTTCGAGGCACATTGAGAAGAGGAAAATTGCCAGGTCAAATTTGGCAGATTGATTATATCGGTCCTATGCCAAACAGCAGAGGTTGTCAGTATGCATGCACTATTGTGGATACCTACTCGGGATATTTGATGGTTTTGCCGTGCAAACGTGCAACCCAATTGAACACCATTAGGTTGTTAGATCAGATCATATTACATTATGGAGTGCCTTTGCAGATTCAAAGTGACAATGGGTCACATTTCAAAGGCAAATTAATCCAGGAGTTTTGTCAGGAAAAGAGCATTGAGTGGGTTTATCACATTCCCTACCACTCAGCTGCAGCAGGGCTAATTGAATGAATGAATGGGTTACTGAAACAACAGTTGCGCAAATCTGGAGACGGCAGTTTGGCAGGCTGGCAAGATCTTGTGTTTGATGCGGTGCAGGTGCTGAACAATAGGCAGGTGTATGAACATAAACTCCTTTGATGCGATTAATGACTCCTAATTTGCAGGTTCAACCCAATTCAGTCAGAGAAACACTATTATACTGGGAAATTACACCAGGTTCTTTAGCTCCCTATCAGGCAACTCCAGAGTCAGCAGGAGTAGATTTGCATTCTAATGAAGAAATCAGATTAGACCCAAGAGGAATAGTGGTCATTGAAACAGGGATTGGAGTACAGATTCCCACAGAGCATATGGGATGTATTGCCCCTAGATCTGGCCTAGCATTGAAGGGAGTTCAAGTGTTGGGAGGAGTAATTGATGCTGATTACCAAGGCGAGATTAAAGTCATCCTAATGAATAGTGGGGATCAATTGTTATCAATCCACAAGGGTGATCGAGTGGCCCAATTGATAGTCATTCCCATTAAGTTGTCCATGATTAAGAAAGGGGAGCCTCCTACAGTGTTAACTACCCGTGGGGATCGCGGATTTGGCTCTTCAGACAGCATAGTACCGGGTGCAAAGGTGTGGGTGGAAAAGCCAAGTGGTCCACCAGTGCCACAGATGTCATTGCATCAGGCAAAGATCAAGTGGTTTTAGTAATGGAGCCTGGTAACAAGAAATGGCAATATGTACCCGCAGACAAATGTTACCTGAGAGAGTGATGTGCAACACTGATATCTCTTTTCTGAGTTTGCTTTGTAGATCCTGGGTCTGGTTGGTGTGACTGTGGCACTAAATGGACTCCATTTGGACGGGTTAAGAAATCTTCTGTGAAAAAAATGTCGCATCTGTGCCAGTGATCAAGGGGATACTGATAGTAATGAATAATGTTGTCCCCAAGCAGCCCTATGCCAGTGCCGACAAGCCCGCCAGACCGAAGACATGGATCCGTGAATTGCGACAAACACATCAGGAGCAAGTGAAAACAACCTTGATGCCAGTTGTGCAGGAGTCCTTTGTAGAACGGAGGAAACACTCTCCTATGATAACTCAAGAAGAAAATATGTGGATATATTTAGCACAGCAAGTGCTGAATATATCACACTTTTGTTTGACTTATGTGCCCAATGCTGAAGCTTTATTGACTACATGTTTAGTAGCGGTGCCAACGCCTGTTCCGGTTTTAAAGCATATCTTCGGCGTCACACATAATGATTCTTTAGTTCAAGACTCAGACATTAGACAATCTTTTTCAGTCTTCGAATATTGCAGGTTCTGCCAAGAAACCGACAAGAAGTGGAGAAATTTGACACGGGTGATTACGTACAACTTAGCGTGTTTAGTAGTTAAAAGCTTTAATCATACTTCGCAGGCTTTAGAAGAATTACTCCTTGATAGTCAAGTTATTAGAAAAGCTACTTTGCAGAACAGAGCCACTGTTGATTATCTATTGCTGAAACATAATTTAGGGTGTAATGCCTTTGAAGGTATGTGTTGTTTCAATTTAAGTGACCACTCACAATCTATTGAAAGTCATATTCGAGGTTTGAGGGATCTCATTTCTCAAGTGTCTCAAGATCAGAACAAAAACTGGTGGGATTGGTTATTTTCATGGATACCTGATATTGGGGGTACACTACGTTATATTTTTGCTTGCATTTTTATTATTCTGTCTATTATAATTGCTTGATGTTGTTGCCTTCAATGTGTTCCCAATTTAGTTTTAACATTTCGTAGGTTTCAGAGACCAGTTCCAGTGCCACCTGGCTACGGAAGATAAATATCCAAAGGGTGGAATTGTTATGCTTGATTTATGCTTGGTTCAAAATAGCACAGGCGCGCAATGCATTCTGGGAGCGCTCTGAGCCATGTTGGATATTTACTTCACTCCACAGTGAAAGGCTGCACACATTATGCTGAAGTGTTAGATTCACAGGGCTGAGACAAACATGCTTTTTCAAACTTGGTATGCAGTCAAGGCCATTTCTGCTGGGAAAACAAATGTTGTTATGGCTTGTTACTGTTCTCCGTGGAGCGTGTTTTTAGAGCAGGGAGGCCCTGTGTTCCTTGGGGGGAGATCTCGATTGACCCAGCTGGCAACCGACAGCTGTTCCTCAACTGCGCAGGTGCAATTCCAGAAGGTTCGAGAATTAACTCCCCTTTGTGGAGTTCCTATATATGCGGAAATACGGAGGGGGTCAGGTGAGACTTCAGCCAGAGAAGGACGCTCCGTCTGGCCTTCCTTTGAGCTGTGGCACTCTCGGCCTGGCTGTCCCCGGAGTCTTTCAGCCGCTTCTGGGCGAGATGAGGAATCATATTATGCTCACGGTGATGTATTTCTTTTTCACTTCTTTACTTCTTCTGTGATCTATGTCCATATTAGTTTTATGAGTTATTTCTATGTACCTGTAATCTTTGAATAAATAGCTGTAAAGAGCTGATTATCTTCTAAAGAGTGCGTGGCTGTGAGTAATTGTGTCTGTCTGTTTATGGTTTGAAGTATTTGCTCTATAATTGCATTGGTGATTTATGGTTGTTCCGTGCACTTTTCAGGGGAGAGCAATACAGAGGTGGTAGCCTTCACTGCCATATTGGGAACAGAAATGGCAGAGAATTAGACAGTCTGAGGAAAGTGTACACAATGCCACTGTGAAATTCAATACATACATGCCTCATGATACAAAAGTGAAACAAAGTCCTACAGACATGAGGGTTGGATTGCCATGCTCTGCATAAAATATGCAATCTGCCTATGTAATTTGTTAATATGCCACAACTGTAAAAATGTGCCATTCATGTTAAAACTGGATTTTAGCTAAAGTAACTGTGGGATGATCCTAGGCATTGTAAATCCACATCATAAAGCTGATGTCATGTCTCTAAAAATCCAATCAGCTGACAGTAATCACCCCTGGCCAATCCAGTTGTTAGAGGCGTGCCTAGCTTAAGCCTGCCCCACCATATAATCCTATGATGTCACCATGCCTTATAAATAAGGGTGGCTGACAGAACTATAGACACACTCTCTCCTGAATTTCCAGCGCCTGTGTTCATGATATTCTACATTCATCTTGCCAGAATCCAGATTCCACTACAATGCCAAAGTATAGCTGACCCTATCCCAGCAAGGCCTTGATCCAGAAAATCCCTCTAAAAATCCCATTAACAAAGGGCACAAGCTGTGATACCTTTTAGGGATTATCCTGTGGCCAGACCGGCTTTTTGTTCATTACCTGTATCTAGCTGTACCTTTAGAATCTAGTGGGCAGATTTTCCCAGCTGTTTGCTGTAAGGGGCGCCAGCCGTGTGGTGACCAGAACCCAGTTGACTGTCCCAAAATCCCAAACTCAAGAGTTGACTATGCGTATTTCCCCATCCTATAGAAACAGCTAGCATACCCCACCTTGACCCTTTTGTCTTTGTTCTATTTGCTAAGCAATCATATCCATACCCTGATAACTTGTCTAAATTGTTCTAATTCTCTGTGCACCCTGACCTAGTTTTTCTAGTGTTAGCGCAATTCATTCATTCACCTCATCTTGTAACTCCTTAGCAATATTTGGAATAATCTAAATTTATTCCCACATAGATCTGAACGTAGGGTGAAAGGGTTAAATTGCAAATTAACCCAGGATCGTACTGTGTCTTTCTTTAAAGATTTTGTCTGAATGATCTAGTTTAAGTAAAGCTTTTCATTTCCTTCCAAACCGAATTTCATTTTTAACTGCTTTATTTTCCTAAAATCTAACCTCATTACAACTTGAAAATCTCATTCAATTCTTCAGCTATAGCCATCCTTTCAATTCTATATTGTCCCTGTGTTGTGCATCTATCCCCCAGCCCAAAAACCGCATTCCAATTCAGAGTATTTCACAGTTTTTCGGAAAAAACGTTCTAACATTTAAAACTGCAAACTAAAAGAAATTTAACTTTTCCATGTGTGATTTGACTGCACCGTGTTTTCAATTTCAACCTGCTTTGTGAACTGTATGCCTTGTGTGATACCTTACCTTATAGTTACTAGTGACATGATAGCCCTGAGACTGCGATAAAACACATGTACATCATTATTTAATTACACATATAATGTGAGTGTCATTTTAGGCCATTGCAAAGGGTTTAAAATCTGTTATTTTGTGAGAGAAGGTTGGATTTTGATTGCTGCCTCATTTCCCTGTTGCTTATTTCTATCCACTCAGAATTCGAGCCATTGTGGGTTGAGCAAACATTGCATGGGGAAACCTTAACTTTTACCTACGGTGCTATCTATCCTAATTCCAAAAGTGCTCCTATTTGTATGTGCTTTGGACATGTTCTTGTAGAAGGTTACCCAAGCGTATTTCAGTGGTTTTCATTGTAATTATCATCCCAATGGTGATTGCAGCACCATATAAAAATTGTGTGATTTTCTTTGAAATTAAATTAAATAAATATTGTGTTATCACCCACCGGCCTGGTTCACTGTCCATTGTGAACCGGGGTATTTGTAAAAGGGGATGTGAGCCAGGTCGGGTATCGGCTCAATTTGAATTAATTGAAATTAAAGAAAAAGCATTCTAATCATGTGCTACATCTAAGGCTGAGGATGTAGTTCCTAGTCCGGTGTGAGAAGCCTGATAAGAATCCTGCAGAGAAGCATCGTAAGTTCCTGCGCTTCGTAGTACAGGGAAGGCACTATGAATTCAATGCCCTCCCATTCAGACTGAAGTTGTCACCCAGGGTGTTTATGAAGTGCCTGGCACCAGTGGTGTCCCAGTTCCGTCTACAGGAGATACACATGTACCTGTACCTCGATGACTGGCTCACCTGAGCCAAGTCAAGGGAAGTAGCCATCAACCACACGGAGAGGACCGTCTGGCTGCTGATGGATCTGGGGTTCTCTATCAACTATCGAAAGGCCCACTTGATACCATCCCAGAATGAGCTATTCCGGCGGGCCAGGCAACACGGTCTCCAGCTTCGTAGCTCCCTCAGAAGAGAGGATAGTGGCCCTGCTCGGCAAGATGCAACAGCTGTTGGCACTGAAGACCGCCACGGTGTGGACCATCAAGTCACTGCTCGGCATGATGTTGTTATGCATCTTTCTGATATGGCTCTACAGGTTGAGGATGCGACCCCTTCAGGAATTCCTGGACACCCGGTGGATCCACGTATCCAGACGTTTCACCGACAAGACTGCCCTTGACGAGGAGTTCCGTGAAGCTATAAAGGGATGGGGTGTGCGCTTCAACATCGCCGGAGTCACAGGTTTCCAGAGCCCCCTGTACCAGGAGAGGGTCACCACAGACGCTTCCCTGGAGGGCTGGAGAGCCCACACCGGGCATATCCATGCCAGAGGCCTGTGGCTGCCAGAGGAGAGGGACCACCACATCAATGTCCTGTAGCTGTGGGCAGTGTACTGGTCCTTCAAGTCATTCCTTCCATCCCTCAAGGGTAAAGTGGTGAGGGTCTTCATGGACAATACCACAACCATGTTCAACATCAGGAAGCAGGGGGGCAGCAGACCCCCAGTGCTCTCTAGAGAGGCGCAGGACTTGTGGCACTGGGCCGTCACCCAAGAGATGTTCCTCATCCCTTTTCACCTAGCAGGAGTCAAGAACACCATAGCTGACTCCCTCAGAAGGGAGCTGCACTCCTGCCATGAGCGTGAACTTTGACAGGATCAAGTGGACCACCTCTTCCTCAAGTGGGGCAGACCCCAAATCAATCTAGTTACAATAGAGACAAATTCCGATTGCCAAAAATTTGCCAGCAGGTTCCATGAGCCGAGGAGCATGGGGGACGTATTTTCCCTCCTGTAGGAAGGCCTGTTCCAGTATGCATCACTCCGTTGCCTCTCCTGCTGCGAGTCATCAATCAACTCAAACAGTGCCAATACAGGTTGATCCTCCTCGCCCCGGTGTGGCCAAGGCAGATTTGGTACCCGGATCGTCTCATCCTATCAATGTCACCCCCGGTCAAGCTGCCAGTGGCTGGGGATTTGCTCGCCAGAGAAGGAGGCGCAATCCTACATTATGACACAGGGTCACTGAACCTGAAGATGTGGCTCCTGCAGCCTTAGATTTCAGAGGGTATGAGTTGCCAGCAGACTGCAGAGAGGTCCTTGCCACGGCAAGAGCACTGTCAACTCTTAAGTGCTACAGGCACAAGTGGAAGCATTTTGTGATGTGGTGCCGGATGCAGAAGATCAATCCTCTGAGGGTCATGGCCGCACAGATTCTTCCGTACTTGTTGTCCTTGGCCAAGGCAGGGCTGGCGCAGGCCTCAATCCAGGTGCATCTAGCTGCTATCTCCTACTACACCAGGTCTCCAGGACACTCTTCTCTTTGGTCCCACCATCTCATCAAGGAGTTCCTGAAATGACTGTTTAGATCATTCCCACCAGTGAAGGCGCCTGGCCCGGCGTAGGAACTCATCATGAAAAGCTCATGGGGCCCCCTTTGAGCATATGCATAAGGCTCTCTCAAGTTCCTCTCATGGAAAACGGCTTTCCTCATGGCCATCACCTCTGTCAGGAGGGTAGGTGAGATCCAGGCCCTATCCTGACAATAGTCTTATTTGATATTTCACGACACAAGGGTGAACCTGCGGACACACCCCTACTTCATTGCAAAGGTTCCGTCGGGATTCCACCTCAACATGCCTTTAGTGTTGCCTGTGTTCTTTCCGAAACCTTTGTCGCCGGCTGAAAGGGCTTTGAACTTACTGGATTTGGCTTGTGCTTTGAAGTTCTATGTGGCACGCACAAAGAGTTTCCGGAACACGTCTCAACTATTTGTGAACTTTGGTCCTGTGAACCATGGAAAGGCTTTGTTCAAGGCTTCCATCTCCAGGTGTCTCCCCGGCTGTATCACACACTGTCATCGATGGGCAAGCCGACTGCTGGCCGTCCGTCCAAGAGCCCATTCCACCAAAGTGATTGCTTTGACGACAACGTTCCTGTCTCGTGTGCCCTTGCTGGATATCTGCAGGGCTGCTACGTGGAGGTCCATGCACACCTTCACAAGATTCTACTGCATCAATAGGGATTTCAGACAGGAGTCCAGGGTCGGCCAAGCAGTGCTACACAACCTATTTGCTTGAAGGTGAGCCTGTTCCAGAGGTAAGAGCAATTGCGTCTGTTGAGCCTTGCCACCTCCCGTGGTTGTGTAATGTTGTACTGCTATGTATTCTTTATTCAAGTTACTTATCTATAGCTATTGTTCTCCAGCATGGGTCTGGCATGGATTCACATGCAAACCCTCCTGGCGTCCCCTCTGCGGCTCTTCTTGGCCATACTTCCACTTTACGTGCTTTCCAATTCTGAAGATGGCTGCTAGAGAAGGGGCTTAGGGAGAGGGCAGTCATTGGCTGGGGGCAGTATGACCCAGAGCTCAGTGATTGGTTTAGAGGAGAAATACAGTTTGTAAGTGAAACTGTTTTTTCTTTTACCAAGGATTCCCGGCCTGACGACGGGGAATATTCATGAGAATGTGAATCCATGCCAGGACCATGCTAGAGAAGAATAGTTACAGGTAAGTAACTTGTTCCTTCACATGCCGTGGGGAGATCATGAACCTACAAGAGAACCATTTACATACTTGGGGATATGGGTTTCAGGGTCTCGAGACAAGTTGAGATGCTGGTGCATCTCACTCTATTTCTCTTGAACGAGGTAGCACTGTTGTAAATGAAGTAATTTTTAAAGTGTCTTTACATAATGCAAGCCTTGCTCCCACTGCAGATTTTGACAAACTAGGCAGAGGTTTACGAACAACGCTTTGAGGGTCATCTATCCCTAGAATAGCTCTGGATATGCTAGACAATTCGGTTTCGGAAGGCAGACTGAACCGGCCTAACTTGCAGAAATACTTGACTGGTTCTTCCTGGAGGAAGGGGAACCCGCAATGAGCTTACAGACAACCCAAATGGAGTCACAGACCCGCAGCCAAATTATATATGGGAGGACGTGCCTGAAAGAGTTCCCTCAGATTGGAAGATTGGAGGTCAGAATATGGCAAGAGAATGGCCATAAACCAACCTCAATGGGGCAGAATGCTGATTCCCTAGCTCAGGACCATTCATGCATGTCTGGGTTGGGTTGAGAAAGGAGTGCTGCTGAATGTGGAAGAGGTGATGAATGCAGAAGTGATGGTACCATTTCAGTACCTGAGCATCGTCTTCGGGGTAACCTCAAACATGATATATAAGTATACACAATTACGGCATGCCCTTAGGGAATAATGGAGCGGGGAGTTGACTCTCCCCTGCAAATCCTCTCTGTGGAGACTAGTATCATCGGTAAAATTCGAAGATAAGCAAATCTCCACTGCATCTTGATGGACAGCCAGCATCATGTAGAAATCCCTGAGTCAGTTGAGGGATAGGTGGGAGAGAGATTTGGGGCCACTGGATGATGGGGATTGGGAACATGTTTTGGGAATGGCCAGGGAGTTCACAATCGACTACAGGTTGGAGAGAACATGACTTATGTCCTAAATGTAATATAGAAGTGGGGATGTATTTACACATGCTGTGGACTTGTCCGAAAATAAGCATTCTCTGAGAAGTCTTGAGATTGTGAATCCAATGGTGGAGGAAGACTTAGGGCCTCATTACAATTTTGGCGGCAGCCATGCCGCTATTGGCAGCATGGCTGTCACCAAAATCGGGTCCGGGACTGGGTTCCCTGAACGAGCGGCCCGTTGTTTGCTCCCACTTCCACTCGCGGGACCCGGTAAGCACGCCTGATTTGACCAGGCGTTACTTACCGGGTCCCACGAGGGGAGCTTGTAATGAGGCGGAACGGCTTTAATGGGTGCGCCTCCTTTAGCGGGTCCCGTTAACCTGTTCCGCCTCACTTGTAATGAGGCCCTTGGTGTTGGACCTTGAGTTGTGTATACTTGGAATTTGTGGGGTTCTGGTGTTGATGAGTTTGGCATTAGCACTGGTGAAACGAGGCATTGAAATGAAGTGGGGAGGCGAGGACGGCCCGTCTGTCCAAATCTGGGAAGACTCGATGGATAGAAGTATGAGCCAAGAAAATCTGGTTTCCAGGTATAGGGGCTGCTCGCAGAACCATGAGAAGGTTTGGGGGAAGTGCTTGATGAGAGACCAAGGGCCTTGAAGCCCAAGAAGTAATTAGGGTAAAACTGTAAAGAAGCTGTGCTAGGAATGTGGACCAGATAATGGGCGACTCGTGTTGCGGAAAAGAGAGGCTCAGTTTCTTTTATCTAACCAGGATGGAGATAAGCATGACTCATTGTCAAGATGAAAGCAATGCAAGCTCTCCTTTATCAACAAGGATACAGCCCTAGTCTTAATGCTAGGAGATAGAAGAGGACACAATGGGATAATTTCCAGGATTGCAGGAGAAACAGGCTACAGAACAACCATCACTATTCCTGTAGAAAATCCTGCAATGTATTGCTAGGCATAATCTAGATTTACCATTCTATTAGCAGGACCACCAGCAGGTATATGTAACTGAATGCACTCCAAACTTGGATTTGCATAATGGCTGAATATCCGTTATTGTAACCCTTATATATGTAAACATGAATACAAATTTGATTAAAAAAGAGTCAGAGGCAGGGAGTTTCTGAAGCAGTTGAAGGAGTAGGCTTTATTTGGATTTAGGTGAGTGGAAAGTAGAACATCATAATAGGTTTTCCCTTAAGGAGAAATAGAAAATTAAAATACGTTCCATAATTGTTTGTAGGCAGCCAGAGATTACGTACAGTGGGTGTAACTGAGTTATCCATTATATTGTGATGAGTTAATGTACTTTTTGTGAAGATAATGTCTTAGAATTTAGATAATGTCTTAGAATGGAGTTTTGTGCGATTCCAAAATGGGGAATAAGTTTAGGGTCCTGATGACTTGCAATCAAGCGCATTAAAGGTCACCACATACTTACCTTATGAGGTAGCAGTATTAAAGCTGTGCAGTATTTCCAGAAGAAATACCACAAAATTTGTAATCAGGCCCTAATCTTTTCACTTAGCTTACCAATATTTATGATTAGTTAGAGACAATATGAGTTGAGCTCCATGAGAGACACTAACATGAGTACATTTTGGAATTTCCCTATTCGATGAAAGCAGTGCAGACAAAACCATTTATTCATGGTCCCCCTTAGATACAATATCTACAGCCACAAATCATTAATTGGCAACCCTAATACACAACAGTTGCTTCCTGAATATTTCCTACTGCAGTCCCTGTCTTTCTTATACCCTTTGCTCAATGTGTTGGCTGATATTGGGGTGATGCATAAGCACTTGAACATTTGCAAACATCTTGTACTCAACTGTCCTATGTGCACTGGGTCTGTCTGGTGGAACATGACTCTACCATGTAATTGATCCCTGCATCCAGAAAAAGTGGATCAAATGGCTATTGATGGTATGCAGTCAATCATTGAGCCATGGGCGAGCCAGCAAAAACTGCTAGTTATGCCTGGACTCACTGGCTGTGGTTGGGCCTTTTTTCACACTTCCATACTCTATGAAATGGCACCTCCTGGCATCCTGTGTGTGCATCATTTGTGGTGAACCCTTAGGTCCTTTAGAACGAGGTAACACTCTACAGGGTTGATGGAGATGGAGAAATTACTCAAACATCAATAATAAAACCGACTCAGCTGTTTTAATAACAATTATATCAAATAGGGAGTACAACTGACATCATCGGATGTCATGCAGTAAGATCTCAGGATAGTACACAAAATACACACTTATATACTAAAAACTCATCATCATTGACGTCATACTACGTGGCAAACTAAGAAAACTTATGTGGAGTTGTTATTGGGGAACAGGAAACATCTAGGTATACTTTCTATGGGGGTTGGTGCTGTGATTGGGTCTCTACTGTCAGGTGGACAACTCTGCCCACTACTAGCGCAAGTCATCAAATATGCAACGTCTTATTGGATCTCTAAACTATAGGGCTCTTTGATACGTGGCCCTTTATATTTGGTTGGCACGCTTGTAACCTTCTGGAATGTTCTACTCGTTAGTAGCATGCAAGCTGGTACCGAAGGTGCTGGTGGGTCTGACTTGACCATGCCTCCCCACCCAATTAACCCATCATCTATCATCACTCAAGCTGTCTGCCATAAGAACAGTCTTTTGAACTTGGCCTTGCAAGTATCACTGCTCCTGGGAATAAAAGGGAGTGTGAGCATGGCTTAATCATCTGGTGTCGGTGTAACTTGCCCGAAGTCTATTTTCATTTGACCATGTGACTGGAGACCACAGTTTTAGCTTCTTCATTGTATTTAATACCATTTAATGAATACAACTTGGCACTCATTGTCCTTCCGCCGCACCTTAACAGGAGCTCAGCTCTCACCTTCTCGTTCGTTGTACATTTCCACGATAGATAAGCAGTTTCTTGTCTGCCCCCATCCTTGACACTGAGCCAGGCAAACCTCTATTCTCCATCCATCTCCAGCCAGGTTTGTTCTGCTGCGCCACACTTCAAGCTCTACGATTCACAGGGTTTTCAGTTTTCTAAAATACGATGTGGAACTTTCAGATTCCAATGAATATATATAACTTGGTGGCACCGCCTGCACTATTCACTACATATAGCCAGCCTTATAATTAGTTTGTCTACTTGCCTTACTGCATCTGTACAATTATAAAATAGTTTTAATTTTCTTCCGTGCTTTTACAAGTGCGATCCTCATTCTGCATATGAAAGTTTACTCGATTCTTAACTTTGTCATCAGATTCTATATAGTCTATCCACCTTCTCTCTTGTCATCTCTTCTGAGGTGTGTCACTTTCTTCATGTGACATCGCCAGTCCCTTATTTCATCCGTTTTGACGTGCTCTTCAGGGATTCTTCCCAAGAGTCTGTCAGCTTTTTGTGGATACATAAAGAATGGTTTCCTTAATGGATATTTTGCTTCAAAAGCTGCTCGTGTTATGGGCATCATTACAGGTAACACCTTTGTCACTTTTTCTGGTTCTCAACAAATAGAGAGTTTAGGGGCGGAACATCCCGTAGAGGCTTTTGGCTCCTCCTCTGCAGTGGAGAATAACATAGTGGCATATCCTGCAGACACCAAATGGGTCTTAAGGCATGAATGTGCCTACGAATTACAGGCATGTCCAATGCATAACAGTCACTCTTCCTGACCCTCCAGATGGTCAGACCTAGCAGGAGCATATTCTCGAATGTATAGGGGCATTACGCTTTCATTTGTCACATATTCTTGCTTGTTGTGTTCCCTCCACAGGACAGGTACCAGTCGGCCCCTCCTCCTACTCGTTCTCTTCCTTCTCCACTGGGTGCAACTCCTTCTTTTGCTGCACGTCTTCCTTGATATTATTCTGCAGCCCTGCATCTGCCTCTTATTCCACCTTCTGCATCCCATCTCACCATCCTTCTGTTCTTCATCCAACTCCTTTTACTCCACCGCCCCTTCATATTCCAGCTACTGCGCCATATCTTCCTATTGTGGTTCCTCTTCCATCTGCCCCACATCTTTTTCTTCATGTTCCCTCATCCTGATCCCCCTTCATCTCTGCCTCCCCATGTTCGACATCCTGGTCCCCCTCCATGTGTTCCACCTCCTGCCCATTCCTCTCATCCTTTAGCATCCCTCAGTTCTTTATGCCACATCACTTGTATGACCTTCCACAATAACTGTGTGCTACTGACCATGTAAAGGGTGGATGAGGACCCCTGTCAACCTGTCAACCTGGGGCAGAGGTCTTACCAGGATGTTTACCAGAGCCAGACTTGCTCCACAGGCAGGATGAGCGAGATTGGATGGTCCCAGTCTCTGTTCCTTCTACTTCTGACTGGCTGCAAATGTGAAGTACACTTTGTTACAACTCCATACCAGCCAGTGTTCTGGTTTTTTTTCAGGAATTCAGGAATCCAACACCAGAATATCTGTGTGGCAGAAGAGGGAGCGAACAATTGGACGACGAGAATGCGTGTTCTTAACAGCAGGACCTAGGAGTAATGTGCACTGCAAACCAGCAATCCGGTAGCTCCACACTAAAAACCGGCAAGAGGACTATGTTTGTCAAAAGCCACCTTTAGGCTGAAATGGGCTTAAAGAGCATATAGCATATGCATACAGACAGACATTAAGAGACAGCCTCATCAGAAGTTGGGCAGTGTGGTACAAATACGGCAGTAATGCTATTAATGCTGCGTTACCCCTCTGCTCAATCCTGAGTTTGGAGGAAACTCAGATGATTCACCTCCAGCTCTGAGCAGGAGGTAAATCTGCTGACTTTCTGCCCATTTTTGGTGCAAACACCGCAGCGCAATTACTGCAGTGGCAATTGCACCAAAAATGCCCCATTGAGTCCTATGGACTCAAAAGAAATGGGGACTTACACCACCACCGCCACTTGTTATCTGGTGGTAATACCGCCAGACCAAGTGGCGGTAACGCTAAATTGCGTTTGGTGCATTCCAGAAGATTTACCGCTGGGATATCACTCAACTTGTGATAAGGCCTATCATGTTTGTCACGGGCTGCCATTGAAAAATGCTGGGAAACTCATGTTGGGGGAGAGGGAGAGGATTCAGAGGCATTTTGAAGCCTCACCTCAGTCTGACATGACTCTGGGGAAAAAACAAGTTACCAAATGGCCTGGAGAACCACATGGGTCCTGGGACCAATGGCCAGGTTGACTAATAATCTAAAAAAAATAACCTTCCAAATCAACACTTTGACATTTGAAATTTGCCAAATAAATCAAACCACTTTACATATAAACATGCTTGATTTTTTTGTTGAAGAACTATTTTCTTTGTCTATGTGCACTTATTCCCCACAAAAAACGTAGCCTCTAAATGTTACATAAAATAATTGTGTTGTTAACAATGCACATACAGATATGTCATTCAATCTACACATATCTTGACCTGCACATTATGGTGAAAACATACACATGTATTCATAATCGAACGTGGTGCTCCTGATGAAGGCTAGGCTAAGACTGCTACACCATCCAGCAAAAACGGAAGACTTAAATTGATCACTGTTTAGCTATGAAGAGACACATTGTGTGGAATCACTACTAGTATTAATGGTTGGCACTTTGATCCCTAATATGGAAAAGGTAAAACAATACACCATACTATTGAAATTAAGGAAAATATGTTTTCTGATATATTCAATGTGTGTGAAGTTGTTAAGTGCCAAATTGCTCTTTGGGAATGCCAGTTATAGAGGGGGTTTTAGATTTCTGTCATAAAGAAACTCCAGGTTATGGGCCATCAGGTATGGTGTCAGAGTGTCAGGAAGAAGAAAAGAGGAGAGAGAGGGACGGGTGAGGCTAGAGAACCTGGGATGTTGTTCACCTCCGTTTTGTGTGGAATTGAGAATCAGACAGAGAAGGACCAGAAAGCTTTGAATGGTGGCCAATGTCTCTGGGAGAAAGATCTGGGATAAAACAGGGGAATGATAAAAGAACTGGTGTGTCCTCAGAAAAGAGATGCTAAGTCTTGGGAGGATAGCTCAGGGGCAACACAGGTTCGATCCCCATGTCTGCGCTTAGAAACCTCTGGGTATTAAGTGCATTATAAATAACCCATTGCAATTACAATTACAATATAAATATAGGGAAGTGATGAGCCTGCTAAGAGATGAGCGGTAGGGAATGATTAAGGTTAGATTAAGGACAGACCCTTGCAAGTCCCCGATAGGTAAATGGGTCAAAGCAGATGTTCCAACATTCCCCGGTAAGGAAAAGGACAGACAAGATAAGTAGGAGGTGAACCAAGCAAAGGCAGGGGCAAGAGTGTAAATATTCAACCCTGATTAAGGCGGCTGAAAGATCAAGAATGATAAGGATATAAAAAAGGTGGAAGTGCAGGCAGCATTCAGAAACCTAGAGACACAGCAAACATCAGTTTTGGTTAAGTGGTGGACCCTGAGACCAGACTTGAGGAGGTTGCTGTATTTATGCCTTTGAATACCTGTGTTACACATTTTAGAATAGCTAGGGAAAAGGGCAACTGCTAGCAGGCTGGTTTATAAGGTCAGACAAATCAAAGTTGTACTAAAAGGTTTAGGACAGTGGTAAATGTATAACCAGTTAGTAAGATGAGCGAGGAAAGGGAGAAGTTGAAGAGATGGGATAGGTATGTGTAAACAATGTAAATCCCTTATTTTTCTGTGGTGAAAGGACCCGCAGTAGCACAGCACACGTTTTATGACCATACGGGTGCCTAACGTAGGTGCCAGATTAGCGAGGTCTTTGGAGGGAATGGCAGCAATAGTGGAGGATGGGAAGTTATTTGGATCAGGCGTACGTGTTTTTGATTAAAATAGTTAGGAGAGTTGGAAAACATTACTGATAGAGAAGAAGGAAAGCGAATGGTTGAAGATATGAGAAAGTGATGTGCGATTAATTAGTGCAAGGTCCTTGATAGCCTGAGTTTGAAAGGTGCTTTCAGTAGAACAAGAAGGGTTGGCTGACCGATGGGTGACTACCAGCGTGGCCATGGTGTAGAATGAAATATCAGCGAGATAAGAGTATGTGGCAGGTGGAGGAGAAAAGGAGGGCAGAGGAGGAAATAAAAAGGCTAGCGAAAGCATCATGGACGTTAGGGTGTTTAACTGAGAAGTATCAGACACAGAGAGGAAAGAGAGTAGTGTAGCTGGGTGGGCAAGCATGCATAACTTGCATTGTTGATAGTGTAAGGAAAGAGATCAATTTGGGACATAGAAGAGCATGTGAATAGATTATTTATTTCTTGTAAGGCGTGCTGAGTAGCAGGTTTTGAGCCAGAAGCATAGGTGGACATGCATGTTTCTTTTTAATTGGATGAAGGGGGAGATTCAGGGTTGCAGTCATGGAATGAAAGAGTTAAGGAGTAAATGGCATACTGGTATTTGATTGCATCATTTGGTGCTTGTTGGAAGTCTTTGAAGGTCTTCTGTATGCATCTAGCTTGGAGTGGCCAGGGCACATGGCGGGGATGAGCTGCCTTGATCTACATAGGTAGCCTATGAATCTTCGTTGTTGTGGAAAAGAGTGGGAGTAGAGAGGATGGGGCAGATACAGTAATGTGCCAGAAGCAGTGATTGCTAGTGAGGGATCAATAAGGAGATGTGTGGTAGGTGATGACCACTGGTAGACTTCACTGGGCAGGGATTGCACTGAGAGGACTATGTTGTGAAAAACGGGCTGAGAGATCCTGCAGGATGATAGATCAGATTAATCATCAGAGTACCCTGTGTCATGCTTTTAAGCTCTAGCTTTAAGCTCTAGCAATACGTGTGCAAACTTTGGTCTATGGATGTTTATCCACAAAACCCCTACAAAGAAGATTGGCACTCAGGAACAAGGTACTTCTGACCTGCACCCATCAACACCACAGTCTTCACATCTGCATTTCCCATTGTCCCACTAATGAACACCACCCCATTTTTCTTTACAATGCCAATAATAGTACCAGATGGAAAGTGCTACCTGATACCATATGACTGCTTCAAGGCCTGTGAATATTAGTCATTGAAGCCAAATGACATAATGATAGACCACATTATGTAACCTGACATAACTTAACCTAATCAGCTAGTATAACTGGAAACAAACTTCATGTCCATTGTTGCTCATCCAAACCTAACATAACAGATGAGTTGGAACAAGCATTTGCATAGCAGTGGATGATTCAAAGGATTAAGATGAGATGAAGTGAAAAGGGGGAATGGGGTTAATGGGGTGTGCACAAATTAGTAGACTTTGAATAGGTGAGGGGAGTTGTAGTAGGTAGGGGGATTATTGTTAAGGACTGCTTGTGTGCATGTGGTTTGGGGGATGATGCATGTTTCGGTGATGGCCTTCAGAGAGAGAGGCGGGGGAAGTCAGAGTCAAAGCGATCCATGTGGAATGAGGTCTTATTACAAAGGGATTGGGCATTCCAGAACTAGGATTAATTAGGAGGAGGGAGAGGGTAGACAGAAACATGATTCAGCTGAAGGTAGGTACATGTAGAGATGCTAGCAGCCAGTAGTGAGCCAGAGTAACTGCAATTAGAACAATAATAATGAACATTAACTCCTCCTAGGGCAGTAATTACCACAACATATTGAAAAGGCAAATATCACCAAACAGTAGTTAGGAAAATGTGTTGTTAGGGACAACAATAGGGTGTTAGTGGCCAATACTAGTTGCAAATATTTGCCGATTGCAATGGACAATAAATACAATTAGACCAATAGTGATCACAAAATGTTAATGAAATTCCAGTAGAAACCAACTGTAGTTGCAGATATAAACAGGCAGCAACCAACATGAAATGCAGTAAGTCTAGTAGTGACTAATGTAGTTCTGTAGAGTACCAATAAAGGCAGTTAGGTGAGGTAAGGAGTGGGTGAAGGAGCATCCTTGGTTGGAGGGACTGGATGATGAGGTAAAAGGTTGACAAGTTCAAAGTACATGCTGGGAGTTGATGGCAGACATCTTGTGGGCATGGGTGAAATTCGGTCCCACAACCTTTATAATTATATTGCAGTTTCATTTATTTTCTACAGGGTTCATGTTATATTACGTTTTCTTTTTTTCTCACACATACATTTATTGATATGGATAATTAGCTTAAGGAAGTACTAGCAAAAAGTACCCGTTCTCTGAACGTGTTCTGTGGACAAACATGACAACACTCTCATCAATTGTTGAAAATAAATGATCCTGTAGGTCACTGTTCCGATTCGTGAATCACTTGATGTGCTTTGCACTCTGAAGTAAACTGCACTGTGAATGGCCGTGTGTGGCTTGTTGACATACGTTGGAGGGAGGGGCGAGAGTTCTTTGCTGCTGCATACTGGGACATACTGTGCTCTCTCCCCACCCTTTCCCTCACCCTGGCGTGGTGCAGTTTGTTGCAGTGCATTCCAGTGCAAATGTCCCAGAAACCGTGCATTCTAGGGCTGAGGACTGGTCCTTCTAGGACCACATTGATGTTTCAATGATTTCAGGCAACTGTCTCGTGTGAAGGTGCTGAAATCCGGGGAGAGGGGTGGGGTGTCCACATGTCATGTTGCCAGTAATGTCTTGATGGTCCTAACAGGTAACTATACAATATTTGGTGCAGATAGGTAAAACAGTGAGGAATTGTATAAGGAACAATGCATCGCCAAGCCACAAAGCCACAAAATTAGAGTCTTTCTAGAAATCCAGGGAAGGAGGTGGGGCATCCAAATGACATGTAGGCATTAATGCCTAGAACATCCTAACAGATAACTATGCAAAAAATTGTTCAGATTAGTGAAACGGTGTGGAATTGTTTAAGCAACAAAACTTTGCCAAGCTACAAACCCACAAAGAAATGTTGTCTTTTGCTGAAATCTGGGGAACGGGGTGCAGTGTCCAAATGTCATGTATTCACTATTGTCTGGATTAACAGGTAACTATCAACATTTGGTGCAAATTGGTGAAACGTTGTGGAATTGTGAAAGGAACAATGCTTCGGCAAGCCACAAACCCACACATTTTCACTTTTGTAAATATAGATTATATTCTAGTCATGTGAATGGGATGGGATTGTCAAGGAAAGAAATCTCCCTACTGTGAATTCGGCAGCATTGCGTGCTCGGTTACTATTGCCACTGGACATCGGTTCAGAAGGAATGTACTGCTTTTCGATGCAGATGTATACACAGGAAATTCAGTGAATTCTGTGAAATACAGTGCTTATCTACTCGTCAGTACATCTACAAATGCACTGACACAAATATTCGACTGGCATGCAGTGTTCACAATGAAAACTAAACGTTAACATATGGGCATGTTGGGCAGCGTTTAATTGTTATTGTGAGCACAGTTTGCCATGCATGGCAAGCACCTTAAAATTAAAAGTAAACATGCCAGGCAGCGTTTAGTCACTTTGCTCAGCAGAGTGCAAACGTGCAAGGCAAAAGGTGGCATACACATGTGTACACTGCCGTTCGCCCTGCAATTTTGCACTCAGCTGTGCACATTTTGAAAATATGGCCACGGTGAGCTGTTCATATATGTGTCAACATCTAACGCTCTCCCTGTGAAATTATGAATTCGATGAAAATGAGCTCCATGTGGTCTGTTTTGCTAGAGGCGAAGGCCAGGAGTTCTGATCTTTTGCTTGTTAAAGAGTGCTGCACTGGGGGAATGGATAAGAGGGGAGGAAATGGGGAGTGGGCTTTGTTCAGGAGAAAGTTACACACATCTGCTGCTATACTAGAGTTTATATAACAGTTTGTTTTAATCTTGAAAGCATTTTTACAGCTGCACTATTCTTCTAATGTTTTCCACTTCAGACACATTGTAAATGACAGTGACAGCATGCTGGTACTACATTGTAAGTAATTGATCATTTCCTTTCTTGGGCAAACACTGATATCACAAATCTGTAGTAGCATGAATCATACATTAAACCCAGCATTGCCCTCAGTGAAAAGAAGGAAAAGGGGGCTTGTGGTACTTTCATTAAACGAGCAAAACCTTTCTGTAGCTGAAACAGCAAAGTACAACGCTCCAGGTTGGTATTTGATTGATTCGACTTTCATATCGTGATTACACATACATTTTTAGATGCCATTCTCAAATACCAAAGAGAGTCCTCTGTTTCCAACTGTTTCCACGATAAAAGGTATTCAACCTGAAATGTAAGACATGGCGCCTAACCTCCCCGTCAGGCTTTTTTCCGTTGGCGTGTCGTGATTTAACAAGTTCTGAAAAAGCAGCTTTTTATCCGAAAATCAATTATATGTTTAACATGTGCAGAGATGATCAGGCGTGTCATGGGAAAATGGGAACTCTGTCTGTTTAGACTGAAAATGCCTGTGGCTATAAGGACTCTCACAGGTGGCCATAATGAACTCCATCCCTCAATGTATAGATGCTTTGCATCGACATTGTGAAATGACTGCTCTGTGTGAATTATTTAGGAAACATTTCAAAACAGCTACTGGCCAAGTACTACTGTTCATATAACATGCATGCTAATACACATGTAAGCCTTTTCCATACATTCTGCATTGCCTGTTCTATTATTCCCTTTCTTTCAGGCAGATGACATCGCATTTAGCCCCAGGCAAGCCTGGGATCTTTAAAACACAATGCCCACACTGTGTGAGGTGGAAGTCTCTGTGAGTCAGAGGCCTTTAGCTGAGTTCTGGAGGTGATACGCCTGATGTGGTAAAGTATGTGGTTTGTTTAAAGTACTCTCAAATACAAGTTTGAGGATCACGTCAGTTGGCAGTGACACTAGTTTTTGTATTTCCCGGATCAAAGTGCCATTTAGAAAACAATACCAAATTAGAATGTGTCTTCAAATCTCTCGTTTTAATTAAATCTTTAAGGTTCACTTAACATGCCCATAGGGGACGATTAACACACATTGCTGGTTGGGGTTGCCCGGGTGTAATGTACAGCAACGTGTGGTTGTAAAATGGGTCTGAAAACACACTTCCAAAAGTGTGTAAGTGGATAGTGGCCTAACAATCCAGAAGTGAAAAAAAGGAAAACTGTTTATGTCACCCGATTAAGAACCTAGAGCTAGTTATACATGTTGTAGTGGTGGTCTAACCAGGACAGGTTTCTGCTTCACAACTTTTGCCAATGCAGCCTGCGGTGTAGAAAACACACATTTCTTCATTAAGCAATACATTTGTTCACAGCACAAAGTATTTTTCTATGACACTTTATTATTTACTATTAGCAATTCTGATACGAGGGTTACACTAAATTGTAATGTAAGTCCCGCAGATTGTTTTTTGCAGATCAGTGGCAGCTGGTGATTTTTTATTTTAATTGGAAGAGTGTTTACCACAAATACGATGGAGTGACTCAGCGTTGTAAGGGAGATTGTACCAACAAAAGGGGATTCTTTGAGGTTATCCTCATGGAGACATATTTCAAATAATGGGTTACAATGGGGCATTTTACAGCACAATTTCTGTGAAAAACTTTCATGATGCCTTTACCCACAGTATAAGACAGTATAAAAAACATGTTCATGCTTTTTGTGTCCAAACATGTTCATTCTGGCTGCACAAACTAATATCACAATTTTCCCATATAAGAATACACTTATGTTTGCATTGCCCATAATGCCAAAATATGCTCGTATCCATACGTACAAACAGACTCCTGTTGGCTTTTCCAGTAAAAAAATCATGCTACAGGAAGAAAACATAATACCCAGAAAAAAGGTCAAGCCGCAGTAAGAAAACATGTGCAGACTGGCTCCACCAAGTTAGGCAAGGAGGGACACATAAAACACACTTGTCATGGTGACTTCACCCTTGATGCCAGTAAACAATACTTTGCCATATAGTTAAAAAATATGTCCAGACTGGCTGCACCAATGTAGGCCAATACATCCAGGTAAGACACTCAACATGATGGCTTTAAAATTGGTGCCAATCACCAATGTGTTCCTAGAGAGCTCTGACCATTTAGGCCAGTACAGCCATCAAAAACACTTATCATGTGGGGCATGCCATCGCTGAGTACCAAGCAGGACATACTCGATGACAGATACATGAGGCTGTATGTGCTGATCATCATGAGGTGGTCAGATGGGATCCATCCCCACATATTCAGATCACAGTGGCGTGAGGTCCCTAGGCTGAATAGGAACACATGATTCTGGGGGGCCTTGATGAGCAGCCTCAGATTTTCTGTCCAGAGCACCATCCAAGATGGTGGTGGCACTGGTGGCCCAGCTGGTGGCACTGGTGTCTTCCACACACAGTTGGTGTTGGTAGCATGCAGAGGGGTCAGCTAGGATCATCACCACAGCTCCACTGGCCTAAAGGTGTTTCATCCCCCTGCATCAACGGTATTGCAATGGATTTACTCCAGCCAAGTACGGTGGGTGTTAGCACTGGAGGATGCTAGCAGACCTGGTCGCAGTGAGTGGTTGGTTCCGGGGCCCCTCCCTGCTCTCCTTGTGGGATTTGAGCCTGGTACTAGTACCTGCCGGGGCCCCTGGCATCCTGGCTCAGCTCTGGCCCTGATCCATGGGGGTGACTTGTAAGCATGTCATGGCTGCCCTTGTTCCTTCTTAGCCCCAGGAATCATCTCTGCATGGGATCGGCTCCACCCTTCTGTCACTCATAACCTGCCGATCAATCCTGGATGTGAAACCTGAGGCACTGCTGAAGCAGCGCTCTCCCGTTGGCGTAGAGTCCCTCCCCTGCCTAACTGCGGAGACAGCAGCACACGTTTGCTTCCTTTGATAGTGGAGTCTGGGGTGTGCCAATCTCTGGAGGTCAACATTAGCCCATTCATTTGAGGTGGAGTTGGCATCTACACTTCATCATGGCACCCACAGTTTCAAAGTCCAGCAAATCGGGAGACGTCATAGCTATGACACACACGCAGCAGAGATAACAAAAACCGGAGTGCCCAAATGAAACTAGGGGTGGGGTCGAGCTGGATGATGGAGCAGACTTGGCGGCCCCAGCCACAAAGCAGGATCTATTACAAATGCTAGCTGAAATCAAGAGGGAGGTCCAGCACTTTGTCTCCGAGATCACCCAGAAAGTTGGTGCAATTGACAAGAGGATTGAAGGCACTGAATCCCGAATCAAAAGCATCGAAAACACCACTGGTGAGATGAGCTACAATGACAATAGAATGTCTGTGCTGGAGGAACAACAGAGGCTCTTCCTGGGATGCCAGGAAGATGCTGAGAATAGGCCCTGGAGGAATAATATTTGAATCCAAGGTATCCCAATTCAGATCTAGGATTCACAGTTGCCTTCTTACATCCAGGATCTCTTCAACACTCTCCTCTCAGGTTTGGAACACCCTGAACCGTGGGTGATACAAATGGAATGAACGCATTGGGTCTACTTACTTCACAGCTGAAATGAGAAACAATTTCAACCCGTATATCCTAATGAGACTCCACGTCTACAAAATTAAAGAGGCATGTATGGGGTTTTGATCAGGTAGTCAATACCTGGCTGGAATTTCAGTCTGAGTTTGGCTTTGAAAGTTACCTAGACTAGATTTCACTGTCCTATGCTCGTACTGTAACTTTCAGGCTGGGTACTCTCAGGGTTTCTAGATTTACCAAGACATGGGTTAGCACTAATGCTAGCACCTGTCCTCAATGTGGTGGTATGAAGAATCACTAACCCCTTTTCTGTACATTTGTGGTATTGCAGCCACTTTGAATCTCTGCAGTTCTAGAGATAACGAGACATGGTGTACTGGGTGGTAAAATATATTCACATGGTGTGATCGAAGTGTAAAAAATTAATTGAAGATACCTAAACACATATATATTGTAGACAATTATTTTTTGATTATATGGTTACATTCATTCAACCTTTAATAAAATTAGAACAATTACCATTTGCATTCTGTTAGGCAGCATTCTCATAAATGACTGATTTCCCTTACCTAAAGAGTCCCCAGCAGCTTTGCTGGATTTCTAGGGGTTATTTTTTCCAACCTGGTAAAAATGTGAGCCTTTTTCTCACTCTTACATGTGTTTTGCTGTGTGTGTTTTCACTTTTTGTGTGATCCTGAGCACTGGAGCCTCACCTACTACATGTGCACCACGTTTGTGTGTGTTACACAACACTTTCAGTGCAGTGACACAGGGTTGTCTTTGAGACTTCCAACTGGCTCAATTTTTCTGGGGCTGACTACTGTCCCCCAGAAACAAGTAAAGTTGCCATTAACTTTATATTGTCACTTTAAACCACAGACCCAGTACACCCCATCTTACATGGAGTATTGGAAAGGGTTAACTCTTATCACTTTTTGTCTGTACCTCTTGGAGCCTTGTTTCGCTCCCTTGACATTAAGATTTGGCTGGTGGCAGTGGTAACTACACTATCTTTTCTACCGCGATTATCTTATATAAACGTGGTATTGGTTCAGGCTATTATATTAGCCTCAAACATAAACCCGCTTGACCAAATACATTTTATTTTGGTTCCGGCTGGGTTTATTCGCCATTTCTCTTTGTTAAAGTCTTTCTCGTGTTTTTCTCTGCACGCCAAACCGGGGGTGACTCCTTTGTTCACTGTCTTTTTGCGTGCTTCTGCACAGAAGCCCTCCATAAGGTGCCTGATAGTCTAGGTAGGCAGGATGTGAGGGAGGGATCTTCGGACCCCTGCCATGGGTTCCCTTGTTAACCCAAGTCACACTCTGGTCTGATTGGCTAAGGGGACTGGCCTTTCCAGGCCAGCCACCCTGCTGTGTGATTGACGGCCAGGCTGTATGAATGGGGGAAAACTGCATAAAAAAGCAGATCTCTGGGACTGGAAAGACAGAGTCGCCACTGGAACGAAAGAACCAATGAGGAACTTGAAGAAGATGACCCCTACCACGACTGAATCACCCGGTGAAGCCCGGCTGCAGGTTCGAATCATCAGAATCCGACGACAGAAAAGATCCTCCAGGAAACTTCTTCCCTTCTTTTTATTTTTTTTATTTTTTTTTATTTTATTTGTAACAATTAGTTTGCATTTCAAACTTCAATTACAATCAAGAAAACCAAGATAGTTCACATGAATCATAAATACTCAGTATTGTTGTTTACAATATAATTATTTTCAATGCAACACAGCATCCAGTGTATTGATTTCAAGAAGTTGGTTATCATACAGCACTGGTGTTTGTTGAAATGAGGAAATCATTGTTCAGGTTGTGCTCTAGAAAGTCACATACTGCACATGTGAGTGGTACATTATTACTCGATAGTATCCTGTACCACCAGCCTTCAGTTTCACCATCAACAGGCGCGTAGCTCCCGAGATAACTAGTTCGCGAATGCGCAAGTTGTGGGCATTCCGTGATCAGATGTTTCAATGATTCTGTCGAAAGTTCACAAAACCTACACAAATTATTGGAGACGTGTGTGTCGCGTCTAAACCATAAAATCTCCTTGGTTCTAAGCGCATTTAATCGAACTCTCAAAAATTGACTTAGATGTTTCCTTGATGGAAATTTTCGCAGATATTTTTGTAATCCATCTAAGCTGTTGACTGCTAGTCCTAGCTCAAATGAGGTTTTCAGAACATTTCTTCATTCCAAATTTTAGATCCAGTTCCATTCTCTCAGTTTTTTTTTGGCAATTTGCGGTGTTGCTAGTAGTGTTTCCCATTTTATGTCTGCGTATTCAAGTATCCGTTTTAGTCTAGTTGTCCATTCTAACAGAATACCATGATGTGATTTAGAGGTGTCTAAGGATAAGATTTGATAGGCGGGGACCGGATCTTCTAGTGACATCTTCCGTAGCATAGCCAAAGATTTCCATACAACAATATTGTGCATGGAATCAATTCCCAGCTTGTGTCTTATGGAGATCATCGATACACTCGTTGGCAGTTTGAAAATACGTCTCCAAAACGTTCCCTCTAGGGAAGACCACATTTTGTAACTTAAGTTCCAGGCAGCCTCAGCTCCAAATGTGATCGATGGAATCACTTTTTGGGAGTAAAAGGTTAATACAGGGTTCAGTGTAAATTTCCCGTATTCGGCGTGTAACTTTGCCCCTTGCAGTGAAAAAGTTATCATGCGTTGTTTTAAGTCTTCCATCCATTCGACTTCTCTAATTGAGGTGTTAAATTGGATGCCTAGATAGCGGACCACTGAAACGTGTTTTATCTGCACGTCTGCGAGTTTCCATCTAAATTTTCTGATTAGTCTTTTGGATGAGTCACCAATCGCCACGATCTTAGACTTCTCTGCATTAATTTCTAGTTCATTGTCTATTAGGTAGCTATTGAGAGCTACTAACAGTCTTTGAAGGCCAATGGGAGTTGAATTTATTAGAACAATGTCATCAGCATAGATGGTCCAACTGATATTCTGATCATTTATTTTTGGTGGAAAATATTGCACCGATGGAAAGGCTTCAGAGACATCAGATATGAATAGTTTAAAGAGGAGGGCTGCCAAGGGGCACCCCTGCTTGACTCCCTTGTTAGTTATTATCTCCTCAGAAAGGTCCCCTACCTCATTTATTCATACTCTGATAGAAGTGTCTTTATGAAGAGCCATTATTGGTTGCAATAATTCTGGTGGACAGGACCATTTCTTTAGTTTTGTCCATAATTTATGTCGATTTAATGAGTCAAATGCTTGTTTCATATCTAGAAATGCAATAAACAGGTTTTTACCATTTTTCAGGGCTTCTAGTTTGAGCACATTTAGTATTGTCAGATTTAATTCTGTGCCAACACCCTTGGTGAAACCAGTTTGACGTATATCAAAGTGACCAGAGGCTGAGGCCCATTTCGAAAGCTTCTGCTGTAGGAAGGTTGCAAAAATCTTGCCCACAATGTCCAAGAGGGCAATGGGACGATAGTTTGCCGGGTCGTCCCGATTTCCCTTTTTGAATGTGGGAACTATGATGGCAGAGTTCCACGAGTGAGGCAAGGTCTTCGTCGTGGCTATCACTCGAAACAAATGTACGATGAATGTTGGCCAAAGCTCGTTGTTTGCTTTTAGCATGACATTTGTGAGGCCATCTGGCCCAGCAGCTCTTGAATTTTTTAGGTGTTTAATAGCTTTTGATTCGTTTGTGTCCCAAAATTGATCGGCTGGTGGAATATCATCGACCTTGGTATTTTCCTTGATTGTAAAAACCTTTTCAAAGTGTTGTTGCGAGGTTACTTTTGATATACTGTGATGCATTTTAGCATTCTGAAATACATCTTTGTTGTTTATGATGCTCCATAATTCCTTAGTTTTGTGACAGTTAATCATCATTAGAATTTTCTCACCTCGCTCTTCTTCCCTTCAGCTGGTGGGACCAACCAGTTCACCCAAACTACAAGCAAGGACCCCTCCTCTGGTCAAATTCGCTGAACAGAGCTACAGTGGGCCGGATAGCCAGGAAGGTCAGGTCCTGCTTTGGTTTGAAGGAGCGCACCTTTTAGTCATTGATTTGCTCTGCTGCTGGTTTCTTCCCTGGGTGGCGCAGGACCCTCCAGTCTTCCTACTTTGTGTCAGGCCGACAGTCACTTCAGGAACCGCGAGCCTGCAGGAACCACCAGGAACGTCCTCCTCAGCTACAGCTCCCTCTCCGTTTTAAGGTAGTGTGCAAATCCGGTTGTCCGTTTCGTTCAACCGTGGTGAAAGTGTTTGAAATCTTTCTCCAATCCGAGGGCTTGTCCTTCTCTTCTCTTTGAAGTAACTTTTCTACCAACCAACCTCGTCCAGAATCTGTGCCACGAAGTTTACCGCGAAATACCCTGAACTGTGTGATCTTGAGCATGAGACTTTTGACCCACTGACTTTGGCCCATAGCCTTTTCTATCTGATCTCCTCAATGTAGTTTCTCTTGTTCAATTGCCCTGAGTACTTACCTGTTGATTTTGCCTAATTTCTAATAACTTTGTCTTTCCCTCCCTTTTAAATTGCTGGAGTCCCATTTTGTTCCCACTTCATTTTGTGAGCTTAACTTGTCTGGAATTTAAGGGAAGTGGTGTGGTGTATTTATGATTTCATGGAGAGTGTAACCATCAGTCCTATACTGTTTTCGCACCATGCCTTGGTCACTGTTTTGGTCAGAATCAATAGGACAACTCTTCCCCCTGTCCGTGAATGGAGAATGTAAGACCCCCTTCTTCAAGACCTCACATTTCTGAGTGAAATCACAGAGCTGAATGTCTTGTAGAATGCCAATTGCATTTTCTCTCAGAGTATGGTTTGCAACGCTTTGAAAGGAGTACTCAAGGGAATGTGTTATTAACCATTCGACGGGCAACTTCATGGCTAAGAGTAAGGTAAAGCTTTGCTTGTAAACCTTGATCCGAGAAAAGGAGTTATTTTTTTCCAGATCGTGGTCTAAGAAAGATAAGATTAACAAGAGCCAACTTGGTAGCGCTTTTGGCATCTGAGACAGTGAACTTTCTGCTCTGAACCAAGCAATTTTTCCACTCTCAAGGCAATAAGACTAATAGGTTAACCTAACCTAATAGGTTAGTTTTATAATTTGCATCTGCTCAAATCTCCACATCATGTTACATGTATTAGAGGTGCAGAGGGTATTCTTCAGCATATCAAGGAAGGGAAGCTTGAGGCTTTTTCATCATTTTACCATGACTTGTTGACTGTGGAAGTTTCTGTCACCGGATGCACAATGGGTATACATTGAGTGATCCAAACTGGTTAAGATTGATGAGCTGATCCAGGATCAATTAGAAAATCCTAATACAGAGGTGGAGGTATGAAGGGACATTCAGTCTCTCCCGAATTAGAAGGTACTTGGCCTGGACAGTTTCTATGCCTTGTTCTACAAGACTTTCAGGACCAGCTGGTCTCCTTGTTTATTTCTTTTCTGTAATTGTGGTCTGTTATGGGATCTATGGGGGAGTCAGTGACAATGTTTATTTTCGACTCTACACTGTCCTTCTCCTCACACATCTCTGATGTTTCTAAAAAATCAAACTTCTTACTGCACCTCCTCAGAGGTACTCTGCCTTCCCTCTCCTTCCCTCAGAAGCTCACTGACTCCCAATCTCTGGTTCTCTCCAGATTGGACTACTGTAACAACCTCTTTCTAAATCTTACTGCCTCCACTGTCAGCCCTTTACAACTAATCCAGAACAGGACAGTGAGACTTGTCCTTGGCCTCAAGCCCTGGGATAGTATCTCTCCTGCTCTGAAATCCCGCCATTGGCTCCCAGTGGATGCAGGGATTAAATTCAAAACCATCTGCATTGTCCACAAGGGTTTGTAGGGCCTGGGTCCAAAATACCTTCAACTATCCCTCCGTAAATACATCTCCTCTCGAGCACTTCACTCCTCTACTTCCAACTGCATCAGGGTAAGTTGTTTTTCAAAGAAACGTGCCAGGGGTAGATCTCTGTCTTCGGCTGGGGCCTCCCTTTGGAACAGTCTCCCTGCCACCTTGAAACTTGAGGAGAACCATCTCCAGTTCCGGAAGAACCTCAAGACCTTCCTCTTCGGCTCTGCCTTTTCCCCTCTTCTCCCCTGCTGATCTGTTCTCACTCTGGCACTGTGCACCTGGCCACCCTCCTGCACTGCCTCGGGCCACCACTTTCACTGGGGTCTGTATCTGTACCCATACAGTCTCCCACCCACTTTTCTTCTGCACTGTCAGACATACCCTATCTGACTAACCAGGCACTTGCCACTTGCAGGCTGCACTACAACTGTATAGCTTTCATTTATTTATGTATTTTACTTATTAATATGTATTCTGTTCTCTCTCTGTTCCACACTTTCCACATCTACCCCCTTCCATGCACGTAACCCCTTTTCCATTTCCCATGCACTTGCACGCTCTTAATGTCACTGGGCCTAGTAAAATCGTTGTTTTTGTTCTCCCCTGTTTCCGCTCCCTTTGCCTGGTCGCACTCTGAAACACTTGTGCATGAGCACGATATCAATAAAATATAATTTCATTTAATTTATTATACAACCAGTGAAAGATCCTTCTGAGTGCAGCTCATATTGCCCAATTGCTTTGCATAACACTGCCACAAAACTATATGCAAAAGTGATGTCTCTTAGATTGATGGGGGTGCTACCCTCTGTATTTAGGGGTACTGTAATCCCACCATATAAATATCATAGTAAAACAAGAGCACAGACTGTGCAAGAAGCAACACTGTTTATTACAGCTGGGAAAGCACACTTGAAACAGAGCAGTGGACTGGAACTGGTTGATGAGCGCCAACAGCAGGGTGCACAGTGAACATTAGTTGTATAGGATGAGTACAATAGTCCATAGATTTGAAATTGTTATCGTTTGAATGTACATATTTACCAACATTCCCAGGACAGTCATTGGCTGTGTTATGTCATATCCTTAGTTCTGTGCATATGTTGGTGAAACGTGATTGGAGCAAAGAGGTCAAGAACATTCCAAAACAACCCTGATCCATGGGGGTGACTTGTAAGCACGCCATGGCTTCCCTTATTCCTTCTTAGCCCCAGGAATCATCTCTGCATGGGATTGTCTCCACCCTTCAGTGGCTCATAGCCTGCACATCAATCCTGGAATGTGGAACACCGATTCTCACCCCGCCGAGGAATAGTTTGTAATTAGTATTATAACATGTGTGCTGACTCACGTGGCTTTATTACTCTATCATTGGTCAGCACCATTGCGGAAAAGTCACAAGACACCCTGCTTCTGGTGGGAAAGGAGATAGTGACATGATACCTTCCAAATATTGGCCTTCAAAGATCTTGTAGTGGATACTCTGAAGGCTGGCCCCCTCCCAGGGAAACAACATGTGCTGCTTGATTGGTTTTAACAGGAACACCATCCCGCTTAGTTTCCTTTCATACAACCACCTGCCGATAGGCATTCGTGGTCATGTGAATGGATCACATGCTCAGGTCCACCTCCCCTAAATCACCGAATGCCCACTGAATTGACTTGCTGCCTCGTGTGGTTGCAACAGGCTCAGCTTGCCTGTGATGCGCAGCGTGAGCTGTGTCTCCCGCTGCATGGCCCGCTGAAGGTTAATCATGTACTAGGAGTGGGATTTCTTAGACATGTGGTTTTCCCAGTTAAATGTGTTCTATTTAGGATAGGTTATCTCTAGCATGTGCTTATTATATGTGGGTCCTTTGGGCTATCAATATATGTAATGGATCCCCACTCGCGCAATCCCCTTCTTGGTCTCTTCCTATGCTATGCATATATTTGGTTGCCCCAGGAATGCAATACGAAAGATAATAAAAGTTGAGCAATCAACATTATCAAATGTATCAGGTGGACCAATTCCTCCATGCCATTGCTGGCACTTGACCCCCAGCAAGGTGTTTGCTCGGATTGATTGGGGGTTTATTCAGCAAACGCTTTTTGGGTCTGACTTGGGGCCAAACGTCATTCCATTAATAATGGTGGGTTATCGGTTTCCCAAATCCAGAGTCAGAATGAATGGTCACCTTTCTCCTTTGATAGGGTGGGATGTCCTCTCACCCCCTTGATTATTGCATTAATTATGGAGCCCTTTGCCAGGCGGATTAGCTTGAATACTGCTTTTAAAGGAATTTGTCAAGGATAGATTGAGCATAAGCTGCTCTGTATGCAAACAACATCTTATTGATGATGTCTGACACCTTGCAAACTCTTCCTGAGCTCATGATAAAACTTGAGGTCTTAAAGGTGGCGTCAGGTAATTCTATCAACCTGGGGAAATCAGTGGGGCTTAACATCCTAGAATCTCCCACCTCACTATCCAACATTAACCAGAAGTCTGCATTATGCTGGAGGCAGGGAGAGCTTGAATATCTGGGGGTCAAGCTAATGCCTTATTTTAGCTTGTGATTCAAGCAAACTCCTCCCCCACCCCCTGTTTTGCACTGTGGGGGAGGATCTGAAGTGCTGGTAGAACCTGGATGGAAAACATCATGGCTAGGCCGGATTACAACGATTAAAATTAAGATAGAGGGACGAGGGAGAGGGTATTGAAAGGAGAGAGAAAATGTGTCAGGGAGGGGAGTGGAGAAAAAGTGCTTTCAAGGAGGAAGGGAAGGAGGAATAGGTGGAAGTGGAGCGGATAGTGACAGGAAGGGAGTTCCAATGTAGGGGGGCAAGGAGCTGAAAGGAGCAGAAACGAGAGGAGGTGCAAGGTGGTGGGGGGTGGAAAGTTAGAAGAGATCTGCAGAACGAAGGAGCGAGAGGGGGTATAGAATGAGAGAAGAGAGGAGAGGTAAGGAGGGGCAAGGTCATGAAGAGATTTAAAGACAAGACAAAGAAGGTGAAATTTAAGTTGGGAATGGAAAGGAAGCCTCTGTGACACTTTCCTCACTTAAACTCTGACAACCACATCTGTGGTCATCACCAAAAGCTCCCCTCACTTCACCTCTATCCCAATTCATCTCTCTTCTCCATAGTAAAATATGATACCAACAACTAACCAGACTCCTTTCACCAGTGATAATCAATGCAATGCAGGACCCTCTATCTAAATATAACACCAGACTTCAAGATAAATTATTGTCCCACCATATACATGCCAAACCCCAAGTTACTGGGAGCCGAATAACAGCTTAACCGGTCACTTATAGACTTAAATAACTTTATAAGAAGATTCCATTCTCAATAAATATGGTGATACATTTAGTAGATTAAGCAATACAAAATGTAAGCATGCAAGGAGCCCCTGGGGGACCCTGACGTCTATGGAAACAAGGCGGGTCACCACACACGACAGAGACTCCAGACACAAGGTTGTATTCCCAAAGCTAGGATTTTATTGCAAAGCAAAAGTCTCAGTTGGCCAACTCGGTCTCACGCCCCGCGACGTGTATCTCTAGACCTCGAGGGACACAAGAGAGTGAATTACGTACATCAGTTACATATATACAAAATGCATATCAAACAATCAGCTATGACATGTATAACACCCCTCTTCATTGGGTTTCTTTGAACTTGGTGTGATGATGGACATCTCCGACCACTATGACACCTTCAAACATCTATTCTAGTAACAATTTGCAATTTGTGAGTGCGTAGGCATCTTTCGGTTATTGAATAGAACACAGGGCTTCTGTTCTTGGAAGCGAACTACATACAGGGGGGAGTTGCATTCCAGACCTTGCTATCTATCAGGTGCTATTCGTGTCCTGGGAGCCGACATGCTCTTAGCGGGCTCAGCAAAGGGGGGCCGTTAGAAAAGCATAATTCAAGCCTTTAGCGGTATTTTTCTAACATATTCAACCATATAACGAGACTGGCTGGCAGCTGTGAAATGATTAAATGCCCTGCGGCTCTGCTTCAATGCTACATTAAGGAGGGAGCCGGGCATTCTTCCTGGCGCTGCCTACGTTTGTGTTTCAGCGAAACTCTTGTTATCCTCTCGGCCCTGTGGCCTTGTCCTTTTCATATACAGACAACAATGTTTCACAGTCGAGCAGTGTAAGCGGAAAATATACTGCGAAGCAATAGGAACAGAAAGAAATGAGCAATGGTTAGAAAACAAAATGGTGATTCTTGTTACATCAAAATGGCCGTTCATTGGAAAACTCGAAAACCTATATTCTGTCGTATCGTGCATGAGACGGTTGGCCCACGGCCACCAAAATGCGTTTGCGGTCTCAAAATGGATTTCTAGACTGACAAGCAAGTATGGTACACGTATGGTGCATTTCTCAGCAATAGAAACTCATTTCTGTGAAACAAGGCAGCATATATTTCATGCAGTTCCAACACCAATTACATCTGCATGCCACTCAAAGAGTGTATCATAGATCTCCAAATATTAATTTAAATGTGGTTCACAAATGTCACTCCTGCTTCTCTCATGCAAAGAGCGTCACACTAACAGTAGAGAAATGGCAATAGTTTAAAAGACACAATAATCCTTTGTGGACCGATGATCAGTAAACCCTTCTGCAAACATATCTTGGTTTAGACATGTGTGCACTTCCATTTTTCTGACATTACTAGTCCTTACAAATGCATACCTTCCTACACAGACTCCAAATGTTTTAAAATATCTCTAGGCACATAATGAATCTGTAGTTCTTAAACAGCTGCCATGGTGGGACATAAAGCAATCTGATGATATCATGATAACAAAGGCACCAATGGCATACAAAGTGAGCTCAGTTTTCATAATCATGGAACCTTTTAAACACTCCACAGGTTCACCTCCGGGAACTAAAAACTTCTTTCTGTGTTGTCTCATTGACATTTTAATTCATCATGTTGTAACAGAAGAGTTCTTCATGGTTGAAGACTTGCAGTGAGTGTAAGTTGCATTTGTTGATTATAGATATGTTCCAGAGCTGTATTTGTCTCTGGATATAAACAAATCTCCACTGATTTCTCCAGACTATGTCTCCAAAGATTGTCCAATAGCCTCCTGTATCATGATGACGCAGCACAAATAATGCAATTTTCTAACTCTTATCTTAAAAATCACTATGATTGTATCAGGCCTTACAGGAGCAAATCCTTATTTTAAGTCTTCAAGCATGTTGTCAACCCCACCCTCAACCCCAAGGTGCTAGCTTCACAAACAAAATGTAGGCAACTGATTCAATACCTTCTTAATCAACACAATGAAAAAAATCAAAAGCCTCATCGACAATCAAAGTCTGAAGAAGGTCTACTTCCATCCCTGCTTACACTCTCTCTCCCCTTGGACAACATGCATGCTTCTCTTCCGCAAGGATCTCTCGGATACACCTCCTTCAAGCATGACCACTTACTTATATGTTGTCTGGCCTCTCTTATCTAACAGGTGACCATCCCAGTCCTCAATGCGCTTCTCAGCATCATGAATGTATCCCTCAAGGAAGGCTACATACCCCCTTTTAAAGAACTCCACACAACATAGAGGACCTAGAGCACTTGCCAATGTCACCAAACAAGTATTTCTGCGGAGTCAGCTCAGGGGGAACCTGCGCTATCTCCTCCAGCATTACAGCCACATTGCTCCAAAATGCCGCCACCACCGGGCATTCCCAGTACATGTGAAGGGCTCCGGCTCGGGGTGCATTGCACTTAGGGCAGGCATCTGAGATTTCTGCTACAAATTTTGCTATTTTTGCCGGTGTGTAATGTAACATATTTAGGATTTTAAATTGGATTAACCGTAGCCCAGTGTGGAGTAAGATATTCTTAGTGAGTGAGCAGTACCTGGCCCATTTGTCGTCTTCTATGGGCATTTGCAAGTCTCGTTCCCATTTCTCTTTAATACAATTTTCCGTGGGGGTGTGAGCCTGCACAGCCTAATACAACTTGGAGATCCCTAGGCCTCCTTCGGAAGTTAACAACTGTATACATGGGTGTGGGGGAGGTTCGTCTGGGAATAGCGGCCATCTCTGCTGGAACGCAGATCTCATGCAGTAGTATTGTAATGTTTTGAGCGCCCCCCCTCCCATCACCCTCAGCAGCTCCCCCAGGGTTTCAAATTTCCCATTAATAAACATATCACCCACTTACATCTCATGGTGTGGGTCCAAGGATTCTTGTATGCTGCTGTCATGGGTGGGTGGCATGCCCAGGAAGTTCCAAAGGGGTAATTCCGGTTTATAGGGTGTCTCCAGCTTCAGCCTTTTGTATATGGCCTCCCATTCCCTGACAGTGCAGCTTACCAGGTTGTATTGGCAAGTATCCCTGTATCGTGAATCGAAAATAACTGATTGTATGTTCGTGGGGTGTGTGGTGTATTCCTCTATCCATGTAAGGGGCATTCTAGTTGAGACATTGTACCAGTATTTTGCAAATTGAGCCTGGGAAACATAGTAGTAAAGCTCAAAGACGGGGTGGCCAACCCGCCCGAGGAGTATGGCTCTGTCATTTTTTCCCACCCTATCCTCGCTGTCTTCCCATTCCAAAGGAATGTCACCACCATGGATCGAAGTCTGGCGAAAAAGGCCCTACCGTGCCATATAGGGATGTTAACAAAAAGGTAGAGCAGCTTGGGAAAGATGACCATCTTAAGGACGGCCACTCAGCCGTACCGTGACATCGGGAGGTGTCCCCACAACTGTAGCTTTGTATGTATCATTTGCAATGCGCTTTCGTGATTATCTGCATACAATGCGAGTTTCTCCCTGGACACAAGGACTCCTAAATATCTAATGTGTTGTTCCGTCCACTTGAGTCCATGTGTTGTGCCGGGGCAATTGGTGGTCGGTGTAAGTGGGAATATTTCTGATTTGGCTATGTTAACAGTGTATCCTGAATAAGTTTGCAAACTCCTGTATTTCTGCCATGAAAGGTGCTAAGTTTATCTCAGATTTACGGACATACAGTAGTGTATCATCAGCATTTAATGATATCAGCTGAGTGGATCCATTCATATTAATCTCCCTGTCTGAATGTCTTAACCGCACCGCAACCGCCATAGGTTCTATGGTTAATGAGAACAATAGGGGGTGAAAATGGGCAGCCCTGTCTTGTGCCCCTACCCAGCAGGAAAAACTCAGTCATGTTTCTGTTGGTTATCACCCGTGCCCCGGGGTCCGTATATAATAGTTTGACGTATCTAATAAAATTGGGGCCCACCCCAAATGCCTTCAGTACCGCAAGGAGATAGACCCATGACACCGAATCAAAGGCTTTTTCGGCATCTAGGGATATGGCCACCGCAATTCTACCTGGGTCTATTTGTGCCATTATGCCAAAGAGCCTGCAGAGATTTAGGGCTGTGGACCTTGTGAGAATAAACCTGTTCTGATTGGGATGTACAAATGTGGGAACCACTGGTAAAAGACGAATGGCCAGAACTTTTGCAAATATTTTGGCATCAGTATTTATAAGGGAAAGGGGCCTATAGGAGGAAATGTCCTGTGGTGGTCGACGCGGCTTAGGGAGCACCGTAATTACAGCCTCTCTCATAGTTGGGGGCAATATGCTGTTCTCAAGGGATTCTTCCCATACCGGCATTAATATTGGAACAAGTTCCTCGCGGAACTCTTTATAAAATTCGGCTCCCAACCCGTCTGAGCCTGGTGCTTTGCCTGATGAGAGTGCTTTGATTGCTTCCGTTATTTCATCCGCTGTTATTGGCTGATCCATTGCCAAGCGATCTTCATTAGGGAGTTTAGGAAGGGAGAGAGCCTCAAGATATGATTCGATTTCTGCGTGCGATTTCTTATCATTATTTGCATACAGTTGTTTGTAGAATTTAGCGAATTCCCCGTTTATGTCCTTGTCCTTCAGGAGTACCTCTCCTTGTGTGGTTTGTATACTGGTAATCTGATGTGGACTGAAGAGTAGTATGTGTATTTCCTGCTGTTTGGGTGTATTTCCCGCCAGGCATCTGCCAATGAAAGCTGTGGGAGAATATGGCACAAGGTCAGAGCGGTTTTGCTCGGAGTTCTGATAGTTTTCGTGGACCTATCCAATGTGGGATCTAGAGCAACATTGAAGTCCCCTCCCCAAATCACATTGGAAATATCGAGTGAGGTGATCGTCTGACATACATCCATATAAAAAGCGGGGTCATCTATGTTGGGCCCGTACGTGTTGACCAAGAGTAGTTGTTGGCCCGCCAACTTCCCCCATACCATAACCTATCTGCCCACTTGATCGACTTTGTGGCCCTCCAACCCGAATCCCAGACTAGGATGAATGAGAGTAATAACGCCTCTCGATTGTGAGGAGTGGTCAGTATGGAACCTTAAGTTCCCCCATTTGGGAAGTATATGTAAGTTACTCATTCCCATTGCATGTGTTTCTTGTAGCATTAGGATGTTGGGGCCATGCCTAGTGACATAATTACCAATTTTCTTGACCTTCATCTGTTTGTTTAATCCCCGAACATTCAACGTCAACAGTTTTATCCTCAGCCCATCACCCATGTATTGTAGAGAGGAATTATGACATTATTTCGTCTATCAGAGCCATAGTATTTGTGCGATTCGGCCAGCGGCAGCTTCCCTGCAACCACGTTTTTAACATTCAACCAACAGTTAACCTTCTTAAACCATTCAACTGGGCATATCGCCCTTCAGTGGCAACAATCCACTCCATTGTCCCATATTTGGTCAAAACCACAACAAAACCACCAACTTCCACTCCCTCTTCCCTCCCTCCCACCCTCATCATCACCCCCAACTTGATGATGTACCCAAATTAACTCATGGAGCATTCCAGGGCTGGCCATGTTGCTCCACATCACCGCCAGTTTGGCTCCAACACTCCAACGATCACATTGGATGAAGCCGCCTAATTATTAGGACTGCAATCGTGGTGGTACAGTAGTTTAACAAGTGTTCAGACCTCCGGTGTATCCTAATCCTCCGGCCTGTGCCTGTTATTTTGTGCCGGTCTGACCATTCTGGGAGGAAGGTCTATGAAAGTCTCAATGTACTGCGTGGCCTCAGCCGGGGACTCGAAAAAATGCGCCCTTCCTGTGTGTTGAATCCTCATCTTGGCCGGAAACATCAAGGCATATGGAATTTGGCGTTCTCTGAGGAGTCTTTGACTGGTTCGTAGGATCTTCTACTCGCCTGAAACCTGGCAGAAAAGTCTGGCTATATATGTATTCGGTTCCCTTCATATGGGAGTGTTCCAGCCTCCCTTGCCATTCTTAGGATTACGTCTCTGTCCCTGTAATTGAGGAGTCTTACAATTATCGTACATGGCGGTACACCTGGTTTGGGAGCTCGGGCCAGTGTGCGATGTGTTCTCTCAACCAGGAAATGCTTGGAGAACACCTCTGGTCCAAATAAGTATTTAAGTAGTTGTTCAAGTTGCTTTTCCATTTGCCTTTTCCGAATGATTCCGCCACGCCTACTACACGGATGTTGTTTCGCCTTGATCTAGGTTCAAGGTCCTCGCATTTATTCTGAATTTTGGACATAGCATCTTTGAGCTGGGTGATGTCACGGCTATGGTGTGCAATAGTGTCTTCATTAGTGCTTATTCTGTTTTCTGTTTCCGTGACACGTGCACTTTCTTTTTCGACCCTTGCCTTGAGGGAGCCTAGGGTGGACACTATGTCATCCAACTTCATGTTCACTGCATGAAATCCGTTTTGAACTATGGTTGTCAGCCTGTCCTCCTGATCTTCACTCTCTGCATTCAGGTCCTCCTTAGCCTTAATGTGTATGTCTGCAGTAGTAGTTTGCGTTTGGCTACCAGCATAAGCATCCATTGGCCTTTCTTCTTATTACTAGGAGTCTTGCCTCCCTTCCCTGTTTTTTGTGGTTCGCCCATGATGTTGTCGTGTAATGTACTGTTTTTATTGCCCTTTTTGACCAGTTGTTGGATGCTCTGCACTCACATGGCCTTTTGCTTCTGTTTCTTTTATGATGTTTCGATGCAGGAGCTAATGGACTGCGTCCTCCCACGTACTATATTGCCAGGATATGAGATTTATGTTGGTTTGTGATGTTCTAATATTTCGAGAGCTTTTAGAGAGTTTCCAGCGCACAGAACCCACCAGACAGCTAGTGCAGGTCCTCCACAGGTACAACCCACGGGACGGTGTGCCCTTAAGTGTTGTGCTTCAAACTTAGTTGTGATCATCAAGTGGCCAGTGGCCAGTCCATCTAGGATGGGATCGAGGAGACGGGGCCGCGTGTATTCAGCAGGGCGGCCGGCCAGGCCCAGCCAGGCCCGGAATATGCGCCAGCAGCAGTCCGAACGGCGGGGGGGGGACCACGGTCAGATCTCGTTTAGGTGGCCCCTTCCTCTACTCTGCCAGATCCCCGACCACCTTGCTCAATTTCAGGTGAATTATGCTGTTCAGCGTATTGCAGCGATGCAGCGCTGCTGAACGTTCTATGGGGGCAGCCTTGGGGCTCGGCGGCTGGGGAGTGTTGAGAGTGCTAGTCCTGCTCCACCCCTCTCACCTCCTCCTTCTCTGCGCACCGGCTTCGTATTAAAGATGTAAGCCAGGTGTGGGTTGCAGGCCAAATATTTCATGCAGGTTCTCCGCCAGCTCGGCCCCTGAGCCGGGGTGCCCGTAAATGTTACAAACTGCCCAGGGGGCAGTCAACAGTATACAGATTTTTAATAAGGAGCTGCATGTTTCTAAATCAGGATAAATGCAGCTGTGTATGGCCCCGTGCTATTGTTTTTGGGTGGTTGGGTTGGGTGGTTGAAGTGGCCGGTACAGTATTCAGTAGTCTTCGGGCGGGCCAGGCCCGTGTTATGCGATTGTTGGCCCGTATCAGGACAGCCGTTCAACAGCAGGGGGGGGCCCACACCAGCCTCGCGGTCTGACCCTCATCAGATGGCCCCCTTCCCCCCTCCGCCACACCCCGGACCTCCTTACTTGGTGTGGAGCGGATTTTGTTGTCGTCTCACCAGGCATCCGCTTGTTGCGATGATGTAGTGTTGCCGTACATCCTTCCTCTCAGGGCACCCTGGGATATAGGGCGGCTCTGGGGCCAAGCAGCGGCAAGCATCCAGAGCACCGGTCCCTCTTCACCTCTCCAGCCCACTCGGATCACGCATCACGGTCGCGCTTTACAGCCTTTCTTTCAGGTCATTCTCCGATACGATATCGTCCCGGGAGGATAGCTCAGCGGCAGCGTGCGCGTCTTGGAAGCAAGACGACACGAAGCAACAACAGGTTCGATCCCCGGGTCCGCGCTTAGAAACCTCTGGGTGTTTAAGCGCGTTATGAATACGTAACTAAGACAAAAAAAAAAATACGCAACTAAGAAAAACAAACAATTCCTGTAACAGCGCCTCGATGCTTGCGGGCTGTGTGAGCGCTTTATAAATGTAAAATGATGAAAATGAACATGTACGATTCTGTGGGTATAGGTAGGGGCACTGCCGGTGTGCTAGCCGATTGCCCTGCTGCCGATATGCCAGCCGATTCCCCTTTTTCTTTTGGATGTGGCTTTCTGGGATCACCATTAGTGCCGAGTGCAATGTGGCCAGGGTGCAAGTACCTCTCCATGATGCTGGTAGGTGTAGGTAAGCTCGTTTGCCACATACCGAATACATGTCCATGAGTGCGGCTGTACCTTTTTTCATGTTAGGGATGATGATAGTTTTGTTGCACCATCTGTTGGAGCCCATTTGCACTTTCCCCTCTCCATGGAAGCACAGTTCATGCGATATTTCCTTTTGAGTCTTGATGGGTTTTTCGAGAGCAGTAACCCATGTCAGTTTTCCAATGTGCTGGGACCAGATGGGGGCACACGTTTCCTTGACCACTGGACATTTTCTTCAGTTAGTCCTCTTAGTGCCTCAGCCTTGCACTCTATTTTATCACCGTGCCACTTATTGTCTGTGAATCTGGTCCCTTTTATGACGAAGAATGGCTCCTTGATGCAAATTACTCCCTGGCGTTTGCTTGTGCCCATTCTTTCATACTCCAGCATTTCTATTGTAACTGTGTGTGCCTGGAAGGTGCTCCGAATTCTACATAGTGCTAGATGAATAAAACATTGGGCATCTTGCAAGGGTACTTCATGTGGCACTAGTATTTTGGGAGTTCCTGATGTGTGCGGAATAAGGGAATAAACGTAGCAACTCTCATTAGTGGGCTGTTTTGCAGTTGCGCTCATGTCTGAATACCACTTGTTGGACTGATCCGGGTGGCGGGGGTCTTCTATTTCATCTAATTTCAACCCATGGTAGATGTCATATCTCTTACCTCCCGCCCCCTTTTTCATCTCCTCCTCCTCCCTTTATTACTTTGGGTCATTTACACTTTGCGGTAATGTATGGGGAACACCCCTGCCCATGCCGTTTTAGTATTTCTGTTAGCAGCTCCCCAGGACTGTGGGTCTGGCGTATCCGGTTTATTAGTAGCAACAATCATTTTTTTAATTTGTTTATTGGTTTAATAACATGAGGTAAACAAGAAAAAAAAACAATTTCATTAGCGATTGGTCAAGCATATCAAGGAAATACCCAAACCCACCCGGCCCCCCAAGACCACGATTAGTTCACTGTCCCTCTCTAGTGCGTGCCCGTGTCCGGGCAACTCTCTCCACTCCTCTCCATATTATCCGCCTCAGGGTGGAGCAAGGGCACCGTCAGGGCCACCCAACGGTGTAGTTCCTCGCTGGAATCTAGTCTTTGCACATGGATAGCCGTTTCACACGCAGCGGTTTCAGCTATAATCCACTTCGTAAGGTCTCCCCACCATCGGGGCATATGTGGACCTCTGGGGCTTTTCCACCCCATAGCAATACGTCTTTTGGCTGTTATGTATATAAAATCTGTGAGCTTGGTTCGGGGTTTGTTCTTCCTGTTTCGCCTATATCTGCCCAGGATACAGGTCATGGCTTGTCCACCTCAACTTCGATGTCTGCGCCAGCCACTCTGTCCTTCACTTGTGACCAGAACTCCCTGATCACTGGGCAGCCCCAGAACATGTGAGTCATTCCTGCCTTGGGTTCACTGCATTTGGGGCATAATTGGGTTCCAGCACCTGTGAATCTTGATATAACTTCAGGTGTGAGGTACGCTCTATTGGTGATGTACAGCTGGATAAGATGCAAGCGGGCGTTCCTGGAAACTTTCTTATGGTAGTGGGTTATGTCTCCCCAATCTTTGTCTTCAAAAACAGGGCCCAGTTCAGTTTCCCACTTACTCCTGCATTTAAGGTCTCCCCTGGTCATACCCCACAACCAGGCCTCGTAGATTCATGAGGTTTCATGGCCCCCCTCAGCAGAGTTCAGTATCGTTTCGATGCATTCATTTTCCTCAGTCAGGTCGGCAGCGACCGGCCATCTCTTGTACAAGGCCTGTATGACCACCCTGTGCAACAGGAACTGTCCTGCCGGAAGGCCTGTGGCCTCACAGAGTTCTGAGAAAGTTAGGATTTCCTGTTCTTGAATCAAGTCCCCAAGCCTGGCCACCCCGAGGGGCTCCCATTGTGTGACTGTTTCAAGTTGCCCCCAAGAGTGATTAACCATAAGTGCAACAATGGGGATCTGTGGGGAGAACGGGTAGTCCGACCCAACCAGCTTGCAGGCCCTTTTCCAAAGCCAGATCCCGAGCTTGGTGAGGTAAGGGCAGTGTCTCGTAGCACCCTCCCCGGCCCACAGTATGTCTCTTAGTAACAACCGGGGGAGGGTCCGGTTGGAGGAGGCAAGTGTCTGTCGTGCTCTCATTGGCCATCCATTGCGTGACATGTCTCAGCTGGCTGCCAAGGAAGTACAGCTCAAAGTTGGGGATCTTAAGTCCGCCCCTTTCGTATGGTCTTTGGAGAGTCTCCAATGCCACCCTATGCCTACCTCCCTGCCAGAGGAAGCCCCTACAGAGTTTGTTGAGATCTTTGGAGAATAAGGGGGGGATGTTGAAGGGGACGTTAGTGAAGTTATGTAGTAGGCGGGGAAGGGCGACCATTTTAAGGAGACCAGCCCTCCCGGCCATCGAAAGTGGGAGCCGACCCCAGAATTCCATGGATTTCATGAGAGAGTCTTTGGCCCTTACGCTATTAAGGATGTGTTCTGTGCCGGGATTGCAGTGTATGGTTATCCCCAAGTATTTGAAAGATGTTGCCTGCCATTCGAGATCTAGAGGTGGGAGGGGTCTGTATTCATCAGTGTAAAGTGCTGCAAGGGGGTAAAGGCAAGATTTGCTCCCATTAATCTGGATCCCGGTGATCTTGTGGAAGCAGTCCAGGGTTTCCAAGATGCAGGGTAGGAGGTGCTCAGGGTCTTGAAGGTACAAATGGGTGTTGTCAGCGTACATAGAGATGAGGTGGGTCACCCCGTCTATCTTAATGCCTCCATCCCCATATTCCTGTCTCAGGTACGCCGCCACTGGTTCCAAGGCAAGCATGTATAACATAGGGGACAGAGTGCACCCCTAGCGGGTGCCCCTGTGTAGGGGCCATTTAGCGGAATAGGTGTTGTTGGTGCGTACTCTCGCGGTGGGGTTAGCATAAACTAGCTGGGTCCACTTTAGGAATACAGGGCCTATTCCCATTTCGGCCATGGTGGCACACAACCAGTCTCACCTCACGGAATCAAAAGCTTTGGTGGCATCTAGTGACGCCACTGCAAGTTTCTGCGGCCTTCCCTCAGTGCTATAAATGACTTGATGTAACCTGCGCAGGTTCCCAGTGATGGAGCGCCCCGGGACGTAGTTTGGTCTTGATGGATAATAAGAGGGAGTACTCTGCACAGTCTATTCGCAAGCAGGGCAGTAAGGATCTTGCAGTCTACTTTAAGCATAGAGAGGGGCCGTATGAACCATAAACTGCCCCGTCCCTCCCTGGTTTAAATAAGGGTATAATCACGGCCTCACTCATGGAGTCCGGGAGGGTACCACGCTCGAAGGCCTCATTAAAGACCTGGTCCAATATTGGGGCGAGTGTTTCCTCATAGGTCTTGTAAAATTCCCCTGGGAGACCATCCGAACCCGGGGTTTTCCAGCTGGTAGCGATCTAATTACCACCTTGACCTCGTCGGGGGTGACGGGCTCATCAAGGGTCTCAGCCAATTGTGAGTCTAATTTAGGTAGGTCAATGACGTCAAGGGCGTCTTTGATCCTGGTGTCCGAGGGGGGCGGGTCTTCGGAGTACAGGCTATGGTAGAAATCGGCAAAAACCAAATTGATTTCTTGTTGGGTATGCACGGCGGTGCCGTCAGGTGTGAGGATGTGGCAGATGGGTGCCTGGGGGTCTCCCTTTTATAGAGCCAAGCTAAGAGTTTCCCCGGCTTGTCTCCCAGAGCATGGATTCTCTGTGTGTGCTTGGCGTAACTCAGTTTACCGAGGGATTCCCAATGAGTTAGGCAGGTTTGTCTAAGTTCGGCTATTTTTTGTAATTGGTCAGGGGATGGGTCAGCCCTGCCTTCGAGCATACTCAGGTCCCTCTCTGCGCGCTCAAGCAAGGATGTAATGGATCTCTGAGCTCCCCCAACTGCTGCGATCATCTCGCCCCTTATGACCACCTTGTATGCTTCCCAAGTTGTGCTCAAGTATCTAACGCTATGCAAGTTATTTTGCCAATATTCCTCAGTACTATCTTTTATGCGTTCCTTGAATGCAGTGTCAAGTAGGGCCCCAGCCCTCAGCCTCCGTGTGGGTACAAGGGGTACAGGAGGTGCAGGGGGTTTAGGCGGGTTTAGGCGGGAACACCTCCCCGGTTACCAATAGGGGAGAGTGATCAGACAGCACCCTAGGCAGGTAGCGCGCATCAACAAATATGGACTGTTGTGTTAGGCTGAGAAAAATGTTGTTCAGCCTGGTGTGTACGGCGTGAGGTGGGGAGTAGAAGGAATACTCACGTTGCTCCAGGTGCTGGACCCTCCATAGGTCACTGAGTTGCAACTGTTGGATTAGTTTGGAAAGTATTTTGGCTGGAGGGGAGGGGCGATCATGTGTTAGGTAACATGTATATAACATCATCATATGTTTTTGCATACATTATTCATTTCCTATACTACTTTACTATCATACTCTTATTCTACACTATTGATGTGCACATCTTATACTATTTCTCGTGTATTCTTTTATTATCGTCATTGTCTACTTTTACTTTTGAATCTTGGTACCATCAATCATTTATTTCATCGTATGCATAATAACCTTTTGTTAATAACCATAGAAAAACTTTAACTTTTACCATGCTAAGAAGTCAAATAAAGTGACCAACAGATGTAGAGGTGAAGATGAGGGAGAGTGAGAGAGAGAGAAAGAGAGAGAGAGAGAGAGAGAGAGAGAGAGAGAGAGCACACACTTTATCATATTCACAGTTCAATATCGCTCTACTCTATGCCATATATACAATTTTTCATTTTCTCTGTCGTTCTTTAGCTCATCATTTTTCTTGTTTTCTTTGTATTTTATTTGATCTCTTTCCTTCAACTGCATGCAACCTCATTGTTGCCCTCATGCTCATTATCAGAGATTGTACTATCACATGCCTTTCTCACATCTGATAAGTGCACCCAATATTGCAATCCCTTCACTTTCATGGCCGTGGGCGTGCAAAAGACCACTTCATATGGCCCATAAAACCTTGGTGAATTCCACCTATGCACAAAACTTTGTACATATACATGTTCCCCTGGCATAAGCTGGCCCTGTGGGCTGTCATTCTCTGGCATTGCAGTATCTTTTGTTGCATTTCCTGTAAAAGGTGACGCTATTTGTCTCGATATTCTGCATACTGCACGAGCTATTCCTTGAACTCGTCCCTGAGCACTGTAGCAGCCGGTCTGCATCCGAAGCTCCTCTTACTGGGGAAATGGGCGTATGAATGCACCTGCCCGTCACTATTTCGTGCGGGCTCAGGTATGTGGTCCTTGTTTGGTTGTGTCCTGAGTTGGAACAGTGCGGGCAGGCAGTGTACCCAATTCTTTTTCAACATGTTACACAGTTTTGATAAGCTACTTTTCAATAGGCCATTTATTTTTTCCAACACCCGTTGGCCATCGGATGATAAATCGAACACAGTCTGTGCTTGACCCCCAGCAGTGTAGTTACTTTATTGAAGAGGTAATTCACAAAGTGTGTGCCATTATCTGACCTTATTACATCACGGATTCCCCACCTTGAAAAGACCTCGCGCATGAGCAACTTAGCAGCACACTTGGCGTCAGGGTGAGCACACAGTCCTGCTTCAACCCACCTTGAGAACAGGCACACAATCACAATTAAGTGTCTTGCTCCATTGCATCTTTCTCCCATATCTGCATAATCTATATGCAGCTATCTGAACTGACCTACTGGTCGTGGTAGGGTACCTCTCAATGTTCTTAGTGTCATTCCTGAACTGTATGTTTGACAGGTTGTGCATTCTATGGTAAATTTAGACAATTGTTCCTGTGGGTTGGGGATAAACCAATGTTCCTGTATGTCTGCCGCAATGTGTTGTTTTGTCGCATGGGTAGGGAAGTGTAGCTGTTGGAATGCAACTTCTAGTAGTTCTAATGGCATCACCACTTTACCTGTTAATTCCTGTCTCCACATTAGATCAGTTGCAGATTGTTTACACCCTCTGTTTGTCCATAGCTCTTTTTCTTCTTCTGGTGCTCGTCTCTGAAGTTCTATTATTTGAGAGGTTGGCGTATTGTTGTATCCTTCCTCTAATGCGTCTGGTGTTGGTGTTTCAATGAGGCATTCCATTGTGTGTGGCATGTTAAAATAGGCTGCATCTTTCGCTGCTGCGTCTGCAGCCGGGTTCCCCAATGAGACAAAATCTGTGTTAGCTGTATGTGTCAGGCATTTAGCAAGCACTATTACTGATGGTTCTGCTAGTGCATCTATCGACTCGTTCAATAGAGCGGCATGTTGCACAGGTGTGCCGTCTGCTCTCCTGAACCCTCTACGTCTCCATCGTGACAACCCAGAATGAACTATTGTTGTAGCATATGCTGAATCAGAATATATTGTTACTGCACAACCTTTAGCTGTGCGCAGGGCTTCTATTAATGCTGTTAACTCTTCTGCATGCGCTGAGTAATGTGAAGATAGGTGCTTTTGCACAATAATCTCATACTCTTCTTCCTCCAATCATACCACAGCTGCCCCTAGGTGTCTTTCCCCTGTATCACTGTCTATTGATGCAGATCAATCAACGAAGTATATTTCTCCCTCTTGTAGTGCATTTTCACTTGCTTTTGGTATGTTACCTTCCTCTCCCTCATATGTTGTGCAATCGTGCATTTAAATGTCTTCTACCATGCACGGCTCTGTGATGAACGTGGCTGGGTTTACTGATTTGCACCTGACCACATGGACATTTGGGCTATATATAATGATTTCATATGCTGTTGCTCGCTGTGTTGTCAGTGTTGATTTTGATCTTTCTAATATTGCGAATAGTGAGTGCTCGGCATACAGAGTCACTGAGCATCCCATGACAATTGTGGCGCTTTTTTCTTTTGCGAAAGCCGCTGCGGCGAGACTTTGTTCGCACGCGAAGTGTCCCTGCATCACAGAATCTAGTGTGGTACTGTAGTAGACCAGTGGCTTGTGGCCCAGTGATGTTTTTTGCGTGAGCACTGCAGTCATTAGTATGCCATTACTATGTGAGAAGAGATAAAACTCCCGATCATAATCAGGGTTTGCTAGTACTGGTGCGTTTGTGATAAGCTCTTGTAATTTGAAAAATTGTGCCATCATCTCGTGGGACCATTTTATTGGAAAATTATTCTTTTGTGCTTCTTTCAGGGCCTGCAATAGTGGGCGTGTGTAAACTGCATAATCCAAAATCCATGCCCGGCAAGAATTACATATACCAAGGAATTTTTACATTTCTTTTACACTTTTTGGTATTATCGTGTGGCGTATTGCTGCTGCTTTATTGGTAGGATTATTTTGCCATCTTTTGAGATCAACTGTCCTAGGTAGAGCACCACTGCTAGGCAATATTGTAATTTTACCTTGTCTACCTTGTACCCTTTTGTGGCTAGCAAATTCAGCAATGCTACTGAGTCTGCCCTGCACTGTTCCTCACTGTTACTGCAGACGAGTAAATCGTCTACATACTGTATTATTGTGCTTTCCACACTAATGTTGCCAAGATCCTCATGTAGTACTCTGTTGAAATTGCTGGGGCTCTCACAATACCCCGGTGGTAATCTGCAATGTTTGTACCTGTTACCACCCAGTGTAAATGCTGTGAGGTACTGGGATTTGGTGTCGAGTGGTATCGAGAAAAAAACATTTTTTAAATCTACCACTGTGAAACAGGAAGCATCTTTTGGTATACTGCACAATATTGATGCAGGATTGGGAACTAGCGGGAACTCCTTCTGTATGACGTCATTCAGTGGGCGTAAATCCTGGATCATCCTCCAAGCCCCACCCTTTGCTTTTTTGATTGGGATAATCGCTGTGTTGCATGGTGATTGTGATGGCACTATTATTCCCTGTTCAAGCAATGCATTTATTGTCTCTCTTATCCCCTCCTCAGCCTCTTGTGACAAGGGGTACTGTTTCACTCTTGGTGGGAGGGCACCTGGCTTTAATGTTATCCTGATGGGTGTCACATCTTTCAGCAACCCTACATCATGCGGGCCTGTTGTCCAGATTTCTGGTAACACCTTTTCCATATCTTGCTCAAATATAGTGGGCGGTATGTTAACGCTGGCCATGAGGGGGTTGTGTATCTCTCTGTGTTGGATCATGAGGTCACATGGTACACTAATTTCCATTATTATTTCCCCATCACATTCATTGTCAGTGAACAGCTCCACATCAGTTAAATCACACAGCATTATGATTGGGTCTATGCACAGTACTGTTCGCCATTCGCAACCATGTGTGTCCAATCCTATCACCGCAATACGTATACCTGACACTTGTAATGCTTCTAAATCAATGGACATAATTGTCCCAGGGACAGCGTCTGTATTTACAATTGGGCGAAAAAAAAAATCTGTGGGCACCTTCCACTCTTTTCTTGTTATCTCAGGCGCCACCCCTGCCAGTACTCTGATACCCTAAATAAACATATCCATATCTATTGGTATCCCTCGAACCACAACCTCATTTGTCACTGTGCTGACCATCAACATACGAAATGGTCCTATTCAATTTGCTCAGCAGGTCCCTTCCCAGTATATTTATTGCCGAGTCTTTGTCGCACCGTTTTTCACCCCACCGTGATGTCAAGGTCTTTTGTGTAAGGAACTTTTAAAATAGCCCCAGAGAATGCCTGCGTTTCCAAATTTCTGCCCAAAAGTGGGAACCGGCTTTCCATGAGGCACAATTTTTCAGCTCCCGAGTCCACCATAAAGATGAACTGTTTGTTGCCAATCTCCACCCCCACTAGTGGTTCCTCTTCGGCACGTAGGGTGGTAGATAGGACTGGACACGCAAGTGCTTTCTGTGGGCTGTCCTAATATGCATATGTCTCTGTTCCGGGAACAGAGAATACTTTATCTCCTACCACTGTCACACCTCTGAAAGGTGCTGGTGCACCGTTTGCAGATGCCGCGAAAATTTTGTTGTTTGCATTCGTCATGTTATTTTGTCTTGCCATTTGTTGTGGCACACTTCTCTGCTGCGCCTATTGCTGCAGTGGCTGTCTTCGTTGCATTTGTGTTTCATTATATTCCTGTTCTGGCTGTCTGTTCCCCCCCATAAGTAACCCAAAGGGACTGCCTGGGTGTGGGTGGCCGTATTGTTGCTCATTTCCCATGTGGGGCTGCCCTTGGTAGTATCCCTTAGGTCTCATTCTACAATCGCGCGAGTAATGTCCCCACCTTCCACAGTTCCAACATGACCCCTTCGGTCCTCCCCAGCCCCAGGCCCTTCAAATCCCTTGTTTCCCATTATTCCAAACCCCCCTCTTGGCCCTCTGTACCCACCTCTCCTCTCGGTGTTCTTCTTTGCCATTGCTGTCCCCCAAACTGCTCCTCTCCATCCCACTGTTCCTGCATGCTTCCTGTCCAAGTTGCTGCCATTTTTACTCGGCTGCTCCCTCCCTCTTCTTCTCCTTCCTCCTGTCTGGCTGGTGATGTTGTAGCATTCATAGCTGCGACCTTCACTAATTTATTCTGTACTAACTTTCCCTCGTCTGCCAACCTTCGTTGCACTCTCCTTTTCTCTCTCTTTGATCCTCCTACAATGGTGTACAATTATGCTTTGAATCTCTGGCCAACCCTTGGCTTCTATCCCAGCTATTTTATCCAAGGCCTTCTGAACCTCCTTTGGGAGCCCTTTCTTTATTATGAAGTAAAATAACACTGTTGATTGGTCCCCTGGCATACCAGTTTCACTTCTCCACAGGTCTTGCACCCGGATGATGAATTGCGTAGGCTCCTCCTCCTCTCCCATAGTGCATTGCATCACTAGGTGCAAACCTAGAGTGTCAGGAGAAGTCCTTTGCAATGCCTCCCATACCATAGTTCTGACATTATTAAATGCAAACCTGTCGTGGCGGTCAAAACTCATAGTCACTGCCGGGAACCCCGCCTTTACCCACACTGCATCTGATTGATCACCCACTGCTGAAACTAACAAACTTTTCACATACCATATCACTAGAGGCACTCCTGCGTGTGTTTTTCAAAGGCGTGTATCCACTTCCCCGCTCCACCTGAAAGTGGGGGGGAGGAGTTTCAGCAAGTTGTTTTTGTCCATCTGTGCCCATTGTATGTAGTTGGGCCTAGCAGCTCCCCTATGTATCAGAGGCATCTGTAGTTTTGCTTTTCCTCCTTTCTTACTTACCGCTCCCTTTTCATTTTGCTTACCAGCATGTTTCCCTCCCTTTTTCTCAACCTCCCTTGCCATCTTGGTGGTGATCTAACATCCCCTTGCTCAAATGTGAACGGCAATGGCAGTCCTGCCTCTGCTGCTCCACCTTCATATTCATTTAAATCGCTCCATACTTCCTCTACCTCTTCTTCTTACTCCCTTTCCTCCTGTCCTTCTCCTTGCTGGCTGTCTGGTGTGGCCGGCCATATTATCCTAACGGGTTTACCATTCAGGTGAAACAGAAACTCTCCATACTGCCACTCTTGTCCTTGTTCTCTCGGTATTTGTACCAGAGGTGGCAGGGGTGGCAATCCCCCTGCAACACTTTCCCCAGAAATACTTGAGCCCGCAACACTTGATGGTAGTGTGAAGTCACCCGTGGTCAATCGCAGTGTTTCCACTCCCCCCGGCAACCCTTATCCTCTGTCGCATAACGCTCTCAACCTTGCTATTTCCATCTGTGCGTGTGCGAGCCGCTGGTCTAAATCTCTTGTTTGGCTTGCTAAATTTTCTGGGGGAGTGCTAGTTGTTCCATACAACCGTCCTTTCTCATATGGCGGCGGGGCGGTGGGAGAGGGACGTGCGGGTGCTGCTCTTGCGGCTTCAGTTATGCATGCTGGAATATACAAGGGCTCCTCATACCCCACTGGAGGTCTTGTCAGTAGTAGGTACATTTTTGTTGACTCCTTCTCCTTCAACGGTGTTGAACTTTCCCCCTCTGCGCACCCGTCTCCCCCTTGCTGTACCTCATCCTTCCTTATTGCTGTCTCCTTACTCACCTCGCTGCTTGGTGTTACTTCCTAGAAACATGCACCAGAGGTCTAGCACTTCCCTTCTGTTTTGTAACTGCTTACCTTTATATTTTGCTAGTAGATGTGTTGATACCAAATCTAATACTCGTTTATCGAAGGATACTCCCTCCGGCCATATGGGCTGTACACTATCTCCTTTTATTTCCGTCACCCACTGATCATGGTATTTCTGTATTTTCTCACTATATAAAGGGAGATGTTGGAAAATATGTGCTAATGGCGTGTTTCCACCCATAGTAGCACTTATGTTTCGTTGGCGTGCGTGTAGTTTGGGGGCAAATGGGCGTTTTCAATGTACCTTCTATCTTTACAAACCACAAGAAGATTCCAACACTCCTTCAGTACAAAAAATTCTTTCGACCATACGTCACAATTCTTTTGACATCCTGTTATACTAGACAGTATATCTGGCACATGACAAATGCAACATTACTTGCTGACAGACGGACATGTAGCAAAAAAAAAAAAACTCAAAAATACATGTAACATACACCCCCTCTTTGTTCCTTCCCCGTTTATTTGTATACTGTTATCACCCCCAAGTCCTGCTATTTCACGCCCTCCCCACCTCTACACCCTCTCTTACTTCCTCTCCAAGATTTCTGATCACTCAGAAAAAGAAAAATTCTAAATTACTACCCGAGCCTACTACATATATGAGACTCCTATTTTTTTTCCTCTTTATCTTCACTTATTCTCTGCACTGGACAAGACAATGCTATGCGGCGCCACCTTCTACCCTGTTCGGGCTAGGCTTCCTTACTCCTTTTTACTTCTGTTTACCAAAATAAAAACCCTAATGGCCATATAAAGGATAGACAAGAAAAAGCCTCAGTAACATTCACACAGACCCTATGCCTTGTCCCCATTGTTCTAGATTTTTACCCACACCGTTATTTTAATTCCTTTTTTGCTGCAATCCTCTTTTCTCCCTACAAAGTCTCGCAGCCAGTACTCACGTGTTCAGCTGGGCGATCCGAGAGCCGGTGTTCACGGTCTATCCACAATCTGGTCTGCACCCCAACCAAGCCGTGACCCGCCCTGGCGAGCAGTATTTAGTTGGGTATTTGGCAAGTGGGAACCCTTGGACCCGTTCTTTGGTGCGCATGAACTGGTCAGCCACGGAGGCAATGGTTTTGATGGGGGGCATCCCGGATCTTGCCGCATGGCACGGAGGCCTTGCGCGGTGGTCAGTCAAAAGACCGAAAAAAAAATCTCGAACTGCAAAAATATCGAATCCAAAATCTCGAAAAACAAAAATCTCGAATTATTTATTTATTTAGTTATATGTGTTTTTGGGGTCAGGTAAGTAAAAAAAAGGGTTAAAATAAAAAAAAAATAGAAAAAAGGGGGGTTGGGGGGGGAACCCCCCCATTTCGAGATAAAAACGTATTAAAAAAAAAAAATCGAGATTTTTTTTTTCGAGATTTTGAACTCGAGATTTTTTATTTCGGGATTTTTTTTTCGGTTTTATGACTATAAACCGCCTCGCGCACCTCTCCAATCATGTTGCGGGGGTCACCAAAATGTAGGGCCACTCCCCTATTTAGACACCCAAAGTATAAAGAAATATGGCAAACCCCAGCAGGGAATGAGACCAAGGGGACAGGCTGCAAGAGTTTATCTCTTTATATAAGAATTGGAATCCAGAGAACTCTGCTGCCCGAGAGCACTCTGGCAAACATTACCAAGATGGCAGCTTATATCGAGAAAAAACGTAATACATGATGTTGTTACATATGAGAACTTATTGGCAACGGATAGGATAAGACACACAGACATGTATACAATGTATACGGTTGCTTCTGCTGCATTGGTTCTTCTGTTGGCGGAAGGACTTGTCCCACAAGGTCCAGTTGTCTGTGTCCAGGAGGGGTGAGGCAGGGCAGGCCCTAACTAATCTAACATAACACATTGTTTTAAGCATGCACTAAATAATCATTACAGAGACTCCTTTGAGCAAATCATTATAACAGTAAACTTTAGGGTTATACTAACATAATTATTTACTGGGGTCTTATGAGGCTTATCACAACTCAGGGGGGGCACGCTGACATTTGTTAGTTCTAAGGGGCAATATATGGTGACAGAGGTGGGCTGGTGTTAGTAAGGGCACACTGGGGTGGGCATCACATAGAGGTTACATATCTGGTACATCAAGTGAATACCTATTGGGGGGCCATGAGGTTATATTGGCAGTCATTTTCCAAACCTCGGTGGGGGCGAGGGCGCACAGCAGTTTTGTGGAGATGGATGAGTTTGCAAGGCATGGCCTGAGCTGGTTCACACACAGGACAGTAATCTCAGAGGAAGGGCGAGGCGTTACATTTGTTTTTGTTGCAAGTACCTCCGGTTCAGGCGTGAGAATGAAGCTGCGGAGCTTTCAGACACGCGAAAGAAGGTGGGGGCCGTTGGGAGCACCGAGCGCGGCACTGCAAAGGGGAGAGAAGCTTTCTCGTAGTATCGCAGTGAGGCTTAATCCAGTGATGGAGTCGGGGGTGTCCAAGATGGATGCCGAGTGTCTCTAAACAGCCCCTCCTTCGTCGTCATCAGCATGTGGGCTGGTTATGTACACAGGGGCAAAAGGAGGCTTCCCCCACTGTTGGTCGAGCAAGTGGCATGTACCTTAGACTGAATGAGTGAGGGGGGGCATACTGGCCCGGCCACTCCCACACACATATTTGATTAATTCATACCCATTGGGAATTGCTCCAGATGCCTTTCCATTCTAATGGCCCGCAGAGAATGTTTGCTATTATAGAAAGGCAACAACTAGGGCCCAATCCTGAAAGGACAGACCAAACTGAACTGCTATGTCCCATCAATGATGTGAAGGGTGACAAGAAATCAGAAACCTGCTTCAACATAATCAGCGAAGTATGTTTTTGGATCATTGACACAGCAGGCCCAGCAAACACTACTGGACATACCCATGTCACCCAATGTGAGTCAGTGAGATAAAAAAATAATACACTCAAGATTGGTTATTTTAATTACTAAAAGTCAAAGTGCAAAGATTATAGCTCTGGAAGCCTATGACGTGGCAACATGCTTTGCTCAAATAGACTTCTTGAACTTGGATGATGAGAATGTATCCTCGTTCCTTTCTAACCAAAGGTTTAATCTATTACCCTTGTTATGTGTAGTCGGAATATTGATAAAAAGGGTAAATCTGACGTGACTCGTGCATTGCAGAAGAGGTATGGCAGTTTTTGATGTTCTGCCCACTGTTTATACGTGGCTTCAAGAACTAATATTCCTGCCTTTGTATTTCACACAATATCGCCCTCAGGTATTCTTTTTAATGATGTACAAGGCTTCTTATATGTGTTGTGAGTAGACACGTTTCTAAATAATGCTTTTGGGATTAGCGCTAAGGATGTTTTTTTAAAAAATGTTGTTCATTGTGAGTTATGTTGGGGAATACATGTTTAATAGGACGTTTTGATGTTTTGTCTGTGTTTGCTTCATGGAAATGTTTGAGCATGATTTGATCTGACTTGCAATGTGGTCCAAAATGTTCTTTAGCGTATTTAGTGTGAGCAGGGAAAACGCCTGGCAGATGCTCTCATCAAGCAAGTAGTGACTTATGTGGTGGCAGCAGATTGTGACAAAACAAGGAAAAACATAAAGGACCTCTATTCTTCCTTGCTCATGGAGCACTGTGGGGTGTGGTGGTTGTGAATTGTGTGACAAAATGACTACTGCTCGAGGATTAGTGGCTAAACAAAAGTCTCTGCCCCATACAACTACTAAACCAGCAGTGATCCCATGGCTAAAAGTAATGTCAGCACAGTTATCTAGCCACTAATGCAATTCACTACACTACAGACAGGTAAGACTAATTTATTTATTTTATTTTATTTTTAATGTGATATAGTTTTATAAACAAAAACTTTACACATAATTCAACATAATAAACTAATTACATAATTTACATAATTTACACATAAATAACTTTTTTCAACAAAAAAAAACATCTTATTCAATTTCAATGTTGCAAATTTATCCAAATCAACATCATATGTACCGCCAAATAACTTAATCTAGTAACTTACTTCCTTGCTATTTCTGGGGTGGTTAACTATTCTTCGAGTTTTACCTTGACCATATTCCATACTCTATAAAGAGCCAGATGTAAGCTTGCATTCAGGGTATTAACACACATATACCAGAAATCTTTTGACTTGATGTGGTCTGAATTATGAACATACTTACTATAATGCTTCATATAGATTGTACTCAGTCTAGGGCATAGCATGAGGACATATCTCGTCGTTTCAGGGGAGGTTTTATTCTTACATATCCTGCAGAAGCGCTCTAATTTGGGGATAGCCCTTTCAGGGCCGAGAACAGTTAGGACTGGTAGATGGTTAATACGTAGCAATAATACAAAACGTCTTAAATTGTCCGAAGGACATAGGTTCAGATATCCTTGTGCCTTTCTATAGGTGTAAAGTATATAGGATATGAACCCATAGCTATGTAAGCTTTCAAGATGTTTAAAGTTATTTTGCCAGTCCCAGATTTTTAATCGCTCCCCCATTTGATATTTCAAGTGTTCGAAATTCTCACTCCAATTAGGGGTCCACTCAATCCTCTCAAATAGAGATGTCATTTCTCTTGCAAACTTAATCTGCTTGTTCCCAATTATCTCTTCTTTCATTGTCAACAGGAGAGGATTGGTAGTGCTTGTATGCATCTTAATATAGAGTTCAGCTCTTTTCTTTAAGACTAGAGCTTTTAGGGAGAGTAGCCCCAATTCCAATCTTAATATCGCCATCAGTATTCCCTGTGATTTGCCCAATAGCCTACGCCAAAACCTACCCTCCAATACCTGGAGCCATTCAAGATTAAGATGGATCAGAGCTTCCTGTCCATAAGTTACCATTGGCACCAAGCATTGGATGTAAAGTTGGCGGGCCGCCCAAATAGAGTAACCACTCTGCTTGTAAGAGAACTGGCAAATCATAGCGGTTAATTGTGCCGCCTTTATTTTACGATTTTGTACGCAGGATTGAAAATTTCCTCTGGAGTCAAATTCCACTCCTAGGTATTTATAGGAATGTGTGTATTGAATTTCCAAACCTCTAATCATCATTCTAGGGCGGCTCACCTTACCATGGCTGTAAAGAATCAGTTCTGTTTTCATATGATTTACTATAAGTTCATTCTCTTCCGCATATTTCCAGAGCCTCTCAGGCGAGCGTGAGATTCCACTGAACGTGTGGTCAAAAATAACCACCTCATCCGCATATGCCATGACTAGGCAGTGCTGGGTGCCTATTTTGGGGGGGGGGGCAATTAAGACTAATGCACTCCTTTCATCTAAATCAATTGTCATTTTGGATTGTTAACCATTTTCTATCATGCTTGATTGTATGTTGAGTAAACACATCTGCATCTCTTGACTGTTCCCTTGTCATAATAAATGTATTTAGCATCATTATATTCAGACTGAACTGCAGACCCTAATTGCATATATATCCTGAAATAAAAGATATCTTCCAGAGCAACGCCATTTATTTTCTGGCTATAATGTCTTTAGCATTCTACTTCTCTTAGGGGATTTACCTTCCAATGTTCTTTCCTCCTCTTTGATACTAAGTGAGAACTAAGACGCTGCACCTGCACGTGCCAAGTGAACTGCGTATGGGACTCACTGTGTATAGAATTTTCTTGCCATCTCCAGTTATTGCATCTCTAGATGTTTTGTTAAGATTAACAAGAACTGTGCAAACTGCCTAACATACAATTGAGGTTGCTGACGGCTAAGGGCTGACACCACTAGAGATGAGGTGGCTATCTGCTTTGCAAGGGGGTTCTCTTTTGTCAAACACCAGGTATTATTAACACACCTTTGTCAAGCACTAAGGATGGGATGTATTTGTAGTCAAAGTGATGTTCTGGTTGCTCCATCTTCCCAAACGGTTTAAGGCTATTGATTCCTCGTAACATTGTATCCATCAATCAACCGACAAATCTATCAAGACCTTTATTTGGTGAATCTAGCGCATTAAAGACAACACACAATCACATCAACAAATACAATATACAGATGTATTCATCCGATACAAAGATCATAATAAATGGTTACACACCGAGGGAGGTGTCATTGTTGCAGTGTAATGACTCGCTACCAGGTTATGGCCCAAGGCAAAGCCAAGCAATAATGACACCTTCAGGTCTATATGGCTATTAGCACATAGTGGTAGCCCAGTATATGTTTTTTCAGAATTCTGGTAGTGAAATAAACATGTTACTTTAATAATGAGTAAATGGGCCACGTGAATTAGTAAATTAAATTTTATTTTATTTTGTAGTATATAAATAGCAAGGTTATCTTCCTAAGTGTGTTAAGAAAGTGAATGCATATTCCCATGTATTAGCTTTCTTTCTGCTGTGCTACATAGGATGTTGCTTTGAAAGAAAGGACACCCAGAGAGAAAGTGTCTTGTTGAAAGAAACCTTACCTGGAAATTGCATTCTTTTCCTCCCTGCTTAAGTCAGAATCCTCAGGGCCCTATTCATAAGTTGGTGCAGTGAACGTGATAAAGAGCACAATTCACTGCACCAAATCTGGACGCCCAGACTCGACCACACCGTCTTCATTGCGCCTGTTTATCAGCACGACGGGCGCAAACCTGAAATCTCGGCAGCATTTTTGTAAAATAACGACATATTCGTTATTTTACAAATCTGCTGCAGAGAACAGGAGTGTTCATGGACACTTTGGTGGGCCTCTTTTGTGTAGCAACCTAATTTATTTCCATCACTTTCTCACAGCAAAAAGGGTTGGGCTTGCTGAAAATGTTTAATATGGGGCCACTTTGAAACGTATAGTGACAACAATGGTCCTTTGCCTCTACACACGCCCATGTTTAGTAATAGCTTTGTATTGCACCTCTACACTTAAGCCAAAAGAGCTCAAGAGTGGAGAGATGTATCTATTAGGATACATTAAAATATTTCTGTGCATACCCACATCAACTGCGACCGGCTTCCTGTGGCAGTATTCCAGAATAACGGCACCAAAATGAAACTGTATATGTGCGTGATTTTAGTGCACATATAAAACTGGAAGACTGCCACGAGAATACCGGTTTACAGTGGCAGGTAACGAATGTGGCGGTTGCTAGGTACATTTCCAACCCATCCTAGCAACCACCACATGCATTCCGAAAGTGGAGCATTCCTACCGACTTCGGAAGAATGCGCCACCTTCAGAATAGGTCTTAAGTACCGAAAAGGTTGTTATTGGCTTCACCAACATTTTCGGTACTTAACACCTGCTTGTGAATCAGGCCCTGAGTTCCTGAATCTTAAATTGGCGCAGTGACCATGCTAAAGAGCATGATTAACTGTGCCAAATCAAGACGCCCAAGCTCTGCCACTATTCTCATGTGGGCCTGGGCATCCTTGTAGTGCACGACAGTGCACCGTCAGCTTTGCGCCTGTTTTTTGACACAATGGGTGCAATCTGGAAATCTCAGCAGCATTTTTGTAAAATTACAACACATTTGTCATATTACAAAACTGCTGCCGAGAACAGGGGTGTTCATGGACACATTTCTTCACTGTAAAAAGGGTTGGGCTTGCAAAAAATGTTTAATATGGGGCCACTTTGAAAATTATTTCCAGGGCTTCTTTTGGTTCCCAGTTCACCCATGCAAACCAATGTTAACGAATGGCATTGAGGGTCAGTTTATCATAATATTCAGCCAAAGGGAGCTCAAGGGTGCAGAGATGTCTCTATTAGGATGTTTGATTTGATTTGATTTGATCTGAATTTGTAAGGTGCCGTAGCCCACAGGCATCAGGGTGCCAAAAAGAACCCAACAAAGGTGGGAAAAGCAGAATAGACAGACAGGTCTAACCCAACCAGGGATAATCAAACCAGGTCTAATCAAACAGACTGGACTTCAGCCCTTTCCCAAATTTCAAGAGATCCATCTCTTAGCATAGTTCCTTAGGTAGGATTCCAAAGCATGGCAGCACAGACAGAAAAAACTCTGCCCAAGCCCCTAGCTCGTCTACTTTTAGGAATGGGGAAGCATACTGACTCACTTGCTCTGGTAAGTCTGTAGTGATGTTGAATTTTAACACATTCTCTTAGGTAGTCAGCAACCTTACCATACAGGCATCTATGAATGATTAAAGTGATTTCGTGCTTCTACAGAAAGCCAATGTAATTCCCTCCGATGCAAGGAGATAGGCTGGTGTCTAGCGATCCTCTTAGCTATGCGCACTGCATCGTTCTGCAAGATTTGGAGATGGCTGATACAGTTTTTGCTGTCTCCAATCATCAAAACATTGCCATAATCGATCCTTGGCATTTTTAATGCATGCACAGGATCGTGCAATTTGCCATAATAAGACTGGGTTAAATGTTGAACACTCTTTATTGTTCTGTATGTCCTTTTCCCTCTCCCTCCCCTTCTCCCCCCCAACCCCTCTCTCTTTGTCACGCACTCACACTAGTATATATGCCTCTGGCCTAGTATGCTAGTTATTGTTGTTAGATCATTCAGAATCTTCAAGGCCTAAGAATGAAGACTGTATTCACTTGTTCCCTTCCCGCCTTGAAGCACTTCACTTGTGTATAAGCGCTTTACACATAAACAATTACAATTACAGTCTGTGTCTCCAGGTGCATATTAATGCTCTCAGAAAGCCTCACCCTCAAATAGTCACCAAAGGCTACCCTTACAATGATTTCTGATTTGGTATAGAATACAATGGTTAGGTATCTTCAGTGTTCTTTTGAAGATATTCTTGCAATCAGCACTGTATCATCGGTATAAACTAGCAATGTGATTGCTATACTGCCCACATACAGAACATCCACCTCTGATTTTCAAAGGATCATGTTAAGTGCATTAATAAATAAATCAAATAATAACAGGGCAAGAAAGCAGCCTTGGTGAGATCCTCAATCAATTGGAAAAGGAGCAGAATCAGCCCCATGTCCATTATATTGTGCCATTGCCACATTATTTGTTTACTTATCATTCCATAGATTATATTTACTTTGTGGCAGTGAAGGCACCCACTAAATACCAAAAGTGTCACCCGTGTCTTTTGTTTGGGTCGCATATTTCCACTTTGTGTATCTCACAATATATAACACTGAAAGGTTACAGGCTTCCTCTCCATCTTCAAAGAATTCTTTGTCGGTGGAATTTGAGTCACCGTGCCAAATGATCATCACCCTTCTTAACAATAAAAACACAATTTATTTTCATCATAGACCACATACACATTGAACTATCGTATTTTATAAATTGTTATCACATTTTTGCATATGTGAAAATCTCTACATTTTATGGGTTAGTAACGTGCCAGATTTGCTGTAAAGTGCGTTTTTTCAACAGAACATTCAATTACTATATCATCATGAGGATTGGACCCCAGGACAAAATATTCGATTTTCAAAGATGTTTATCTATTCAGACAACAGTTTATAAACTGTTCCCATTAATTCTCTTTTTTCAACATAGAGTTTAAAGATCTTCACATCGTTATCACTCTGGAGTGACCAGTCCAGATACCGTCAAATGCGCAATATGTCTTGCCATACTAACATTCGATATGGATGTCTATTCATCGAATTCGGCCCATTTGTGGAGATACGCCCATCCAACAGCGCTATCTTCCACAAGTGTATGGATGCCTTCATCAGGACTGATCATATGATTTCAGAAAAATATTCACTCACTTTAGCTACCTCTTCACTTCGAGACCATTTCTACAAGACACAAAACAAACAAAATAAAACTCATAAGGTGGAGTTCAAGATGGCTGATGATTCGCATCATTTAATTATTTAGGTTGCTACTAACTTTAGTCTTGTTATAGATTGGGATGTAAATCTTTTTTATTTCTATGCTTAACGATCATTAACAAATTTAGATCTGTCTCGGTTTATTTAAGTCGTTTGGCCATTACAGATCAACCACAGTAGATGGCACTTCTGCATGCAAAGGATTGACAGTTCTGCTTACGTGGTTTTCTTAAGTGTGCAGAACAAGAGAATCTAGCAGTGTTGGAAAGTCAAAGAAATAAGACATACTCCCCTGTAGATATAGCAGACAAACAGGAGTTGAATGTGATTCAAATGCAGCTTTGTGCATGTTGTTTCAAATGACACCATTTATGCAAGAAATAGCTTTAAAAGTAGAGAAAATACAGCTATTTGTGGTGCTAGGCCCGGAAGACCCTCGCGTATGGAAACAAGGCACAATCACCATCCACTCAGTGATACAACAGACACGAGGATCGATTTCCAAGTACTAGGGTTTATTGCAAAGCAAATATTTTCAGTCAGCCGACTGGGTCCAACGTCTCACAACGTGTGATCACCCAGACCTCGTGAGACACAAGAGAGCAAACATTCTACAACAGTATCATATATATAAAAAGACAATCATACAATCTCTTTGATACACATCAAAACTTTGTCAGTGGTGATGCTATGGCTGAAAAGGATCATCAGTGATCCAGAAGAACTTCACCAAGAATTACAAAAATTAGAAAATAAGTTATCCAGTCGAGGATACCATCAAGAGGAGTGGATGAAGCCTCCACTAAAGTGGCAGCCAGAACCAGAGCTAGTACAATGGAAGAGATACCCAAAAGAGAAACCCCAACAATAGTATATGTGTCTAAATTTTGAACTCAGAGAGCACGTATAAAGAAATGCATCACTAAACACTGGGCAATACACACCAGCGATGAACGCACAACGTCTTTACTCCAAACCAAACCAGTATTTGCATATCAACGCTCAAACAATTTACGAGATTTACTGGTCAACACAAGAGACATTGCAAGTAAAAAACAAAAACAGAAAAAACAAGGTACCTACCCATGTCTGAACTGCAATAATTGCAACAGTATTATTAAAGGGAACACAGTATAACACCCTCACACAGGACAAAAAATCCCTCTCAGAGATTTTGGGACATGTGACTCTGAGAACTGGATATACTGTATAAATTGTCCGTGTGGACTATGTTACGTGGGAGAAACAGGACAGAAGCTTAAAACTAGGATGAGTGAACACAAGTCATGCATACGTAACAAAAATCCAAATTCGGCTGTGGCAAGACACTTCAATCAAAAACTGCATACAGCAGCTCAGTTGAGGTTCCAAGTATTAGAAGTACTAAGTAACCAACAACCAAGGTATAGATCCACGAAAGAGATGCCAACAAAGAGAGGCGTGCTGGATAGATCGACTGGACAGCTTATCACCCAGGGGAATGAACGAAGAGTTCGATTTAAACTGTTTTCTATGAACTATTTCCTATGAGTTGGTCGTTTTGAACTGTTTTCTATGTAGTGTTTTCTATGAGGTTATTGGTTCGATATAAAAATCAGAGCACAAGAGACTTATCTAACCTGACCAGCGCATGCTGCGCATTATAACTGTGTTGAAAATATATCCCATGGACAGAATTCCATTTTTGATCGTTTTAACCAACATTATTCTTATTCCAACCTCACATTGTTTATGCATGTTTAGCCACATAGCATAGCATTGTTAAGTGTTTACATGACCAAGTTATTGTTGTAAAGCATTTTTCTTTACTTTAGAAGTTTTCTGTTTTTAATTTTTAATTGTTTATTGTCATGGTGACATTCCTTTTTTATTTTTATTTATTTTATTTCATTTTATTTGTGGTTTTATTTGTGGTTACATTTTCGGGTAAGGCCATTACTTGAACTACACAAGGCAAGATAAGGGTATTATTAGAGTATGCATCATACATGTTTGCCTTTCATTTAGTCTAATTGTCATACAAAGCTACATGAGGTTGCGAGCAATCAGCCTCGATATATATGTTCACATTTCAAATCAGCCCCAAGCAAGATGGCGGCATACACATGGACAAGCCACCATATTGTAGGAGGCATTGCTGTGGTAACCGCAGCCTCACTCTGAACAGAACCGATCGTTTACTTAGCAAAGCGGTCTGACACAGAATCGTGACTCAGCGAGACACGTATCCTGTGCTGAAACATTCAACACAAGGTAGGGGTTTGATGACAGATTATCGTGCAGACGGTCTCATAGATGTTAGGTGTACGGCGGTAAAGCGGGCTAGCAGCACGCTTTAATGAATGTTATTCTTCAACACAGGTCAACTTGTGAATTTAATGCAAGGCGGTGGAGCCGCACATTGAAAGACAAACTTTTAAGTTTGAACACGCCAGCGATTTACTGGCTAAGGTCAGCCATTTTTGACATTGACACAACAGCATTCTGCATGCATGTTTAACGTGGTCACCGTGGGATTAAGCACGGGGTTTGAGCGAGTTATTAGCAATTGATTTGTAAACTCACACCCTACCTGCTCGATTGGAATACTATTAACATCAGGCACCACAGCAATGATATCACTGGCCAGTATGACCGTATACACATAAGGTGCAGTAAAACATTAACAACAGAACGGGAAGCTGGGCACAGAGAAAGTATATTAATAAGAGGCTGAAAAATGTGATGTTAAATTGTAATATTGTTATCTATTAACTTGTTGACTCTTTTTCTTTTATTATTTATGTTTCTGTGTATGTGGGACCCTGTTGATTTTCCATTTCATGTGATGTAATTTGGTATGCTTTTTTGGTTTTTGTTTTTTTGCTTTTGATTATGCTGGCCCTCATTACGACCCTGGCGGATTTTTTCCGCCATCGACGGACTTTTCCGCCATGGCGTAAAGTCCGTTTACGCCATGGCGGATGGCGGATTTACCGCCCCATTCCGAGGTTGGCGGGGCGGTAAGTCCCCATTGACCCATTTACCCTTCCCCATTCCCATTTCGGCCCCATAGGGCTCAATGGGAGTGGGGAAGGCGTTAATTACGCCACCGTACATTACGGTGGCGTAATTAACACCAAGGTCCCATAGCGCCATGGATTTTTACACCCGCAAAAAGCGGGCGTAAAAGTGACCATGGCGCTTTGGGAACTCGTAGTTGGCGGTAAGGGGTCGGCGCAGCTAACGCTGGCGTAAACCCCTTACCGCCAGGGTCCTAATGAGGGCCGCTGTCTTTTACATAACTGGTTTAATTGTTACTGATATCTAATGTTTGGCCACAATTTGTTTGATTAGATAGGCCCCGATGAAGGACTGTTGAGTCCGAAATGCATTGGCCATTTTGGGTTATGTTGCCCATCAGAAAAGCGATTGCTAACAATTACTTTAAATAAACCACCAAGTTCAAAGAATGAATGAGTCGTTAATGTGAACCAACAAAATATTTAACTTTTTTTGAAATCCAATTGGGATCTAAGGGTGTGCGGCCCACACCGCAGGCAAGTTAGCCTAGGTCTTCCTTCACATACACATCAAAACTGCCCATAATGTATCTTCTTGAGATAGGGTTCGATAATTGACAATTATGACAAATATGACACATCATGACATGTTTCTTTCTTAATCTATATTTCTTGGTTTAGCAACAGTTGCAATTTGCAGTAAGCAGACATAGTTCTTTGTTATGTTCTTTGTTATCCTTGCTCCGTGCATGAGAAGAATGGAATAAAATACATTTTGCAAAGCGTTTGAACAGAAAGGCAAAGAGAACAAATGGCGGACCTTACATTAAATAGACGTTCTATGGTTATGCTAACGATTCTCTATCGGCGATGTACGGCATATGATGCGATTGGTTTTCGGCCAACATAATATACCATCTATGCTTTGGTAGGGTAATTTCTGGACTCACAGTGGAACTTTCAATTTCAAGTATCTGTAGATGAAATATCACACAACACATACTCGGCAATGTCAATCTGAAGCATAGTATCTGTTGCAAGGTGACGTATACATTCTTCTCAAAATACACAGGAAGATAGTTAAGAAATTTTAATTACTACTTGCGAGGTGCTAGTGTAAATAGATATGTGGGAATTTCTTAGGTGTGGAAGCATCAGTGGCAACAATATTATGAAAATTGAAATACTTGAGATGTTACAGAAAGGTTTTCATACCTTCCTGTTCCTGATTAGAAAAGTGTAATTCTTCCTGATCTCTTAACAAAAGCATTTCATGATATGCAATGCAGTGACTGTGGTTGTAATTCACGGTCAACAGTGCAAAATCTAGTTTTTAATAAGTACTGTATAATAATGATTCACAGATATACTGTAGATGGTAGGAAACTTAGCATGTTGGTTAAGAATTTTGTACATAGGTTTCTATTTGCAACAAAGCTTGTAAATCATGCACAAATATTTTTTATGAGGGAACATACATTCACTGTGAATATTTCAGAACATGGGTGCACACCAAAGTAGATTGGAATATCTGCAATGGATCTATACCAAGTTAGATTGCTAAAGGGTTTAAAACATGCTTACTTAATGTTGTTAGTACCAATTATTTAGATTATGTTGTATATTCTTTGTGAATATAGACATGCTAAATGGATGTTTCAAATGTGAGAATAGGTAATACGTGTTTTATGCAAAGAGATATCTGCTAGGTTGCAATATAAAATCCCTACAAAAAAGTATATATATTATATTGTCAAGATTGTATCAATTCAAAAATAGTCTGCAGTGTTCGACTTCTGTTTTATTGTATAAAACACTGTATATTATAATATGTTCAAGTGTTCCCATAGGTATGGGGTTATATAATTGGTTTCATGAACATTATTTTGAGTGCTATGGAGAATAGATGTACATAACTGTTTACATCTGAAATAAGTAAACAGTGTGAGGTAGTTGCAAAAAAAAGAAAAGTACAGATTTTTAAAAAGAAATGAGATCATGGTTTAGGTATATTGTACCTCATTATGAGTTGGGCGGTATCCTGGTGGTAAATTTTCCAGAATAGCGCCCAACTGAAATGCTGTTACCGCCAATTTTCCGGTGGAATTACTGCTGGATTACAAGTGGTGGTGGCGGTGTGAGTGCTCCACTCCAGCCCAACCTCATAATTTGACATAGTGCTAAAATTGGCGGTAATCAAAATGGCCAAAATAAGGAGTCACACAATCTTTACAACAAGTATTGTAATTAAATTAAATTAAAAAGGAAAACAGCCTACTTTAAGTACTTGTTGGTAGATTCTCTAAAGTACTTCTATTTCAAGTGTGGTAGTTTCTACAAAAGTCTGGCAATGTGTTCTGTCATTAAATTGTGGACTTTAAAAAAATATGATAACATGATTCTTTTAAAGAAATATCAATATATGTGTATAGAGTAGATTAAACACAATTGTTAGTAACGTCTTTTGTGTGTAGGTGGCCAAAAAAAGGATGCATACAGATTTGAAAATAAGTATTTTAATGATAATTTAGAGATAATTACAATATTTGAAAATTAACTTTGGTTTAATAGAAAAAAAGAGATTCAACAATGCACACTAGTTTATGTGTAAATAGAAGCATTCAATAACAATCCACAATTATAAAAATATCAAAGTTGATGTGTAGATAATAATATCTCATTATTAATCTCTTATGTGTGTAAATATTTTTTACTAATGTTAAGCAAAGGTAAAAATTACAAACAAAGTTAGTTAATTTTTAGGCAATTGCATAACTTAGTACAGTCAAAACTTGTACAATTGAAACAAACATGTTTGGTATTGTAATTTCATTTAACCTACTAGGGTAAAATACATAAGACAAAACAAGGGTGAATTTAAATACTGAGGCAGGACATAAAACATAGGAAAAGAGTAGGAGAGGGGAGGAGATTACTTAAAGAATTGATAACAATCAAATATTGTATAAATGTATTCTATTTTCTGATAAATGTATGCATATAATCAAATGATGACACATGACTTTGTTCTATTCGATGTATGGAACATATAGAGTTACACCAAAGGTTGTAAGAAAGATTGGTGGCATTTTTTCAATCACATGTAATATTATGAAAAGCAATGTTTATAAACAAGTTAAACAGTGAAGAAGAGTCAATTTGATTTAAAGTAGGATTGACTATAGCACCACCCATAAGATTAGCAAGTGTTAAAGGTTCTGTTAGATGAAAAACTGATTGCATGTGTACCCAAACTTTAGACCAGAAAGCATAAACATATTTACATTTGAAGATTAAATGAGTGATATCAGCATTTGATTCATGACCTGACCAACACTTACTGGATATGCCAACAATATTTTTGGCAATATAAGAAGGAGTGAGAAAAGCATGGTGAAAAATGAAAAAAATAGGTTTGCGTGAAATTGGCAGCAGGAGATGTGGATTGACATACTTCCCATACGTTAGTCCAATTATCTAGAAAGGGCTGAAGGTTCCAATCTTCTTCCCAATGTCTAATAGTACTAGGATTAAGTGAATTAGAAGATGGTGGTTCAATTAGAAACATATGAATCTTGGCTGCATTAATAGAGGATTTATTAATTAGACGATTTAAAAAAGGAGAAGGGGATTTCTGATTAAAGGTAGAAATGGATTTAGTGATTGATTTGATTAAAGTAGTGTAAAAGGGTAGATCAGAAGTAGGAATATTTGATTGTGTACAAATCATCAGAAAAGGGATTTCTTCTGAATTCTGAACTAGTTGTTTGATGAATTTAGTACCTGAAGTGTACCATCTATATATAGTCAAAGGGTTAGATTTGGTAGGGTTTTGTTTGTTAAACCATAGTCTGGATTGACTTTATTGAAGGAATTAGCAGGAAGTGCATTCCTTTATTCCAAATAATCTTGAAAGCGATGGATAAGAAGTAACTTTGGGTCAGGAAGAGGTAATTAGAAAATGGGAAAGGGAAGGTGGGGAAATAAAGCTATCTTCAATATTGATCCAGAGTGGACCCTTCCCAAGGCCGGACTTGAAATATTTAAAGACAACTAATTGTTTTAGGACAAAAGCTTCATGATAAAGTTGGAAATTAGGGAGTTTTACTCCGCCTGAGGATTTAGGAAGCCTCAAATTGTTAATTGCGATGCAAGGTGTTTTATGATTCAAAAGAAATGTAATAAGTAAGAAGTCAAGTTTTTTGTAGAAGGAGGAATGAATTATAGTGCGGATCATGGAAAGCAAATAGAGGATGAAGGGACTAATCATCATTTTGATAGTGTCTAGACGTCCCCACCAAGAGAGAAAAAGAGGCAACCATCTTTCAGTAATTTCAATAACTTTTTCAATTAAGTAGTTAGTGTTAAGATTAATAGTAGTATAAATGTCTTTAGCAACTAAAAGTCCTAGATATTTAATATGAAATGATTGTAGTGAGAGACCAGCATTAGTGAGGGGCTTATTTGACTTCAGAGAGAGAAATAGGCGAGTCAAAGGAAGAAGCAATCATATCAGAAAAATGTACTTTCTTATTAGTTAGGAAGAAAGATTTGATGGGGGAATCAGAGGTATAAAGTTTAGAGAACAGCATCATTTATGTCCTTGGGATTAATTAGTCTGATAGCATCAGAAAAGATTACATGGGTTACAAGGGATTTTTCTTTTTTTCTTCTTGAGATGTGAAGCCAACATTTTGCCAGCTTTATTGGAGTTATTGTAAAATTTGGTTCTAGATCTAAGGATGGAGTTGGCAGCTTTGTAAGTGCAGGTTTTATTAAATTCAATGAGTTTGGTCATAAGGGTTTTCAAGTTATTGGGATCCGTGTTTGTATAATATGATTTCTCTAGTTCTTTTATTGAGGGTAAAAGTGAGTTATGAGTATATTCGGATTGTCTCTTTATGATGGCAACAAATTGGATGATGAATCCCCGGAGGGAGGCTTTAAAAGCATCCCAGTTGTTACGTATCGATGTATGTTCAGGAAGATTATTGAAGAAACATTCTTTAATGAAGGGATTGGTTTTATCTATAAAGAATTGATGTTTCAAAGGAATTAATTGAATCTCTATCTAGTTTAGAATTTATTGACAGGAGTCCATTCAAGAATAGTGGATACTGGGGTATAATCAGAAATGGTTATGGGACCAATTTCAGGGATTAAAATAGAATGAGTTAATGATGAATTAACAAAAATATAATCAAGTCTAGAGAAAGATTGGTGAGTTGGGGAATAAAAACATAAAGTCGGTTGTTTCAGGATGGCAGAAACGCCACAAATCAACTAAGTTTAGATTTTGTATTAGATTTAAGAAACTGGTTCAGGCTTTAGAATTGGTAAAGTTGGACAAGGATTTTCGATCAAGGACAAAGTCAAAAACCTGATTCATATTGCCGCAAAAGATTACGATGTCAGGATACTTCTGTGCAATTTTAGTAAGAAAATTGGACCAAAAATAGGGGTTGGGGCTTTAGGACCATAAACATTGATAATAATAGCGGGTAGGTGATTAATGATAGTTTCAACAATGATCCACCTGCCTTCTGGATCTTCTTCTTCACTAACACAAGTGACATTTAAATGCTTATTGATAAAGATCGATACTCCAGCCTTCTTATGCAAAGCATTTGCAAAAAATGTGTGACTGATCCAGAGGGCTTTGATTTTAACATTTTATTTTTCAGAGCATAAATGAGTTTCTTGAAGGCATATACTATCCAATTTTGTTTAGTTGATAAAGAAATAATGTTGCTACGTTTAATAGGGTGTCCCAACCCTTTAACATTCAATGTAGTAAGATTAATAGACATTAGAAAATATTGAGAGAATCTTAGCTGCAATAACATATAAAGCAAAAAGACATTCATAATTATAACTCATCAAGCATGATTTTAGACACATCAGAAAACCAATGGAATAGAGATTACTGAATTAAATTGTGAACTTTGAGCAAATAGGTAAAAACAAAAGGGAGGGAAGACGACAAAATAAGCAAAGACATAAGGAAATGTAAGTGATGAATATGAAAGGATATAAAAGAATAAGTAAAGGCAAAAGGGTAGAGATGAGATTAGCAGAAAAATGAACAACCACAAGTCTCATAGGGGATGTTGAGTGTGAAGATGGAATAAGCACAGCAAAGAGAAGTAAGAGCAAAGGAGAGAATAATAATGTGAATTGAGAAGTTAAACATGTTATGGAATCCATAGTGTTGTAAAGGGATTATCAGGTTGATCAAAAAGGTGAAAGATGATATTACAATCATATTAAAGATATAGAAACACTCAGTTTGTAAAACAATCAGGTTTGCAAGGTTGTAAATGAAGAATCAGATGATTTGATTGGAGATCTAGATTTGTGTCAGAGATGAGTTGAGGTGGATGGAGTCTCCAGAGGAATTGATGAAGTTGATCTGCTATGTTTAGGAGTGTATTTTATATGTTGGTTTTTGGGATTTCTGAAAGTTGGTATAGGAAGTTGAGGATCGGATGAAGACACATTAGCCATGGATTTTGGAGAAAATGAATCCATCAGGGTTGCTTGCAAAGCTTGAAGAAAATTATAAAGTTCATCTGGGTTCGAGAATTCTTTGGTGGGTCCGTCGGGGATGGTAATAATAATTTTTGCTTAATGGATCAAGTAGACCACATCTGATGTTGAGAGATTTAAGAGTACGTCTGATGTCTAGAAATCTCTTCCTTTTAGCTTGGGTGGCACTGGAAAGGTCTGGAGAGATGAAAAGTCTTTTGTTTTGAAGGAGAATAGGGGAGTTTTTTCTGGCTGCTTGAAGAATTTGACATGCCTGTTGGTGTCGAAGAAAACATGCAATAAAGGGTCTTGGAGACGAGTCAGTTCTGGAGAAACAAGGTCTGATCCTATGAGCACATTGTAGCTCTTATGGTGGTGAGAAAGGGATTCCAAGGATGGAAGGGATCCAATTGATTAGAAAGTTGATAGAATCTTCATCTTCACCTTCAGCTTTTTCAGGAATCCCATAAAAACATAAGTTGTCTGCGGTTCCTATCCTCTAACTTCTAACTCTTTCTTCTGCTTCATCTAGTCTGCCAGAGAATAGTTTAATGTCATTTTTGAAGCCTTTAAGTTCTTCCTGAATGGAATATGAGCGGGAATCTAGTATGGAAATGGAGGAGCATATGTTACCAAGTTCTTCAAGAATCTTTTCCATACACACATTGAATGGTGCATTCTCAGAGTCAGACATAGTTTTGGAAATATCAGCCATATTTGGAAATAATGGAAGAAGATTGAGGTGAAAACAGAACGATCATCTTTGATTAAGAGATAAAAAGTAGATTAGATAAGTAGCATACAAGAATGAAGTACGTATGGATGTGAGGAGAGTGAACCTGTTAAAAGTGGTACCGGTAAATTTGAGGAAATGCTAATAGTGCTCTTAACTAGAGACGATTCAAAGTGATAATGAGTAAGGTAGAGCACCGCTGGTTCTGAATGAGTTAGCAATAATTTAGTTGGGATCCAAATAGAGATCTATTGTCTGCAAAAACATAACAATTTCAGTAACAAGCTTCAAAAGCGAGAAAACTTCATGAATATAGTCTTCTTTTGGCCAATTTTACAGCACCTCAGGTCCAGAAATGTGCAACTGTCAAATTAATTTGAAATTGGAACTGCTCTGTTAGTGGCATCTCCAGAAAATGTTACACAATGTGTGTAAAGATTTGAAAAAATATAGTCACTGCGAGTGTAGGCACTTGCGGTTTCCTATAACAGTAGGTAAATCATTGGTATCAAGATAGATGCAATCTATTAAAATGATCATGGAACTCCAAATATGCGAAAAACAGTAATTATTGTATCAGTTCAAAGTTAAACATTTCAGTTACTGAAACATACCAGCAAATGAGAATCTAAATGGAGCTGTTCATTTAAAGAATCCCTAAACGATTATCTAAAATATTAAAAAATAGTTTGGTAATAAAATATTAAATCTTTTCAGTTGTACATGAAACATGATTTTGTTGAGGCATTCCGTTATGCAGACATACCAGCAATTGTCTTTGTGGTGGGAAAGAAGCATATCCCAACTCTGAACGGGTTACCTGCTACGCATCATCCCGATCAGCTGACTGATCAGGTCAGGTTATTTCTTACTCGAGGCCGCTGCTGCAGGCCTCCTTAGCATTCCTTCCATGTATGCGCAGTTAACAAGGAACACAGAACCATGTATGAGCTGTGTCAGGAGACCGAAAATGTGATCCAGCTGGTAAGTGAAATACTGGTGTAGGGGCAGCAGTATTCAGCAATAGTACTTTAAACAAGTGAAAGTGGATCTATGAAGAGAATTAATGCCATGTAGAGACACAAACAGGTCGACCCCCGATGGGGTTCAGCCGTTATAGTGAAAGGCATAAAAGAAATAATTCTACTGCAACGTAATTTTATTCCTGAATCACAGAGTGGCATTGATTATGTTAAAAAATCAAACCGCAACAGGCTTAATTAAAAATATATCTCCTTAGCTCCCGGAGCACCTCAGCTACGCGGCCATCTTCATTGCTGCTCGGCCACGCCCCCCTTCAGTTGACATTTCTAAGATACTGTAAGTACTCATGTATTTTAATTTCGAGAACATTTTCTTGTCTACCTGTTATTTCAAATAATGGTATGACTAGACATTAAAAAGATTAAAAAGATTTACACTCAAAATATTTGTGTGAAGATAGCTTGTCTGTACATTGTTTTGTAAAGCTGATGACATTGTTGTTATATGTCTTGGTTTTCTTGTTAGGGATTCATAAACGGCTCTCGTAAAATGAAAGAAAGTTTGTACAAAAATGAAACATAGGCTTTATATATATATAGTTATTTATGGTACAATACTCTTAGGGGCTGAATCAGCCCCTTTATGTCTTATTTTTGTAAGTATAATGCATAGAACTAGCTTTGCAGGTGAACAAACATTTGAAATTGTTGCAAATCTAGTTCGAATTTCTCCTGCAAAGCCATGTTCATAGTTACCTGAATGCTTAGTGTAGCAGTTTACTAAGCATGAAACCCTTTTACTTGAAATGAGAAAGTATGATAGTCCAATTGAACAAAGCCACACATTACACAATGCCACCCAGTAGACATCACTGGAAGCGAAAATGTTGGTGAAAAGCAGTTTATGGATGGCTTATAACTTTGCCGCCAGTCAATGAAGCTGCATAACACTTTGGAATTTTATTCTAGACCTGACTCCGAACGGGTCTTCAAAGTGTGGTGCTGTTTTGTAAAGAGGGACCAAAATTAGAGGGGGGTCCCCAAATATTTTTAAGGCATATAAATGTGGTGCCATTTGTCGAATCTGCACAACAGATTGAAGGGGTAAATCTAGAGAGCAGGTCTCAACATTTTTTAATGGCTTATAACTTTTGTTACCATTTGACGAATGTGGACAGAAAGATTATAGACCATACCTTGAATGTTTGGGCAAAGTCTGAATGGATTTGTCAAGTGGGGGCTTAGTTATATTACTATTTCATGTACGTATATTTTGACACTTTTAAAAGAATAAAACATGGCAGATTTGCAGAAAACCCGTGTAAGGAGCATTGGGAAGGAGCAGAATTCATGGTTTTGCAAATGTGTGCATGTTTTATTTTTTGAACAGTGTCATAATGTAGATACAAAAAAATAGTGATATACCCTTGGTGACTGAGGTATAGCCTGTGGTAATGAACAGTGGCCAGCCATGACCCAGACAATCTCGCTGCTGGGCATGACCACGAGGGACCAGCAATGGAGTTAAAGTGGGATGGCCACCAGGGACCGTCTATGTGCAAAATTGGGATAGGTTTGAATGGGAAAAAAAAAATCTGCTTGTATGTATAGGTTTAAGTGATGGATGGGATTGCAGCAAATATGCATGAGGAGGGTCAGCAAGAACTTGAAAGCAATGGGCCTGGCTGTCAACAAGGAGATAATATGTACTGTAATTAGCTTATTGCGGCAGGTGGTATGGCCGAAGTGGTAAGTCTGAATGGGAAAACACATTCTGCTTGCGGTTACAGCCTAAAGTGGTGGACTAGATTGCAACAAACCTGCGCAATGAGCATATGCAAGGACTTGAAAGAATGTTTTGGAAATATGTCTTGCGTTTTATTTTTCTAAAGTTAAAGAATGTAAGTAGAAAAATGTGTGATCTACATTTGGTGACTGGGTAGTGGGCGTGGCCCTCTGCAAACGCAAATGTGTACCCTGGTTTGCTTATTGGGGAATGCAGCATGGCCCAAGCCCACACCCTATGGATTTGGAGACTGAGCACTGGCCATTGCTGAGATTATTAGGGTATAGTGGACACTGAGCTAGGTTTCAGAGTAGGTACAGTGAAAAAATATGGCTGGTTTGGTTGTACTGGGGGTCTTGGTTGAGCCTTATGTTGCAGGCAATTGAACAAAGCTTTGCATCCCCAGCATGCGCTGCTGATAACCACAGACATAATTGTGTGTTGAAAAAATATGTTTCTTAAAGCGGCTTTATAGTTCTTTGATTTACATGAAAAGAGGAAATATTAATAACGTATACAGTGATGTAACACCATGAAACATTTTCACTTATAAACTTTACTGAGAAATGTAAAGTAGATGGAGTCTATAAGATTATTTTATTAGTTCAATTTTGTTAACTGTGAAAGGCAGTTCCTAAAAGAACAGTTTTTTGGGTGTTATCGATTTTTTTAAATTCTTTTTTTGCAAGAGAGAATGTAAGGTGGGGAGGGAAATGAGAGAAGAGGCATCAAACACAAATATGGAGGGGGAGGTGGACAGGGGAAGATGTTGCACATGTGTTACATCTAAGGTGGCGCAGTGTTTCTCATGCTTCTTGATTGCAGCTTCAAAAGTGCTTTGAAATTGCTCCCCCATGAAGATTGGTATGTTGCACTATATACAGAGTACTATTGTTTCGAAAGATGTGGATCAACAGCCTCTTTTATGGCTAGCAAGGTAGCTGGTGGGGTTTTGTGTCTCGCAGCAATAGGCTGTTTGGTTACAGCATTGTTTGAGGAAGATGAGGTGGAGGAAGAGAGCCTAGTACTTCCTAGGAAAGGGACAACCTTTCTGAGAGCATTGTGGTGGTTGGATTTGGTGTGGCGGCGCATGGAGATGGTCCCGTAGGAGTACCGTTCAGGTAGTTGGTAACTGAGTACAATGTTGCACTCAGTGCATTTCACTTTGGTAGCTTTAGCCTTTGGTACATTCCAAACAGTGGTAAAGAACTGCTACATCCGAGATTCTCTCTGGGTGCTAGAGGTAGGCACTTCCTCTACCTCATCTTCTTGGCCCTCTTTGTTGTCTTTTGAAGTACTGCACTTCATTTGTTGTGTAGGTCACCAGCTGGTGGTGGTGTTGGCTCTTGGGGAGGAGGGATGGCAAAATAGCTGATGCCATTTTCGAGATAAATAGCAGTTTTGCTAATATTATTCCAAGTATGTCATCTGTGGTAGATTCTTAATGAAAAATGAACAAGAATAGGTGTAGGAGCTCTGCAAGGGGACTTTTTGACCTTCAAAGTTCCTAGATCAGCAGAAGATGCAGTTCTGAACTGTCTGTGAAGCACTGGTATGTTCGTGAAGCGCCTGGTCATGTGACACTGTCCGAAAAGTCAGCGATGATGTCAGACATTCACAGTGTAAAAAGTTGCAAAAAAAGTATAGAAGTGTTCAAAATGATGCTAGAATGTGGGGAATGGCAGAGTTTTGAGGTGAAACTTTGGACAAACATATTGTTATATTGGCCTAAATATGATATTAATAAGAAGTACGAAATTAAGGGTGCACTTGTAAAAACCCATGAAATTCACTGAAAAATACTTGTTAAAGGGACGTTATGGTTAAGTTGCACTAATAAAAACCTGTGAAATTCAATGAAACAAATTTGTTAAAGGGAATTTATGGTTGCAAGTAAAACCTAAAGCCCCATAAATTTGCCAGTTGTGGTAAGCTAAGCAACCATAACTAACACCACCACTATGCCCTGCCAAGACTAACACCCAGAACATGGAAGAGGCCATCACAAATGTCATTGATGATATCACTGATGACAATTAACAAGGGGTCCTGGGTGTCCCTCTGCCAGACGTTAGTCCTGGTTACGAGAGCCTTACCCAGATTCTTCAGTTCACTGTCTTTCACAGAGGAGAAATAGCCAAAACATATCAGTCGTTGTTCTGCCCTGGGGCAGTCCAGGACCGAAATGCTAGACAATTCTCCTCTGAACAAGAGTACCAACATCAACCCCAGACACATGTTTTGGACTGGTTAGACCTTATAAGTAGGGTGGAGCTGTGCCTCTCTAAGTATAGTGAGCAAGGGGTCCATATCTGGATTCCCCTAGTAACTTAGGGTCAGACCCAAAGTTACATAAATTATGCAAATTAACAGGGGGGTCCTGGGAGTCCCTCTGCTAGACATTAGTCCTGGTTATGAAAGCCTTACCCAGATTCTTTAGCTCAATATGTTTTACAGAGGAGAAATATCCAAACACATATCAGTCTTTGTTCTGCCTTGTGGCAGTCCAGCACCGAAATGCTAGGCAATACTCTGAAAAAAAGTACCAACAGCAACCCCAGACATGTGCTTTGTTCTGGTTGGACCTCATCAGTAGGGTGGCGCTGTGCCTCTCTAAGAATCGTCCACACCTGGATTCTCTTAGTAACCTATGATATGATATATTTTAATTATATTGTGCCATACACAACTGTTTCAGGGGGCGTGATGAGGGAAGGGAGGGGTACAAGTGAGGACAAAACAGCCATCTTACTAGGCCCAGTGACATTGAGAATGCGCAAATGCAGGGGAGAGGGAAGGGGGAAAGTGCAAGGGGCGGGGGAGGAGTGGAAAGTGCTGAACAAGTAATCAAAACAACAACAGGTAGTGTGGACAGCAGGTGGCAAGTGCAAGAATAAGGTGCAGAAAGGTGACTGTAGGGTTGCAGATACAGACCCAAGTGCAAGGGTTGCCAGGAGCGAGTGCGGGTATGCGGCTGGGTTGACAGGGGTCTGGGCCCAAAATCAGAGGGCTACCAGATACCCAGTGCCGAAACAGACAGATATCAGCAGGGGAGAGGAAGAGTAAAGGCAGAAGCAAAGAGGAATGGCTTGAGGTGCTTCCGGAACCGAATATGGTTCTCCTCAAGTTTCAGAGAGGCAGGGAGGCTGTTCCAGAGGGAGGCCCCAGCCGAAGAAAAAGATCTACCCCCAACGTGTTGCTTGGAAAAGTGACTGACCCTGAGGGAGTTGGAGGTGGAGGAGCAAAGAGATGGAGTAGGAAGGTATTTCCGAAGGGAGAGTTGCAGGTTTTGTGTACCCAGGCCCCAGAAGGCCTTGTGTACCATGCAAAGCATCTTGAACTTGATCCTTGGAGCCATTGGGAGCCAGTGCAGAGATTTCAAGTATGGAGAGATACGATCCCTGGACTTGAGGCCAAGGACAAGTCTTGAAGTCCTGTTCTGGTTGAGTTGCAGAGACCGCAGAGTAATAGAAGGCACATTTAGAAAGAGGTTATTGCAGTAGTCCAGCCTAGCGAGACCCAGAGCTCTAGAGACAGTGAGCTTCTGGGGGAAGGAGGTGGAAGGAAGAATACCTCTGAGGAGTTGCAGTTGTTAGTTTGACTTTTTAGAGACGTCAGAGATGTTGGAGAAAAGGAAAGCATGGAATTAAATATGACCCTGAGGTTCTTAGCCTCACAGGTGGGAGCTGGGAGAGCGCCAAGGGAGGCTGGCCAGAGAGTGACAGGAAAGGAAGGTGCAGGAGTACCGATGAGGGAGGAGGATCTTTGTCTTACTGGCATTAAGGCAGAGGTTGTTGGTGACACAGTTAAATGTGTTGTGGTCAGTGGCCAGATTGGGTAAGTCTCTCGTAACCAGGACTAATGTCTGGCAGAGAGACTCCCAGGACCCCCCTTGTCAATTTGCATATTCAAGTAACTTTGGGTCTCACCCTAAGTTACTAGGGGAATCCAGACGTGGACCCCTTGCTCAGTATTCTTAGAGAGGCACCGCTCCTCTCTACTGATGAGGTCCAACCAGACCGAAACACGTGTCTGGGGATGCTGTTGGTACTCTTGTTCAGAGGAGAATTGCCTAACATTTCGGTGCTGGACTCCCCCAGGGCAGGGCAAAGACTGATATGTTTGGGATATTTCTTCTCTGTGAAAGATAGTGAGCTAAAGACTCTGGGTAAGCAATTTGCATATTCAAGTAACTTTGGGTCTCACCCTAAGTTACTAGGGGAATCCAGACGTGGACCCCTTACTCACTATTCTTAGAGAGGCACAGTGTTAAGAATGATGTCCAGTCAAAGGATCAACACTTTGATACTTCATTAAGTATCTATCTGTGACAGCAGGCACTGCCTCCAGCAACTTCACCAACTGACTCAATACAGAATACTCTCAAAGCACAACACTCTGAAAGGAATGCATACCTCACAATGGCATAGATAGGTAATGAAGCAGAGCATCAACTACTGATTGTATGAACACATATAACATTCTGAATCTAAACCTTGAATAAAGTAATAATAAATAAAGTAATAAAAGTAATATCCCAACACATCTCCTCCTTTACAATGTTGAACTCATTTAAGATAATAATCTCTTAACCAGATAGGTTTACTCCTCACTCTCTCCAAATTCACATTTACATTGCTATCTTTTGATACATTATTGTTCACACTCTTGTTTGCATTTGAACTCAATAACATATTATCATCATTGTCACCCTCAGTACCTTCACAATCCTCAACTGGCCCATTGTTGTTACATTTCACTAACCTTGACATGGACCAGCATTCACCTCCCTCCATGATGGCTACATTTCCTCTCACTACAGAAATTCTTTTAGGCCCAATGAATTTGCTCTCAATGCACTTAGGAGACATTCTCGGGTTTTTAATATAAACCATATCTCCTTTCCTCCAAACTATTGCTTTGGACTTCCTTTCAGCATTCGCCCTCTCCATGTACTCATCCTGAGCCTCTCTTATAAGTGACATAACTCTGGTCCTGTCCACATAAGTACTCTTTGCCAAATCCAACCATCCCGGACACAATTTGGTCCCTGGTTGCCTGCCTTTGAGGGACATAAATGGGGAAACTCTGGTAACCGAATGTGGGGTCGTACAGTAATTCCACACCATCTCCCTTAACACATTTTGCCAATTTAGACCTGACACCATGGCTAACTGTAGCCCGCCTTTTATAAATCGGTTTGCTCTCTCTACCAAACCATTTGCCCTAGGCTGATAGAGAGCCGTTCTGTAATGTTTGATACCAAACTTTTTAAAGAACTTCACCATTCTGTCAGAGCAGAACTGAACGCCATTGTCTGATACCAGTTCTGTTGGAAATCTGTCTCTATAAAATACCTCTTCAAAAAATGTAATCATTTGAGCAGTGGTAGCCTCTCTTATCGCCTTCCACCCCACCCATTTTGAATGGTAATCCACAAGGACAATCAAGTATTTAAAATCATTTCCCAAATCTTGCAAGGGCCCCATCAAATCTACCGCAACTTTTTTCCATGGCTCACTTGGAACACTCACGGGTCTTATGGGAGCCTCCCTAATAACCTTACTCTTATCACTCTTCTCACATTCTCTACAACCTCTCACGCATTTCTCGACCTCACTATCGATTCCTGGCCACCAGAAAGATTGCCTGATATGTCTTTTCGTGCCCCCCATGCCTAAATGACCTTGATGCGCAATGTCAACTAACTTGGACCTAACATTACAAGGAGGAACTACCCTTACTCCCTTCCTGAGCTGAAAACCATCCTCTGATAAGTTTAATTCTTCTTTCATTCCATAGTAACCCTCATATTTCTTCTCAACGAGATCTTTCCTGGGCCAACCTGTTTTGGTCCACCTTTTCACTTGTTTTATTATTTCATCCATATCATCAGCATCCTTCCACTCATCTTTCCCTATGGCTTCATATTCTACTTCATAAATGCTCAGACCATGTTCAACACTCACTTCCTTAGAGTCGTTGTCTTGCACAGGCAACCTTGACAAACAGTCTGCCACTACGTTGTCTTTCCCAGGTATATATATGACCCTAAAATCATAAGCTAGTAAATCCACCATCCATCTGGATATTCTAGGGGAACCTTTGGCCCACTCAACACTTCCTAACAATAGAACCAATGGTTTATGATCCGTTCTCACAGTGAAGGATTGACCCCAGAGATAAAACTTGAAATGTTCAACAGCCCACGATACTGCTAGAGCTTCCCTTTCTACAACAGAATAATTTTCTTCAGCACCCCTCAAAGGTCGAGAGGCAAAAGCAATGATGTGTTCCACTTTGCCAGCATCAAACTGAGAAAGAGCAGCACCCAAACCCAAAGTACTCGCATCCACTGTTAACACAGTTTTCCTATTGGCAACAAACCCTCCCAAAGAGGGAGCACTCACAATACACTCTTTGATCTTCAGGAAAGCACTCTGACACTCATCAGTCCATATGTACTTTGCATTTTTCTTTAACAGTTCCCTCAGAGGCGAGGACATGATGGCAAAACCGTCAACAAACTTGTGGTAGTACTCCGCCAACCCCATGAAAGAGCGTAACTGCTCCTTGTCTTGTGGTTGAGGAGCACATCTAATACTGTCCACAAGGGATTTCTTGGGTGAAATTCCCTCACATGAGATCCTGTGGCCCAAATAATCCACCTCCTTCACGGCAATCTTACATTTTTCTCTCTGCACAGTCAAACCAGCTTCTCTGAGTCTAACCAACACTGCTCTCAACGTTTCATCATGTTCAAGCTCATTCTCTGCAAAAATAAGAATGTCATCTTGAAAGACTGTGACCTTTCTCAAACCCCTGAGTACTTCTTCCATCACCCTCTGAAAAACAGAGGCCGCGGAGGCCAATCCAAAAGGCATGCGGTTATACTTAAACACACCCTCGGGTGTGATGAAAGAGGTGAGGTGTTGGCATTCCTTGGATAATGGAACCTGATGGTATGCTGACGAAAGATCAATGACGGAAAACCACTTCGGCTCACCCAACGTTGACAGAGTCTCAGAAATGTTTGGCAGTGGATGTCTCTCAACAATGATGTTCTGGTTCAAACTGCGAAGGTCAACACACAATCTTAGTTTCCCATTCGCTTTAGCCACTAAGACAATGGGCGACAACCATTCAGTGGCCCTTGCAGGCTCAATGACACCCTTGTAGACCAAATTTTTAAGTTCTTCCTTGAGTTGATCTCTCACTTTTAATGGCACTTGCCGCACCTTGTGTACCACAGGCTGTGCATTGCTTTTGAGCTTTATCTGGTGTTCAAATTTCTTCAGTTTTCCTAACTTTTCCGAAAACACTTCTGGGAAATCCTTGGTCCAGATATCTTCTACTTCTGCTATGGTCACAGGATTGGGAGCACTGGCCTGAACTTGCACTCCTAAGCTCCTCTGCTCCTCCCAACCCAACAAAGAGGTACCTTTCTTCGCTACTAGTACAATAGCTTGACAATTTCTTTCTTTATACTGCATCTTTGCTGGAAATTCCCCCAGAATGGCTATAGCCGATTCCGCATAACCGCAGGCTCTGACACTGGTGGGTCGAATTATGGCTTCACTTTTTCTTAAAACACTGACTAGGGTATCTCGGGATATGATAGTCCAAGGCGAGCATGTGTCTACCTTCATAACTAGCTCGCACCCATCAACAAGAAATGTGTCCACCGGGCCCTTCGTGTCTCCAGATAAGGCTGATATCTCAAAAACATGCTTGTTGATTGATTCTCTCACATCCGCCACTTCCTGTATGTCATATCCCTTCCTAACATTTTCTTCTTTATTATCTTCTGCTCTGTGTTCCACATAACTGACAGCAGCAACTTTGCAGACATTTGCAAAATGTCCCTTGCCCCTGCATTTGAAGCATTCACCAAACTTAGCGGGACACGATGGAAAGTTTGCGCCGTGTCTGGAACTCCCACATCTAGGACAAGAACTTCTCATATTCCAGTTCCCTTTTTTTCCACTGAAGGGATTAGGTTTCTTTCTTTGATCCAGAGCGCACTCAGCCACTGATGGTGTAATCGATTTGTCCAGCCTGAGCTCTTTGACAAACTGTGAAGTTTGCTCAATGCCCCTGGCCAGATCCACCGCCTCATCCAGACTCATGTCCTTGGCAAGGAGTTTTTCTTGAACTCTGACATTGTTGGTGCACCTTATCAGCTGGTCTCTGATTAATGAGTCACTCAACTGTCCAAATTCGCAGGAGTAGCTCAGGGACCTCAAACATGCAATGTATGATTCTACGGGTTCTGACTTTTCTTGTATCCTCTGGAAAGATTTGTGCCTCTCAAAACTGACATTTTTCTTTGGTTCGAAATGATCTCGCAGGCGACCAAGAGCTAACTCATACTCATCCATGTCGCCAGATCCTGACACTTGGTTTCCAGTAAGGCCATCAAAAATTCTTCGCCCTTCTACTCCTAAATTATGTATCAGAACAGCCTTCTTGCGTGCAGGTGAGAATCTGTCTCCCCCCATAGCCACCAAATAGTTCTCAAAGGCATCTTTCCATTTATCCCACCTGACTGCAGGTCGGCCTGGTTCATTCAGAAAAGAGAGAGGTGGTGGAATGGCCGCAGCCATGATGAACAGTAACACTGTAGTTGTGACCCTAGTTCTTCACTTTAGAGTCACCTTTAATATATTACAGGCAGGCAGATCACTTGATTCTGAGGCAGTTCCTACATGTAATTATACAGACCAACTTTTGTGCATCTCCAGCTGTGAAGTCTATAGAACGTTCTACAGTAGAGACAGGAGGCCACCAGTACCTTGAAAGCTAGTTGCAGCAGAGATTGACATCACAATACAATAGATCAGATAGTTGCTCCTGAAGCGATATCAATGCAAAGCCCAAAGGGGCGGGGCCAATGGTGCGGGGGCGGAGCTTGCACAAGGCACTATTCGGGCTCACGAACCGCAGCGCTTGCTCAGCCACTCTCTCACTGTGCGCGCAGGCTGAGCTGGCGCTCGCGCTGCGGGGACGGAGCTTGCACACGGCACTGTTCGGGCTCACGAGCCGCAGCGCCTGCCCAGCCACTCTCTCACTGTGCGCGCAGGCTGAGCTGGCGCTCGCGCTCCACTCGCGCGAGCGCTCGCGCTCCACAGCTCGCTTTCCCACTGCGTTGGAGGGGGGGGCCAGTCGGTGCCCGCTCGCGCTCCACTGAAGAGGGCACCCCTTTTCTACACAGGTTCCACACCGCACCCCTGACTTGCCTCAGCTGACTACGTTGCGTCGTGTTCTCCCTTTGATGTCCGCCCGCGGCTCTCACTTCTTCTGCCTGCTGTCACGGCCGCAGGGATCTCAGGGATCTACCAGCAACATGAACGCGTACGCCAGGGCCGTCGCACCGAAGGTTCAGAAGCATCCCACCTTCGTCGCCAATGTTAAGAATGATGTCCGGTCAAAGGATGAACACTTTGATACTTCATTAAGTATCTATCTGTGACAGCAGGCACTGCCTCCAGCAACTTCACCAACTGACTCAATACAGAATACTCTCAAAGCACAACACTCTGAAAGGAATGCATACCTCACAATGGCATAGATAGGTAATGAAGCAGAGCACCAACTACTGATTGTATGAACACATATAACATTCTGAATCTAAACCTTGAACAAAGTAATAATAAATAAAGTAATAAAAGTAATATCCCAACACACAGCTCCTCCCTACTGATGAGGTCCAACCAGACCGAAACACGGTTCTGGGGATACTGTTGGTACTCTTGTTCAGAGGAGAATTGCCTAGCATTTCGGTGCTGGACTGCCCCAGGGCAGGACAAAGACTGATATGTTTGGGATATCTGTGAAAGATAGTGAGCTAAAGACTCTGGGTAAGTCTCTCGTAACCAGGACTAATGTCTGGCAGAGAGACTCCCAGGACCCCCCTTGTCAATTTGCAGATTCTCTGGGCCATGGCCACAGGCCATGTCCCCCAGAATATGTGCACTGGGCACAATCACCCCAGTAGCAATATACATATTGTAATTATAGGTAATGTGGTAGGAGTATGGCCAGAATCACCATAGTAAGTATATGTGTAAAGTAATTGTATATAATGTAGTGGAATTACAGAGTGTTTGTAATATGGAGGAATTATGTAATTGAATTGTATACAGTACTTTTAATATAATTTAGGATAGTGCTCCCAGAATATGTAGTTGATTAAGATTGCTGTGGCTACTTAGTGTTGTAGCATCATGAAGTTGCAATCACTGGTTTCTTTAATGCAGAAAACAAACAGTACTATTGGTTAAGCATGATAGTTCAAAAACTGTAGTGGTATACAGTTTTCAATATCTATTTTCTTTTTTAGACCCTCATAAACAAGTAATATGTTTGGTACAACATTGGTGTATGACACACTGCTGTTGTTTTGACATTACATAATGATTGGTTATTGGGGTTATTGGGAAACAAATCTGTATTCGATAAAAAAATGATGACATTTATATGAGTGTAATGGTGCTAGTATGTTTGTTTGAAGTATGTTGTAATTAAGGGAATGGTTTAAATAGTTAGAAACCTTTTGGCGTATTCTAACTACATTAGAGGTTCAGCTTATTACATCAAATTGCTCTACTACCTCAAGCCATTTATCAGCAGGTATCTGCAAACGGGATGTGTACACGCTACAGATCATTAAAAAAAGGGTAGTAACAATAGTGTTGGGCCTCTCATGAAAAGATCCTGTAACTGAGGCCAGGTGGTCCCTTCACTGGCTTCCTATTGAAGCATGTGTTACTTACAGGATTCTCACTATGACATTTAAATGTAGACAAGGGATTATGCCACCTTATCTGCAGGATTCCATTATTGATAATGTTAACAGCAGAGGGTTGAGATCTAGTGGACAGAACTTGGTGGTGCATCCTAGATGCAGAACTTCCAGGCCGAGAAGGGAGCATTCCATTTAGTGGCTCCAAAATTTTGGAATCAATTAGCAAAAACTTTAAGAATCCAGAGTTCATTGTCAGCCTTTGGGAAAGACCTAAAAATGTATCTGTTTGCATAAATTTAGCTTTAACCTCCCACTGCCACAGCCTCCTTTCATTCATCTATCATTGTGAGATAATTGTTTTTCGTAACTTGATTTGTTAAAATGTCTGCACCTTTATGCCTGAGGGTCAACAGTGTGCAATATACATACTGTAATGTAATGTCAGAAGATATTTTGTCATATAAGAATTAGATACCTGTTGGCGTATTCTAACTAGATTAACTTTCAAAGGTGTTCTTGCAGTTTTAGGGATGTAGTTAGATGCCTACTGGCATATTCTAACTGTTAATTGTGCTATCGTTTAGTGACTAAATTTGAGTTGAAGGAATATTAAGTAGGCACTTGTTCAATTTTACATTTGTTGCTAATCTATGTTTTGGGGGTAACAGAGGTATCGTTATATTCAAACCAATGTTTTTTTACTCACATATGCAGTGTAGTCCCTTGAAGTAGTTGCGGCACCACCGTGGTATATTATACCTACTGTTGTGAAGGTTTTTTTTCCAAGATATACTTGGCCGTGTGTGAAGCCTGTAAGCTTATAGTTATTTTTGTTACCATTGTACCTTAGAAGCATTAGTATGACATATTGGCTATGTGAGTTTGTTTGTATGCTGGAACAATTGTCTGAATTGCAAAAAGGGCATGATATGCCATGTTTTGCATTCTGCATAAAACTGGTGAAATGGAATGGATTCACAATTTGGTATGGATACATATAGAAATCCTTCATTAGGGATGTGGCCTTGTGAAACATGGTTGCAGAGAGTTCATGTATGCTTCCACATGTATGAAATCTGGAACACTTCATGCATAGGAATGTTTCTGGTTTCCAGTACTTGTAGTAAGTACATTAGGAATTATTGTGCATCTTCTAGTTTGTTTATGATAAATTGAACCATTCCTGCACAGTAGTTCAATTGTTGCCTTATACCTGAGACACTGCAAGTGGTGTCAGGATTATTTGTGGAATTTCTGTGAGGGATGAGCATTTTCAAACACAACTGGTCTGAGGCGTTTAATTAAATGTTGTGAACAATTGGTAGCATTTGAAAGAGAAGATTCATTGTCACATTAGTATAACAATTTACTCCAGTTGGGTTTCTGAATTTAAATGGACCAGAAAGTTCTGTTTGTGGATCGTTAATGGACCTGCAGATCTTTCTGGACTAGAGACATTTGTGTCTTTCTTTTCTGATGATATGAAGCTGACTTTGTACTAGACAGTTTTGTAGTTGTATTGTTTGATGCAGGAGTTGGTTGTTGTTTTTTTAGTGGTAGTGTTGGGAAATCTGTTATAGATTCTGTTTGTCTTTTTAGAGGTTTCTTTTTTTGAGGTGCAGGGTACATATCTAGATGGGGGTGTATAGTGCCTGTAGCCTGTTGTATTCTAGGATGCAAGGAATGTCAGCATTGACTTTGATTGCATTAAAGTTAACTAGGAATAGACCATTGTGTGTACGCAGATGTGAACATGCTACATGACTCATACCTTCTTTAAAGACTGTGCTGCCAATGTCAATCAATGTTTGATCTAGGGTTAGACCTTGTGATTTTTGAATAGTTACAGCATATGCGAGTAACAGAGATAATTGCTCTCTGCGTACATACATGCATTTGAAAACAAGGAAACGTCCTATTGTTCAGCCAGTTTTTTCAACTTCTGCAAGTTTGTCAAAGTGGATATTGAGTAATTGAATGTTTTTGTCATGCTATGCTTGGAAGCCAATAACTGTATCAACTGCTCAACTGACTAAGCCTTGCTCCATGTTAAGGTTATGTTAAAGAATTATTCTGCAGTTCAGACACAAAGTTAATATTTTCTCCAATCTGGCTGTGCTATTTAGTCGTGTTGGTGCTTGTTGACACATAGGAAGTGTTATGCCATCCACTTCTAGTTTGTCTGTGGAGCTGATATACATTATAGGTTGCATTTCCTTTGTCAACATTGTCTTGTGGAATTGACTACAGCTTGCAAGGGTTAAACAATCTTCCTGTGGTTGTTTTTAAGGGAAGATTTTGACTTTTCAGATGTTTTTATAAGATTGTGAAGAACTCTACGGTGGAACATTTTTTGTAACATAATTGTTTTGGATTGCTTTACCGTGACTATGTTAACACTGGTCGATAGAGGATTGGGTTCGTTAGTAGGTCTGCTTTTCTTTGTACATAATGTTTTACTCTTTGTTTTTGCAAGAGAGGCCATTAGTTGTGGTTGGTTTAGTTTTGTTGAGTGAGGTTGCTAGCTCTGTTGATTTCATGTTTTCTATAAATTGTTTTAGAGGTGGATGGCTATGTGGTGTACTTTTGGCCTTATCTGCCCCAGTTGTGCTTTCTTTTCTATGGAGTTGCTGTTTAGTATGCATTTTGTTGTGTCTGTTTGGAAAATAGAAAGGTTGTATTGGAATGTTGTGCAATGTATGTGCATGTATGGTCCATGGGTATGTGGGTGTGATTGTAGAGATGAATAGAGTGCTGTTTGATTGTGAGGTGATATATTAGGTGTGGCTGGAAAGGATGTGAAAATACGAGTGTACAGAGGTGTGATGGTGTTGTGTTGAGCTAGTGAGAAAGGCAGTGGTAGTTTGATGGAATCTGGATAGTGATTGTGCTGTTTTGAGGAACAAAGTGGGTATTTATTTTTATTATTTTAGTATTTGTATAGCGCGCTGCAAACCATGGGCATAGGGTCGCTGAGAAGGATATGTATGCAGGCTTGCTTCAGGGTTACAAGATAGCGGCCCAGTACAATGAGTAAAACAGTTACATCGATTATAGAAGGTTACAATCCGGGTGTAGTAAGCAGAGACAGTCATAAACTCGGCGATGTGGGGAGACAAGTCAGGCAAAAAGCTCAGTCTTCAAGGCTTTACGGAAGGTTGTGTGTGATTCGATCATCCTGAATTGGGCAGGGAGGGTGTTCCAGTGAGTTGCAGCCAAGGTAGGGAAACTAGAGCCACCGGCTCTAACTCTTTGTGTATGAGGAACAATGAGGCGATTGGCATACGCAGACCTGGATGGTCTGGAGGGTGTTTTTCTGGTGATCCTCTGAGCTAAGTAGGTAGATGCCAGTCCATGGATGCATTTGTGTGCAATGGCCAGTGTTTTGAAGATGATCCTTTCTTTGATGGGCAGCCAATGGACCTGCCTTCTCACCCCAGAGATGTGCTCCCTGCGATCTGTACCAGTTGCGGCCCTCAAGGCATTGTTCAGAGCAACTTGAAGTTTAGGCAGGTTCTTTTGGGAGGTGCCAGCATAGAGTATGTTACAGTAATCTAGCCTTGATCCTATAATGGCCCTTGCAATGGTGATGCAGTTGTCTTGTGACAAGAATGGTCTTACTGCATTGATTAGTTTGAAGTGGTATGCAGCTGAGGAAGCGATGGCATTAACCTGTCTGTCGATGGTCATGCTAGGTTCCAGGTATATGCCTAGAGTCTTGATGGCTTGGAACACGGTAATGGGGATGTTGTCTATTGTAAATGCGTGTTGCAATGGTGGTGTGTAGATGGGAATAGTATTAGTGTGAATGGTGTAATATAATGGGATAGAGTGAAAGAAATGTTGGTTTGAAAAGAGTAGTCTGGATGATAATATATATATATATATATATATATATATATATATATATATATATATATATATATATATATATATATATATTCAGTAAAAAAAACTTTGTTAAAGGGACGTTATGGTTAAGTTGCGCTACTATAAAACATATGAAATTCAGTAAAAAATCTTTGCTAAAGGGACGTTTCGGTCCCAAGTAAAACCGAAAAACCCCTGAAATTTGCCAGTTATGGTAAGTTAAACAACCATAACTCGCACCACCACTGTGCACTGCTAAGACTAACACCCAGGACATCAAAGATGACATCACAAATGTCATTGTTGGCATCACTGATGACATCACATGCCTGGCTCCCCCTTTTTTCCTTTACTGACATATCTAGGGCACATGGTTTTCTTCAGTAACAGTCAGGAAATAAAATTGAAAAGGTACCACGCCGTCCAATCAGCGAACACGTCGCATGTCCGCGGACATCACGCAAGCCGCTTGGCCAATCGGGGCGCTGTCAGTGGAGCAAACAGGGAAGTCCGTCCGCGAGCGAACGGAGATATCACTAATTTTTTTGCCTTACCTTTTGGTCATTTAAATAAAAACTACTGGACGGATTTACAACAAATTTGCAAAAGAACGCTTTCGGGACAAAGCCCCCGCTCCTGCCGCAAATTTGGTGTAAATCCGTCCAGCGGTTTGGGCTGTAGGCGTGCGCAAAGTTTTTTCCCATTATGTCTATGGGAAAAAACAAAAGTTTTGGGACCCCCCCTATAACTTTGCCCCCCCGGACCAAACCTCTCCAAACTTTGTAAAGCAATTCAGAGTGGGCCATATACTTTTTTTGCAATGTTTGGTGAGGATTCGTCCAGAGGGAGCGAAGTTATAAGCCACCCTAAAAATGCTCTTCCTATGGAAACACCAATTTAACCATAACTACATGGACGCTACCGCGTCCATGTAATATATATATATATATATATATATATATATATATATATATATATATATCAGTAAAAAAACTTTGTTAAAGGGACATTATGGTTAAGTTGCGCTACTAAAAACCTATCAGATTCAGTAAAAAAACGTTGTTAAAGGGATGTTATGGTTAAGTTGCGCTACTAAAAACCTATTCGATTCAGTAAAAAAATGTTGTTAAAGGGACGTTATGGTTCAAAGTAAAACCGAAAAACCCATGAAATTCGGCAGTTATGGTAAGATAAGCAACCATAACTCACACCACCGTGCACTGCTAACACTAACACCCAGGACATCAAAATGACATCACAAATGGCATTGATGACATCACTGATGAAGAGCGTAGTAGGTTGATTGCCTCTACTTCATCCTCTGTTTCTGATCCTGTCACCACAAGGAACACCTCTGTGGGACAGCGTCTTCCTCAAGCTGCCTCACAGGCCATACAGAATTCTGATGACCCTTACCTTTCGAGGGTCACAGTTGTATGTATGTACTGTGACACAGTACTCTGCAGGGGGAGCGACTTCGGAGTGCTTTTGAGACTATCGTCTCAGAGCACGAGAAGACCTGCTCACTACCCAAATAAAACCCACTCTACATCTTCCTCTCTCAGCTCGCCCTTTCTTATCCCTGTGGTTGCTGTCCCCCCCTTTCTCCTCCTCTCCTAGTGTGTCGTGTCTAAAAACAAAAAAAAATACAAAATAACAAAAATCAAAAAAAAATAATGCTTATTTCAGAGCCGCCTTTCACAGTTAAAAAATAGAAGTGAAGATAAATAAAGCAGGGCCCTTTGTATATCTTAAAAGTCTGTGGACAGTTCGCGAACATAAAAAAAATTGGGGTGCTACCCTATTGTAACCATTGCATTTGTCTCTGGGAGCAAGTGGTGGCTCTGAAAAGAGCCTTTGCGAGGTGTTTGTATGTCAAAAATTATAAATACTTAACACCTACTTCAAAATGGATGCTGTATTTCTAAAAAAGGTTGCAATGCATTTTGCACATTTCTCCGAAAAATCTGATTGCCAGCATAAGTAAGATGGACTCCATCTCTGCGAAAAAAGTATGTACTACGAAACATAATATTTTCATTGTGAAAAGAGGACATGCCAAAATCTCTTAGGAAGGCACAAACAGCCTTATTGACATTACGCCTTGCTTTCTCCATTTGTGGACCACATGAGAAAGAAAGAAGCCACATTTGTCTCTGCGCAATCCATGAAAAAATTACTTTGGAGTTTGCAAACATGTCCATGATCTTCTGAAGTCCCTCTTTCATTGCAAATTGCAAAGAAATTCCAGAAATATGTCCTAAACTGTTCCCTCCACAATGAATTACAATTATGTCTGGATGTTCCTCTATCTTCAAAGTTGCACAGAGAGGTAGCAAGTCCAACCACTTCATTCCACGCACTCCATGCCAGTGCACTTCCACATGTGGGAATCCAAGATATATAGATACTCCACAGCTTTCTGCATGCACCTTCAACCAATGTATCCACAAGTCTCCCAAAATCCACACAATCTGTTTTTTGAAACACTCAGCCATAGCTATCTGTTCTTCTCTCAGCAAAAAGAATATCTGAGAAAACCTCTCCTAGCACAACACACTCACTAAACTTTACTGACCAATCCTGTGCTACATTCAATCTCATTTGCATGCCTCCCCACCCCATATTCCCTGGATGTAATACACGGTGCCCTAGAACTACCGCCATGTCCGCGAACATATCGTAACATGGACAGCCCTTCTACCATTTCCACTTCACTCTCTGTACCATTCCCTCATTGGATGTAGCTAAGAAATCACATGACCATTCACCAATCAAATCCAAGACCTCTACATGTAACTGCATCATCATAGATCAGCACTGCAAATGTACGGTGAATCTCTCGGAGTACAAGTCTCATACCATTGGCAAGCACGATCTACGAGAAATACTATACAAGTCTCCAAGATTTCTACTTGCAGATTCGTACATATCCATATGCATGAACACAAACTACAGGTATGCATATTTTCTATACAGTACATGAAACAAAATTACATGCACGCTCTATGATCAAATCTCAAACAATATTTGTACAAACACATAATTGGTTTTAATTTTTTCAATTTATATAATTACTTACATTTATATAGGACAAGCACGCTATGACATTGACTCACTATTACGTGGAAAAGCAGGCTATGACATTGACTCACTATTACGTGGAAAAGCTTAGTTACAGGAATAGTGGTATACAGTGGTACATTATGAATTTCACAAGCCATAGTAAAGATATTTTCTTTCCTACAGTTAGTCATAAGATAGTTTTAATGGTTTTGAGGAAGGTGCTGAGCATTTCAATTTAAAAAATCTATGTCTAAATTAAAAACAGTGCTATATACAAACCAAATTACTAATTTCTTTCTTTTACAATTGCAGTGAAGACCATTCTCCAGAAAAGAAGCAGCTGAATTTGAAGTACAAAGAACAACTAAGAAGCAAACTGCTCATTTTAGAAAAGAAGTAAGTAAAATATTACCATAATATTTGAATCATTACTCAAACACACTGTAAGGTTAATTCATGCTATTTCTGTGCCTAAAAATAGAGATTCTGTACCATTCTGACCAAAAATCCCCCAGTCTTAAACAGTGATTTACTGGCAGAATGGTCCACAACTTCCTATTTTTCGACACACAAATTACCCAACTCAGCCGCTAGAATTTAGATGTTGTAGAACAAACAACTGTTTTAATTGTATAGCTTTAGATATACTATTTATACTTCTCCAAACCACTGGCTTACTTTTTTCTGTCATCTGAACCCCAGTTTAGTAACACATTAATTCAAGAATACCCATCCCTAGTAGTTGTACTTCCCAAAGCACAATCACACACCATTACATACATCTTTATCATCTTACTCAAACACTCATGCACACAACAAACATGAATTCCAGAACACCCCAACCCATACCTTCTGTATTATTTTTAAACAGACCCTAAAGAATGCCTACCAAAAAGCAACTCCGTAGAAAGGAAAACAGAAGTAGAGCAAATGAAAAGATAACTCTCCAAGATAAACATCCATCTATAGTAGAATTTGTAAAAAAAAGTTGAAACACAACAGCTAATACAGTCATGTTGTGAAACAGAAGAAGTTTCTAGTACAAAATCTTTGCCTCCTCTATCAAAAAGTAAAACAAACCAAAAAACTATTAACAGAAAATCAACTATCACTACAAATAAAACTTCTTCTATAAATCTTGATGTAGTACAAAGTAAGCATACCAAGAAAAGTATTTTAGCCAACATGTTCCTTCACAAAGTCCTTCAAAATCTTATGAAAACAGGAGAGAAACCAGGTTCAACACTTCAAACCTATCGTAGAAAAGTAATCTTAGAAGCGTTGATAGACAGTGCAATTCTTCTCTAAAGAAAGTTATTTATTTTAGTGTTAAACAGAATAAAACCACTAACAAAACTAATAACTAAATTACAAAAAAGACTTCTCAATAAACTAAATATCAACAGAAATAACTTCTTAAATATCTGTGGAGGTGAATGGAGTCACACTAGAAGCACAGAACCATACTTTAATGAAGAAGCGTACAAACAAAAGCAAACAAATACAATTGCCATACATAGCAGTGGTCGAGGTTATGAAAAAGTTAATAATACCATAATGGAACAAGAAGTACTCCTTACAAAAATATGCCCTGAAAACGTAGATTTACCCCTCCATTCAACTGAATCAGAACATCTAGTGTACAAATGGCCATGCACGTCAATGTGTAACATTCCCAAAAAAATGTTCAAGTCTTTACGCCAATTCCTCAATCAATATGTGAAAAGCAAAGACAAAATCAAAATTAAACTACTGCAAAATATGGATGCTTGTCCAGTACTCAAGTACACAGGACTACAAGGACATTCATTGGCCTGCATTACAGGACCTACTTGCAAAACAACCTTCCATGATATCAAAAGGATATCAACACATCTTGCAAGTATAAGAAATCTAGTTTATAAACTGTACTATGCTAACAGTCCTGCTTTAGCACTAGCCAATTTAAATAACATTCTTCTACATGGCAAGCAAAAGACCTACTAAAAAGAAATCGACTATATCCAGACAAAATATTTTGGAAGTGAAACCCACTTACAAGATGAATCAGCTGTAAACCAACTTCGTAACAATTTTGCACATGGCAACCTTTCACTACACACATACAAAAAAGAAATACTAAAATTTGAAAGTACTTCAGCTGAAGTACCAAACCACGTGTGTGTATGTTGCCGCAGAACTTTTTATAAAAGTAAAACAAAAACTATAGACCTATCATACAAAATAGAAGAAAATGAAGAATCTAAATGGTTTGAATTAGTCTCTACCTCATAGCAGAAAACAAATCCGAAATAACTGACCCCATAATACTTTGCAGTTACTGCACTACAAAACTTGACTACAACCAAAATCCTTTTCGTGTACTATCACAAATAACTTGGAATTATATCCACTACCAAAACCCCTTCAACAACTTAATTTATATGAGAGCATCATAATTCGAACAGTGCACCCATTTCAAGTAATAATACGCCTTCAACCAAAAACTGCAAAATTACCTCCCTCTGAATTAGTAAAAGGTATTTGTGGAAAAGTAGTGTATTTACCATTAGATCTAAAAGAAAATGTGCACACTCTAGGAGTGCAACGTCCAATGCAACAATCTTTAATTATCTTGGTAAATGGAGTACCTACAAAAGACAAAAAAATTTGGCAACAACTGCTAGATTTACATAAAGTTAGAGAAGCCCTGCAATATATTAAAGAGAATAATGAATATTACAAAGAAATTAATATTGAAGAAAACTTGAAAGATGCAACTGAAATAATTCAAGAGACACAAGAAGCTAGTCAATTTGAGCTCCTAGATCCTGCTACAATATCAAACACGTTAGACCACTATACAATTCGTCCATTGCACTCTACTGACACCATAGAAGATGCACTGGAAACATACCAAATGCGTCAAACAAAAGGATCATCAATCAGTATATGGGAAAAAAGTATAGAAGCACATGCTTTTCCTCAACTCTTTCCGACTGGCAAAGGAGGAAGATACGATGATAGACCTATTCAAATATCAGCATCAGAATATCGCTCATTATGAATGTATTCTGAAGATCCCAGATTTCGACAAAATGTGGAATACATATTTCACCTACTCTTTGACAGTGAACTAGCAACTTTAAGTTACGGAGCTGCACACATATTAAAATCAGGATCACACTTTCAAAATATGACAGCTACACAATTATCACAAAAAGTTCAACAAAAAGATGAGGTTTTACAAGCAAATTTTACAAATCTATTAGCAAATATGCGTGGTACTTAAGAGTACTGGTTTCGACGTCATGGAGATGTACGTTGTATGATCAGAAACCTTGGCCCACCCACGTGGTTTGTTACATTAAGGGGCCGATTCATGGAACAAACGTGCGCCTAAAATCCTAGCGCAAGCAGGCGCAAGGGAGCGCAAGCGTGAGAAACGCAGCGCACGCGTGCTATTCAAGGAAGACGCTGCGCGCGTTTCCCGCTGTCTGTGCGCCCAATCCAACCATCGTGCACGCAGGCATACACGGCGTGCGCTACGCGCACAGCAAAAGTGCACATAGCGCGGCGCACACAACCAAAGTGGGCGGAACAGTGGGCGTAACACGCGGAATGGGGAACAACGCATGAAAAAGAAGGCGTAACTGGCGAAGTACTGCAGGGAACTACACGGAACGCCCACACGCACGCGAACAACCCGTATTCATGGATCCGAATACGGGAAACCCGTGCACAGCAAAAGACGCGCACAGGCGTCAACGCATCCACCACACGAAGGCAGGCGGAAGCGTCCCCGCGCACAGCATAAAAGTGCGCGCAAACAACAAACGCGTATATACAGCTACAATGAATGCCCCATTTGTCGCAGCACTGATCGTGGGACACCGCAGGAGGAGGAGAATAGCCAGGGCACGCATTTTCGCACCACGGACAAGCCTTTTTGGGATGCCTGACGACCAGGTCTGTGGCAGGTATAGGTTTCCACCCCATATCATCCTAGACCTGGTCAGGGAGTGGGAAGATGACCTTACATCCCCCACCCTTTGCTCCCAAGCATTGAGCCCCTTGGAGAAGCTGCTCAATGTCCTGCATTTTTTGGCCACTGGGTCATTTCAGCGGACCACTGCCATAGTGGGGGGGGTCTCGCAGGCCACGCAGTCACGCTGCCTACACCAGGTACTGGCAATCATGACAGCGCGCCCCTCAGTCCGCAGGCACATATACATGCCCAGAACACCCGCAGAAAGGCAGACCGTTGTCCTGGATTTTTTCAGGGTGGCACACTTCCCCAAAGTGCTCGGTGCCATAGATTGCACCCATGTGGCCCTACGTCCACCTAGGGCCACTGAGCACATCTACCGAAACCGCAAGCACTGGCATTCCATCAATGTACAGGTGGTATGCGATGCAAAGGGAATCATCACCTCTGTCTATGCAAACTACCCTGGCTCCACCCATGACAGTTTCATATATAGAATGTCCGCCCTGAGCCGGGCCCTGGAAGCTGGGCAGCATGGCGACACATGGCTCCTAGGTCAGTACAAATGCCCTTGCACATGCATGCAAGTCACACACAGACAAATATCCAAACCCTAATAATCTCAACTATTATCACCTCCCCAGGGGACAGTGCCTACCCTCTGAGCAACCACATGATGACGCCAATCCGGAACCCCAATACACCACCCCAGGTAAGATACAACGCCGCCCATATTGCAACCAGGGGCATAGTGGAGCGCACATTCGGAGTGCTCAAGTCACGTTTCCGCTCCCTTGACCGCTCTGGTGGGCAACTACTCTATGCACCACCAGTAGTGTGCAGGATCATTGTGGCAGCATGTGTCCTGCACAATGTTGCAACACGGCAGGGCGTCCCAGTGGACATGGTGGTGCCCCCACATCCCCAACCACAGGCACATGGGAGGGGACAGGGCACGTGGCGAGGAAGCCCGGACCCAGCTTGTGGCCACATTTTTCACCTAAACTCCCACCCCTGCGGAGTGCACACAGGCCTGGCACATACCAGGTGACAATCGATGATGACAAAGAGACAGTCAACTGTCACAACCCTACCACCCTGAGATAGTTGCCATGGAAGTGCCACATCGTCTGCATCCCTAGCTACTTAAACACCAGCTATCCTGTGTGACCAAAAGGCACACATATGACATATGACATGATATGGCCTATACACAAGTATTTCAAGGTGCGATGAGGCAGGGAGGGGGGAACAAGGGAAGACAGACAACGGTACTACTAGGCCAGGTGTCATTGAGATTGTGCAAGTGCAGGGGTAGGGGGAAGGGAAAAGTGCAAGGGGAAGGGGGGGGAGTGCAGTACAGGGGAAGTAGCCCAAAAAAAAAATACATAGGTCGGCTGGTGGCAACTGCAAAGGTAAGTGCAGACAAGTGCTGGGAAGGGTGGGCTGTAGGGATAGAGAGACAGTACTGCAGTGCAGGGGTTGCCAGGGAGGCAGCGCAAGTGGAGAGTGGCTGGGCCAGGGACCGAGGTCGGTGAGAGTGGCCCAGTTGCAGCTCCAGTGCAGTTCCAGTGAGGAATTCTGCAAGGGAGAGGCAGAGAGAAAGCAGAAGCAAAGAGGAAGGTCTTGAGGTGCTTCCAGAACTGGAGATGGTTCCCCTCAAGACCAAGTGAGGCAGGAAAGCTGTTCCAGAGGGAGGGCCCTGCCGCGGAGAGAGATCTACCCCCAGCTAGTTGCTCTGAGAAGCGGATGACCCTGACATGCAAGGTGTGCATCACACACACCTGCAAAACAGGCCATGGCCATCACTGTCATGTCACTCAAACCCTCTCAAACCACAACATGACATGGCAAGCAATACCCATACACCAACACAGTAACGATAAGGTACACATTGCCATGTCCTAAATGTACAGTGGCATCAGACAATGATGCCTGACCCGGAATCAGATGAAATGACAGACCAACAAAATCTCCCACCCAAAATAAGTCCTTTCCAAATGCATTACAAGAGTCGTAGACGTAACATAACAATGAATGCCTGTCTACATGCACATTGTGCATTGCAAAATCAACACTGCAGCTCATGTGTGCAGTGTCCTACTCCTGCAACACACTGCTCAGCGCACAGCACAGTGAACAGCCATTGTGTGTGAAGCACACCCTGAGCATCACATCTTAGTGACAGACCATAGCAAATTAGGCATGTAAAGGATCCATAATCGGTCACAGAACATGTGCTGCAGGGACACAGTGGGCACCAGAAGGCAAACATTGTACACGTGGATATGCAAGGGTGGGAGTACATGTAGTGCATCAGAGTGCAAGTGTGTGGTTCTGCAAGGACATGCACTCCACATATGCATGTGCACTCAAGTGACCATTAGTGTTCTCTACACATCACATGTGAACATTCACCATGTGTACATCCCAGCATGTCATACCACAACTATCCCCTCGCACCTGAAAGGTAAACACACCACATGAACAGGCATTGATCAGCAGAACACAACATGTACATAGGATACCACCATTACAATGTCAGAGTTCCCATCACACTGCAGGGCAAGCCAACTATCAACAACAACCCCCCCCCCCCTCACAAATGACCATGACCCACTGAACAACTGCACCTGGGTCATGGAGCCTTCAAACCTCAATTCCACCTGGCCACAGGATCACCTTTACCCTTCGTCACCATCTCCCACCTTGTGTGTAAAAAGGTGCCTGCACCCTCATAATCAATGTCCAAAATCACAAAATCCAAGCCAGAAAAACGAACCAGGACACCCTCCAGTAGATGACTTGACGTAGCAGTACCTCACAAAGGCCAAGTACTACCACAATGATGCAACAACCAAGGTAGCACAGCAAAACAATGTCACGACAGGATGTGAAAAATGTGTGGTACATGGGCCCTCATTACGACCCAGGCGGTAAGTTACCGCCTGGGTCGTACCCTTACCACCATGGCGTAAACTACGAGGGGGTCTGGAGGTGGGTATCCCACTGGTGCTAGTGGTGCAGTGCAGGACCAGGGACAGGAGGCAGCACAGGCTGCCGCGGAGGTGCCTGTGTGCAATCCTGTCCCTGATCCTGTCCCTGCATCATCTTGCACCAGCAGGGATGCCTACGTCCAGACCCGTTTTCAGGCAGGGGATGAGCTCACGTCAACTGGCCTTCCTCTGCCTGTGGACGTGGCTATCCGGGTCCGGGTTGAGCCTGTTCTGAGTGGTGTGGCGTTGCGTCAACGGGCCATGCGAGGTGACCTGCAGTCTTTTCATGAGGAGACTGCACGTCATCTCGAATGGCTCGTTGACCACGTCAGCCTGCTGGGACAGGTCACCCAGGCCGGATTCCTCCGTATGATGGGGCTTGCTACGACCCCCTCCTCAACTGAACCCCCTATGAACCAGTCGTCCTCCGTGCCATCTTCCCACCCATCAGTCACCTGGGTGCCCTGTGGAGCTGCCTCTGACGGTGCGGCCAGGCTGGTGGAGGAGGCATCCCTGCCACAGTCGGGAGTCGGACGTCCAGCAGGGGTGGCCACATCAACGACTGCACCCCAGCCGGCGGAGGATGTGCAGGCAGCAGGAGGCAGTGCACGGGCAGAGGCACAGCAGCAGCAGCAACGTGGTGGGAGCCATGAAGGCTCGGGGCCTTCAACATCGGAGGGGCAGGCTTCGGCCGGAGGGCAGGAGGACCCAGGACAGAGAGTGTCTTCCGTGTGGCAGCGGTTGGGCCACGCCATAGATGCGGAGCGGCAGCGGGCGGAAGAGGCATGGCTCACAATGGTCAGGGCGGAGAACTCCATGCGGAGGGTCCTGAGGCGGGCCGAGTGCCTCGAGGCAATCCGCAGGGGTTTGGAGGTGGGCACGTCGACGGCCCTGCGGACCCTCAGGGCCATGGAGGAGGACCGCCTCCGGGACATTGAGCAGGAGTTCGATGATGCCCTGGCCCGGGACATCCAAAAGTGAGCCGTCAAACTAGCCCGCTGCCCTTGTACATAGTTATGTAGGTAGTGTTAGGTTTCATTTTTTTTGGGATTTATTTTGGACCTTTTGGACATTGGCCACATTTTTGTATATAGTGTATTTTATTAGATAGTGTAGTTAGATAGGTTTCCTTTCTTTTGTTGGGATAATGGACCCTGGCTTGTTTGTATGTACATAGTTCACGGTTGGATTGTATTTTTCTTTCACATTTTAACCATGGAGCAATGGCTTTCTTTTTTATTTCCCATTGGATTTTGTTTTGTGGACAGTGACTTTGGACACCATTACTTTGGATTTTGATTTTTGGTTTTGCTTTTTTTCACGGACATACTTCTTTTCATTTTTGTACATTCCCATTTATGTTTATTAATTTTTGATTCTATTTATGTTTCCTTTAATACATATTTTTTTATCAAACTTCAATGTGTAGTATCATCTCATTGGTTTCATGCATATCATTATATGGGTGTTGAGATTCACTGACACCCATTGGGTGTATGTGAGGGAAATGTGTTTGTTTCGGAACTTGCAATTGGTGTTCTGTCATGTAATTGCCAATTATGAGTGGGTGGATGCAATACTCGGGTGGGTGTTTTGCATTTGGAGGCTGACCATAGGGACCAGGGATCTAGATTGTGATGACATGTTGGCTGGGGAACATGAGTTGGACATAGGTGGGGGCCTGCTGGCAGGTGCCCCACAGTGCTGGGGGGTGGGGGTGGTGGGGAACATGAGTTGGACATGGGTGGGGGCCTGCTGGCAGGTGCCCCACAGTGCTGGGGGGTGGGGGCGGTGGGAGACATGGGTGGGGGCCTGGTGGAGGGTGCCCCTGCACTGCTGCGGGGTGGGGGGGAACATGATTTGGACATGGGTGGGGGCCTGCTGGCAGGTGCCCCACAGTGCTGGGGGTGGGGGTGGTGGGGAACATGAGTTGGACATGGGTGGGGGCCTGCTGGCAGGTGCCCCACAGTGCTGGGGGGTGGGGGGGTGGGAGACATGGGTGGGGTCCTGCTGGCAGGTGCCCCATAGTGCTGCGGGGGTGGTGCGGAACATGAGTTGGACATGGGTGGGGGCCTGCTGGCAGGTGCCCCACAGTGCTGGGGGGTGGGGGGATGGGAGACATGGGTGGGGGCCTGCTGGCAGATGCCCCACAGTGCTGGGGGGTTGGGGGGTGGGAGACATGGGTGGGGGCCTGGTGGAGGGTGCCCCTGCACTGCTGGGGAGTGGGGGGGGTGGGGAACATGAGTTGGACATGGGTGGGGCCTGCTGGCAGGTGCCCCACAGTGCTGGGGGGTGGGGGTGGTGGGGAACATGAGTTGGACATGGGTGGGGGCCTGCTGGCAGGTGCCCCACAGTGCTGGGGGGCTGGTGGGGAACATGAGTTGGACATGGGTGGGGGCCTGGTGGAGGGTGCCCCTGCACTGCTGTGGGGTGGGGGGTGGGGAACATGAGTTGGACATGTGTGGGGGCCTGCTGGCATGTGCCCCACAGTGCTGGGGGGTGGTGGGGAACATGAGTTGGACATGGGTGGGGGCCTGGTGGAGCGTGCCCCTGCACTGCTGGGGGGTGGGGGGGTGGGGAACATGAGTTGGACATGGGTGGGGGCCTGCTGGCAGGTGCCCCACAGTGCTGGGGGGGTGGTGGGGAACATGAGTTGGACATGGGTGGGGGCCTGCTGGCAGGTGCCCCACAGTGCTGGGGGGTCGGGTGGTGGGGAACATGAGTTGGACACGGGTGGGCGCCTGCTGGCAGGTGCCCCACAGTGCTGGGGGGGGTGGGGAACATGAGTTGGACATGGGTGGGGGCCTGCTGGCAGGTGCCCCACAGTGCTGGGGGGTGGGGGTGGTGGGGAACATGAGTTGGACATGGGTGGGGGCCTGCTGGCAGGTGCCCCACAGTGCTGGGGGTGGGGGAGGTGGGAGACATGGGTGGGGGCCTGGTGGAGGGTGCCCCTGGTGGCTGGGGGTGCAGGAGGACATGCGTTGGTGGGCAGTAGTGCAAGTTGACATGTGGGTTGGCTGGGGGGCATGGCCATGGTGGATGGGGTGCCTGCCGGACATGTGCAGGGTAGGCCCCTGTGGTGTGAGCCACCTGCAGGGGCCATGGAGGGTGTAGAGGGAACACGTGGGAGGACCCACATGTGCAATTCACGTGTGGTGCTCCCCGCGCACCCCTGAAATACACGTACCCTGCTGATGTCACGTGTGAAACTTCCCCCGCACCCCGAAATACACGTACCCTGCTGAAATCGCGTGTGGAACTTCCCGCGCACCCCTGAAATACGCGTGCCCTGCTGAAATCGCATGTGGAACTTCCCGCGCACCACTGAAATACGCGTACCCTGCTGAAATTGCATGTGGAACTTCCCGCGCACCCCTGAAATACCCGTAACCTGCTGGAATCGCGTGTGGAACTTCCCGCCCACCCCAGAAATACACGTACCCTGCTGGAATCGCGTGTGGAACTTCCCGCGCACCCCTGAAATACGCGTACCCTGCTCGCACGAGGCCAATCGCATGTGGAACTTCCCGCGCACCCCTGAAATACACGTACCCTGCTGAAATCGCGTGTGGAACTTCCCGCAAACCCACGAAATAAACGTACCCTGCTGAAATCGTGTGTGGAACTTCCCGCGCTCCCCTGAAATACACATACCCTGCTGAAATCGCATGTGGAACTTCCCGCGCACCACTGAAATACACGTACCCTGCTGAAATCGCGTGTGAAACTTCCCCCGCACCCCGAAATACACGTACCCTGCTGAAATCGCGTGTGGAACTTCCCGCGCACCCCTGAAATACGCGTACCCTGCTGAAATCGCATGTGGAACTTCCCGCGCACCCCTGAAATACGCGTACCCTGCTCGCAATGGGGCCAATCGCGTGTGGAACTTCCCACGCACCCCTGAAATACACGTACCCTGCTGAAATCGCGTGTGGAACTTCCCGCAAACCCACGAAATAAACGTACCCTGCTGAAATCGCGTGTGGAACTTCCCGCGCTCCCCTGAAATACACATTCCCTGCTGAAATCGCGTGTGGAACTTCCCGCGCACCCCTGAAATACACGTACCCTGCGGTGATCGCGTGTGGAACTTCCCGCGTACCCCTGAAATACACGTACCCTGCTCGCACGGGGCCAATCGCGTGTGGAACTTCCCGCGCACCCCTGAAAAACACGTACCCTGCTGAAATCGCTTGTGGAACTTCCCGCGCACCCCTGAAATACACGTACCCTGTTCGCACGGGGCCAATCGCGTGTGGAACTTCCCGGGCACCCCTGAAATACACGTACCCTGCTGAAATCGCGTGTGGAACTTCCCGCGCACCCCTGAAATACACGTACCCTGAGGCAATCGCGTGTGGAACTTCCCGTGCACCCCTGAAATACGCGTACCCTGCTCGCACGGGGCCAATCGCATGAGGTACTTCCCGGGCACCACAGTGATGCACGTAGCCCGCTTGCCGTGCTGGTACAGGGTTAGCGCAGCCCTTTGCGCTGGATTGGGGATTTTGATGGCTTTTCCCTGCGCGAGGGGCGTTCTTGGGGGCGTAACTGGCGCTGCTGCAGGGTCGCTGCGCCACTGTGCGCCACGGCTGGTTTTGGTGGCTGGAATCCATGAATACGCTGTGCGCGGAAATGGATTTTAGCGCACGCGGCTGGAGCAGGGATTCGCACGTGCACACTGTGCACCAGCCACGTGCGCCACTTGTGCGCTGCATTCTATGAATTACCCCCTAAGTTGTGCAGAATATGCATGGGAAGATTTACATGCTTTCCTACGCATATCAAATGAAAACAAAACAAACATAGATATACTAACACCTGGAGAACTTTGTTCTCAGGATCCTGTTAATGTTTCAAGATATTTTCACCATCGCTTCATTGCTATGCTACATTTTATTTGTAATAAAACTGTTCCTCCCCTTGGAGAAGTGCAACACTTCTTTTGGAGAAAAGAATACCAAGCCAGAGGAGCACCACATGTTCACATGCTTTTATGGATTAAAGATGCTCCTAAATTTGGTCAAGACAGTGATGCCACTGTTTTACAGTTTATTGAAAAATATGTCACTTGTGAAATTCCATCAGAATCCACAAATAGTGATCTTCATGCAAAAATCTTACAATTCAAAAGACACAAATGTGGCAAATATTGTCGTCGCAAACACAAAAACAAAGGGAAATACTACACCAGATGCCGATTTGGTTTCCCTAGACCAGTTACAAATACAGGTCAAGTGAACAACCTCATGTCTTCAGTTAAAGGTAAGTCACATAAAAATACATATTGCATAAAAAGAAAAGAAGAAAAATATATCAATGATTACAATGCAATCATTGCCCACTTATGGAATGAAAACATAGATGTGCAGTACATTGCAGACAATTCTACTGCAGTTGCACGATATGTCACAGCATACTTAACCAAATCCGAAAAGACAGAGCTCCAAGACCTCTGGAATGACCTGTCATCAGATAAAACAGTGTCTCAGAAATTATACAGCTTGGGCATAAAAATGCTGTCCCATAGAGAATGTGGATCCTATGAAGCAGCTGATCGATTAACTGGTACTGCATTGTATGGTAAATCTGCAAATATAGTATGGCTAAGTCTTGGTCCAGCTAAATCTAGAAAAAGAGTTATAAAATCATACAAAGATATAGAAACAATAGCCAAACATGATCCCAACAGCCAAGACATTTTAAAAAACAATTCATTGAACACATACTACCCAAACAGGAGTACCACTTTGGAAACCATGTGTCTATAGCACATAGCCCAAAACTACACATACAAAAATAATATAAAACCTGATGAACAAAACCGTAAATACAAAGTGACAAACTGTGAAGACAGCTTAGTAAAACTCACCAAACCAAAATGAATTAATCATATCAAATTATCATTAAAGACTCCTCAACATAAAGAAGTATGTTACATGTCCCTGCTACAACTCTTTAAACTATGGAGAAAAGAAGAAGAAATACTAGATAACTATGACTCATATGAAGACGCTTTCGAAGCAAATGAAAGCAGTATAACTGATGTAAACTTTGCACAGTACAAAACAATGTTGCACAATGAACAGCAACACAAAGAAGAACTCCAGGCCCAACTAGATAAGGACACTCCTGACAGTAGTCAACCTTCTGTCACAGGAAGCCAAGAACCACTTGGAGACCCACTAATAACAAATGAGGCAGAATTAGCTATGATAGAAGTAGAAAACACCATGTGTCAGTATTAAGATAAAGAAGACTTAACTATACTACAATCAAAGCTAAACAATGAGCAACGTAGCATTTTTCAAGAAGTAACAAAAGAAATTGCACATGGTGTACAGCATGAAAACAAAGAATGCACCTGTCAAAATTACAAACCTATACTATTGTATGTCAGTGGTGAAGCTGGTTCTGGCAAAACATTCCTAATTAAAATCATCAGTAAGTTCCTTCAAAAATTGACAAACAACAAACTGTCAGCTGTTGTCACTGCCCCAACAGGTTTAGCTGCCTACAACATAGGTGGTGTCACTTTATACCAATTACTGCTCCTGCCAGTAGAACACCAAAACAAATTAGATTATTACAAACTTTCTGCAGGAGCTGCAATGGAACTACGTAGAGTATTGAAACAAATGAAAATGCTACTAATAGATGAAGTGAGCATGGTGTCCAACCTAATGTTGGCTTTGATTCACCTCAGATTACATGAAGTACTCAAAACAAACTATGAAGAGCTCTTTGCAGGAAAACACATTATTGTTTTCAGAGATCTTCTTCAATTGACACCAGTAAAAGGTGAGCCTATTTTAAAAACATTAGGACACAAACTCTGCCGTAAAACTGTTGGCAGCATTGGAAATGTCAACCTTTGGCAACATTTCCAATACAGAGAATTAATAGAAAACATGCCCCAATCTGCAGATCTCACTTATGCCAACATCTTAAAAAGTATCAGAGTTGGTATACTTTCTAAAAAAGCAGAAGCAATATTGAAAACCCGGCACATGCATGCACTTTATGGTGATAATGCATGTGCTACAGATGTTATTGAACAATTAGCCCACAAAAATGTCAATTGTATGGCCTTAATGCCAACTCTTGCAAGCTGTTTCAAATTCAATAAAATAATGTTAAGTAAAGAAATGCAACCAATAATGGAAATTAGCGCCACAGACAAACTAGATGTACATGGAATGACACTACCCATGTGTGACCAAGCCACAACAAGACTAAATAGTTTAGAAAAATCAATCTCAAACACAGCAGGCTTGGAAAAGATATTAAAATTATCCTTAAATTGCAGAGTAATGCTGAAACGTAACCTTGACGTGGACCAAGGACTAGTTAATGGAGCACTGGGTACAGTTGTTGGCTTTCAAACATACCCACGTGGCAACAAAATTCAGTTTGTCAATATTCTCTTTGACAAAGTTTCAGAAGTAAAAAGAATAGGACGCTCAACAGCTCGATTCCTTCTCTTCAAAGACATGTATGTACGCAGAGAACAATTTTCTCTAACTCTTGCATACGCAGTTACCATTAATAAATCACAAGGTCTTACCCTACACAAAGCAATGATAGACATTGTTACCACAGTCTTTAAAGAAGGCATGAGCTATGTAGCACTATCACGCTTACGTACACTTGACGGTCTATTTCTAATCAACTTTGATGCAAGTAAAATAAACGCTGATATTCCTTGCATTTTAGAATACAATAGACTTCGTTCACTATACACTCACCATCTAAACACATATGCTGTTCCACAAAAAGTAAAACATTATAAAAGAAAAATAAATCAAACAGAAAAGCAACAGGATGTCACTGCAAATCCTCCAAAGAGAGTAAAAGAAAGTAATGCTTCATCAAGTGCCACAAGCAAAAAAGAATCAATTAGGGAAAGTAAACCAGGTACTTCTTCAAAGAAGGAAGACAAACTCCAAAAAAGCAGTCAGATACAGAACTACCTGGTCCATTTAAACTCTCAAATATAGTTGGTGTAAGTTGCTATGCAAATGTAGAAATGAATATTCTATTTCAATTACCACCAATTGTTGAGAACATTTACTTAGACAGGGCAGACCCGTTGTGTTTGCAAGTGTTAGTACTTCACAGAAACGCAGCAAACAATCCTGACAACACGTAAAGTGTTTATGGAATAAGACAACAATTGGACTACTGTGCTGGAATGGTGAAATTCACTATAAACTCACAGGAAGATCCACAAGAATTTCTAATGTACTTACTATTAGTACTGGAAAACAAAAACATACCTATAAATGAAATCTTCCAGATTTCATACATGTGGAAACATACATGCACTCTCTGCAACAATGTGACACAAGAACAAATCCCGAATGAACGCTTTGTGTATATATCAATACCTAATTGTGAATCCGTTCCATTTCAGCAACTTGTACAAAATGCAAACAATGGTAGATTATGTTCGACCTGCAATTCAGATAATCACTCCACATTAGTAATACAAACAGATAGTAAATACGTAATACTAATGGTTCTACGTTACAATGCAGATGGTACCAAAAACAATTGCAAGCTGACTGGATTCACACATGGTAAAATATCACTTGGTAGGAAAACCTTCACAACAATAGGTATAATCTACCACGCAGGAGCCACAACCAATTCAGGGCACTACACTGCATATATAAAACACGAAATGTGGATGGTTTGAATGTAATGATAGTACCATTACTCTAAAGCAGAGTGTTAGGCGGAAACCTGTGCAGTTCCCTCTGGGACCACTGCAAAAGATTTAGGACTACAGGCGTTGGCGGTGAACCCACTTGGTAGCAGTCTGCACCACACAGATTCACGTGGTAGCTGTGCCTGAGCAGTCAGACTTCTCTCAAGAAAAGTTGAGCAGTATGTGGAGTATACAAAATAGGGCAATTCTTCACAGCAAGACAAGCAAACACGCAACAAGGCTTAGTGTAAAGATATTAAGGTATTTATTTATAACAAAATGTCTATGAAAAACACTATGCCAAATCACGGCAAACAAATCAAACACAATTACTCTACGAAATAGATAATCAATCCCCCTAGCGATATCGACAACTCTAGGTTCTACTGGTACCACTTATTTTCAGACAGAGGTGTGTACCTCAACTTAGATGACACTCGAATATTAGTTAGGATGGGAGAGAAAAAGATAGGCAGGTTACGAAATCGACACAGTTCGTTCCTATCGGATAAAATGCAAGGCATGAAGGCAAAAATCACAATAGATCGTAAAGTTCAGAGGCCAGGCCCACTCGGAGAGAGGCAAGGCGCGATGTCCCAAAAAGTCTCTAGTGGAGATGCATTCAAGTCTGTATTGCAAATTGTTATCGGTGGATTGAACCAGTTCAGAACAACGAATGAGAACAGCTTGGAGGCGACCCAACGGAACAGAGAGGATTAAGACACCTCACTCGAACCGATCGAAAGGGAAGCCAGGCGGACACGGTACCTTGTTGTGGAGGGCAGCTCCGGCGGGGGCAGTTGTTCCTGGTGGTGGATGCACGTCGGGTCTTTGCTAAGAGTAGAGATGATCTTGTCGTCGAAGGAAATGAAGTCCAGTGCACCACCAGGGAAGAGACCAGCCGCGGAGAGCTCCGTCACAAGGCACCACCTTTTGGTCGCGGTTCAGGGGTAGTGGCTATCCGGTTGCCGGGGTGCTTCTGCACGGGCAATTCGACCACCGCGTCCTGAGGCAAATAAAAAGCAAAGGGGACTGGTTGTTCCCACCAGTCAGGGGAAGAGACTCTCCGGCAGGGAGATCTCCTCTGTCGTTGGGAAGTGGTGAGTCGGTTCCGCATGGCTCCACTGGAGGTGTCGTCGTGCAGGTCGGCTCAGCGTTCGGATTCTTAGGTCCTGTGGCGACTTCTGAAGATCCAGTCCCAAAAGCCCTGCTTTTATGCAGAAAACCCCCATTCATTCAGCCTAGCTGTCAATCAACACATGCTAAGTGGTGAGCGGGAAGGCTCACCACCTGGGCCAATCACTCCAGAGTGCGACCGGAGTTGGCAAGGCAACTCGGTCCAGGGTGCCTAAACCCCCTCCCACACCCCTGTGGTAACCCAGACAGAATGGCACCACTTTGGAGGGTCTCTGTACAGAGGCCCGCCAAAAGTGGAACAAAGGGCTCAACCTTTGGTTTAGGAGTCACAGAGACGAACACAGACGCCATTTTACAAACCGAGTTCTGGCAGAAAATACCACTCGATAAACTTATTTAAGACAAGTAGATCGGTGGTACGTTAGAGATTAACGAGATAAAGGGTCAATCTCCAACAATGGGATGAATCCCATAGGGTTGTGCTCGGGGTCGAACACAACAAGTAGTTTCCACTGCCACCAGCCAAAACTCGACGAGGGGGGACGGGACAGTGCCCCCTCGAGTAACAGATCCAGGAGTAATCGAATTACCCCTACTAGTACGTCCACAATAAGATGGTTTATACTAGTCCTGTTAGTAAATTTAGGTCTAGTTAAGCCAATGGTGACTTTACATGCCCGGGGAGACAGTAGTTAGTCCCCGGGTATGGAGTCTATGGTGGGGGACTGTCACTATGTGGGATTTAATGAGCACACACACGGTATGAGTTAAAACACAACTTTAATTTCTTCCTTGTCACAGTAACTCAACGAACTCCTCCTTGAGGGAAAAAAAAAGAAAAGGGTATTGGTAGCTGCCGTTTCTTGCCAGGGGCGTAGCGACTAGGTCCTGTGCTTCAGGGGTGACGATCAAAATGTCAATAGTCTTTGAATAGTTCCATTATTGCGGTGCCAAGCAATAACCACGTTGTTCTAGCTTGACTGATCCTCTTCCCGGGAATCTTGTTTATTTCTTTTTGGTTCATAAGGGATTCCTGACACAGTAAGACATATGCTGCCTGTTTTCCAGTTTTCCTTGACTTATTGTCTATATGGGATTCGCACATCCGTTTAAGCCAATTACTGCTGGCAAACAAGCTTTCACTCTCCAAGCGGCTTTTCCCCACTCTAACAACGTTTCTTTTCACTAAGGGTTCTCCTCTCTCCCCCTTTCGTTTACTTAAACCAGCACGTTCAGTGTGCTGTCGGGACTTTCACCTGATTACTTGTGTATCCGGACGGCAGCCGCTCGACACTTCGCTCCTCTTTGAGACGGGCAGCTTTCCTCTATTTTCGTCTTACGGCCGCTCACGAACAGCTGTTGGGGCTCGACCGCAGACTCGCTGTTCATAGGCCTCCCGTTCCACCGCTCCCACAGCCTTCTTTCATGGCTCCTCCTCTTTCTTTCTTGAGAGTCAGCTGATCGGCGGGAGTCTCAAGGTTGGAGACTCGTCCGCAGGCCCTCCTCGACTCTCTCCGCTCCGACTTCTCCCTCTGTTCGAAACTCCAACTGCCTCCTCTCCCAGTTGTTCGACCCGGAGTTCAACACTCATACGGCTGCATCCCTTCCTACTGACTTTCGACGTAGCTCTCCAGCTTCGTACGACGAACAAAACTTTAACTAGCGCAACAGCGCTTTATACGAACTAAATTAATGGGTTTTCCTTCCTTAATACGCCCATTCATACCGGACAGCGTCTTCCTCCGCCAGCTGGGCCGTCTCCTAGCAACCAACATACCGAGAGTTAGAAAAAAGGACCTACCTCAAATCACCTCTAGCCCTGTTTCCCTGGAAACTAGTAGATCGTCCCTCCCTCGTGCACGTCCACAATAAGATGGTTTATACTAGTCCTGTTAGTAAATTTAGGTCTAGTTAAGCCAATGGTGACTTTACATGCCCGGGGAGACAGTAGTCAGTCCCCGGGTATGGAGTCTATGGTGGGGGACCCGCTAGGGCACCCCCGTGTTACGACACGTAGGGTGCGGTGTAACACACATAGAAAAACATATGAGACCCTATGGAGTAAAAGACCCCATAGCCCATCAAACACATTGACATTTCAAAGGAATTACACACATACATGTCTAAGAGTGGGAGAAAAGAGTCTCACTCTTGGCAGGATGGAAAAAAAACAAACTCCAGAAATCCAGCAAAGCTGCTGGGGGACTCACTAGGTTAGGAAATTCAGCCTAAACAGAGAATTCTCCCTAACACAAAGATTACCAGCAAATCTTACAAACGCTTATTTAATGTTCTTAAAACCAAAATTTGATAACTAAACTGTACTTAAACCTCAAGTACACTTGTAGTAAAAAAATATAAACTGTCACAATATTCCAAAAGCTATCTAACTGCCCAAAGATGCTACAACAACTAATCAGATACATTAATACCACTGAAATAGAGAAAAAAACAGACAGTTAGAATACGCCAATTGGTATCTAACTGTCCCAAAATTTAGAAATATCCAAACAGATAAATCAATACCACAAAATTATATAAAAAAATAAACAGTTAGAATATGTCTGCTGGTATCTAAGTGCTCCAAAATTTTACAATATCCAAACAAATACCTAATATCTTACTGCTCCCAAAAACTGGAACAATACAATGTATAAAGCATTAGCCAGAAACAACAAGTAAACACTGAAAACAAACAAACCAATAAACTGTAGCATAACACAACAAGGTTTTTTTTAATCCAACATAGATTTTTTTTCTCCCACAGACCGAATGATTTTAGCAACAAACACAGAAAGTGAGCAAATTGCACAGTACTCTGGTTTGTCATCTACTAAATATGAGGGTAAAAAAAAAGACGAAAATGTTTATTGTACAATGTAATAAGTCTTTATAAAATACTAATACTAACATGCTATTTTCTTTTATCACAGAAATGAACAAGAAAAACATGGACTCCCGTTACTAAACCAAATAGTAAGTATAACATGATAAATACAACCATCGCAGCATATCACACCCATACAGGCTTATAACAATGTTCCTTATAAATTTGTTTTTGACCCAAGGTTATAAGACACTATGAGTGTGATATGCTGCAGTGCTTGCGGCCAGAGCATAGACTCTTGGGTGCATGGCACATGAGTTTGATATGCTGTGGTGGTTGTGGCCAGGGCATAGAGTCTTGGGTGCATGGCCAAATGGCCATGCACCCAACATTCTATACCCTGGCCACAACCACCACAGCATATCACACCCATAGATTCAAGCATTGCAACCATTTTAATGTCTGTGGACACAAGGAAGTTCCTAGAACACATTCAACTTGCCAGAGGACGATACGGACAGCGTCCTCTGGACACCCCCATTTTCTTTATGTACGAACATTTCAGGACACCGCGAGTGTTCTTACAACACTTTAAGCTTGACAACGAACAATACAGACAACGTCTTCAGGACACCCCCTGCGAACATTCCAGGACCCCACGAGTCTTCTTAGAACACTTTCAACTTGACACCGAATCCATTCTGTTTATTTACGAACATTTCAGAACAGCCGCGTTGTCCGCAGACAAATCGAACACAACAAAAGCATCTAGCACATAATAAAATACAACATTGCACCTATCTCATACTCCCCCGCCCTCCCCAAACACTCTTACACACCAACACACTCCATTAAATAGAATTTTTAAACCAAGTTTCACCTCGCTGTTCACGGTCGTCCGCGAATGCAAGATGTCGGGCGCCACCAAAAATCTGAAGTGCTCCACGCCCCACGCCGTCCAATCAGCGAACACGTCGGATGTCCACGGACATCGCACAAGCCGCTCGGCCAATCAGGGCACGGCCCGCGGACCGAACCGGGAAGTCCGTCCGCGAAGCGAACGGAGATATCACTAATTTTTTTGCCTTACATTTTGTTCATTTTAAAAAAACTACCGGACGGATTTACACCAAATTTATAAAAGCACGCTTTCGGGACCAAGCCCTCGCTCCTGCCGCAAATTTTGTGTTAATCCGTCCAGCGGTTTGGGCTGTAGGTGTGCGCAAAGTTTTTTCCCATTATGTCTATGGGAAAAAAACAAAAGTTTTGGGACCTCCCTATAACTTTCCCCCCGCTGGACCAAACCTCTCCAAACTTTGCAAAAAAAGTGGGCAATATACTTTTTTTGCAAAGTTTGGTGAGGATTCGTCCAGTGGGAGCAAAGTTATAAGCCACCCAAAAAATCGTCTTCCTATGGAAACACCAACTTAACCATAACTACATGGACGCTACTATATATATATATATATATTGGCACTGTGCTGCTATAATAACATACATGTACCTGCTACATTAATGTGCTTACTTTGTAGGATGCAAAGGGTATTTGTTTTTTGGTTGTTGATTGCAGTTATGTGCGTCTTTCCTGTAATTGGAAAAGAAAGTTAGTGAGGATATGTGGTAATGGCCTAGTACTGTTATGAAGGAAGGGTCATATTTGTAATGGAAGGAGGAGTGGTGGGGAAAAAGTGAATAAAATTGCTGGACGGTTATAAATGGTTGCTTTTAGGAGCATTTTCATGAAATTTAAGAAATGTGTATGTGCATTTGCAGAAGCTCTGTAACATGTTTTAAAAGAGAAGAAAAGTTGATGGAAAAGATTTGTAATACGCTTAAATGGCAGTTGGTGTGTAAATGTTTAATGTGTTAGGAGTATATGCATAATTGCCAACATGATGCATTCTAATCTCTAGGTGTTTATGTAGTCATAGAGTTTTTGTTTGCATTGTGGGACTTATAGTTCCACTTTTACCATTGTGAAAGTTGGAGTAAAAGTCACAGAATGTAGAAAAAAAAGTAGGGCTGCATAAGGAGCTGAGGATTGGAATGGGTTATGTCAGGACGTTTACATGTTTTGTTAATATATTAAACTGGCACACACTGAGTGCCAATTACAAATGGTGTACAAATCCATTTTTTCTGATTTTACTTTCTTTTATGGAAAAGTGTCACAGTGCTGCTGGGAATGCAGATATGCATGTTTTAACTTTCTTAAAAAGGCTTCCTAAAAATATTTTGAAAAAAGCACAATATTTCATATGTTTATTTGATATATATGTCACAGTATCGAATTGTGAAGTTCTGTCGTGCTTTTTCATTGCATACTTGGACCTGTGTAGTTTCAGTTTTATAATGGGCGAAGTCAATTGTAAGTGACAGAATGCAAAGGAAAAAAGAAAGGCTTAAGAAGTACCTATAAATTGGAATGGGCGATGTTGGGATGTATGCATGTGCTGCCAACATAGTTAACTGTGAGACACTAAGTGCCATTTCAAAATGGTCTACATGTCTATTTTATCTGGTTTTCCCTAATTTTATTGAAAGTGACACAATGCTGCTGTACATAAACTAATGCATTTTTTTAACTTTCATCAAAATGCTTGTAAAAAGAAACATTTTGAAATGCAGAGCATTGTAATTGTTTGCTGCTTCATGTGAGCAGGTGATGAATGCTGCACTGCATGGCATTTGCTAGAGTGGTTAAACAAGAGAATATGCGTATTGAGAAACTTATTACAGTATATGGGCCACTCTGAATTGTTTTGCAAAGTTTGGTGATATTTGGTCCGGGGGTGGGGAGAGTTATAGGGGGAGTCCCATAACGTCTTTTTTTCCCATAGACTGAATAGGGGAAAAACTTTGCATATGGCTACAGGCCAAACCGTTGGACGGATTTTCACCAAATTTGTGGCAGGGGCTGGACCTGAAAGCATGCTTTAGTAAATTTGGTGACAATCCGTCCAGTACTTTCCTTTAAAACAACCAAAAAATATGTCTCAATAAATTAGGGATATCTATGTTTGCTCTGCGGTCACATTTCCCTGTTTGCTCTGCAGACATGATACCGATTGGCCAGGGGGGTGGCGTCATCACCGCAGGCACGTGTCGTATTCGCCGATTGGCTACAGCGAGCTGTGATGTACGTCAGAATGTGTGGATACGCCCAACATCTTGGATCCGAAGACAGCTTGCTACTTACCAGAGGCAAAATGCTGTTTTCGAAACTGTTTTGCTCTTTTACGGTGCGCGGGGAGGAGCACAGAGTAAGAGATGGGTTAAATACTGTATTTGTTTGGCCGGTAGATGTTAATGATGTATTCGCCATGTGAAATGGTGTTTGGGAAATTATTTTGATTTCCTACAATGCTGGGGAGGTTTAAACAGTAAGAGGCGGATGAAATACTGTACTTGTTTGGGCGGCAATTGTCTATTATATATTCTGCATTGGCACCTTTTTCAGGATGTTTGTACGTGCAGAAAATGAGGGATCTAATAAGGCTACTATTTGAGTCCGTGCTGTGTACAGGCACCTTGAAAATGTTCCTAGGACACACGTGGCATTAGTCACCATTGCTTTTGAGTGTATTTCCCTATTACATTACATTTTCCTATGGGTGTGTTATTGCTTAGTACGCCAGCATGGACGTGACATGCTGCAGTGGTTGTGGACAGGGCCTAGAGTCTTGGATGCATGGCCGTAGGCTGTAGGCCGAAGGCCATACTTCCAAGACTGTAGGCCCTGCCCACAACCACCGCTGCATGGCACAACCATGCCTACACGTGTAGTATTGATTATCAGTTTTTTCTTGTCTGCAAAATGATACATTTAAATGGAAGTTCGTGCTCACTGCACCACGACCAATTACAGCGTGTGGATCAAAATGTGTTTTGGACTAATATTTCCCTCAAATTGGCCTCTTCAGGTTTGAAAACTAAGGCCATCATCTGCACTCTTTGCTTGAAACAGCGCTTCTGCAGCTGTATGGGAGTATAGGTTCTCATAATTAGATATCATTATGTTGCTTCAAAGCAAGAATGTATTTGAATTCTGAGTGAAGGCCAAACAATTGTTTTTTGACCTTCAGCCCAAGAGAAAATTGCTTGCTATTCACGGAATGAAAGGGTAAAAAAAAACAGCAATTGATAAGGTTATGTTTGAAAAAGTTTGTAAGGACATGCATATCAGTCAACGAAGATTCTTTGCTGCAAACACATTCGTGACTGATTTGCCGAAAAAGAATGGAGGCTGTAAATATTTTGTAAGTTTACTTTGGCCCACTGTACAGTGAACCGCGCTTTATTTTTACATAACTGCACATCTATTTGTGCTATTATAATTGAAGTATTATTTTTCTGCCAGTGTACAATTTTCCTGTAATGTTGCAGAGTGCAGAGGTTGCTCATTTGTAGGGGATGACTGCACTCAACCTTTTTTACTATTTATATTTCTAATTTGAAACGCTTACTTTGTCCACATAGGTTTGTGTATAACTTTGCCCGTTTTTTTGGTCTTCTTTGAAATGACGAGACGTCATTTTTTTTCATTTGTCCACTCTTTTTTGTTTCATATCTAAATTATCGTCTTTCTGTGTACTTGCCATTTTGTTTTCTCTTACGGCGCATGCAAAATTTCGCCGTTTCTAACCTCCACCTATAGGTACACTTGGACATTAGTAACATATTACTAAAATGTCAACTTTGAGCACATATTTTTGTGTAGCACTTTGCACAATTTCTATTTGATCTTTTAAAACAATTTGGTGCAGGTTGATTACTGACACTTATTTATTGTACCCTTTCCCGGCTAGGTATATTTTGCCGTACTGTGCATGCCATGGTTTTCAAATCCCAAGTGAGGGCTTATTCGGACGGCAAATACAACTGCTGGTGAGCGGTTGCCTGTCTATAACAATAATGTGGAATGACACTGTAAGCCCGCTTTGTCCGATAGCTGAACTCACTATTCGGAGCAACGTGACATCATTTATGGTGCTGTAGGCTCAACGTCATGACGACTTCTGGGAAATAACTGTGGAAACAAAGCAACTGCTTCAACGAAGACCCCAAAATGTTTGTTTGAGCAAAAAGAATAGCCTCCTCATCTTCAACATTTGCAATGCCTCCCTAACCAGCATTCATTCCATTGAGTATGCGCTTATTCCGATGGTCTCTGCTTGTTTGTTATTAAATAAATCTACTTTGTAACCTGTAAAATGGTCACGTGTTCTTTGCCATTCCACTGTTTTATTTGCAAATGTAACTTATTACCTTGTACGTCGCTGATTGTTTATTTACAGGTTCTGCGTCATGCCACGTACTTGTGCTTTTTGCAACCCACAATGGAAAGGGAAGAGGGGCTATGTATGCAATAACCGCCTTCCCTTTCTATGGCGGCCATCTTGAAAGAGGATTTTCTTTTGTGATCCTTACTGCCAAAGTAGCCTCGGATTACTACAAGTGCATGTCCTTTTCAGTAGCACACGTTACTGCATTGGTAATTTAGACTATTGCTGGCAAAGATTATTGCGCCTATGTACTTTGAAGAGAAATTAGTAGTACGTGGAGTGTATTCAAGTTTTTCTTTTTCAATTATACTGTGAAAGGTCGTTATTAACCCATTATTAACTTTGTTTATGGGTGGCTTTATTTTTTGCCACGGCAGGCAATAAGGTAATATGAGACCGGCATTGAGTAAAAAGGCATCAAATGGTAATATGAGTGACTGTATGTGTGGCAACACATTTTTTCGTCTGTTATGTGCAAGGTAGCAACTCAGTTTCTTATGCTTTTGCATTATACCACTGCTGCTGTTTCTTAGGGAGGAAGGCTGCATTTAGCTGATGTCTTATTTAGATAAGTACAACTTTCCCTACCAATATATAATGTGTAGTGCATTGGCAATCACTGCATACCAATACGTGCTGGCGTTGTGTAAGGCAAATGTTGAAGGTGGACATTCCTACATGATTATAAAATCTATTTCCACATTGCCCAACAGGCATACTTTGTTCCGGTAAGGGTGTACTGATTCTGGGACATGTCACAGTGCTGTACAACATTATTTTTTTCATGTGGCATTCTTCGGAAGCTATATACTGTTTACCAAACGACCCTTTCTAAAGGGACCTTTTAGTTATGTTGCACTACTGAAAATCTGTGCCATGCCGTACAACATTTTTTTGTTTGCTACACCTTATACTTAAATTATACTACTAAAAACCCATCCAATTCACAAACAAAAAAACTTTGTTAAGGGGGCGTTATGCTTAAGTTGCGGTACTAGAAACCTGTGAAATTCCCTAAAAAAAACGTTATCATCATGACATTATGGTTTGCGGTAAAACCAAAAAAAACCTGAAATTGGCCAGTTATGGTAGCATAAGCAACCATAACTGCCTGCACCACTGTGTGCGGCTAACAATAACACTAGCTAAGCAACCATAACTCGCGCCACCACCGTGCACTGCTAAGACTAACACCCAGGACATCAAAGATGACATCACAAATATCATTCATATGATAGCGCGTCCCGGTTTAAAGAAAAAAATCATCTTTTTAGTAGCACGGGTTACTACTTTGGAAATCTAGATCGTTAATGGCACTCATCCCCCATTTTAGGGGTGGAAGGGGGGTAATGATCCAGAGACCTTATTATGCACTCTTGCTTCGATTGGCCTGATAACTTGGCCTGCTGGCCCTTTATCCACCGTTCCAGTCCCTGGAACGGAGGATGAACTCTACAATATTCCCATTAGCATAACACAAACTGCAAATGGAAATGTTGGAAAATCTTATTGAGTCTATGTACTCTAATACGAAATATAAAGTAGATGGAGTCTATGCGTTTTTTATTTAGTTCCATTTTTTAACTGTGAAAGGTGGATCATAAAGGAACATTTATTTTGTTTATGGATGGCTTTTTTTTGGGAGGACAGCTAAGAACGAAAATTGCAGACGGAACTGAGGAAAGAGGCACCAAACAGTAATATGGAGGGGTAGGTGGACGGGGGAAAATGTTGTGCGTGTGTTGTTTGTAAGCTAGGGGCAGTGTTTCTCATGCTCCTTCATTACAGCAGTGGTGCTGTTTCTTGGGGAGGAGGGATGGCCCTAGCTGATGTCGTTTTAAGATAAATAGCAGTTTTGCTAAAAGTATGTACTCTGTACTAGATTGCTAATGGCTGAGTATGACTAGGTGTTGGAGTTGTGCAAGGGAAATGATGAAGTTGCAAGTTCCTACAGTAGTACAAAATGTACTTCCACACTGTCCACGAGGCACAGATCTTATTGTGAGGTGTGTGTTGGTTTTCGGACACGTCACCATGCTGTGCAACAGCATATGGTCATGTGGCATTGTTCGGAAGGTGTGCAATGAAGTCAGATGTTCGTTTACATTATGGTTACGTTCCACTAGTAGAAACCTATGGAATTCACTAAAAAACTTTGTTAAAGGGACGTTATGGTTAAGTTGCACTACTAAAAACCTATGAAATTCACAAAAAAAACATTGTTAACGGGATGTTATGTTTCCAAGTAAAACCGAAAAACGCTTGAAATTTGCCAGTTATGGTAAGCTAAGCAACCATAATTCGTGCCACCATTGTGCACTGCTAAGACTAACACTCAGGACATGAAAGATGACATCACAAATGTCATTGATGACATCACTGGTGACATCACATGTCTGGCTCCCCCTTTTTTCCTTTACTGACATATCTATGCCACATGGTTTTCTTCAGTAACAGTCAGGAACAAAAAATTGAAAATGTACTATATTTTTACACTTATCCTTCAAGTATGTTCTTACAGTAATTCCCTTAGGGTCCAGTCTCATCATATGAAATATATGATATGATATGATATGATAAGGTATTTGTAACGCGCCTATACACAAGTGTTTCAAGGCGCGACGAGGCAGGGAGGGAGGGAAACAAGGGGAAGACAGAAAAACGATCCTACTAGGCCAGGTGTCATTCAGATCGCGCAAGTGCAGAGGAAGGGGAAAAGGAGAAAGTGCAGGGGGAGGAGGTGGGGGGGAAAGTGCAGTACAAGGTAAGTAGCGTAAATAAATAATAAAAATAATAAATAATAAATAAAAAGGGCCAGCTGGTGGCAAGTGCGAGGTAAGTGCAGAGCTGGGAAGGGGGCTGTAGGGATACAGTGACAGTCCCGCAGTGCAGGGGGAGCCAGGGAGGCAGTGCAAGTGGAGAGTGGCTGGGCCCTGGACCGAGGTCGCTGAGAGTGGCCCAGATGCAGGTATAGTGCAGAATTCAGTGGGGAGTTAAGCAGGTTTAGCAGGGGAGAGGGAGAGAGAAGGCAGAAGCGAAGAGGAAGGTTTTGAGGTGCTTCCGGAACCGGAGATGGTTCTCCTCAAGTTTCAGGGAGGCAGGAAGGCTGTTCCAGAGGGAGGCCCCTGCTGCGGAGCGAGATCTGCCCCCAGCTCGTTGCTTCGAGAAGCGGCTGACCATGAGGGAGTTGGAGACGGATGAGCGAAGGGCTCGTGAAGGAAGATATTTAGGAAGAGAGAGTTGAAGGTATTTAGGCCCCAGGCCCCAGAAGGCCTTGTGGACAATGCAGAGGGTTTTGAACTTAATCCTCGCAGCCACTGGGAGCCAGTGAAGAGATTTCAGTCCTGGAGAGATACGGTCCCTGGGCTTGAGGCCAAGGACAAGTCTCGCAGTTCTGTTCTGGATAAGTTGCAGAGGGCGGAGAGTGGAGGCAGGCAGATTAAGATAGAGGCTGTTACAGTAGTCCAGCCTTGAGAGAACCAGGGCTCGGGAGACAGTGAGCTTCTGGGGGAAGGAGAGGAAGGGAAGAATACCTCTGAGGAGGTGCAGCTGGTAGTGTGACTTCTTAGAGACGTCAGATATATGAGGAGAGAAGGAGAGTGTGGAGTCGAAGATGACCCCGAGGTTTTTAGCCTTGCAGGTAGGGGCAGGAAGGGGGCCAAGGGAGGCCGGCCAGAGAGCTGCAGGGAAGGAGGGAGTGGATGTGCCGATGAGTAGAATCTCAGTCTTACTGGCGTTAAGGCAGAGGTCGTTGGCGGCACACCATTCCTGGATAGCAGACAGACAGTCTGAGATGAGGGAAGGAGAGGAGGAGGCCGAGGGTAGCCTGAAAATGAGCTGGGTATCGTCCGCATAGCACTGGAAGTAGGGGCAGAGAGTGGCGATGCGGTGGGCAAGGAGTGCCAGATACTGGTTGAAAAGCCAGGGAGAGAGGTTGGATCCCTGGGGGACACCACAGGTGGAGAAAAAGATGTCAGAGAGGAAGGAGCCCATTTGGACCTGGGAGGGTCGACCGGAAAGGAAAGAGGTCAGCCATGCCAGAGCCTGACCAGTGATACCCAGGTTATCACGGAGATGGTTGAGCAGGATGGCATGGTTGACAGTGTCAAAGGCAGAGGAGAGATCGAGCAGAATGAGAACACAGGGAGTGTTGGAATCGAGGTTCAGGAGCAGGTCCTCACGGATGTTCAGGAGAGCAGTTTCCATGCTTCTGGCCGCTCTGAAGCCGGATTGATGGTCATGAAGATTACCAACAGATTCAGCATGGAGGTTAAGCTGGGAGATGGCCAGTTTCTCCAGGAGCTTGCCCAGGAAGGGAGTAATGGAGATTGGGCGATAGTTGGCCGGGCAGGAGGGGTCGGAAGAGGGTTTCTTGAGGAGGGGGTGCACAAGGGAGTGCTTGAGGGGGGATGGGAAGACTCCAGAGGCGAATGAGTGGTTGCAAAAGTCAGCCAGGGCAGGAGCCAGGGAGTCGATGTGGTCCTTGATGGTTTTGGAGGAACAGGGGTGAACCTGTTTAGACGAGGCTTTCATAGATCGGACTTGTCTGGAAACCTCATCAGCAGAAAAAGGTGGAAAAGCAGAGAAGGAGGGCGGAGGGGCGGCTGCAAGAGAGCAAGAGGAAGAGCCGGGAAGAGAGGGAGGGAGGAGAGAGGAGGAGAGCGAGGACAGGATGTCTTGAGTTTTTGAGATGAAGTGCGAGGCCAGTGCAGTGCAGAGGGCCTGGGAGGGGACAGGAGAGGTAGAGACTGCAGCAGGGTTGGCCAGCTCCTTGCAGATTTTAAAGAGTTCGGCCGTGTTGTTAGAAGCCTCAGAGATGCGGGCTTGGATAAGGGCTCTCTTCTTGGTGAGGACGGAGAGCCGGTATTGCCTTTGGAGCAGGCGGCAGGCCAGTTTGTCAGAGGATGAACATGAAGCACGCCATTTCCTCTCTGCCACCCTGCACTTGCGTTTTAGGGTGACGAGATCAGAGTCATACCAGGAGTTACATTTGGCTTTGGGCTTCAGGCGGATTCTCATGACGGGGGCAAGGATATTGAGAGTATCAGATATAGAGGAATAGAGCATGGAGAGGGCTGTGTCAGGGTGGGAGTCAGCCGAGGGGGGAGGAGGGGGCGAGAAGGTAGCAGCGAAAGCCTCAACTGACACGCGCTTCATGGGTCGGATGACCGAGAAGGTGGGTGGCAGTGGAGAGGGTGGCTTTGCCTGTGGGGTAGGGAGGGAGAGGTGGGAGGATAGGAGAAAGTGATCGCTCCAGGAGAGAGGAGTGGAGAGAGGGAGGGAGAGGGGAAGGTCAGAAGAGATCAGAGCATCAAGAGTGTGCCCTGCAGAGTGAGTAGGCCCAGACGGGAGAATAGAGAGTGAGAGAGAGTTGCAGAGTTCGCGAAAGAGACCAGTGGGGGGACAGGAGGCATCGAGGTGGATGTTGAAGTCACCGAGAAAGAGGAGTTGGGTGGTTGAGGACAGGAGTGAGGAGGAGAGGTCAGCCCACTCAGAGAGGAAGGAGGAAATTAGACCAGGTGGCCGATAGATAGTAGCCACGTTAAGGGAATGGCTAGGAGAGAGAGAGAGTCGGCAGACAAGACATTCAAAAGAGGAGTAGGTCTGCGTAGGAGTGACAGTGGCAGGAATCCACTCAGGGAAGATAAGGGCAACACCACCCCTGAACGGTTGGGCCTGGGCACGGAGAGGATCTTGTAGCCGTCAGGTAGGAGTGTGTCGAAGCTGGTGGCAGAGCTGGCAGTGAACCATGTCTCAGTGAGACCGAGGACGTCGAGGTCCAGTTCCTCAAGAAGGCGACAGATATCAGAGGAGTGCTTGATGGCAGAGCGAGAATTTAGAGTGGCAATGTGGAGAAGGTTGCCACCCTTGAAAAACTTCCGGGGAGGGGTACAGATCAGAGGTACGCCCTGCGGAGGTGTTAGAGAAGGAGTTGAAGAGGGAGCAAGAGAAGGGGCAGGGAGGGAGGGGAGAGGCAAGGTAGCCGAGGACAGAGGAGGGGGGACAGCGGGAGCGGAGAGGAAGTTGATGAGGCGTGGGAAGCGTCTATCAAAGAGGTGAAGGTTGGCCTGAGGGCCTTGGACCAAGACTGTCCCGTTAGCATAGACATTAATGATGGCCTTAGAGGAGTGGAAAGGGGCCAAGAGGACATCCCAACGGGTGCCACCATTAATGGGAGAGGAGGAGAAAGGAGAGAGCACAGCGACCATGTGAAGGGTCCATAGGTCAGGTGAAGGCACGAAAAAGAGAATGTCAGTGAGAGTTTCCTTGGAGCAGGCGCTCGTGTAGGTGTCAGCGATAGGGAGGCCTGGGTTGGAGACCAGGATGTCCTTTTTAAACTTTTTCCTACCGGATTTAGTGAGGAGAGCAGGATAGTCAATAGAGAAGCAGTTAGAGTAGATAGGCGAGATAGAGAGCACCATGGAGTAGGAGGGGAGGCGGACGACACGAGTATGCAGACAGGAAGTGAGTGGAGGGCACTAGTTTACCACAATGCAGAGCAAACAGTAATGCGTAGTAGTAGTATATACATAAGGGAAGACACAAGCTTGAAAGACAGCAATACTTTCTGTGCATGAAGATAATCAGTAGGGTTATCAGCACTTTCTGATAATTCTGTTGTTTTTTTATTACTGTATTTTCCCTGTATATTCTCATATTTGTATACATTGTACTCGCACTACTTTCCTTAGGGTCCAGTCAAATCATGTGATACATATGCATAGGGTAAGTAGCAGCTTTGAATAAAAGAGCAATGATTTCTCTGCATTAAGATAATCAGTTAGGTTATGAACACTTTCTGCAACTACTGCTGCTTTGTTCCTTACTTCAATTTCCCCTGTATATAGTCGTATTTATATGTGTTGTTGTCTCTTTGTGTTTTGTCTGTAATAATGCAATTATGTATTAAGTGGGTTTTATTAGCTACTGTTAGATGTTTCACAGTACGCAAAACTCTAATAAGAAAGCAGTTATCATTTCAAAAACAAAAGACTCACCTCTACCATGTACATCTCTTAAAAGAGTGGGAAGAAAATCCATCCACAATACTGCCTTGTTTGATACCAGAAGAAATGCACAATTTTGAATTAATTCCTCAAGGGCTATCTAGTCAACAACAAGAAGACTTAAAAGATTTAGGGGGTAATTCATAGAATCCAGCGCACAAGTGGCGCATGCGGCTGGCGCACAGTGTGCACGTGCGACAGTCTGCGCCAGTCACGTGCACTAAAATCCATTTCCGCGAACAGCGTATTCATAGATTTTAACATCAAAAACCAGGTGTGGCACAGAGTGGCGCAGTGACCCTGCAGCAGCGCCAGTTAGTCCCCCCAACTCCCACCCCATGTGCCATGCACAGCGCACAAATCCCGTACATGGCGCACAGGCCCCCAACCACGAAAACGCATGTAAAACTCCCTGCGCACCCCTCCAAATGCATGCACACACCGGCGCAGGGAGTTTCACACGCGATTGGCCCTGTGCGAGCGGGGTACGTGTATTACTGGGGTTCGCGGGAAGTTTCACACGCGATTGGCACTGTACGAGTGGGGTACGTGTATAACTGGGGTTCACGGGAAGTTTCACACGCGATTGGCCCTGTGCAAGCGGGGTACGTGTATTACTGGGGTTTTGCGGGAAGTTTCACACTCGATTGGCCCTGTGCGAGTAGGTTACATGTGTTACTGGGTTCGCGGGAAGTGTCACACGCGATTGGCCCTGTGCGAGCGGGGTACGTGTATTACTGGGGTTCGCGGGGAGTTTCACACGCGATTGGCCCTGTGCGAGCGGGGTATGGGTATTACTGAAGTTCGCGGGAAGTTTCACACGCGATTGGCCCTGTGCGAGCGGGGTACGTGTATTACTGGAGTTTGCGGGAAGTTTCACATGCGATTGGCCCTGTGCGAGCGGGGTATGTGTATTACTGGGGTTTGTGGGAAGTTTCACATGCGATTGGCCCTCTGCGAGTGGGGTACGTGTATTTCGGGGGTGCGCGTAACATTTCACACACGATTTCGCTGTCAGAGCGGGGTACGTGTATTTCGGGGGTGCACGTGAAGTTTCACAAGCGATTTTGCTGTCAGAAGTTTCACACGCGAATTCGCTGTCAGAGCGGGGTACGTGTATTTTGGTGGTGCGCGTGAAATTTCACACGCAATTTCGCTGTCAGAGCAGGGTACGTGTATCCAGTGGGGTGCGCGGGGAGTCCCACACGTTAATTGGCAGTGTGGGTCCTCCCAGGTATCCCCTCTACCCCCTCCACGGCCCCTGCAGGCAGCCCACACCACAGGGGACTACCCTGCACCCCTGGTCATGTCCCGCAGGCAGCCCATCCACCATGGGCATGCCCCCCAGCCAAGCCACATGTCATGTTGCAATATGATCACCAACTCATGTCCCCCAGCACCCCCACGCCCCAGCAGTGAGGGGCACCTGCCAGCAGGCCCCCACTCATGTCCCCCTGCACCCCCACCCCCCAGCAGTGAGGGGCACCTGCCAGCAGGCACCCACTCATGTCCCACTCATGTCCCCCAGGACCTCCACCCCCCAGCAGTGAGGGGCACCTGCCAGCAGGCCCCCACTCATGTCCCCCTGCACCCACACCCCCCAGCAGTGAGGGGCACCTGCCAGCAGGCCCCCACTCATGTCCCCCTGCACCCCCATCCCCCAGCAGTGAGGGACACCTGCTAGTAGGCCCCCACTCATGTCCCACTCATGTCTCCCAGCACCCCCACACCCCAGCAGTGAGGGGCACCTGCCAGCAGGCCCCCACTCATGTCCCCCTGCACCCCCACCCCCCAGCAGTGAGGGGCACCTGCCAGCAGGACCCCACTCATGTCTTTCTGCACCCCCACCCCCAGCAGTGAGGGGCACCTGCCAGCAGGGCCCCACTCATGTCCCCCTGCACCCCACCCCCCAGCAGTGAGGGGCACCTGCCAGCAGGCCCCCACTCATGTCCCACTCATGTCCCCCAGCACCCCCACCCCCCCAGCAGTGAGGGGCACCTGCCAGCACGCCCCCACTCATGTCCTCCTCATGTCCCCCAGCACCCCAACCCCCCGGCAGTGAGGGCCACCTGCCAGCAGGCCCCCACTCATGTCCCCCTGCACCCCCGTGCCCCAGCAGTGAGGGCCACCTGCCAGCAGGCCCCCACTCATGTCCCCCCCTACATGAAATAAAGATGCACAATCATGGTCCACTTCTACACCAAAATACCACAGCACGCCACCCCATTCTTGAGACGCAACGATTTCCCAATCCACCCCACACTGACATGCCTATCTCAAGACACAAACCAAAAGTCAACTATGTACATCAACACAGGTCCGTCACACACACACACTGGTTGGCATTGATTGCGTAAACCCACATTTTCACATGCATTAACCCAATGAGCGAATCCCACACATGGAACTAAAATATCAAAATGTATTATGTACAAAAATAAAGCAATGAAATGAAAGCATAACAAAATAGCAAACATGAAATGAAAAGCATGTGCAAAAGATGAGTAAATGAAAAGTATAACCAATCCAAAGAAATCCAAAAGAAAAATAGTCCAAACTCTCCCTCCACCAACGCAAATCCAAAGGAAACGTAAAAAAGAAAAATCCATTGATCCGTGGTGAAATCAAAAGAAAAAGTTCAAAATAATCCATTGTCCAACTATATACAATCCATTGTCCAAAAGAAAAATCCATTAATCCATGTTCAAAATCAAATAAAAAGTTCTAATAAATCCATTGTCCAATTATGTACAATCCATTGTCAAGGGTCCATGAACCCAACGAATGAAATGAAACTTACCTAAGAAACTACCTAATAAAAAAACTATATACAAATGTGTGTGGCATAGTCCATTCACCACAAATCAAAGGAAAAGGAAAAGGAAACCTAACTCTAAAAACTATTTACAATGGCAGCGGGCTAGTCCGATGGCTCACTTCCCGATTTCCCGGGCCAGGGCATCATCGAACTCCTGCTCGATGTCCTGGAGGCGGTCCTCTTCCATGTCCCTGAGGGTTCGCAGGGACGATGACATGTGGACCTCCAACTCCCTGCGAATCGCCTCGAGGCACTCGGCCCACCTCAGAGCCCTCCGCATGGAGTTCTCCACCCTGACCATTGTGAGCCGTGCCTCTTCCACTCGCTGCCACCGCATCTATGGCCTGGCCCAACCGCTGCCACACGGAAGACACTTCCAATCCTGGGTCCTCCTGCCCTCTGGCCGATGCCTGCCCCTCTGATGTTGAAGGCCCCAAGCCATCATGGCTCCCGCCTTGTTGCTGATGCTGCTGTGCCTGTGCCTGTGCCCTGGCTCTTGCTGCCTGCACGTCCTCCTCTGGCTGGGGTGCAGTTGTTGAGGTGGCCACCCCTGCTGGACGTCCGACTCTCGACTGTGGCAGGGATGTGTCCTCCACCAGCCTGGCCGCCGGGTCAGAGGCAGCTCCACAGGGTACCCAGGTGATACATGGGTGGGAAGATTGCATGGAGGACGACTGGCGCATAGAGGGTTCAGGTGAGGAGGGGGTCGGAACAAGGTCCAGCAAACAGAGGAATCCGGCCCTAGTGACCCGTCCCAGTAGGTCAACGCGGTCAACGAGGCATTCGAGATGACGTGCAGTGTCCTCACGAAAACACTGCAGGTCACCTTGCATGCCCCGTTGACGCAACGCCATCCCACTCAGGACAGGCTCAACCCGGTCCCGGATAGCTATGTCCGCAGGGAGAGGAAGGCCAGTTGTTGTAAGCGGATCCCCTCCCTGAAAACAGGTCTGGACGTAGGCATCCCTGCTGGTGCAGGATGATGCAGTCACAGGATCGGGGACAGGATTACACACAGGCACCTCCACCATGCCAACGTACAAACACAGTAATTCAAACATGTGTGCTCCCACATCTGTATTTGGCCTGCATGCTTACCCACACATACACCATCCATGTGTCTCACACATGAGAGGACTTGCATGTGTCAACCTCACGCCCCTGTACATAAACATCCATACATGGCCCTACAAAAACACATGTGCAACCTGCACACTACTGGCACACCACGACACGCACAGCGTCCAATCAGTATGCATGTACACTTACCGCTCGACTCCAGACGGGTCTGCCTCTCAAGGACCTGGACGTGGAGCGCTGGGCATATGTGTTCCAGGACCCTCATTTATTGGTCAGACAGGTGGCCCCGGCGCCCCTTGGCATCCGCTGCCTTCAAGAGGCGCCGGGCCTTGTCGAGGGTCCTGGACCTGAAGTCCTCCCAGCGCTTCTTGACATGTTTGATGTCACGGACTGCCACCCCCTCCTCGTTGATGGCAGTCACGATGTCCATCCAGATTCGGATCCGTCCTTCATAGTCGGCGCGAGAACTTCCAAAGAGGGCATCATACTGCCCAGGACTTGCTCCACCAGGACACCAACTTCCCTGGGTATACACGCATTTCGCCGACCTATTTTTGGTCGTGGTACTTTTCATCGCTGAACCTTTCACTGCCAAAATTTTAATTTGAAAAATGTTTTTAAGGGGGTGGTGATTGTGCGGGTTGGGGTATGATTATTTCAGTAAGGGGGGGGTTTGTGGGGGCGCAGCCCCCCCATAAATAAATATAAAAAAAAGAAATGTTGGCGATGAAAGGGTCGGCGATGAAAAGTATCACGACCAAAAATAGGTCGGCAAAATCATGTAGAACCCTTCCCTGGCACTGAAGCTGGTGGCCCTCTCTGGCTGGGGGTTGCCAGTGTTGCCAGATGGTGGTGTGCCGACATGTCAACCCCAGAGGCAGGTGTGGGTGGGCAACTGGGTCCTGGGGCTGGGCTGTGGAGCGATGGTATCCCAGTCGGGAGTCTTCAGTTCCAGCAGGGGTGGTCACAACAACTTCACCCCTGCAGATGGCTGAGGTGCAGGCAGCAAATAGTAGGGCACATGGGTAGCAGGCAGGCAGGCAGCAGCAGATGGCAGGTGGGAGCGTGCTCGGAGCTCTGGGGGGCAGTAATTCGGCCTTCTGTGCAGGAGCGTGGTCTTCTGTGTGTAGTTGCATGGCCATCTTGATACGGAGTGATTTGGCACATGAAAAAATTGCACGTCTGCGTGTAATTTGAGGAAAAGCCCTTAGCGCCTAAGCGCATCTGTGACGTTACGCACGCAGGCGTTTCCCTCGTGACGTGGGCATAGTGGTTCAGCTCTCATGAAAAAACTGCACGTCCGCGTGTGAATGCGTGTAATCCGAGGAAAGGGCCTACGCGTAAGTGACATGACGCGCGTGGGTGTTTCCCTCTGCACGGGTTAAAGGTGAGCGGGGCCAGCAGTTCCCTGTACGTGCCTTTCGTGGAGACCGACGTGTGTTGCTGCTTCGTGTTGTTTCACACACCATCACAACTTCACGTTTTTCATGTTACTGGGTGCCACCGCGTACTGCGGGAGGTTGATTCCGCGCACGTAGGCTGCAGGGTTGCGTGCACGGTTTTACTGCAGTTTTGGGGTGCCTGAGCATTCCTTGACCCGTCACTACATCACCGGGGTCACATACAGCCTTGCAGGTGCAGGGGGGCTGTTAACATCTTGCATCCCACCCCCTTCACCCCAATTTCCCAGGACAATTGTGGTGTACACCTCCCATTGGCACTCCTCCATCTGTGCCAGCACTGCTCCATCTGTGCCATAGTTGGGAGGCCACCAAAGATGAGGGGCGCCTCAGCTGGGCATCCTCCTCATGGCGGGCGTGGTCAGGGATGTGGCCGGGGTGACCAGGGAGTAGGGGGACTCTAGGGTGTCCAGGGTGGCTGCAGTGGGGGAAGAGGCAGGGGTGCGCCACTTGAGCACAATGTGCCATGTGTCGGTGCAGTCTTGCCACCACCCCCTGTGGTTCCACGATATGCAGCTTCTGCATCTGGCACTGGCACCCGTGCGTCCCGGCAGTCTGTTTCATCGACTGCCACAGGCTCAAGGGTAGTGGTAGCTGCAGGTGCAAGTGTGGACACCTCCACCCATGCTCAGGGTCTGCCAGCACAGGCTGCGTTGGCACTTAGAGAGCCCTTGGAAGATTTCCAACAGGCCAGGAGGGAAACTGTAGGTGCAGTAATGTCATCTGCTGCCCCGACCAGCCGGGTGTTGGCAAGTGCAGGGGCAGATGCAGCCAACAACACCCTGGTTGTGAGTCTGCCAACCAGGACAGTCACGGTCAATGACCCCGCCACAGCGGATGTTGCTACGAAGGGTCCATTTGAGCCCACCCAGCTGCCACTTACGCAAGTCAGGCCTTTGGTCGACCCTCCACCTGCCACTCCCTAGGCTCAATCCACCGGTGCTACTGGCCATAGTGATCAGGGCGGCATTTGCCAGCCAGGGTCTGCGCCACAATCCAAGAGGAGGAAGGTTGCACCTGAAGCAGAGGCTGGGACCCCACACACAGCCACGACCTCCAGCACGTCGAGGAAGAAGCCTTTCTGCAACCAGGAACTGGACTGCCTCGTGGACTACGTGCTGGACCACAGCCATGACATGCTAGTGGGTCCTAATTGTCAGACTACGGCTGCCCACCGTGTTACCCACTGGAAGCAAGTTGCGGAACATGTGAGTGCAAAAAGCGTTGGAATGACCTCAAATGCAGCGCTGAGGCTAAGCGTGCCTCAAATTACAACTTGACTCTGGTGACTGGCAGTGGGCCTGCACCTGAGGAGGAAGACCTCACTCCGCATGAGTCACTCGTTGCGGAGTTCATACCATCTGAATCGGTCGAAGGAGTGGGAGAGATGCCGGACTTTGATGCCCAGTCCAGTGAGTGTTGCTGCGTGTTTGTTGTGGACATGTGTGTTTCACTTGTGTGATGTGTTGTGCATGACTGCCACTACATGTCACGTGTACATGGTTCTGATGTGCAAGTAATGCAATGCTTCCCTGATGCATGTCTGATCTGCTGGATGGTGGACATGTGGAGTGGACGGGGACTGTCCGCATCACCACTATTGCACCCTACTCACATGCTGGTCACCAGGATGCCCCTCACGTCCATGTTCCAGCTCACTGGCCGTTCTGCATGTAGCGTGGGTGACCTTCCTCTCAGCCCAGGGACTATGTCATAGCATGACTGACGTGCATGTGTCCTGTGCCTGCATGCGGGTACTCCATGTAGGCATGCTCCCTTGCCCCTCCACCCCCCTCTGCACCCCAATTCCACCTTAACACTGGTATGCTTCAATTTTGGCGTTGAGTACTTCCCTGTTCATGCGTCCAGTGTACATGCTAACTTCCAGCAGCCAATCAGCCAGATATATGCTGTGTGGTACATCCTTTGTACTTGATGAACGGTGTCTCATTTGGACTGTGCAGAGGTCAGATGCCCCGCAAGGACATGAGTGCCCATTCATGCTCCATGTGTATTCCACTCATGCCCCTATGTGTCCTTGACTGGATGATCATTGTAGTAGGATTTCAGGGCGACCTACATTGCATGGCATTTCATCATCCTTCCCATTTCCACTGTGGCTCAGTCCTGTGTCACACACATGTTTAGGGTGTGACAGTCTGTGTGGGTCACAGGCCTCAGCCTGTTTAATGGCCAATGACTCTGTCCAACTGGTGTAGTGTCTTCTTCACATGTGGGTGTACTCCAGAGGTTTCATCATGTGTCGTGCTTACTGTCCCATCATCATTTGCTGTGTTGTCACTTGACTCACATGATGCAGTTGATGCTAGTCAACACTGTCTGTCAATACACAGGTCTATGTTCAGCCTTTTGATACCATGCTAGGCATCCCTGCATTTGCACTTGAGGGGAGGGGTGGTTTGCTTGTAGACATGCTACCCATTGAATGCACATTGCACGTGATGCCTGAAGTTGACCTTGCACTGCCTTCACATTTTCTGACATACATCATGAAGTTCTTGTACATGTAGATAGTGAGTAACGTACATATTTGCTGCACTGGATCGACCCACTTCATTGCAAACTGACACCTTTCGACATGCCTAATCACAGAAGCAATTTCAAGTTGACCCAGCATGCATGGCAGGTTTTATTTTGTGTGTGACATGTCTGCTTGATGTGTTTGGTGTCTGTGTGTGTGTGTGAGTTGTGTGCTTTTCACATGTGTAGTGAACTTTTTTCTCTCTACTTTTCAGATGATGATGCAATGGAGCAAGAGGATGGTGTTGTCATGCCAGGCACAGGGTTGTCATCACTACAGCAACCCGGCACAAGTGGGGGTTGTGGGGTGGTAGGCCACGAAAACCCACATGTGCTACAGTCCATCTTGTCTCTGGCTGGCAATGAGTCCAGCCCTAATGACCACTCTGACGTCCATGTCGAGTTGGATGAGCATCAGGTCCATATGTCAGGGGCGAGTGATTCTGATGTGGACACTTCTTTGTCCGTGACACCTGCACTGAGGGGTCAGACAATCTTGGAACCTCCGCCTGTGGTGGATCGGGACGCAGGGTCACCCTCCACACCAGTCACTGATGTGCCTGGGCCATCACGTCAACAGGGGCATGTAGTCGTGCAGCCGCGGGCGGTGCCAACACAACGAGGACACCCAGTCCTTGGGTCCTGCAGGGGTCAAGCCCAGCAACGCTGTCGCCTCGCGCAACCACAGTATACTGAGTGGGAGCAAGACATGGGGCCTCATTACGACCCTGGCGGAGTGGGTTTACGCCAGCGGTATTCGCGGCGGACCCGTCCGCCCTACTACGAGTTCCCGTAGCGCCATGGAGCGGTTTCCGCCTGGTTTTTCCGGGCGGAGAAATCCATGGCGCTACGGGACCTTGTTGTTAATTACGCCACCGTATTTTACCGTGGCGTAATTAACGCCTTCCCCCCTCCCATTATACCCTATGGGGCAAAAATGGGAATGGGGAAGGGTAAAATGGGGAATGGGGATTTACCGCCCCGCCAAGGTCGGAATGGGGCGGTAAATCCGCCGACCCCCATGGCGGTATCGGCAGCTTTCCGCCGTGCTCCATGGTGCATATTGCACCACGATCTCCGCCAGGGTCGTAATGAGGGCCATGACTGCCAATTCTGAATGGCAGGGGGCAGCAATAAAGAACATCACTGAGAGAATGGAGTGTGTGGCCCAATCCGTGCTCCCCCCCTGCTAGGCAGGTGCTTCTCCAGCAGCAGGCAGCACGGTCCACGGCCCACTCGCTGAGGCTGGGCATGGCGGCCTCAGACAGGGCACGCCAGGCTGAAATGTCGTCTCTGTGTAAAGCAATTGCTGTTCACGCAGAGGCACACAAGGAGGCCCCGAGGCAAGAGTATGCTTCCCTCAGTTCCACTCTGGGTGTCCTTCTGATGTCCCAGAGGGAGCGGGCAGAGGAGAGGTTTGCGCAGCTTGAGCGTACCATCTCGGCTGAGCTACATGCTTGCCGGGAGGTGCAGCAGTTGTCCAGCCAGGCCTTGCAGGATGAACTCCGTGTTACACGTGCTACCTTGCAAGATGAAGCACATGTATCACGGGAGGTCCTGCAGGCAGACCTACGTGAGATTGCCGCACAGAACCAGGCTCACCCATCCGGCAGACATGCTGCCGATGAGGGGCAAGCTGCTGCTAGGCGTGGTCAGGCTCCTGTGCCATGTCCTCATTTCCAGGAAGAGACAGACTCGGACGACAATCTATCTCCCACATAGGTCGGGCTGTGCAGGCGTTGAGCCCATGGAGGTTTTTTTTTTCCTCAACATCATCGCATGTGGGTGTTGAGCAGCACCCTGTACCGCCCCCCTCCTGGGTTCCTCCACCCCCAGGTCGTATGTGGCCATTTTTGATTTTTCTTTTAGTTTAGTTAGTTTAGTTTCATTTTGATAGTTAGTTTAAATAGGTAATGTAGGTTTTTCATAGTTAGTGTAATTAGTTAATATAGTTTAAAATTGTTTGTCTATTGTGCTTTCATGTGACGGTGTGGTGCTTTGTGGCTTTTGAAGGCATCCACTGTCTCTTCCAGCTGGGCCCTTCAAGCTTGTCTTGTGTATGTGTTTGCAGCTTGGGTCCTTGACTCACATTTGCCACTCCTGCTTCCCTTATCCATGGGCTCGCAAGGATGGTTCGGTGTAACAGCCTATAACACAAGGGCTCTGGACTGTCATATCTGTGGCATGTCTGCTGCTGTGAAACTTGTGTTAACACCCCTAGTGGGGATGATAGGGGTGTTATTGACCACTGTTCTTCATACGCTAGATGGGGGGTTTCATGATGGATGTGTACATTCATTGCTATTCATTGTGTAGTATGTTTATTATCTCTTTTTAAAAAGGTAGCAGGCGCTACTCTCCAGAAAGAACACAGCATGATACCCTGTTCTGAGATGAGAGTTTCCAGCACACGCTTTTTGCTCACTCTACTTTTCACAGATGGGAAATATCCATTTGCATATCAGTCTTTGTCCCGCCCACATGGGCAGCCAGCACCGAAATGCTATGGCAATTCCTCTCTGAACAAGAGTACCACCAGCAACCCCATACACGTGTTTCAGCCTTGTTGGGCCTCATCAGTGAGGTGAAGCTGTGCCTCTCTGAGCACAGTGAGCAGGGAGTCCATGTTTGGTTGCCCCCAGGTAACTCAGGGTGACCAGCCCCAAGTGCCTTGCAAATATTTTTAAAAAGGTAGCAGGCGCTCCTCTCCAGAAATAACTCAGCATGATAACCTGTTCTGAGATGAGAGTTTGCGGCACACGCTTTTTGCTCACTGTACCTTTCACAGATGGGAAATATCCATTTGCATATCAGTCTTTGTCCGACCCACATGGGCAGTCCAGCACCGAAATGCTATCGGAACTCATCTCTGAACAAGAGTACCACCAGCAACCCCATACACGTGTTTCAGCCTTGTTGGGCCTCATCAGTGAGGTGAAGCTGTGCCTCTCTGAGCACAGTGAGCAGGGAGTCCATGTCTGGTTGCCCCCAGGTAGCTCAGGGTGACCAACCCCAAGTTCCTTGCAAATATTTTTAGAAAGGTAGCAGGTACTCCTCTCCAGAAAGAACACAGCATGATAACCTTTTCTGAGATGAGAGTTTGCAGCACACACGCTTTGCTCACTGTACCTTTCACAGATGGGAAATATCCATTTGCATATCAGTCTTTGTCCCACCCACATGGGCAGTCCAGCACCGAAATGCTATGGCAATTCCTCTCTGAACAAGAGTACCACCAGCAATCCCATACACGTGTTTCAGCCTTGTTGGGCCTCATCAGTGAGGTCAAGCTGTGCCTATCTGAGCACAGTGAGCAGGGAGTCCATGTCTGGTTGCCCTCAGGTAACTCAAGGTGACTAACCCCAAGTTCCTTGCAAATATTTTTAAAAAGGTAGTAGGGGCTCCTCTCCAGAAAGAACACAGCATGATAACCTGTTCTGAGATGAGAGTTTGCAGCACACGCTTTTTGCTCACTGTACCTTTCACAGATGGGAAATATCCATTTGCATATCAGTCTTTGTACCGCCCACATGGGCAGTCCAGCACCGAAATGCTATGGCAATTCCTCTCTGAACAAGAGTACCACCAGCAACCCCATACACGTGTTTCAGCCTTGTTGGGCCTCATCAGTGAGGTGAAGCTGTGCCTCTCTGAGCACAGTGAGCAGGGAGTCCATGTCTGGTTGCCCCCAGGTAACTCAGGGTGACCAACCCCAATTTCCTTGCAAATATTTTTAAAAAGGTAGCAGGCGCTCCTCTCCAGAAAGAACACAGCATGATAACCTGTTCTGAGATGAGAGTTTGCAGCACGTGCTTTTTGCTCACTGTACCTTTCACAGATGGGAAATATCCATTTGCATATCAGTCTTTGTCCCACCCACATGGGCAGTCCAGCACCGAAATGCTATGGCAATTCCTCTCTGAACAAGAGTACCACCAGCAACCCCATACACATGTTTCAGCTTTGTTGGGCCTCATCAGTGAGGTGAAGCTGTGCCTCTCTGAGCACAGTGAGCATGGAGTCCACATCTGGTTGCCCCCAGGTAACTCAGGGTGACCAACCCCAAGTTCCTTGCAAATATTTTTAAAAAGGTAGCAGGTGCTCCTCTCCAGAAAGAACACAGCATGATGACCTGTTCTGAGATGAGAGTTTGCAGCACACGCTTTTTGCTCACTGTACAGTATCTATACTGTACATGTGCTTGTTGCAATTCATGGCGTAGATGGTGTGTTCAACAGTTTGCCTGTGAAAGACGGACTGATGGTGTGATTTGTGTTGTACGTCTCTGACATGGTCCAGTCATGTCATGCCTGAAGAGACACACACAGATAATTTTAAAGCATTAATCATGTGTTTCATGCCCTTTCTGCAGGGGGATGAGCCTCCAGACCACCTTTGCCAGCAGACATGGGCCATTGGACGTCTGGAAGCTGGACACGTTTGGTGGTGCCGACATGCGCATGTGTGCGCAGGCAGAGGCTCAGGGATTGCGCTCATACATCCGAAAACAGCTGACGTATTTCAAGGGACTCCAGGCAAGGTGAGCAGGACAGGGGGGCCACAACGCAGCAGATCTTCCACCTGGCCAGTTGCACATGCATGATTAGTAGCAGCACTGATGGTGAGCTTGGACAAATATTGGTGTTGAAGCGCACAATACAGCTGAGATGCGTTGGTGGACTAATGGCTAGTTGATGGGAAAGTTGTCTGGGGCACCTGCAGGGCCAGTGGTACATACCCTCGGGTCCACCATGGTCCATTGAGGCACTTGTATTAGCCATGTAGCATTCCGAGACATGGAAAGAAGCAGCTCACAGGGACAGACAGCAAGGGACAGACTCGTGTGCAGTGCATTTCATTACCATGTAGAATTTGACACATGCACTACCTACTTTATTTTGGTCGTGGTGGAACACGACTTGTTCTGAAGTCATTCCTTGCTATATGTGTCTGGCTGCTTACCCATGCATGTTGCGTGATTCGTGACACATTTGTCTTCCATTTGCAATGCACCCAGCGGCGCATGACTTACTGCATTGACTGTGTATGAACCATCACAGGGGTAATGTTACGTATGGGTACGAAGCATCCACACCAGATTGTTTGTTTGTAGAGTATTTTGTTACTTTGGGGCATATATGGTGGTGTGTTTGTGTGATACAGGCACGCACAGATTAGTAACTGTGGCTCTCTTTGCAGCATTAAACTGCTCCTGTTACCGGATCTGAGAGTGCGCAGGCAGGAGGCCAGCACTCACCCCATAGATAAGTTTCTGTTTGTCTTCCATTTGTGCAATTTGTTACTATGTGCATGATGATTAGGTTTGGTGTACTTGTGTATGTGTTAATGTGAGTAGCACAGTTTTGTGCATTTCTTACTTTCCCATGTGAATCCTACTCCCCTCTCCTGCCCCTCATTCCGGTTATCCAGTATAGCAATGCCTGTCCTGACTGCATATCCCTGACCATCCTTCCCCACCAGGGTCTCAGAGGCCGTGTGAGTTTGACCTTGCAGGCACCCAGCCACGGTGGGGGTGGTTGGTTCGTGCCATTCCTGCACCTGTACACGGGAGCAGTGACAGTAGACATCAGTTTGTGGTGCATTATTCTGAGTTATGTACCACACATGGTACACATCCTGTTGTGACATTGTTTGTTTGTTTGTTTATTTATTTGTAATGCACGCCAGACCCAAGGGTAACCGGGCGCAGAGAAGAGAATATGCAAAGCTTACAATATTACATAGAATTACAGTGTTACAAAGAATTACAATGTTACATAGAGTTACACTGTTACATAATTTACAGTGATAAAGAGAAGGTATGTACAGACTTAGCAGGGAGGCATTGCTATAAAGCGAGGCAGTCAGTTGTATACAGTGTTACTAAAATTATTTACAATTGTGGTATATCTCTGATAATACATATATACATTCCGATAAAGTAGCATAACACAAGTTTCTATCAGTACCTTAAATATTTTTGTCATTGAGGTGTTTGGTAAGATTCATTCTAAAGTGTAAGAAGGGTTGGTCTGTTCTCAAGTTGTGTGGCAGGGCATTCCACCATTTAGTGGCTAGCACAGGGAAACTGGTGCCGCCAATTTTAGCAAGTTTAAATCTAGGAATAACCAAGCAGTTGGAGTTAGGGGTTCTTGTCGGTCTGCTGGAGATTTTTCTTTTTATTTTGTCCATCAGGTAGCTAGGAGCAGCGTTGTTGAGGGCTTTGTGCGTCAAGAAGAGCATTTTTAGATGGATTTTATTGTCGGTGGAGAGCCATTTGTATTGGTGTCTGATAGAGGAGAGATGTTCCCTTTTACTTAAGCCTAGAGCAGCTGTGAGGGCATTATTTTGTAAGATTTGTAGCCTTTTGGTGATAGTTTTGTTAGCACCACTGTAAAGGGCATTACAATAATCAAGTCGGGATAATATTAAGGCTCTCGCTAGGATCATACAGCTATCGTTAGATAGGAAGGGTTTGCCTACTCTTATTAATTTACAGGTATAAGCTGTAGTGGAAGCTAAGGAGTTAACTTGTTTTTTGTTTTTTGTTTTTTTATAAAATATTTTATTGTTTTATAGATACAAACAAAACACAACAAAGGTAAATAATTAACACTTAGTCACTACATTTAAACACGCAGGTATACACTTCTTCCTGGCATCTGGCTCATCTTCGCATATATTGTAAAGTTGTTACATCTAATAGTCCTTGAGTTTGTTTCGATCGCTTGTATCAGTTCACTTCTCGGCGTTCAGTGTCTCTATGGCTCTTCTTTGTTTGGCTTCAGTTGTCCTCCCACCTTTGCCATATCTTGGCCGCTTTCTCTGGGCATCCCCTTGTGGTGTAGACTCTCGCTTCCATTGGCACACACATGTCTACATCCATTACCCATTTGACATACTGTGGTGGTGTGGCTGAGCCCCACAATTGAGCTATATTTCTTTTGGCAAGACTTGTAGTTGTTGCAAACATGAGTTTTTCAAATCTTGATAGTTCTATATCCTCATCTATTCCCAGTATTAGGAGTTTGGGGTCCATCAGTATTTCGCGGCCAAGTAATGTTGATAGTCTATCGCAGCATTGTTGCCAAAAGACTTGTATCTGCGGACATTCCCATAAAATGTGGAAGAAGGTTCCTCTCGGGTGATGGCATCTTAAACAGTTAGGGTCCGTCGCCCTTCCCCATTGGTGCAAAGCCTCTCTGGGATAGTAGATCCTATGTAGGATTTTTAGCTGGATCAGCCTAATTCTGGCTGAGATTGCTGATTCTCGGGGGTACATAAGAGCCACTGTCCAGTCCTCTGCTTGTATTTGACCCACATATCTTTCCCATTTCTCTTTAAGTTCTATGAGCTCCTTCGTGGCAAACGAGTTGATGGCATTGTACATTGTAGATGTACTTTGTGTTCAATTTGTTCCATCACTATGTTTCTCTCGATCGGGGTGCACTCTGGCACATTTGGGAGGTCTGTTTCACTTGCAGTGAGTGCGTGTCTTATCTGCAGGTAGTGGAAGTGCTCTGTGATGGGAAGGTTGAATTCATCTGTCAGAACTTGGAATGTCTTGATTTCTCCATCCCGTACCATGTCTCCTCCCAGGCTACCCACTTGGGAATTTCTTTAAGTTCTGGGAGATGTTTATTACACCACAGGGGTTGTTTCAACGTGACTTTCCCTTCCCATCCCAGGTATCTATGTGCATCTATCCAAATCTGCGTTCTGTAAGCAGTCATTGTGGGCGTGGCTTGTCGTGTTTTCTTTTGATAGAGGCTTTCTAGCGGGGTGATCCCATGATCCGTCTGGGTGTCTGCTCTGTTGTGCGGCATCATTGGATTGATATGCAGGATATCATTCACCACTGACATTTGTGCTGCCCAGTAGTACATCTGCAGGTGTGGAAGCCCGATTCCTCCCTCCCATATTTAGCGCTGTAGGGTGTTTAGTGCAATTCGGGGGTGCCCCCCTCCCCACAGCAGTTTCCTAAGTGATTCATCTATTTTGCGGAATTCTATTTTAGGTATGTATAGTGGTGCATTCTGCAGGACGTATAAAAACCGGGGGAGGGCCAACATCTTGAATAAGGCAGCTCTCCCTAGCAGGGTGAGCGGAAGGGTCATCCGGTGCCTTACATCATTTACGAATCTATCCCTCAATGGATACAGGCTTTTTTCTATATATTGTGTTAGGTCTGTTGTGATTTGTATCCCAAGATATCGGAACTGCTCTTTCTCGGTCTTAAATAGGCAATTATCTAGGGTCGCTGCATCGGGTCCCTTAATCGGAAACAGCAGGGATTTATCATAGTTTACCTTTAACCCGCTAAAATTCCCATATGTGTTTAGTATATTCGTGACAATGGGACAGGAGACTGCTGGGTCACTTAGGTAGATTAGGAGGTTGTCTGCATATAAGGACACATTGTCCTCCCAGTTCTGTGCCTATTGGAACCCCCTCCAATCCATGGACTCTCTTAGCATTATTGCTAGTGGTTCAATTGCGAGTGCAAATAACATCACAAAGAGGGGACATCCCTGTCTGGTACCCTTCCCAAGTGCTATGGTGCGTGAGGGCCAGCCATTGACTCTAATTTCTGCTATCGGGGCATTGTATAGGAGTTTAACCCAGTTTGTGAATTGCTCTCCAAATCCCATTCTGCACATAATGAGCCACAGGGCCTCCCAATGGACCGAATCAAAGGCCTTCTCGAAGTCGATAGTAAGCAATGCTAGTGGGTCCTGTAGAGTGGGTGATCTTTGAATGGCATAGTGAGGTCTGTGAATATTCATTCGCGTGGATATTTGTGGCATGAAGCCGCATTGGTCCGGGTGGACCAGGGAGGGTATCACTGTTTGCAATCTGTTGGCCAGTATTTTTGCCACTATTTTGGCTTCGGTGTTGATGAGAGAGATTGGACGGTATGAGCTGCATGCATCTGGAGGTTTGTCTTCCTTGTGTATCACTACTATGTTGGCTTTCCTTAGGTCCGGTGGTAGGATGCCTTTCCACTTTGCCTGTAAGAACATTTTGAGCATGTGTGGAGCCACTTCTCCGGTGCCAATTTTCTTCCATATTTCCACTGGAAGGCCATTGGGCCCCCGGGATTTTCCCATTCTGGAGCTGGGAGATGGCTGTCGTCGGTTCCTCCTCTGTTATTACGGCTTAAAGATTCAGCCTCTGGGTTTCGTTTAGTGCTGGGATGGTCATTGTGTCCAATATGCTGGGGTCCAGCGGGGTCATCGGCGAGGCATATAGTTTTTCATAGTAGGTTGCAAAGGCCTCCGCGATGCCTGAGTCCGCTGAGACCCATTCAGTGTTTGTGATGCCTATCCGACACACCTGGAGGTGGCTGTCCTCTCTCTTTTCCAACCATGCCAGCATCTTGCTGGCTTTGTCTCCTGTTTCATATATCCTTGCACGCATAGTTCTGTGCGGCTGTTTTGCGCATGTTAACGCACGTTGTATAGTTTCTTTTGTGGCAGTTGTAGAGATGTGTTGTCTTCCTCCGTTCCGGAACTTATGAAGCTCTCCTCAGCACGCTTCACCTCTGCTTCTGCTTCTGCCACTTCTCGCTGGTGTGATTTTTTGTGTGCTGAAGTCCAGCTCAGAATTTCACCCCTTAGAGTTGCCTTATATGCTTCCCATACTATTTCTGCATCATCCACGGAATCCTCATTTAATTCAAAGTACATTGCGGTTGCTTCTTGGATTTTCTCTGTTAGTTCCGAGAATCCTAGATAGTATGCATTCAATCGCCACTTCGGTGGAGGTTGGGTTCTTTCTGTCTCGAGCAGCATCGTGAGTGGGGAGTGATCCGATATTCCTCTGGGCTGCAGAGTTGCCTCAATTACTTTGTGTATATTTTCACCGGGGAGGAAGAAGTAGTCAATCCTGGAAATCGACCCGTGTGCACCCGAGTGGAAAGAGAATTGTCTCTCCCCTGGATGGAGGTCCTCCATGCATCTTTCAGGCCGTGTGCTGATGCAAAACTAACCAGCTTGGTCGGCAGTGTCGGATTTCTTCCTCTTTGATGTGTGCGATCTTCACTAATGCTCATCACTTCATTGAAGTCTCCGCCCACCACCAGTGTGTCCGTTGGGTTGTTTGCTATTATCGGCGTGATTTCCTCAATTAGAGGCGTCATTAGTGCTGGGGGTGAATAGATCGCCATGGTAGCTATGGTTTGGTTCCATAGTGTGCCTTGCACAAACACAAATCTGCCCCCCGGATCTTGGATTACCTTTGTTATGTCTATCGGGGTTCTTTTGTTTATCGATATTAACACTCCCCTCGAGCCCATGGACAAGCCTGCGTGGACTGCTGTTCTATACTTGGTTCTCTTGAAGAATTGGCAGTTCGTGCACGCCAGGTGAATTTCGGTAAGCATCACTATATCCGGATCATGCCGGTTTATAAATTGTGTTACTAGCCTTCTCTTTATACTGTTTCCCAGGCCATTCATGTTCCTTGTCATGAAGGCAAGCTTTTTTTCCCTATTTGCGGCTGTAGCCATTGTTCACTGGGTTCATTGCCGTATGCGGATGATTGACTCTTGCGATCTTCATGTATGTCATGCTCGAAGTGGCCTTGATGGGCCAGGTGTTATTTGGATACCTGTGTAACTCCCAGTTCCCCCTCCCCATACTCCTTCCCCAACTGAAGCATCTGTCGCCCATTGAACAAAACATTTATCTACTCTAACTAATTTTAAGTGCTTAGGTCTCTTTGGTTTGAGAATACCTCCATATGCACTTGCTGCTGTGGGGGATCGTGCCGTGCTGGTCTGTGGGCCGCCAGCATTTAGTTTCCAGATGCTGTTTGTGTTGGGCAAGTTACGTTTCATGTGTGCCATGTGCTCTGTCGTCTTTCATCTATCGTTGCAGTTATTCATCTTCTCTCTGGGGCATCTCTTCCTGTTCTTGATGGTCTGGTCTATCTGGTGGTTAATTTCAGCGTGGCCTGCTCCTGCTTGTTTCTTGTCGTTTGTGTGGATTCCATTCCCCCTTCAGGTTTGTTTCACCACAGGTCCATGCTTCTTTGGGGTCAGTGAAGTGTATTGTGGTGCCATTATGATATATCTTCAATTGCGCAGGGAACAGGAGGCCATATTTTACGTTCAGTGTCTGTAGGCGCTTTTTGAGGGGGTCAAAGGACTGCCTCATCTTCTGCACTTCCCTAGTGAAGTCTGGAAAGAAGCCAATCCTGGAGCCATTGTATGTTATCTCTCCTTTTGTCCTAGCCGTCTGCAGCACTGCATCCCGATCTCTGTAGTTAAGGATCTTCGCTACTACAGTTCTCGGTTGTTTTCCAGGTATCGGCCTGCCTGTTGGGACTCGATGTGCTCTTTCTATTGAGAACAGTGTCGACAGGGTCTTGGGAGCAAATAGCCCGACAAGCCATTGTTCCAGGAAGAGTTCCATGCTCTCTCCTTCAGCTTTTTTCGGGCAGCCCAAGTATGCAGATGTTATTTCTTCTTGACCTGCCCTCTCCCTCCTCCACCCTGCTCTCCAGTACCTTAATACGTTCTAGCGCTCTGTTCATTTGCTGGCCCATACTTCTCAGCTCGTCTTCCGGGACCGATATGCGGGTTTCGGCCTCTCCGGTGCGAGTTGAGAGTTTCTGAAGATCATGCCGCAACAGGGATCTCTGTAGAGATGCCATCCATTTTGACTTCCATGGAAGTCCGTGAATTGGCAATGGCGGCCATCACATCCCTCAGGGAGAGGGTTTCTTCAGGATTTTGTGTGCCTTCCGGTCTATTTGGTTCCGTTGGCGAGGCAGGGTAGCAGTTGTGAATTGCTCCATAGTGCTCTGGTTGCCCACCTTTTTTGTTGTCATCTTATCCTTGCCCATTATGGCAGCTGTTTGCCGGCTTATTATTGCGTAGGATGCAGACTTTAGTGTTCCGTTTCATTTTATGGGATGGTCCGTTCGGTGCTAATTGTATTTGCTGGGAGATTGCTATCTCAGACGTGTGATGCACTGTGTGGCTCCTTATTCGTTATGTTTGTGCGCTTCACCACCAGTGGGTGTCTTCGGTTGCTGGGCTGGTTATGGGATCTCAGCTTCCTTTTACCCCTGTGCTGCAGTCACACGCGTTGCCTGGGAATGTCTCAGTCAGTCACACTGGGTGTGGGGGCCTATTCCCTTCCCATGTAGCCAGTTCCAGAGTCTATTTAGCCTCCCGTGTCTTACTCTGCAGTCTTTTGGTTCCGTTCCTCTCAGGGTGCTGTTTGCTTTAATGGCAGTTCGTTTCGATTTATTGGCTGCGCTTTTACCCCTCTCGCCGTTCTGGCAGTCTATCTCAGTCAGTCACTTTCAGTGCAGCGCCGTGCCCCCACCCTCCCCTCTCCTTACCGGCGTGACTTGCAGGATATCTTCGGGCGCTTAACGATAAATGGAGTGCCCGTGAGTGTTCATTTCAGATCAGGAGGTAGTGACGCTGTGACGTGGTTCACCCGCGCTCGAGGCTGCAATCTCCTGAGTCCTCTCCGCTCCCAGTCTCCTGTTCCAGTCGCCGAGCGGGGAAACCAGAGCTCACTCGCTCGCATCCGTGGTGGGTCTGCTGGGTCTCTGGCCAGGGGTCCCCTGTCCTCGCATGGCCTCATCCGCCCCTGCTGCTTCCATCTTGGATAGTGATGAGGCAAGTAATTGACAGGGGCTCATGCGCGCCTCGCTCCGCTGGGCTCCCAGCGGTTCTCTGACACAGCTCTCTATCCGCCTCCGGGGTAATCAGTCCGTCGTGACAGTTCCTTTCTCCTAGCGCTCGGTGGCCATCTTGGATTCTCCTCAGCGCTGGCGTCGATATTTTCCTCACAGATTTTCTCGGGATCTTGTTAGTGCAATGTTTCGCAGCTTCAGGAGGTCATAGCTGCAGTTGTCAGCTCTCATTTGATGCAACTGCACGGCTCCTCTTTAGCAGCTATCCGCAGGATTTTGAAGGATTCTGCCGGCGGCCCGGGAGCTCAAAAGGATCACGACTCCATTTTGAGCCCTTTGGCCACGCCCCCCAGGAGTTAACTTGTTTGGTGAAAGACATGGTGGAATCGAGATAGAAACCAAGTGTTTTTACTTCTCTCGAAACCTTAATGCTATTGCCACCTATATTAAACATGGAGTAGTCCTTGCCTAACTTGTTGATATAGGCCTGAGTGCCCAGGATGATCAGCTCGGTCTTATCATCATTCAGGCATAGGCCATGGGATGCCATCCATGCCTGAATAATGAGGTACACCCTATTCACCAACTCCCTGTCCTTGCTGTGATCCCCAGAAAGTGTGAGGAGAATCTGTGAATCATCTGCATAGTTAGTGTAGGTGATACCTAGAAGGTCCAGATCATCGAAGAGGGGTTTGGTGAATATATTGTATATGGTCGGTGAGACACAAGAGCCTTGAGGCACTCCGCACATGATTGGTGAAGGGTCGGCAGCTGCCGAAGGGGAGAAGACTCTCATTGTTCTCTCGCTCAAAAAGGATTCAATCCATTTAGTGGCATGGGTGGAGAAGTGTGCATCAGTGTCCAAGTGTTTGCAGAGGACCTTGTGGTCCACTAGTTCGAAAGCAGCTGAGAAATCAAGTAGAAGGAGGAGTGCTGTCTTACCTTGATCTCTCAGTTCATCTATTTGGGTCTTTAAATCAATGAGGGCAGTTTCAGTTCCCTGGAGTGGACGGAAACCAGATTGTCTAGCTCCCAATAGATTATGTAGCTCAAGGTGTCTTTGGATTTGTGTATAGGCAACCTTGTCTAGTATTTTCAGCAAGAAAGGTACCAGAGTAATGGGCCGATAGTTGGTGGGGATGAGGGGATCTAGACTCTGCATCTTGAGAAGCGGGAGCACCCATGATTGTTTAAGGTTAGCCGGGATGTTATCTGTGGCGAAGGAGGTGTTTATCAGTTTGGTAATGAACGGTGAGAGGTCTCTGGCGGCGTCTTTTATTAGTTGTGCTGGACAGATGTCACCTTTGCAATTCGAGGGTTTGAGGGAAAGGATGGGTTTCTCTACCTCTAAGGTGGTAGTTTTAGTGAAAGAGAATTCGTTGGTAGGGTCATTGGTGGTGTCGTTAAGTGGCGGCTTATTTGGGAGGTTTAAGGATTCTTTTTTTAGTTGGATTTTGTTTTGCAGCGAGGTAATTTTATTAGCTAGGGCGGTTTGGATATCTGTACACCCGGTCTGGTCCTTAATACAGGTATCTGGTGTGGCAATGGGAGACTCAAGTCCTTTCAGGATGGAGAAGCATTCCTTCATGCCTGAGTTGGAGTTGGCAATACGAACATTGTAAGCGTTACGCTTTGCTAGGCAGATTTCATTTTTGTAGTGCCGGGAGATGTTAGTTAGGTTAACTTTGCTCTCCTCGGTTGGACATAGTTTTCAGTCTGTTTTGTATTTTCTTTTGGTTAAACGCAGGGCCTTAAGTTCTGGCGTGAACCAATTGTTTAAATGTGCCATGGGTTTGCTTGTTCGCATTTTGAGTGTGGCGACTTTGTCCATAGTGGTACGCATAATGTTGTATTCGTTGACCAATGTGCTAGGGTCAAGGTTATCTGGCAGTGCATTTAAGGTTGGAAGGACCGAAGGAATAATATTATCCACTGTAATATTCTTTTTGTTTCTTGTGGGGCAGGGTGGAGCCACCTGTAGGACTGGAATGGGAGGTTTCATAGTTAGTAGGTTAAAGGACACCAGGGAGTGGTCGGTCCAGGATAGGGGCGCAATAGAGGAGACTATGGCTGAGCAGTTGGAATCAGCGATCCAGTCAAGTATTTTACCCTTCACATGGGTAGGGGTGTTAACTTTTTGGGTTAGTCCTAAGGTGTTAAGGGTATTGGCTATAGTTGATGCATGAGCATCTGCTTGATCATTGAAGCCAAGGTTAAAGTCCCCTAGTACCAGCAATTGTGAGGTAGTTTTGGTATTGTTGGACAGAAGGCTATGCAAATCCTCCTCGAAGGTTCCAAGTGGACCCGGAGGTCTGTAAATTAGATGAATAAATAGAGTTTGGGTGTTGTTTATGGGGATTTTTGCAGTGAGAGTTTCACACGCTTGCATGGTTGTGGCAGGGGCTAGTCGTAATGATAGGTTTGTTTTGGATATAATGGCGATTCCACCTCCACGGGAGCCTTCTCGGTCCTGCCTGGATATGGTGTAACCGTCAGGAATGACCAACATGAGTGAAGGACCTGCCGTACTGTGTAGCCAGGTCTCGGTTATAGCAATGAAGTCTGGATTGGTTCCTATAATTAGGTGAGCTAGGTCAATGGCGTGTGCCACTAGGGATCTTACATTAAGCAGTGCTCCCTTAAAGGAATGTCCTTCAGGGTCCATTTTAGTTGGAGCCGAATTTGATGAATTAGTATTTATCTCGAGCTTGAAAGTTTGGGTATTTATGTTCGCTTTTACTGTGCTACCTTGGTTGTTACGTCATTGTGGTAGTACTTGGGCTTTGTGACGTAGTGCTACTTCAAGTCATCTACTGGAGGCTGTTCTGGTTTGTTTTGCTGCCTGCAGGCTTTTTGCTTGGCTTCTGTGTTGGCCTGCTTTGAGTTCTCTTTGATGTGGTGTGTTTTTGCAAGTCAGGGTGGCCTCTGAGGGTGCTGGACACTTTTTGCACACAAGGTGGGAGATGGTGACAAAGGGGAAGGGTGATCCTGTGGCCAGGTGAACTTCAACGATGAAGGCTAGATAACGCAGGTGCAGTTGTTCAGCGGGTCATGGTGATTTGTGAGGGAGAGGGGTGTTTTGTTGCTGACAGTTGCCTTGCCCTACAGTGTGATGCACACCCTGACATTGTAATTGCAGTATCCTATGTACATGATGTATTCTGCTGATCAATGCCTGTTCATGTGTTGTGTTTACCTTTCAGCTGTGAGGGAATAGTTGTGGCTTGACATGCTGGGGTGTACATATGGTGAAAGTTCACATGTGATGTGTAGAGGAAACTGATGGTCACTTGATTGCACATGCATAACTTGAGTGCATGTCCCTACTGACCCACACACTCGGTCTATGATACACTACATGTACAACCACCCTTCCATGTCCACATGTACACTCTGTTTGCCTTCTGGTGCCCACTGTGTCCCTGCAGCACATGATCTATGACCAATTGTGGATCGTGTACATGCGTAATTTGCTTTTTGATGTAGTTTGTCGCTTGGATGTGATGCTCAGGTGTTAGGCAGAAACCTGTGCAGTTCCCTTTGGGAACACGGCAAAAGATTTAGGACTACAGGTGTTAGCAGTAAACCCACTTGGTAGCAGTCTGTACCACCCAGATTTACCTGGTAGCTGTGGCTGAGCAGTCAGACTTCCCTCAAGAAGAGTTAGGCAGTATGCAAAGTATACACAATAGGCACCCAGATACAATAGCACAAGCAAACACTGACCAGAGCTTTGGTATCAAAGTATATAATTATTTATTTAAACACACACGGTTTGAAACACTCCAGCACTCTTATTTGTAAAACACTCTAAACACAGTTACCATTATGATATATACAACCCTTATTCCTTATCAGACAAGTCTTAGTTAACACCACTTATTTCAAGACAGAGGTGAGCGCTTAACTATAGATGGCACTCCAATAAGTTCATGAAAAAGGGGAGGGAAAAAGGCAGAATATGTGAAGATACACCACTCTAAGATTTAGGAAAACTTTTAGCAAGGCAGAAGAACAAAAGTCACTGGTGAGCCAAAGTCCATAGGCTGGGCCCACTCTTAGAGAGAGCAGAGCACAAAATCGCCCAAGATCACACAGTTACCCTAGGCTTTGAAAGTCTTGCAGAGAGTTGAAAAAGAGTTTAGAGAGGCTCAGAAAAGTTTAGCCAGGGTGTCCCAGGCTAACCCAGGTTCGAAAGCCGGGGGCTAAATCTACCCCGTACAGTCGGTGGCAAGGGAAGCCAGGTGGAACATGGTACCTCAAGTGGGAAGGATCCTCCAGCGGTGGCAGTTGTTCCTGGCAGCGGGTGCAAGTCTCGGCGTCGTCCAGAGGAAGAGAAGATCTCGACTTGGAGGAAAGATGAAGGTCGTTGCACTGCCAGGGAAGAAACCAGCCGTGGAGTTTTCCGGTTAACGGTATTACCCTTTATTTCGCGGTCGTGGTAAAACATGGTATACCGGTTGCTGGGGTGCTTGGCACAGGCAAGGCGGCAATGAGATGCATCGGGAAGGCGAAAAGACGGTGAAACTGGTTATCCCCACCAGTCAAAGGAAGAAGACTCTCCGGCGGGAGATCTCCTCTGTCGTTGGGAAAAGTGGTGAGACGGTCCAGCAGGGCTCCACCGGTGGTGTCGTCGTGGCAGGTCGGCTCAGCTTCTCCCTCGTCGGATTCTTAGGTCCTGTGGCGACTTCTGAAGTTCCAGTCCCCAAAGCCCTGCTTTTATGCAGAAAACTCCCATTCCCTCAGCCTAGCTGTCACTCAAACATGCTAAGTGGTGAGCCGACCGGCTCACCACTTGGGCTAATCAGGACGGAGTGCGACTTGAGTTGCTTAGGCAACTCAGTCCAGGGTGCCTAAATCCCCCTCCACCCCTCCTAGGTTTCCCAGACAGAGTGGCACCACTTTGGAGGGCTTCTGTGGAGAAGCCCACCAAAAAGTATAACAAAGGGCTCGACTTGGGTTGGAGTCACAGAAGAGAACACAAACGCCATTTTAGAACCGAGTTTTGGCAAAAAATACCAACCGGAGAATTAATAATAAATAAATAAACTGGCGGTATGTTCGAGGCTATCGTAATTAAATAAATCAAAGATATTAGCCTCGAACAATGGGAAAATCCCATAGAGAAATATTCACGGTTGAATATAAAAAGTAGTATCCACTGCCACCAGCCAAAACTCGATCAGGGGGACGGAGACGTGCCCCCTCGACTAACAGACCCTGGGGCAATCGAATTGCCCCGGCCAGTACATCCACAATATGATGATTTGTACTGGTTCTGTTCAGAATTCAAGACTAGTAAAGTCAATGGTGACTTTACATGCCCTGGGAGACAGTAGTCAGTCCCAGGGTATGGAGTCTATACTGGGGGGTCACTATGAAACCCCTGTGTTACTGCAGTGAGGGTGCTGTGTAACACACATCACAAAAACACATGAAGCCCCATGGAGTAAAAGACCCCATAGCCCATTAAACACATCTAGAGTCAAAGGAACACACTCAAATCATGTCCAAGAGTGAGGGTAAAAGAGTCTCACTCTTGGCAGGAGAAAAAAATAAACCCCAAAAAATCCAGCAAAGCTGCTGGGGGACTCACTAGGTTAGGAAATTCAGCCTAAACAGAGAATTCTCCCTAACACTCGCCCCCCCCCACAGACTAAGTGACAGGAGGATTTAATCCACTCCTGGATCAACCTCATACCTCTAGGCGATGACATACATCCGAGAGAGTCCGTCAGCATTTTGATGGTGACACCCTGACCTGTGCTCAATGGTGAAATCAAACCCTTGCAGTCAGATTGACCATCTCAATAGTTTTGGATTTTCTCCCTTCATTTGCATTAACCATCTCAAGGTTTGGTGGTCAGTCTTAATGACAAAAGTAGAACCATACAAGTATGGCCTAAACTTCTTCAGTGCCCACACAATAGCAAAGCATTCTCTTTCGATTGTTGCCCACCTTGTCTCAGGATCCTTCAGCTTACGGCTTATGAAGCAAATGGGGTGCTCCCTACCCTTCTCATCCAGTGGGCTTACAACTGCACCTATACCTACATTGGAAGCATCAGTTTGTACAATGAAAGTTTGGTGGTAGTCAGGAGCTCTCAGTACTGGAGCTTGGCAAAGATTTCTTAAGTCTTTCAAAGGCCTGATTGCACTCCTGTCATGATCTCTGCTTCCAAAAGGTCAGGGTTTTCCCAACTCCCTTGGAAGCAGATCCATAACCCAGGTTCCGAGTGCCAACCAGTCCCAATTGGGACCTTCTGGACCCAGTCCTGGCGCCAGTGGCACCAGGCTCATAAATATGCCCAGTCCCAGCGCTGGAAGCGCCGGGCTCATAATGCTTGGGTGGACTTACCTTCAGCAGACCATGCTGCTTACTTGCCTGCCAGTTGAGCCTCTGATCCTCTTCTGTTTGGAACTACTTTTCCTGTTGGGTGGGGCTGGAGCCACTCCCTAGATTCAGAACACTGGAACTCTTCTGGAAGGCAGGAACTCTTTTCTTACCAGGAACTCTTTTCTTACTTAGGCGTGGCTGTGGAAGGAGACACACCTAAGCACTACAGGAGGCTATTTAAACCACACCCGGTGGATGAATCTTGCTTTGCGTTATTCTGCAACCTCTGCAGCAGAACGCTCATCGTGTCTTCTGCATCCGGTCCTGGGCCTAAGGAAAAAGGCTTACCATCCTGAATCTAGTCTTCAGCAACACCTATAAAGACAAGAAAGAACAGGTTAGCATTCCGGCATCTGAAAGGCAAAGGCTTACCATCCTGAATCCAGTCTTCAGCAACACCTATAAAGACAAGAAAGAACAGGTTAGCATTCCGGCATCTGAAAGGCAAAGGCTTACCTACTCTTCGTGCGCTCCGGAGGTCTTCACACTGCATTCCGGCATCTGAAAGACAAAAGTTTACCAACTCTTCGCACGCTCCGGAGGCCTTCGGCGCTGCATCCCGCATCTGAAAGACAAAACAAGGTGCGTTTAAAGACATTGGGGAACTTTAATACTCACGTGCCATTACTCCTTTCCACATCTAATCCAGTGGGTATTCCGGCACCCTGCAGCCGCTCCGAACTCGTACCTGCAAAATAAAAAGACAGTTAGAGCGCATAGTGAAGCAGGCAACAAGCGCTTACTTACGTGCTTCCAGGCGCTTCTATTCATCACACGGGCTCCATCTTCAACTCACTTCAGCCCGTCATCCGCCATCGCCGGAACCCTGCAAAACAAGAGACATCATTACTAAAGACTTTAAAGACATTTGAATGACTCGAAACTTACTGTTCGTGCAGTAAACGACGGACAGCAGTCCTCTGAAGTCAAGAGGCCTGCGCTACCTATCCAGTGAAGAAACTGGTTACAGCACCCTGCCCCGAGGCAGATGGAGAGCTCGGCATTCACTTACCTAAGGTGAGAGCGTTAACCTTTGAGGGTCTACAGGAGAGGAGAAGAGGAAAGAGATAGGGACACCCCAATAACCCCAGTTCATTAACCCCATATTTTCTATCTGCAGACATCTTACTCTACACGTCAGGCATACAGTGCACAGAGGTCCAGCCCAAAGAGCCAACCGGGTGCTACACATCACCTTTGAAGATACGGTAGTCGCCCAGTGTCACGACTCGCTCCCTTCGCTCCCGTTCCCACCACTTGGGGGCATGATTTGGGGTTTATTCCCTACTGGACCTTTCCTCCGAACCTTATGCTACAGTGCTGTGATGAATTGGGAGCGCTAAATCCCTATTTTTCAAGCTACTTCCCTTCCGGATCCATTCCAGGTTTTTGGCAGCCAGCATGCTTCTTTAACCAAATGACTATGCTTCCCAGTATGCCTGGCCCACTGCTCCACCTCCACCCTTGCAGGACAAGGTTGGGTGGAGGATAGGTAATAGCTGTGGCTGCAGGTGCAGCAATCAGCACACCTGAGGCGTGTGCTCGTTAAGCAGCTTTAAAAGCCTCAGTCTTACTTCAGTCCAGCGCTGGTCATCGTTTGCAGTGTTCCTGTTGTGACTAGTCCCTTGTTCCTTGTTCCTTGCCTTTGTACCTAGTTCCTGGTTCCTGTTTTCTTGTTCCTCCGCCCTGAATCTCGGATTCATGCGCTAATTGATTTCTGCTCCCTTGATTACCTTTTTGTCTTCCTCTGTTTGCAGGCAGCATTTCTCAGTGCTTTCCCCTTTTAGATGCAGCCCAGTTTGTCTGTGTTCTATATTTCTTTGACTCTGTCCTTTGCTGCTGTAAACCCGTATGCCTTAGCCTTCCTCTTAGATTAGCTTCCTGTCTTTTCCTTGGAGGGGTAGGGAGAAGTTTGCATTGGTTATTTCGTTTTTTCCCTGCTCCTGATCCTTACTTTCTATTGGGATCCATTCCATGTTTTCCATTGCACTTCTGCATTTATTTTCCCATTTGATTATTAGGTGTGGTGTGCGGTTGTAGCTAGCTCCTGTGTGAATGCTTATGTTTTCCTCACTAATTTGTAATCACTATTTCAACTTAGGTATTTAGTTTTCCTCCCATTGCTGTTCTAGCCTTTCTGGGTCCCAGTTTCATCAACAGGATTCGTGGGCTAGCTGACATTCAAGAGGTTTATCTCGTCCTCGTGAGTACAGTTCTTTAGTTCCCTTATTTAATACCATCAAGAGTGTTAGTTCACAGATCCTGTCATTGCTTGCCCTCCACGTGGGTTTAGCGCTGTCAGTACCTGTAACAGCAATAGGGGGTAAGGCGCTTGCCGACTTTCCTCGCGGTCAGGTGCTTACCCCACATCCCTTTTCATATATTGGTTTTGATGTCACACTCTATTTACACTCCTGGGTTCTAGCATACATGAGTCGTTGTTCCTGTGTGCACGTAGTTTAATTCGAAGCTATTCACTGTGTGATTTAGTGCACATTTCCCTTGCCATATTCGCTGCCTTTGTACTCGCCTGACTAATCCTGACACCCAGTCAAGACCGGCGCCTCTGCGAGAATCAGGTGAGCGTTACAACTCCTCATTCCATTTGACCTTTTTAGGGAATTTTGGAGAGGAGATTACATTCAGTGGAGAAGCTATGGTCCCATAGTTCTCAATGAAATTCCTGTAATACCCAGTGAGGCCTAGGAAGGTTCTCACCTGGGTTTGAGTAGTAGGTGTTGTCCAATTTTGCACAGCTTCAATTTTGCTGAGCAAAGGCCTTATTTCTCCACCTCCTACCTCATGCCCAAGGTAGACCACTTTACTTTGACCAATCTGGCATTTACTTGCCTTGATTGTCAAATTGGCCAGCTCACGAGCCTGCAAAACATGTTCTGGGTGGTTTACATGTTCCTCCCAGGAGTGGCTGAAGACTGCAATGTCATCCAAGTATGCCATGCAGAAGTCCTCCATCCCAGCTAGAACTTGATTCACCATCCTTTGGAATGTAGCAGGTGCATTTTTTAATCCAAAAGGCATGACCTTAAACTGGTACAAGCCAACTGGGGTTGAAAATGCAGTTTTCTCCTTGGCATGGTCTGTCAAGGCTATTTGCCAATAGCCTGACGTAAGGTCAAATGTGCTGAGGTACTTGGCTGCACCAAGTTTATCCACCAACTCATCTGTCCTTGACAAAGGGTGGGCATCAGTCTTAGTGACTGCATTCAGAGCTCTATAGTCCACACAGAATCTCAAGTCTTGGGATCCTGCCTTTGGTACTAACACAACTGGGCTAGACCATGGACTAGTAGAGGGCTCTATTACCCCGAGATCAAGCATCTTCTTGACCTCCCCTTTGATATGGGTTCTTACATTTTCTGACATTCTGTATCCTCTGCTTTTGACTGGCAGACAGTCACCAGTGAGATTATCATGCTGTCCCCAAGGGGTCAAGCCTGGAGAACAGGGAGGCAAACTGATTTAACATAGATTTGCACTCCTCTTGTTGCTCAGGTGTCAGATCTGAAGAGAGATTGACTCCTTCAAATTTCTCATCTAAAGGTACACCTCTGAGGAGATCAGGGAGAGATTCACTCTCTTCTTCCTCTGCTGCTGAAGCTAGAAGCAAGGCTCCTACTTCAGGTCTGGAGACGTACGCTTTCAGTTGATTGGTGTGGAAGACTCTAGGAGCTTCCCTGGGTCTGCCCAGATCCACCAGATAGTTGACCTCCCCAAGTTTTCCCACAACTTTCAAGGGTCCCATCCATTTGTCTTGCAAGGCCCTCTGCCTTGTTGGGAGCATAACGAGAACTAGCTGGTCTTGAGTGAACTCAACCATGTTAGCCTTTTGATCATGCCAATGCTTGACCAAAGCTTGTCCAGCTTTCAGGTTATCACAAGCTTCTGTCATCATGTGTGACATTCTCCTCCGGAGACCTATCACATAGTCAGTCACTCTGACTGGCTTGAGGGGAGGAGCACCTTCCAATCCCTCCTTAATCAGGGCCAACGGACCTCTGACTGGATGGCCATAGAGAAGTTCAAAGGGAGAATAACCTACTCCCTCCTGAGGGACTTCTCTATAAGCAAAGAGAAAGCATGGTAGTAGAAGGTCCCACTTTCTTTTCAGGGGTTCCTCTAAAGCACCTATCATGCTCTTCATGGTTCTGTTAAACGTTTCTACCAACTCATTTGTCTGCGGGTGGTATGCGGTTGAGAACTTGTAAGTAACTCCACAGGTTTTACACATATCTTTCATGTAGTGGGACATAAAGTTTGACCCCCTGTCGGATATTACTTCCTTAGGAAACCCAACCCTGGTAAAAATACCAAGGAGAGCCTTAGCCACAGCCAGAGCTGTAAGAGTCCTCATAGGAATTGCCTCAGGGTACCTAGTAGCATGGTCTACTACAACAAGGATAAACCTGTTGCCTGAGGAGGTTGGGGGATCAAGGGGACCAACAATGTCAATCCCTACCCTCTCAAATGGGACTCCCACAACTGGGAGAGGCACTAAAGGTGCCTCATTCTTGGAGCCAACCTTACCAGAAGTTTGGCAGGTATGGCAGCTCTTGTAAAACTTATCTACCTCAGCCCCCATTTTTGGCCAATAGAAGTAGAATGAGAGCCTTTCTTTGGTCTTCTTGAAATTCAAGTGACCAGCCAAAGGAATCTCGTGGGCTAAGTGCAAGAACTGTTGTCTGTTTTCTTGAGGTACTACAAGGCGCTTGTAGTCTCCAGGTTCAGACTCAGTTGGTTCACTGTAGAAGAGGCCATCTTCCCAGTGCTACCTATACTTCCCAGGCTCTTGCCCATCAGCCTGAGAAGCTGCCTTGTGGCGGAGACCCTCCAGAGTTGGACATTCTCTTTGTCCCTTACGAAAAGCTGCCCTGCTGGGCCCACCTTCTGCCAGTAAAGACTGCAGCTCAGGATGGTCTGCAGGGTCCAGATCTCCAATAAATTCTTGGCCTCCTACTAGCTCTTCTTCAGAGTCTAGTTCAACCACACAGGGTTGTACCTCCCTCTCAGCCTCAGCTGGATGTGGAGTTACAGGTGTAACTGTGGACAACCTGGGGGAAGTCCTTGTTGGAAGCACTGGAGTGCTTGCTGCTGGTTTTTTTCTAGGAGTCTTGGGTTGCCCCTTTGCTCCTGATCTGGTAGTTACTGCAGTAAGTTGCTCCAGTGGGAGAGGAGGGATCTCTGTCATCATCTCCTGATATAACCCTTGCAGGGCTTTCTCTCTTGCAGGTTTTGTGAGCTCCTGTAACCTTTTACTAGGAGGTCTGGGGGTATGTGACACAACTCCAAGAGTTTTCAGGTCATTGTGTCGCTGCAGCACATGATCTATGACCAATTGTGGATCATGTACATGCGTAATTTGCTTTTTGATGTACCTCGTCGCTTGGATGTGATGCTCAGGTGTTAGGCAGAAACCTGTGCAGTTCCCTTTGGGAACACTGCAAAAGATTTAGGACTACAGGTGTTAGCAGTAAACCCACTTGGTAAAAGTCTGTACCACCCAGATTTACCTGGTAGCTGTGGCTGAGCAGTCAGACTTCCCTCAAGAAGAGTTAGGCAGTATGCAAAGTATACACAATAGGCACCCAGATACAATAGCACAAGCAAACACTGACCAGAACTTTGGTATCAAAGTATATAATTATTTATTTAAACACACACGGTTTGAAACACTCCAGCACTCTTATTTGTAAAACACTCTAAACACAGTTACCATTATGATATATACAACCCTTATTCCTTATCAGACAAGTCTTAGTTAACACCACTTATTTCAAGACAGAGGTGAGCGCTTAACTATAGATGGCACTCCAATAAGTTCATGAAAAAGGGGAGGGAAAAAGGCAGAATATGTGAAGATACACCACTCTAAGATTTAGGAAAACTTTTAGCAAGGCAGAAGAGCAAAAGTCACTGGTGAGCCAAAGTCCATAGGCTGGGCCCACTCTTAGAGAGAGCAGAGCACAAAATCGCCCAAGATCACACAGTTACACTAGGCTTTGAAAGTCTTGCAGAGAGTTCAAAAAGAGTTTAGAGAGGCTCAGAAAAGTTTAGCCAGGGTGTCCCAGGCTAACCCAGGTTCGAAAGCCGGGGGCTAAATCTACCCCGTACAGTCGGTGGCAAGGGAAGCCAGGTGGAACATGGTACCTTAAGTGGGAAGGATCCTCCAGCGGTGGCAGTTGTTCCTGGCAGCGGGTGCAAGTCTCGGCGTCGTCCAGAGGAAGAGAAGATCTCGACTTGGAGGAAAGATGAAGGTCGTTGCACTGCCAGGGAAGAAACCAGCCGTGGAGTTTTCCGGTTAAAGGTATTACCCTTTATTTCGCGGTCGTGGTAAAACGTGGTATACCGGTTGCTGGGGTGCTTGGCACAGGCAAGGCGGCCATGAGATGCATCGGGAAGGCGAAAAGACGGTGAAACTGGTTATCCCCACCAGTCAAAGGAAGAAGACTCTCCGGCGGGAGATCTCCTCTGTCGTTGGGAAAAGTGGTGAGACGGTCCAGCAGGGCTCAACAGGTGGTGTCGTCGTGGCAGGTCGGCTCAGCTTCTCCCTCGTCGGATTCTTAGGTCCTGTGGCGACTTCTGAAGTTCCAGTCCCCAAAGCCCTGCTTTTATGCAGAAAACTCCCATTCCCTCAGCCTAGCTGTCACTCAAACATGCTAAGTGGTGAGCCGACCGGCTCACCACTTGGGCTAATCAGGACGGAGTGCGACTTGAGTTGCCTAGGCAACTCAGTCCAGGGTGCCTAAATCCCCCTCCACCCCTCCTAGGTTCCCCAGACAGAGTGGCACCACTTTGGAGGGCTTCTGTGGAGAAGCCCACCAAAAAGTATAACAAAGGGCTCGACTTGGGTTGGAGTCACAGAAGAGAACACAAACGCCATTTTAGAACCGAGTTTTGGCAAAAAATACCAACCGGAGAATTAATAATAAATAAATAAACCGGCGGTATGTTCGAGGCTATCGTAATTAAATAAATCAAAGATAGTAGCCTCGAACAATGGGAAAATCCCATAGAGAAATATTCACGGTTGAATATAAAAAGTAGTATCCACTGCCACCAGCCAAAACTCGATCAGGGGGGACGGAGACGTGCCCCCTCGACTAACAGACCCTGGGGCAATCGAATTGCCCCGGCCAGTACATCCACAATATGATGGTTTGTACTGGTTCTGTTTAGAATTCAAGACTAGTAAAGTCAATGGTGACTTTACATGCCCTGGGAGTCAGTAGTCAGTCCCAGGGTATGGAGTCTATACTGGGGGGTCACTATGACACCCCTGTGTTACTGCACTGAGGGTGCTGTGTAACACACATCACAAAAACACATGAAGCCCCATGGAGTAAAAGACCCCATAGCCCATTAAACACATCTAGAGTCAAAGGAACACACTCAAATCATGTACAAGAGTGAGGGTAAAAGAGTCTCACTCTTGGCAGGAGAAAAAAATAAACCCCAAAAAATCCAGCAAAGCTGCTGGGGGACTCACTAGGTTAGGAAATTCAGCCTAAACAGAGAATTCTCCCTAACACTCGCCCCCCCCCCACAGACTAAGTGACAGGAGGATTTAATCCACTCCTGGATCAACCTCATACCTCTAGTCGATGACATACATCCGAGAGAGTCCGTCAGCATTTTGATGGTGACACCCTGACCTGTGCTCAATGGTGAAATCAAACCCTTGCAGGCAGATTGACCATCTCAATAGTTTTGGATTTTCTCCCTTCATTTGCATTAACCATCTCAAGGTTTGGTGGTCAGTCTTAATGACAAAAGTAGAACCATACAAGTATGGCCTAAACTTCTTCAGTGCCCACACAATAGCAAAGCATTCTCTTTCGATTGTTGCCCACCTTGTCTCAGGATCCTTCAGCTTACGGCTGATGAAGCAAATGGGGTGCTCCCTACCCTTCTCATCCAGTGGGCTTAGAACTGCACCTATACCTACATTGGAAGCATCAGTTTGTACAATGAAAGTTTGGTGGTAGTCAGGAGCTCTCAGTACTGGAGCTTGGCAAAGAGATTTCTTCAGTCTTTCAAAGGCCTGATTGCACTCCTCATTCCATTTGACCTTTTTAGGGAATTTTGGAGAGGAGATTACATTCAGTGGAGAAGCTATGGTCCCATAGTTCTCAATGAAATTCCTGTAATACCCAGTGAGGCCTAGGAAGGCTCTCACCTGGGTTTGAGTAGTAGGTGTTGTCCAATTTTGCACAGCTTCAATTTTGCTGAGCAAAGGCCTTATTTCTCCACCTCCTACCTCATGCCCAAGGTAGACCACTTTACTTTGACCAATCTGGCATTTACTTGCCTTGATTGTCAAATTGGCCTGCTCACGAGCCTGCAAAACATTTCCTAGGTGGTTTACATGTTCCTCCCAGGAGTGGCTGAAGACTGCAATGTCATCCAAGTATGCCATGCAGAAGTCCTCCATCCCAGCTAGAACTTGATTCACCATCCTTTGGAATGTAGCAGGTGCATTTTTTAATCCAAAAGGCATGACCTTAAACTGGTACAAGCCAACTGGGGTTGAAAATGCAGTTTTCTCCTTGGCATGGTCTGTCAAGGCTATTTGCCAATAGCCTGACGTAAGGTCAAATGTGCTGAGGTACTTGGCTGCACCAAGTTTATCCACCAACTCATCTGTCCTTGACAAGGGGTGGGCATCAGTCTTAGTGACTGCATTCAGAGCTCTATAGTCCACACAGAATCTCAAGTCTTGGGATCCTGCCTTTGGTACTAACACAACTGGGCTAGACCATGGACTAGTAGAGGGCTCTATTACCCCGAGATCAAGCATCTTCTTGACCTCCCCTTTGATATGGGTTCTTACATTTTCTGACATTCTGTATCCTCTGCTTTTGACTGGCAGACAGTCACCAGTGAGAATATCATGCTGTCCCCAAGTGGTCAAGCCTGGTGAAAGTGAGAACAGGGATGCAAACTGATTTAACATAGATTTGCACTCCTCTTGTTGCTCAGGTGTCAGATCTGAAGAGAGATTGACTCCTTCAAATTTCTCATCTAAAGGTACACCTCTGAGGAGATCAGGGAGAGATTCACCCTCTTCTTCCTCTGCTGCTGAAGCTAGAAGCAAGGCTCCTACTTCAGGTCTGGAGACGTACGCTTTCAGTTGATTGGTGTGGAAGACTCTAGGAGCTTCCCTGGGTCTGCCCAGATCCACCAGATAGTTGACCTCCCCAAGTTTTCCCACAACTTTGAAGGGTCCCATCCATTTGTCTTGCAAGGCCCTCTGCCTTGTTGGGAGCATAACGAGAACTAGCTGGTCTTGAGTGAACTCAACCATGTTAGCCTTTTGATCATGCCAATGCTTGACCAAAGCTTGTCCAGCTTTCAGGTTATCACTAGCTTCTGTCATCATGTGTGACATTCTCCTCCGGAGACCTATCACATAGTCAGTCACTCTGACTGGCTTGAGGGGAGGAGCACCTTCCAATCCCTCCTTAATCAGGGCCAACGGACCTCTGACTGGATGGCCATAGAGAAGTTCAAAGGGAGAATAACCTACTCCCTCCTGAGGGACTTCTCTATAAGCAAAGAGAAAGCATGGTAGTAGAAGGTCCCACTTTCTTTTCAGGGGTTCCTCTAAAGCACCTATCATGCTCTTCATGGTTCTGTTAAACGTTTCTAGCAACTCATTTGTCTGCGGGTGGTATGCGGTTGAGAACTTGTAAGTAACTCCACAGGTTTTCCACATAGCTTTCATGTAGTGGGACATAAAGTTTGACCCCCTGTCGGATATTACTTCCTTAGGAAACCCAACCCTGGTAAAAATACCAAGGAGAGCCTTAGCCACAGCCAGAGCTGTAAGAGTCCTCATAGGAATTGCCTCAGGGTACCTAGTAGCATGGTCTACTACAACAAGGATAAACCTGTTGCCTGAGGAGGTTGGGGGATCAAGGGGACCAACAATGTCAATCCCTACCCTCTCAAATGGGACTCCCACAACTGGGAGAGGCACTAAAGGTGCCTCATTCTTGGAGCCAACCTTACCAGAAGTTTGGCAGGTATGGCAGCTCTTGTAAAACTTATCTACCTCAGCCCCCATTTTTGGCCAATAGAAGTAGAATGAGAGCCTTTCTTTGGTCTTCTTGAAACTCAAGTGACCAGCCAAAGGAATCTCGTGGGCTAAGTGCAAGAACTGTTGTCTGTTTTCTTGAGGTACTACAAGGCGCTTGTAGTCTCCAGGTTCAGACTCAGTTGGTTCACTGTAGAAGAGGCCATCTTCCCAGTGCAACCTATACTTCCCAGGCTCTTGCCCATCAGCCTGAGAAGCTGCCTTGTGGCGGAGACCCTCCAGAGTTGGACATTCTCTTTGTCCCTTACGAAAAGCTGCCCTGCTGGGCCCACCTTCTGCCAGTAAAGACTGCAGCTCAGGATGGTCTGCAGGGTCCAGATCTCCAATAAGTTCTTGGCCTCCTACTAGCTCTTCTTCAGAGTCTAGTTCAACCACACAGGGTTGTACCTCCCTCTCAGCCTCAGCTGGATGTGGAGTTACAGGTGTAACTGTGGACAACCTGGGGGAAGTCCTTGTTGGAAGCACTGGAGTGCTTGCTGCTGGTTTTTTTCTAGGAGTCTTGGGTTGCCCCTTTGCTCCTGATCTGGTAGTTACTGCAGTAAGTTGCTCCAGTGGGAGAGGAGTGATCTCTGTCATCATCTCCTGATATAACCCTTGCAGGGCTTTCTCTCTTGCAGGTTTTGTGAGCTCCTGTAACCTTTTACTAGGAGGTCTGGGGGTATGTGACACAACTCCAAGAGTTTTCAGGTCATTGTGTCGCCGCAGCACATGATCTATGACCAATTGTGGATCCTGTACATGCGTAATTTGATTTTTGATGTAGCTTGTCGCTTGGATGTGATGCTCAGGTGATAGGCAGAAACCTGTGCAGTTCCCTTTGGGAACACTGCAAAAGATTTAGGACTACAGGTGTTAGCAGTAAACCCACTTGGTAGCAGTCTGTACCACCCAGATTTACCTGGTAGCTGTGGCTGAGCAGTCAGACTTCCCTCAAGAAGAGTTAGGCAGTATGCAAAGTATACACAATAGGCACCCAGATACAATAGCACAAGCAAACACTGACCAGAGCTTTGGTATCAAAGTATATAATTATTTATTTAAACACACACGGTTTGAAACACTCCAGCACTCTTATTTGTAAAACACTCTAAACAGAGTTACCATTATGATATATACAACCCTTATTCCTTATCAGACAAGTCTTAGTTAACACCACTTATTTCAAGACAGAGGTGAGCGCTTAACTATAGATGGCACTCCAATAAGTTCATGAAAAAGGGGAGGGAAAAAGGCAGAATATGTGAAGATACACCACTCTAAGATTAAGGAAAACTTTTAGCAAGGCAGAAGAGCAAAAGTCACTGGTGAGCCAAAGTCCATAGGCTGGGCCCCCTCTTAGAGAGAGCAGAGCACAAAATCGCCCAAGATCACACAGTTACACTAGGCTTTGAAAGTCTTGCAGAGAGTTCAAAAAGAGTTTAGAGAGGCTCAGAAAAGTTTAGCCAGGGTGTCCCAGGCTAACCCAGGTTCGAAAGCCGGGGGCTAAATCTACCCCGTACAGTCGGTGGCAAGGGAAGCCAGGTGGAACATGGTACCTTAAGTGGGAAGGATCCTCCAGCGGTGGCAGTTGTTCCTGGCAGCGGGTGCAAGTCTCGGCGTCGTCCAGAGGAAGAGAAGATCTCGACTTGGAGGAAAGATGAAGGTCGTTGCACTGCCAGGGAAGAAACCAGCCGTGGAGTTTTCCGGTTAAAGGTATTACCCTTTATTTCGCGGTCGTGGTAAAACGTGGTATACCGGTTGCTGGGGTGCTTGGCACAGGCAAGGCGGCCATGAGATGCATCGGGAAGGTGAAAAGACGGTGAAACTGGTTATCCCCACCAGTCAAAGGAAGAAGACTCTCTGGCGGGAGATCTCCTCTGTCGTTGGGAAAAGTGGTGAGACGGTCCAGCAGGGCTCCACCGGTGGTGTCGTCGTGGCAGGTCGGCTCAGCTTCTCCCTCGTCGGATTCTTAGGTCCTGTGGCGACTTCTGAAGTTCCAGTCCCCAAAGCCCTGCTTTTATGCAGAAAACTCCCATTCCCTCAGCCTAACGGTCACTCAAACATGCTAAGTGGTGAGCCGACCGGCTCACCACTTGGGCTAATCAGGACGGAGTGCGACTTGAGTTGCCTAGGCAACTCAGTCCAGGGTGGCTAAATCCCCCTCCACCCCTCCTAGGTTCCCCAGACAGAGTGACACCACTTTGGAGGGCTTCTGTGGAGAAGCCCACCAAAAAGTATAACAAAGGGCTCGACTTGGGTTGGAGTCACAGAAGAGAACACAAACGCCATTTTAGAACCGAGTTTTGGCAAAAAATACCAACCGGAGACTTAATAATAAATAAATAAACCGGCGGTATGTTCGAGGCTATCGTAATTAAATAAATCAAACATAGTAGCCTCGAACAATGGGAAAATCCCATAGAGAAATATTCACGGTTGAATATAAAAAGTAGTATCCACTGCCACCAGCCAAAACTCGATCAGGGGGGACGGAGACGTGCCCCCTCGACTAACAGACCCTGGGGCAATCGAATTGCCCCGGCCAGTACATCCACAATATGATGGTTTGTACTGGTTCTGTTCAGAATTCAAGACTAGTAAAGTCAATGGTGACTTTACATGCCCTGGGAGACAGTAGTCAGTCCCAGGGTATGGAGTCTATACTGGGGGGTCACTATGACACCCCTGCGTTACTGCAGTGAGGGTGCTGTGTAACACACATCACAAAAACACATGAAGCCCCATGGAGTAAAAGACCCCATAGCCCATTAAACACATCTAGAGTCAAAGGAACACACTCAAATCATGTCCAAGAGTGAGGGTAAAAGAGTCTCACTCTTAACAGGAGAAAAAAATAAACCCCAAAAAATCCAGCAAAGCTGCTGGGGGACTCACTAGGTTAGGAAATTCAGCCTAAACAGAGAATTCTCCCTAACACTCGCCCCCCCCCCACAGACTAAGTGACAGGAGGATTTAATCCACTCTTGGATCAACCTCATACCTCTAGTCGATGACATACATCCGAGAGAGTCCGTCAGCATTTTGATGGTGACACCCTGACCTGTGCTCAATGGTGAAATCAAACCCTTGCAGGCAGATTGACCATCTCAATAGTTTTGGATTTTCTCCCTTCATTTGCATTAACCATCTCAAGGTTTGGTGGTCAGTCTTAATGACAAAAGTAGAACCATACAAGTATGGCCTAAACTTCTTCAGTGCCCACACAATAGCAAAGCATTCTCTTTCGATTGTTGCCCACCTTGTCTCAGGATCCTTCATCTTACGGCTGATGAAGCAAATGGGGTGCTTCCTACCCTTCTCATCCAGTGGGCTTAGAACTGCACCTATACCTACATTGGAAGCATCAGTTTGTACAATGAAAGTTTGGTGGTAGTCAGGAGCTCTCAGTACTGAAGCTTGGCAAAGAGATTTCTTCAGTCTTTCAAAGGCCTGATTGCACTCCTCATTCCATTTGACCTTTTTAGGGAATTTTGGAGAGGAGATTACATTCAGTGGAGAAGCTATGGTCCCATAGTTCTCAATGAAATTCCTGTAATACCAAGTGAGGCCTAGGAAGGCTCTCACCTGGGTTTGAGTAGTAGGTGTTGTCCAATTTTGCACAGCTTCAGTTTTGCTGAGCAAAGGCCTTATTTCTCCACCTCCTACCTCATGCCCAAGGTAGACCACTTTACTTTGACCAATCTGGCATTTACTTGCCTTGATTGTCAAATTGGCCTGCTCACGAGCCTGCAAAACATGTCCTAGGTGGTTTACATGTTCCTCCCAGGAGTGGCTGAAGACTGCAATGTCATCCAAGTATGCCATGCAGAAGTCCTCCATCCCAGCTAGAACTTGATTCACCATCCTTTGGAATGTAGCAGGTGCATTTTTTTAATCCAAAAGGCATGACCTTAAACTGGTACAAGCCAACTGGGGTTGAAAATGCAGTTTTCTCCTTGGCATAGTCTGTCAAGGCTATTTGCCAATAGCCTGACGTAAGGTCAAATGTGCTGAGGTACTTGGCTGCACCAAGTTTATCCACCAACTCATCTGTCCTTGACAAAGGGTGGGCATCAGTCTTAGTGACTGCATTCAGAGCTCTATAGTCCACACAGAATCTCAAGTCTTGGGATCCTGCCTTTGGTACTAACACAACTGGGCTAGACCATGGACTAGTAGAGGGCTCTATTACCCCGAGATCAAGCATCTTCTTGACCTCCCCTTTGATATGGGTTCTTACATTTTCTGACATTCTGTATCCTCTGCTTTTGACTGGCAGACAGTCACCAGTGAGAATATCATGCTGTCCCCAAGGGGTCAAGCCTGGTGAAAGTGAGAACAGGGAGGCAAACTGATTTAACATAGATTTGCACTCCTCTTGTTGCTCAGGTGTCAGATCTGAAGAGAGATTGACTCCTTCAAATTTCTCATCTAAACGTACACCTCTGAGGAGATCAGGGAGAGATTCACTCTCTTCTTCCTCTGCTGCTGAAGCTAGAAGCAAGGCTCCTACTTCAGGTCTGGAGACGTACGCTTTCAGTTGATTGGTGTGGAAGACTCTAGGAGCTTCCCTGGGTCTGCCCAGATCCACCAGATAGTTGACCTCCCCAAGTTTTCCCACAACTTTCAAGGGTCCCATCCATTTGTCTTGCAAGGCCCTCTGCCTTGTTGGGAGCATAACGAGAACTAGCTGGTCTTGAGTGAACTCAACCATGTTAGCCTTTTGATCATGCCAATGCTTGACCAAAGCTTGTCCAGCTTTCAGGTTATCACTAGCTTCTGTCATCATGTGTGACATTCTCCTCCGGAGACCTATCACATAGTCAGTCACTCTGACTGGCTTGAGGGGAGGAGCACCTTCCAATCCCTCCTTAATCAGGGCCAACGGACCTCTGACTGGATGGCCATAGAGAAGTTCAAAGGGAGAATAACCTACTCCCTCCTGAGGGACTTCTCTATAAGCAAAGAGAAAGCATGGTAGTAGAAGGTCCCACTTTCTTTTCAGGGGTTCCTCTAAAGCACCTATCATGCTCTTCATGGTTCTGTTAAACGTTTCTACCAACTCATTTGTCTGCGGATGGTATGCGGTTGAGAACTTGTAAGTAACTCCACAGGTTTTCCACATAGCTTTCATGTAGTGGGACATAAAGTTTGACCCCCTGTCGGATATTACTTTCTTAGGAAACCCAACCTTGGTAAAAATACCAAGGAGGGCCTTAGCCACAGCCAGAGCTGTAAAAGTCCTCATAGGAATTGCCTCAGGGTACCTAGTAGCATAGTCTACTACAACAAGGATAAACCTGTTGCCTGAGGAGGTTGGGGGATCAAGGGGACCAACAATGTCAATCCCTACCCTCTCAAATGGGACTCCCACAACTGGGAGAGGCACTAAAGGTGCCTCATTCTTGGAGCCAACCTTACCAGAAGTTTGGCAGGTATGGCAGCTCTTGCAAAACTTATCTACCTCAGCCCCCATTTTTGGCCAATAGATGTAGAGTGAGAGCCTTTCTTTGGTCTTCTTGAAACTCAAGTGACCAGCCAAAGAAATCTTGTGGGCTAAGTGCAAGAACGTTTGTCTGTTTTCTTGAGGTACTACAAGGCGCTTTTAGTCTCCAGGTTCAGACTCAGTTGGTTCACTGTAGAATAGGCCATCTTCCCAGTGCAACCTATACTTCCCAGGCTCTTGCCCATCAGCCTGAGAAGCTGCCTTGTGGCGGAGACCCTCCAGAGTTGGACATTCTCTTTGTCCCTTACGAAAAGCTGCCCTGCTGGGCCCACCTTCTGCCAGTAAAGACTGCAGCTCAGGATGGTCCGCAGGGTCCAGATCTCCAATAAGTTCTTGGCCTCCTACTAGCTCTTCTTCAGAGTCTAGTTCAACCACACAGGGTTGTACCTCCCTCTCAGTCTCAGATGGATGTGGAATTACAGGTGTAACTGTGGACAACCTGGGGGAAGTCCTTGTTGGAAGCACTGGAGTGCTTGCTGCTGGGTTTTTTCTAGGAGTCTTGGGTTGCCCCTTTGCTCCTGATCTGGTAGTTACTGCAGTAAGTTGCTCCAGTGGGAGAGGAGTGATCTCTGTCATCATCTCCTGAGATAACCCTTGCAGGGTTTTCTCTCTTGCAGGTTTTGTGAGCTCCCGTCACCTTTTACTAGGAGGTCTGGGGGTATGTGACACAACTCCAAGAGCTTTCAGGTCATTGTGTCCCTGCAGCACATGATCTATGACCAATTGTGGATCCTGTACATGCGTAATTTGCTTTTTGATGTAGCCTGTCGCTTGGATGTGATGCTCAGGTGTTAGGCAGAAACCTGTGCAGTTCCCTTTGGGAACACTGCAAAAGATTTAGGACTATAGGTGTTATCAGTAAACCCACTTGGTAGCAGTCTGTACCAGCCGGATTTACCTGGTAGCTGTGGCTGAGCAGTCAGACTTCCCTCAAGAAGAGTTAGGCAGCATGCAAAGTATACACAATAGGCACCCAGATACAATAGCACAAACAAACACTGACCAGAGCTTTGGTATCAAAGTATATAATTATTTATTTAAACACACATGGTTTGAAACACTCCAGCAAAAAAATAAACCCCAAAAAATCCAGCAAAGCTGCTGGGGGACTCACTAGGTTAGGAAATTCAGCCTAAACAGAGAATTCTCCCTAACATCAGGGTGTGCGTCACACACAATGACTGTTCACTATACTGTGTGCTGAGCAGTGTGTTGCATGAGGTGGGCACGGCACACAGAAGCTGCAGTGTTGATTTTGCAATGCACAATGTGAATGTAGACAGGCATTCATTGTTATGTTTCAACTAAAACTGTTGGAATGCATTTGGGTATGACTTCTTTTGGGTGGGAGGTTGTTGGCCAGTCGTTTCATCTGATTCCATGTCAGGCATCATTGTGTGATGCCACTTTACATTTTTCACATGTCAATGTGTATCTTATTGGTACTGTGTTGGTGTATAGCTATTGCTTGCCATGTTGTGTTGTGGTTTGGGAGGGTTTGGGTGACATAGCAGTGATAGTCATGGCCTGTTTTGCAGGTCTGTGTGATTCACACCTTGCATGTGTGCCTTTTGGTCACACAGGATTGGTTATGTTTAAATAGCTAGGGATGCACACAATGTGGCACTTCCATGGCAACATTCTCAGGGTGGTAAGGTTGTGACAGTTGACTCTTTGTCATCATCGATTGTCACCTGGTATGTGCCAGGCCTGTGTGCACTCTGCAGGGGTGGGAGTTTAGGTGAAAAATGTGGCCACAAGCTGGTTCCAGGCTGCCTCGCCACATGCCCTGTTCCCTCCCATGGGCAGCGCCTGTGCTTGTGGTTGGGGATGTGGGGGCACCACCATGTCCACCGGTACGCCCTGCCGTGTTGGAACATTGTGCAGGACACATGCTGCCTCAATGATCCTGCACACTACTGGGGGTGCATAGAGTAGCTGCCCGCCAGAGCGGTCAAGGGAGCGGAAGCGTGACTTGAGCACTTCCGAATGTGCGCTCCACTATGGCCATGGTTGCAATATGGGCAGCATTGTATCTTACCTGGGGTGGTGTGGTGGGGTTCCGGATTGGTGTCATCATGTGGTTGCTCAGAGGGTAGGCACTGTCCCCTGGAGAGGTGATGATGGTTGTGATTATTGGGGTTTGTGTATTTGTGTGTGTGTGTGTGACATGCATGCATGTGCACAGGCATTTGTACTCACCTAGGAGCCATGTGTCGCCATGCTGCCCAGCTTCCAGGTCCCGGCTCAGGGCAGACATTCTGTATATGAAACTATCATGGGTGGAGCCAGGATAGTTTGCATAGACAGAGGAGATGATTCCCTTTGCATCGCATGCCACCTGCACGTTGATGGAACACCAGTGCTTGCGGTTTCGGTAGATGTGCTCAGTGGCCCTAGGTGGACGTAGGGCCACATGGGTGCAATCTATGGCACCAAGCACTTTGGGGAAGTGTGCCACCCTGTAAAAGTCCTGGACAACGGCCTGCCTTTCTGCGGGTGTTCTGGGCATGTATATGTGCCTGCGGACTGAGGGGCGCGCTGTCATGATTGCCAAGCCCTGGTCTAGGCAGCGTGACTGCGTGGCCTGTGAGACCCCCCCACTATGGCAGTAGTCAGCTGAAATGACCCAGTGGCCAAAGAAATGCAGGACATTGAGCACCTTCGACAAGGGGCTCAATGCTTGGGAGCAGAGGGTGGGGGATGTAAGGTCATCTTCCCACTCCCTGACCAGGTCTAGGATGATTCGAGGTGGAAACCTATACCTGCCGTAGACCTGGTCGTCAGGCATCCCAAAAAATATTCTGTTAGAAAACCAGAGAGCGTGCAAGGCACTTATTATTATATCAGAACTCCAAAGGGAAAAGTGGTCCATTTGAAACCATATAGACTCCCGGAAGCTCGTAGACAGATAGTGGTTGAGAAAGTGAACAAAAGCTAACAGCAAATATTATCGCAGCTTCTTCAAGCCCAGGGTCCTCCCCCATAGTCTTGGTCACAAATCCTTATCATTCCTGGAGGTTTTGCATAGACTTCTGACAGGTCAACGCCATCTCCAATTTTGATGCCTATCCCATGCTGCATATTGATGAATTGATTAATAAACTCAGAAATGCCACCTTCCTATCAACCCTAGACTTAACCAAGGGGTACTGGCAGGTCCCAGTACATGGAACTTTTGCCTTACACGTGGACCCTACCACTTTCCAACAGCTAATGTGGGGCTTATGTTGATGACATTGGGCCTCATTACGAGGAAGGCGGTAGAGCGTTAACGGCGCTGGTAGAGCTGCCGGCCGCATTAACCGTCTACCGCCTCATTACAAGGTCTGCTCGCGGGACCCGATAAGGATGCCTGGTAAAACCCGCAAGCAGACCAGAATGCTAACAACGTTGCTAGACCAGAGCATCCCTCCCCATCCCCATTGAGCCCTATGGGGGCTCAAATGGGAATGGGGATGTACCGGGTCCAGGTTTCTTGAATGGAGAAATACCGGGCCCTCCAAGGTCAGAATGGCATGGTATTTACCCATTTAAGGAACCCAGACCCGGTACCCGGTATGGGGGTAGCCATGCCGTTAAAGCGGCATGGCTACCCTCATACTTGTAATGAGTTCCATTTTCATTTATTGTTAGACTTGGGAAGACCATCCTTTCTATGTATTTACTATAATGAGAGCCCTCAGAGAAATCCATCCAAATGTAAGCTGGCTCAATCAGCTGTGAAATACCTTTGCTTCTTTGTAGGGAATGGAAGTGGCCAGCCTCAATGAGAAAAAGTGAAAGTTATCTGTGATACCCCATGCCTAAAAACAAGAGAGACCTCAGAGCATTCTTGGGGTTAATCGGTTATTACCGTAGGTCATCCCTAATTCCTTAGACAGAACCTCTAGGTTGACAGACAAATTAAAGCCCTCCAAACTCCAGAAGAGTAATTGGATTGACGACGACGATGTATGTTACAACAGCTTAAAACAAACCCTGTGCCAAAACCCGATTGTACAGGTAGTAGATTTTTAGAGGGAGTTTGTGTTGCAAACTGCCGTCTCTCTTACAGGGTAGGAGCAGTTTTGTCACAAGTTTTTGATGGATCAGAACACCCTATGCTATTCACTAGTCGAAAACTCTTCCCACGTAAAAAACACTACTCTGTGTTACAATTAGCGGCCCTTGCCATAAAATGGGCCATCACCCATCTAAGATACTATATCCTAGGAAGGAATTCACACTCCTCACAGATCATTCTCCACTAGTGTCGATCAGCCAACGAAAGGACTCTAACCCTCGAGTCAAGTCATACGATGGTTCCTAGACGTGCAATCCTACTGTTTCACTGTGGTGCACTGAAAATTAAAGATCTGGGGAACGTTGATTTGCTTTCTTGGTTTCCCTCTGAAACAGATGTGATTACATCACATGGGGAAGGTCATGTGAGAAACCAGAAGGTGTCTCAACCACTGGTCCCCATTGATCTGTCATCCAGGTGGCCAGGACATGGCCATCACTTTTAGATCCAGTTCCTGGGGGTGGACCAGTGAGGGATGATCACCTGGTTGAGGGTTTTTTGGGGAGTAGGACACCAGATGGTGAGATGCGGTATCCCCTTCCCTGTAACACCTTTACCCCATCGTACCCAGAAGAATATTTAGGAACTGTACCCCACCCCCCTTTTACAGCAAAAACACGTTCTCACTGACAGCCCACTATAAGGTAAACAGACTAACACTTGAGCCATGTTCCTGACATGTCCCAATACTATGGTCAGGCGAGGTCAGGCAATTATCGACAATCACTCACACCTGACTTCCATTACACTTCCTCACAGATAAAAGGAGGAGCATGAGAGCAGGCTCTGAGTGAGGCAAAGCACACGAGGAAACAGCAGTTTCGAGATGGCGGCTGAGCAAGAGGGGAAAGACGGCAAAACGTAAGAGGATTGCTGAGAGGGAAATTCCCTTGACCTTTACAACAAGGAACCATTACTTTCAAGAGACCTCGAGAATATAAAGCATAAGACCAGCATACCGGGCTGAAGAATCCTGCATTGTGTGTTGGAGATACCCGGGGGCCTCCTGCATCAGTAATCAAGGCGGGGAGAATCAACAGCCGAGGTGGTACCATCCTTGGTTCCAATAACAAAACAGCATCAGTGAAGTCAACACAGCCGGTGAGATGGGGTGCCTGATACAAGACCGATCTGTGTTGAAGACAAGGTTGCAAGCAGCAATATTGATCCCCATTTTCTGGAAGGAACATTGTTAAAATGCAAGTGATAAGAGACGTGAGTGAAGTTAAACTGCGGATGAGTGATTGAACTTTAAAACAAGCCTCAATACTTTTGACAGAGTGGTTCAGCACTGCATGGGTGCTCAATCAAAGGTCTCTGTGCGGTATCCAGTTGAGAAATAATAACAGTAGATGAATTTGGTCCGAGCCCGGCAGAGGGAGATCAATTGAAAGAGAATGAATACATGTTATTCAGAATGATCCTGCGACAGGTCATACAAAATCCTGCACACAATTGAAAGTCTTCAATTTTGATGAAATAGATAAAGTTTGGAAAAGTATGTGTATTTGGTTCGGGCCCAGCAGAGGAAGGTTTTGTTTTAAAGTGGGTATGAACTCGGAGGAGGGGGATCCGTGGTGAACATAAAATCACCTGAGAATTTGCACATGTGAAATCCTTAGAAGAATACTGTGAAATAGGAGAGATTGAATAGCATAGAGACTTTGGCACACAAGGCCCTGATGTTGAAGTTTTGAACGGCATCCTTGTGCTAGAGAAGCCAGAGATTGTTCTAAGCCTGAGTGTGCCGCCTTGTCCCGTGCTGAAAATGTGGGAAAGGGAAGCCAATGGTTTGAATATCCTGACATATCATTTCTCAAAAACTTTTCTTTTGCATAAACATTATTTCCCACACTATTTGTATTTAGAAGTAAGGATTGGCAAAAGGTTTATTAGTAAAGGCCCTTTTATTTTGGTTCCTACGCTTACCATAACTGGTGAATTTCTGGGCGTTTCAGTTTTACTTAAGACCCTTTAACAAAGTTTTTTCATTGAATATATATATATGTATATATATATTCAGTGAAAAAAACGTTGTTAAAGGGACGTTATGGTTAAGTTGCGCTTGAAAATTCTCCAGTTATGGTAAGCTAAGCAACCATAACTCGCACCACCGCCGCGCACTGCTAAGACTAACACCCAGGACATCAAAGATGACATCACAAATGTCATTGATGACATCACTGATGACATCACATGTGTATGTACTTCTCATGAAATATGTGTAGAAGGGATTCTTATTATGTTGCGAAAAAAGTGTCAAGAATCATTGCAAGAAATATACCCTAATAAGTGCATTGAACGATGCATTGATATAAATAGCATCCTATTATGGGGTTCTATCTAGTATACTAAGCTACTCATACAGAAACATAACATTGTGTGCAGCGTACAAGATGAAGGTATGATATTCGTAATGTTAATATGTTGAATAATTAAATGATAATTGTTTTCTTAATAGATTTTTGTGTACTGTGAAATATGTAATAAGTAGCTAATAAAACCCATGTATTACATAATTGCATTACTATAGACAAAACACAAAGACACAAGAACACATACCAATATGGGTATATACAGGGAAAGTGAAGTTAGCAAAAAAGCACAAGTAGTAGCAGAAACAATTCATAACTTAACTGATTAGTTTCATGCAAATAAATGATTGCTCTGTTTCAAAGCTGCTATTTACCCTATGTATATGTATCACTTGATGTGATTGGACCCTAAGGAAAGTAGTGTGAGTACAATGTATACAAATATGACCATATACAGGGAAAGTACAGCCATAAAAAAAAACAGAACTATCAGAAAGTGCTCATAAGTCTAGTGATTATCTTTTTGCACAAAAAGGATTGCTGTCTTTCAAGCTTGTGTTTTCCCATATGTATATGTTTCATATGATGTGACTATACTCTAAGGGAATTACTGTAAGAACCTACTAGAAGGATATGTCTACAAATAAAATAAAATTCTTAGTTTCTGACTGTTACTGAAGAAAACCATGTGGCCTAGATATGTCAGCAAAAGAAAAAATAGTGAGCCAGACATGTGATGTCATCAGTGATGTAATCAATGACATTTGTGATGTCATCTTTGATGTCCTGGGTGTTAGTCTTAGCAGTGCACGGTGGTGGCGCGAGTTATGGTTGCTTAGCTCACCATAACTGGCGAATTTCAGGGGTTTTTCGGTTTTACTTGGAACCATAACGTCCCTTTAACAAAGTTTTTTCACTGAATTTCATAGGTTTTTAGTAGCGCAACTTAACCATAACGTCCCTTTAACAAAGTTTTTTTCACTGAATTTCATAGGTTTTTAGTAGCGCAACTTAACCATAACGTCCCTTTAACAAAGTTTTTTCACTGAATATATATATCAATACCAATTTGTGAATCCATTCCATTTCAGCAACTTGTACAAAATGCAAACCATGGTAGATTATGCTCTACCTGCAATTCAGATAATCGCTCCACGTTAGTAATACAAACACATAGTAAATACGTAATACTAATGCTTCTACGTTACAATGCAGATGGTACCAAAAACAACTGCAAGCTGACTGGATTCACACATAGTCAAATATCACTTGGTAAGAAAACCTTCACAACAATAGGTATAATCTACCACGCAGGAGCCACAACCAATTCAGGGCACTAGACGGCATATATAAAAAAGAAATGTGGATGGTTTGAATGTAATGATAGTACCATTACTCTAAAGCAGAGATTACCAGCAAATCTTACAAACGCTTATTTGATGTTCTTAAAACCAAAATTTGATAAATAAACTGTATTTAAACCTTTAAGTAAATTTGTGTTAAAAAAATATAAACTGTTAGAATACTCCGAAAGCTATCTAACTGCTCAAAGATTCTACAACAACTAATCAGATAAATGAATACCACTAAATTAGACCAAAAAATACACAGTTAGAATACGCCAATTGGTATCTAACTGTCCCAAAATTATAAATTTGTGTTAAAATAATATAACTGTTAGAATACTCCGAAAGCTATCTAACAGCTCAAAGATTCTACAACAACTAATCAGATAAATGAATACCACTAAATTAGGCCAAAAAATACACAGTTAGAATACACCAATTGGTATCTAACTGTCCCAAAATTTAACAATATCCAAATAGATAAATCAAAACCACTAAAATATATAAAAAAAATAGACAGTTAGAATACGCCAATTGGTATCTAACTGCTCCAAAATTTTATAATATCAAAACAAATGAAGAATCTGTTACTGCTCCAAAAAAAATACAACAAAGCAAAGTATAAAGCATTAGCCAGAAACAACAAGTGAACATTGAAAACAAACAAACAAATAAACTGTAGCATAACAGAAAAAGGTTTTTTTTTAATCCAACATCGATTTTTTTTTCTCCCACAGACCCAATGATTTTAGCAACAAATACAGAAACTGAGCAAATTGCATAGTACTCTGATTTGTACTCTACTAAATATGAGAGTTGAAAAAAAAAAAAGTATATTGCTTATACAATGTAATAAGTCATTACAAAATACTAATACTAATATGCTATTTTCTTTTATCACAGAAATGAAGAAGAAAAACATGGACTCCCATTACTAGACCAAACAGTAAGTATACAATAATAAGGACAACCATAGCAGCATATCACATCCATAGTATCTAATACCTTTGTTCCTTATACATTTGTTTTTCACCCAAAGTCATAAGCAAATATGAATGTGATATGCTGCGGTGGTTGTTGCCAGGGCATAGAGTCTGGGGTGCATGGATCACATCCATAGAGTCAAACAGTTCAACTATGATCTATGGGAAACTTTTAATGTCCGCGAACAATGTGAGTGTTCTTAGAACACTTTGAACTTGCCAGCGAACAATACGGACACCGTTTTCAGGACACCCCCTACGAACATTTCAGAACAACGCGATAGTTCTTAGAACACTTTCAACTTAACAACGAACAATACGGACAGCGTCCTAAGGACACCCCCTACGAACATTTCAGGACACCGCGGGTGTTCTTAGAACACATTCAACTTGACAGAGAACCATACATTTGTTTTTCACCCAAAGTTATAAGCAAATATGAATGTGATATGCTGCGGTGGTTGTTGCCAGGGCATACAGTCTTGGGTGCATGGCCAAATGGCCATGCACCCAAGACTCTATGCCCTGGCAACAACCACCGCAGCATATCACATCCATAGAGTCAAACATTTCAACTATGATCTATGGGAAACTTTTAATGTCCGCGAACAATGTGAGTGTTCTTCGAACACTTTGAACTTTGCCAGAGAACAATACGGACACCCTTTTCAGTACACTCCCTACGAACATTTCAGAACAACGCGATAGTTCTTAGAACACTTTCAACTTAACAACAAACAATACGGACAGCGTCCTAAGGACACCCCCTACGAACATTCCAGGAAACCGGGAGTGTTCTCAAAAACGTCTTCAGAACACCCCCATTTTGTTTATTTGCGAACATTTCAGGACACCGCGGGTGTTCTTAGAACACATTCAACTTAACAGAGAACAATACGGACAGCGTCCTCAGGACACCCCCTACGAACACTCCCCGGACACCGCGAGTGTTCTTAGAAGCTTCTTCAGAACACCACCATCTTGTTTATTTGTGAACATTTCAGGACACCGCCAGTGTTCTTAGGACACATTCAACTTGACAGAGAACAATACAGACAGCGTCCTCAGGACACCCCCTACGAACACTCCCCGGACACCACGAGTGTTCTTAGAAGCGTCTTCAGAACACCACCATCTTGTTTATTTGCGAACATTTCAGGACACCGCGAGTGTTCTTAGGACACATTCAACTAGACAGAGAACAATACGGACAGCGTCCTCAGGACACCCCCTACGAACATTTCAGGACACCGCAAGTGTTCTTAGGACACATTCAACTTGACAGAGAACAATACGGACAGCGTCCTCAGGACACCCCCTACGAACACTCCCCGGACACCGCAAGTGTTCTTAGAAGCGTCTTCAGAACACCCCCATTTTGTTTATTTGCGAACATTTCAGGACACCGCGGGTGTTCTTAGAACACATTCAACTTGACAGAGAACAATACGGACAGCGTCCTCAGGACACCCCTATGAACATTTCAGGACACCGGGAGTGTTCTCAAAAACATCTTCAGAACACCCCCATTTTGTTTATTTGCGAACATTTCAGGACACCGCGGGTGTTCTTAGAACACATTCAACTTGACAGAGAACAATACGGACAGCGTCCTCAGGACACCCCCTACGAACACTCCCCGGACACCGCGAGTGTTCTTAGAACAGTTACACTTTGCTTGCGAACAAAACTGACACATATTGAGTCCTTAGAACACCCCCCAGTCAGTTTATTTAGAACATTTCAGAACACCCGTGATGTCCACAAACAAATCGAACACAAAAAGAACGTCTAACACATAAAAAACACAACTTTCATCCTATCTCATACACTCCCACCCTCCCCAAACACTCCTACACACCAACACACTCTACTAAATACACATTTTGAACAAAGTTCCACCGCGCTGTCCGCGATGAATCCAAGATGGCGGGCGCTACCGAAAAATCTGACGCGCTTCACGCTCCACGCCGTCCAATCAGCGAACACGTTGCATGTCCGCGAACATCACGCAAGACGATTGGCCAATCAGGACACTGTCCGCGGAGCGAACAGGGAAGTGTGTCCGCGAACCGAACACAGATATCACTAATTTTTTTTTACCTACTTTTTGGTCATTTTAAAAAAAACTACTGGACGGATTTTCGCCAAATTTGCAAAAGCACGCTTTCGGGACCAAGCCGCTGCTCCTGGTCCAAATTTGGTGGAAATCCGTCCAGCAGTTTGGGCTGTAGGCGCGAGCAAATTTTTTTTCCCATTCAGTCTATGGGAAAAAAAAAGTTTTGGGACCCCCCCCTATAACTTTGCCCCCCCTGGACGAATCCTCACCAAACTTTGCAAAATTCAGAGTGACCCAAATACTTTTTTTGCAAAGTTTGGTGAGGATCCGTCCAGGGAGAGCGAAGTTATAAGCCACCCAAAAAGTGCTCTTCCTATGGAAACAGCAACTTAACATAACTACATGGCCACTACCGTGGCCATGTAATATATATATATTTATAAATCCAAATACCGGGCCGGTCCCCAACTCAATGAATGTCACTGCTGTGCTCATATTACTTTAAACCACAAAAAAAAACAGACTACTCCCTCATGCTCTCCTACTTCATAATATCTGTGTTTCAAGAGGGAAAGAGAGGGAGAGTCAGAGTGCGACAGATAGAGAAGATAGAGAGCCCTAGTTTAGCATATCCTGGGAAGAGCTAGTGATTTAATACAGCATTTAGAAGTGCAGATCTGCACTTCCATTGTTAAATGTTGAGGATAAACGCTTTCCAGGCTGGGGATAGTAGCTTTGGGGATCCCTTTGCTTTTCATAGTCACATTGAAAAGTGAGGGATTTTATTTAGATCTGAAAGTGCATTGTTAGAGAGCCACGGTTACGTTTCTGAGGAGGCAAATTGTCAAAATGGTAAAAAACAAAACATGTTCTATGCAGAGAATTAGGTTGCACAACAGACCAACTCAAATGGAAACCATTTGATAAGGTCACATACTGACTAGCTACAGATATTTTCCTCGCTGCTTTCATATGAAACATTGTGTTCGGGAACAAAAACGAAAGTCTAAAAGTTTCCTTTCATTAGTAGTACGACTATGCCATTTCAGAAGAGACAATCTGTCTCCAGCCACGCTGCACAGAACAAAGGCAAGCCATTTTCCAAACAGCTTAAGCATAATGTTTTTTAAGAACTTAGAGAGACCGCGTTTTGTTTGTTTAAGAAATGTTTCACAATAACCAAATGTTTTCCTGAAAACTACACCCGTCAAATTATTCCTTTAGCTGAAATGAAATCGAAAACAACCCTTTCTTGCAAGAACGGTAGTTGCATATTGTACAGATTTACAAATAGATTGTTAAGATGAAGTAAAACTTGACATTTCTAATGTTTATTTTGCTTGTTGAGCATTTTTGTCGTTTAACATTTTTTGTAAATGCCAATATCATTTATTGCACTATATTTTGTTGACCTATTGTTTTTTTTGCCCCTTAATGTTTCAGGAAGGGGTCAATTAAATATTGTTGTATAGTTGATCTGCGCTGTGATACATTATAATCAAAGTACCATATATCAGCCTTCAGAAGTATGTTAAGATCTAATATAGAGCAATATGAATTCCCGAAGTCAAGGGGCCTCATTACGGACCCGCGGATAACCGTGCCAGTGCTACTGGTGGGTAGCCACCAGACCTGTAAAAAATGACTGCTGCTTGACTTCCAGGTGCCACCGGGCTATTCCAAGACCGGTGGCCGGGAAGTCAGGTGCCAGCAATTTCCTTACTCCCCATTCCCATAGAGTCCCATACTACTCTATGGGAGTGTGGACACGGAAGCACCGGCACCGTTGTTAATGGTGCCGGTGCTTCCGTGATGGCTTTGCATGCTGGGCCCACTGTGCCCGCCAGGGCCAGACCTATCAGGCACAGCAGCTGCGGCAGGCAAACTCATAGTTTGCCAGTCCGGAAACAACAGTGCCGGTAGGCTTACCAGCACTGTTGTTTCCGGACCAGCAAACTTAGAATGAGGCGCCTTTTTTTAGGTATTCTGCATGTATTTACAACACATTCTCAGCGTGCTCCAAGTAATTTGACCTATTAACCAATTGGACTACTTTTTAAGACAGGTTGAGTGGTGGGGCTTTGCAGGAAGGGAGGCAATTGGTTCCACGGCAGTGGGAAGATTAGAGCTTAGGGTTTCATGATGAGATAAGAAGATGCCATAGAACAGGTCCTCTCCTTTTTGCGGCCCCCCAAAAGGCCCTTCAACTTATCGGTCCATCAGTTGGAGAAGCTTTGCATGAAACATTATTTTCTGAACGTCCAGTGGCACTTCAAAGTCTGTTGGGGATTGATTTCTAGTTTAGGGACAAGATTTTCTGCAAGTGGTTGGTATTTTCGCTGCTGACATCTGCATGTTGGATTTAAATGTTAGAGTAGAGAGCACACTATTAGGTGCATCCGAATTGTAGGCTCACTGGATGATCCACAGTATAATTACTGTAATTCTCAAACTCAGAGAGTAGGTGTGAAGAATTGTGATGAATATGTATCCAAACAGCATCATTTCTGATTTTGATCTGACTTTGATCTGCTAAACCATAGGTTATTGCCAAAAATGTAGTTCCGCGGGAAGGAGAATAACACGTTCAAGGCTGGATGGCTCTTCATTGCATTCAATCCAGCTGATGTATCAAGTAAGAGGAGAATCGTTTGTATTTATTAGGCACATAGTTTTAATAGAGCATGATTTCATCTCTTCAGCCAATCAGAAATTGTGGCACACAGCTTCTATCCACCCCATTATAAGATTCTCTTTTGTTCTACTCACAGGTTGGCCGTTGGTGCTTTTATAAAATGTATGGATTTATTTTATTGTTATGCAAGATGAAGCCAAATATTACATTTCCATGAATCGTTTAAAATACTAATACTAAAATATTTTTACATATGAAATGGTATTATAAAATATGATTTCTTGTCAGATGTTCAGTTAAAAAGTGTTTTGCTTTCAATTCCTTTGCTCCAAGCACATTGACAACATATTCTTTGATGATCAGATTTCATCTCCCCGAATATTGAAGGCTTAAAGTATACTTTCTTTGTGTTGGATAAATGTAATATACACATTTTATCACCTCTATCCGATGCAGATTTCATACCTTTCGCGCCTTGAAACACTTGTGTATAGGCGCGTTACAAATGCCATATCATATCATATCATACCTAATAATTGTGCACACTAAATTCTGTTAAAAAATGGCTAACAAAAATTCGATATAAAACAGATAACATTAAAGTTACTTTCTCTATACAAATATTCCATCACCTCATTTTGGGGAGAACATCAATGACATTACAATCGCAGGAAACTTATCCAAAGATTAAAATAAAACACAACTGTCCATGAATATTCCCTGAGGATGTGAATGATACCTACCCTGTCTCTGTCCTTTTGCTCTGGGGTGCTACGAACGTCTCTGTTCCTAGATGGGGCATTGTTCACAAGGCTTTCTGTGGCTGGGACCACACTACCTCCAACTGTCTCTTCCTAAACATCTTCCTTCTCAAGCTCTCCGCTCATCCACCTCCAACTCTTTGAGGGTCAGACGCTTCTCCATGCAGAGAGTAGGGGGTAGCTCTCTCTTCTCAGCTGGGTTCTCCCTCTGGAACAGCCTCCCGGCCGCCCTCAAACTTGAGCAGAACCACCTCCGGTTCTAAAAGACCTTCCTTTTCACTTCCGCTTTCTCTCCCCTGCGATGTCTTTGGGGCTCATTACGAGGCCGGCAGTAAGGAGAGCCGCTAATGGACCAGGGAGCTAATAACGGGCCCGCTATTTGCAGGCCCGCTATTAGCTCTTTCCCCATTCCCATTGAGCCCTATGGGGGCTCGAATGGGAATGGGGAATGGTTTTCAGAATGGGGACTTACCGGGTCCTCCAAGGTTGGAATGACCCGGTAAGTCCCCATTCTGAAAAACCGGACATGACTTTGGAGGCAGCCATGGTGCTAATAGCACCATGGCTGCCTCCAAAGTCGTAATGAGGCCCCCTGACTGAGCCGTGCACTGGACACATTGCTACCCTGTGAACTTGGGCCCATGTTCCTGCATGTCCAGTTGCCCCTGCACTGCCTCTGGGCTCCCCAGCACCTAAAGGTCTGTACCTGCAATCCTACATTCCCTTCTCTATGGGCGTAAGAGCCACCTGCTGGCTGCTCTTATTGAGTTACCTGCACTTCTCCCTTCCAATCCCTCCTGCCACATCTCCCCTCCCTCTTCCCCGCACTTGCATGATCTGAATGACACAAGGCCTAGTAAGATCGTTGTTTCGTCCTCCCTTTGTTTCCCCCTCCTTGTCTTGTCGGATCATCAAACACTTGTGTACAGGTGTGTTATTAATGCCATATCATATCATATAATTAAAAAAAACAATCCAATAAAGAAATAGTTTGTCATGTTTGTAGTGGTCATGACTGTGCTCATGGGTGGTGATGCTTTGTTGGTTGTATTTGTAATTCTTGTTGAGCTTTATTGTTGAGTTTTATATTTCTTCTTTTCATACCCATGAAGGATGCTAAGTCATCTGCTATTTTCTTGTAGTGGAAGATGTTATTGTATATTTGGCTTGGCATTGCCATGTTGCTACCTTTTTTCTGCTGTTTTGTCATCTGTGGTATCAGAGAAGTGATGGTAGTGGTATATCTTATTCTCGCAGTATATGACTAGTTGGACACTTGTGTATTATTCATGCAATTTGCTTCTGATTATGTTGTGTTTATGTTATTCTCATTACAGGGTCGATTTATATCTTTTCATAACAGATAATATGCACATTATCCATTTGTCTATGATACAGTAATTGAATGTATATCTTGCAAACAATTGTGGTGCTAGGATGTATATGGCCCTTTTGTGTAGAGGCTACTTACTAATTGTCGTTGGTCTAGTCAGCATTTGGGCTCACAGACTGTATTAGTAAAGTTACCTATGTTATTTAATTCAGTGTTTCTGAGCAGTACATTAGTACACTGATAAGACTCATCTTTTAAAATGGTTAACCTTTTCAGTACCTAGACAAATAAAGATTCCTCAGGGATCCTGGGATCCTATCAACTTGGGTAGATTGCGTGCTGGGTTTACCTTTCATCCCCCTCCCCTCCCCAAAAGACAAGTAAGACACATATATACATTTCATGTTAAATTAGATCACGTTTCAAAATTGTATATGTACATATATATGTATATGTATATTACATGGCCACGGTACAATTTTTAGTTCCTGACTGTTACTGAAGAAAACTATGTGGCTTCGATATGTCAGTAAAGGATAAAAAGGGAGAGCCAGCCATGTGATGTCATCAGTGATGTCATCAATGACATTTGTGATGTCATATTTGATGTCCTGGGTGTTAGTGTTAGCAGTGCACGGTGGCGCGAGTTATGGTTGCTTATGTTACCATAACTGCCGAATTTCAGGGGTTTTTCGGTTTTACTTTGAACCATAACAGCCCTTTAACAAAGTTTTTTCACTGAATTTCATAGGTTTTTAGTAGCGCAACTTAACCATAACGTCCCTTTAACAAAGTTTTTTTACTGAATTTCCTAGGTTTTTAGTAGCGCAACTTAACCATAACGTCCCTTTAACAAAGTTTTTTCACTGAATTTCATAGGTTTTTAGTAGCACAACTTAACCATAATATCCCTGACTTCATATACATGTAACATAGAACATACTAACCCCCTCGTAGTGATTTTCATGTCCGCGGACTACCGCCATGTCCGCGGACATATCGAAAATCTGAGCGTGGTGAATGTAAATTAAAATAGTGTGCCCCATTTCCCCATTGAAGTTGGCTCTGAAAAGAGCCGTTTTTTTTTTTTTTTTTACAGGTGCTTGACTGTCATGCGTGAACCAACGCGCAGCGGTCCACGCAAGTTTGGTCCCGCTAATGCAGTAAGAGAACATTCGAATCGAAGCACTACTCGCCACAGTGAATGGAGATTGCCATGGAAACTACGTGATACGTTGCTAAGGAAGTGCAACGTTCGTTTGGGATCACGGCATTGATCAGGTGACCTGGACTATTTAAACCACGCCTCCACGTTGTTCAGTGCTTCTGATCGAGCTTTCTTTGGCGTTCGGTTTTTGGCCTTTTTTCTTGTTCTGATTTAATATACGTTCCTGACCCGGCTTTCTGACTCGACTACTCTTTTGGATCATCCTTGCCTGCTTTGAAAACTTTGGTCTTCTTGGTAACAAACTCTTGCTTTTGTCCCTCGATTACGTCTGGCCTTTTTCCTTCTGTTCCTGTTCTTGCCCGCTTGGATTTACGACCCGGTTTGTACTTGGCAACACTCTGGTTTTCCGTCTGTTGTTTGCACTTGGTAAAGACATTATCTCACCTCCACGTTTTAGAGACTAACATAACCATTGGACTCCGTGGGACAGCCGCCGCTGCACCGTGGGACAGCCGCCGCTGCACCGTGGGACAGCCGCCGCTGCACCGTGGGACAGCCGCCGCTGCACCGTGGGACAGCCGCCGCTGCACCGTGGGAGAGCCGCCGCTGCACCGTGGGAGAGCCGCTGCAGTACCGCGGAACAGCCTCCGCTCTGCCTAGGAAGAAGGTCTCACTTGGTAAACTTTCTCCATTATTATAAGCAAGATACGGTTCTTGTTGCTTATTGTCACTCTTCATTTTATCCCAGGGTTATAGGCTCACATTGTTTTTTCCTTCTTTCAGAACATCTATTGGGTTTCCTTTTATCCATTGTGAAGTCTCTAAACATTAGTCAGGTTAGTTTGGAGTAACTTTAGAGAAATTATTTCTGTACCCATTGGGCCTCATTACGACCCTGGCGGAGTGGGATACCGCCAGCGGTAATCGCGGCGGACCCGTCCGCCCTACTACGAGTTCCCTTAGCGCCATGGAGGTTTTCTCCGCCTGGTTTTACCGGGCGGAGAAAACCATGGCGCTAAGGGACCTCGTTGTTAATTACGCCGCCGTACTTAACGGCGGCGTAATTAACTCCTTCCCCACTCCCATTATACCCTATGGGGCAAGAATGGGAATGGGGAAGGGTAAAATGGGGATTGGGGATTTACCGCTCTGCCAAGGTCGGCATGGGGTGGTAAATCCGCCAACCCCCATGGCGCTATCGGCGGCTTTCCGCCATGCTCCGCGGTGCATTTTGCACCGCGAATTCCGCCAGGGTCGTAATGAGGCCCATTGTCAGTTGTTCTAATCATATCAATCTTGTTTATTTTCTACAGCCACGAGGTCTCGATGGGAATCCAATCTTCCAGTCAATAGATTGCTTTGTATGTTTATTTGCACATTCAAAGCGATATATTAGCAGGAAGAATTCTTCTTCTACACTACAGGGCCAAGTCCAAGAGGAAGAATTCTAACATAATCAGAAGCCTTATTAAATGGATCCCAACGAGACCCTGGCTAATCTTCTTCAATTAGTGGCAGATCTCAGAACCGACATGGCTACTGCGCATGCCACCACTCAACAACAGATCTTAGAACTACAAACCGCCATACAACCTGTACCCCAAGTAGCACCAGTTATGCCTAATGCTCCAGTCATTGAATCCGCACAGGCAGAAGCCGGCCCGGTGTATATTACATCCCAGTTCCCTCTGGCCCCGCCAGAAAGATTTCATGGAGATCCAAGACAATTTAGGACCTTCTTGAATCAGTGTCGCCTCCATTATTTATGTCGACCCGGTTCATTTCCTGATTCTGCCACTAAAGCTGCGTTTTTGTTGTCACACCTTGGTGGTATTGCCGCAGCGTGGGCTAATCCTCTTTTGGAGGCAGGCAGTCCTTTATTGTTTGATTGCGATGCATTGATGGAAGCCATGGGTAAGGTGTTCGACACCCGATACAAAACTCAAGTTGTGGAATTAGAATTATTGAATCTACAACAAGGTGATTTGACGCTTCTGGCCTATTTAGCCAAATTTAATCAATTGGCTGCTGAGACAGGGTGGCCTGATGATAAAAAGGCATCACTCTTCTACAAGGGATTATCTGATTCTTTGAAAGACATACTGGCTATGGTACCCGTGGTTCCAGTAACCTTTCCTGAACTACTTGAGCTAGTTCTGCAGATTGATGCTCGTAAAGCTGCTAGAAAAGGGGAGAAGAGGGGTATTGCTTCTAATCTTCAACCTGTTCCTACCCCAGTTACGACTGCGCCTGAACCAATGCAGATAGGAGCAGCTACACGAGGTCCTCTTACTCAAGAAGAGAGAGAACATAGAAAGAAAAACAACTTGTGTTTTTATTGTGGTTCTCCAGAACACTTACTAAAAGCATGTACCAAGAAACCTACCAAGAAACAGGGAAACTTGAGAGCTTGGCAATGAGAGGAGTCCTATTGCCGAGCATTCATGTTTCTAAGGACTCCACAATCAATCAACCAGTAGCCGCTCCAGTGATATTCCGGTTGCCTCAAGAGCAGATCGTTCATGCCACCGCCATTCTGGATTCTGGTGCTACCGGAAACTATATAGATACCTCTTATGCGGAAAGCTTGGGGTTATCCGTTCTTAAGAAAGAGAACCCTGTAATGGTCAATGCGGTTGATGGTTCTACCTTGATATCGGGTATGGTGGTTCAGCAAACCGAAGATCTGATAATGGAAACTATTCAAGGACATTCCGAACACATATATTTTGATCTAATCACTGCTCCGCAGTTCAGGCTTATTCTAGGAATACCATGGCTTCGACTGCATAATCCATCCATTGACTGGCACGCAGGCGCTATTGAGTTCTTATCAGAATACTGTGAGACCAAGTGTCATGATAGGAAGACTCTTATAAGCAATCCTTGCCTTCCATTGATGGATACAGCCACTACTATCGGAGCCATAGTATCAGGGGAATTGCCCATGGAATATTCCGGCTTTCAGGATGTGTTCGATGAAGGGGGTGGTACTGTTTTACCCCCTCACAGACCATATGATTGCCCCATTGATTTGGTTCCTGGGGCTAAGATCCCATCAGGAAGGATCTACTCCCTAACCCACAAGGAAGATGTCATTCTTAAAGAATATATTGATCAGGCTCTTAAATCAGGTTTCATTTGTCCTTCACGTTCACCTGCAGCCTCCCCATTATTTTTCGTACCCAAGAAGGAGGGAGACATCCGCCCATGTATAGACTATAGGGCCCTTAACGCCATCACGGTGCGTAACCAGTATCCCATACCACTTATTTCTGTACTCTTGGATCAGTTGGGATCATCCGTAATCTTTACAAAATTGGATCTCCGTGGGGCTTACAATTTAGTAAGAATCCGTAGCGGAGACGAATGGAAAACAGCCTTCAAAACCAAGTACGGCTTATTTGAATATAGAGTCATGCCATTTGGGCTCTCTAATGCACCCGCTACTTTTCAATACTTCATTAACGACGTCTTCCATGACATGATGGACCAATTTGTAGTGATTTATCTGGATGATATCTTAATCTATTCTGCATCTTATGATCTCCACGTGGTTCATGTTACTCGTGTTCTTCAGAGGCTACGTGATAACTGTTTGTATGTAAAATTAGAGAAATGTATCTTTCATGCTACAGAAGTCGAGTTCTTGGGGTATGAGATATCCGGTAAAGGTGTACAAATGAGTACCTCTAAGGTCAAGGTAGTTTTGGACTGGCCAGTACCCACGACGTTGAAGGCATTACAGTCATTTTTAGGCTTCGCTAATTTTTACAGGAGATTCATCAAAGATTTCTCATCATTGGTTGCTCCACTGACCGCGTTGACTAGCAGCAAAGTAGCATTCCTTTGGGATAGAGTTTGTGATCGAGCTTTTCAAAGTCTTAAATCGGCGTTTACCAGTGCACCGGTACTACAACACCCAAATCCTGAATTACCATTTGTGGTAGAAGCTGATGCATCTAACATTGCTCTTGGTGTCATTCTGTCTCAAGTATGTCCGGAAACCGGAGGTTTGCATCCAGTGGCCTTCCATTCAAGAAAACTCACCCCTTATGAAAGGAATTATACTATCACAGAAAGGGAGTTGCTAGCAGTACGTGACTCGTTTTTGACTTGGCGACATCATTTACTGGGGTCAGCCTTTCCAATTCAGGTATTCACTGATCATAAAAATCTGGTAGCTTTACAATCCGTAAAGTGCTCCACAGCCCGACATGCTAGGTGGCATGAGTTCTTTTCCATGTTTGATTTCACCATTACATATCGACCCGGTTCCTTGCACACTAAAGCGGATGCACTCTCACGTTTACATGGGGATTCATCTCCCCCTAGATCAGACGGTCCACTTCTTTTACCACATCAGGTGATTTGTGGGTGTACGCTCCAGTCTTCTCTCTGTACTAACTTACGTGAATGGGTAAAGACCCATCCCACAGACATTACGGAACTTAACCTCAACATTGTAGAGGGTTTACCCCATATCAACGGTTTATTGTTCCTTCCGGATGAGGGTAGCAGGAAGAAAGCTATCCAATGGTGTCATGATGCCAAGTTGGCTGCTCACCCGGGTAACAAGAAGACCGTTGATCTTCTACAACGTTGGTGCTGGTGGCCCTCTATGTTAAAGGATGTGGCCGTTCATATTGCTCATTGTTATATATGCGCCCAGTGCAAGACCTCAAGTTCCAAACCTGTTGGACTTCTACAGACCATGCCGATTCCAGATTATCCTTGGTACATGATTTCAATGGATTTTGTGGTCGAATTGCCCCCGGTCTGTGGTTATGACACCATATGGGTGGTCATCGACTATTTCACCAAGATGGCTCTTTTTGTACCTTGTCGAGGTGTTCCTTCTGCCCCACAGTTGGCAGATCTATTTCTCAGGAAAGTCTTTCGTCGTTTTGGGCTACCGTCTGTTATCATCACGGATAGAGGTTCCCAATTCACTTCTCATTTCTGGAAATCGCTCACTGCCTCTTTTGACATCAATGATAGATATTCCACTGCTTACCATCCTCAAACAGACGGACAGACGGAACGTCTCAACTCCACCATGGAACAATATCTCCGTTGCCTTACGCACCAGTATCAAGACAATTGGTTGTCATTACTCCCTATGGCGGAATTCGCCTATAACAACTCTTTGCATACATCGACGCATTCCTCACCATTTTTTGCTATGTTCGGCAGGCATCCTAGATCGTTACCTGCTTCTCCTGTCCTGCCCGCACGCCATCCGGCGGCATCGTCCTGCATTCAACACATGTGTTTAGTGCATCGACGGGTGAAAGAACATCTGGAGACGGCGCAGATTAACACTAAGAGGTTCGCAGATGCTCATCGTTCTCCGGCTCCCGCTTACATAGTAGGCAATAAGGTATGGTTGTCCACCAAGAATCTGCGGATACCTGGAGGGAGGAAGTTTCTTCCACGTTTTATAGGACCATATGTTGTTACGGCGGTGATTAATCCTGTGGTAGTGCGTTTATCTTTACCTGCAAAGTGGAAAGTGCATCCGGTGTTTCATGTTTCCCTTGTCAAACCTTTTCTACCGGATACTGCCCTTCCTTCTCGTCCTCCTCCAGTCATGGTACAAGGGGAAGAGGAGTACGTGGTGCTTAGGATTTTGGATACCAAGGTTTCCAAAGGGGTCAGGATGTATTATGTGGATTGGGAAGGTTATGGTCCGGAAGAGAGGACCTGGGAGCCTGTTCAGAACATTCATGCTCCCCGTTTGATCTCCGATTTTTGGGCCTCAAGGAAACGGGGTCGTTCTTTAGGGAAGGGTACTGTCATGCGTGAACCAACGCGCAGCGGTCCACGCAAGTTTGGTCCCGCTAATGCAGTAAGAGAACATTCGAATCGAAGCACTACTCGCCACAGTGAATGGAGATTGCCATGGAAACTACGTGATACGTTGCTAAGGAAGCGCAACGTTCGTTTGGGATCACGGCATTGATCAGGTGACCTGGACTATTTAAACCACGCCTCCACGTTGTTCAGTGCTTCTGATCGAGCTTTCTTTGGCGTTCGGTTTTTGGCCTTTTTTCTTGTTCTGATTTAATATACGTTCCTGACCCGGCTTTCTGACTCGACTACTCTTTTGAATCATCCTTGCCTGCTTTGAAAACTTTGGTCTTCTTGGTAACGAACTCTTGCTTTTGTCCCTCGATTACGTCTGGCCTTTTTCCTTCTGTTCCTGTTCTTGCCCGCTTGGATTTACGACCCGGTTTGTACTTGGCAACACTCTGGTTTTCCGTCTGTTGTTTGCACTTGGTAAAGACATTATCTCACCTCCACGTTTTAGAGACTAACATAACCATTGGACTCCGTGGGACAGCCGCCGCTGCACCGTGGGACAGCCGCCGCTGCACCGTGGGACAGCCTCCGCTGCACCGTGGGACAGCCGCCGCTGCACCGTGGGAGAGCCGCCGCTGCACCGTGGGAGAGCCGCTGCAGTACCGCGGAACAGCCTCCGCTCTGCCTAGGAAGAAGGTCTCACTTGGTAAACTTTCTCCATTATTATAAGCAAGATACGGTTCTTGTTGCTTATTGTCACTCTTCATTTGATCCCAGGGTTATAGGCTCACATTGTTTTTTCCTTCTTTCAGAACATCTATTGGGTTTCCTTTTATCCATTGTGAAGTCTCTAAACATTAGTCAGGTTAGTTTGGAGTAACTTTAGAGAAATTATTTCTGTACCCATTGTCAGTTGTTCTAATCATATCAATCTTGTTTATTTTCTACAGCCACGAGGTCTCGATGGGAATCCAATCTTCCAGTCAATAGATTGCTTTGTATGTTTATTTGCACATTCAAAGCGATATATTAGCAGGAAGAATTCTTCTTCTACACTACAGGGCCAAGTCCAAGAGGAAGAATTCTAACATTGACAGACACCTGTTATTTTGTATTTTTATTCTTGTTTTTTTTTTTTCTTACTTTACTCCTAAAATCTTCACATAACCTTCTCCAAAGCAACCCTTAGATTCCAAAATAGAAAGGCATTTCCCGTAAAAGATAAAGAAATGCCATCTTCTTTAAAATTAACAGCATTACTGGCATCAATATTCTCATTATTACAGAAGAACATACCAGCTCTAAGCATGAAGGCACACATGCCTCGGTTGATGACACACCTAGCAATGTTTTGCTGAGGACAAAAAACTGAACTATTGTCCCATATTGCCCTAGGTAGTAATCCAGAAAAAATTACTTTCGCATTTGGAAGGATCTTCATTACGGCTTGAACCAAGCGTTCCAAATCAGCCAACAAAGTAGGGGCACTGACGCTGCCCAAATGGAAAGCACCATAGTGCAAAACTACCACATGCGGACTGTTCATCGTGGCCATATCCTCACAAACTTGTACAATTCCCTGTACATTGCAATCAGACACAGTGCTCCACACCACCTCCACTCCTTTCACATCAAAGTTCTTTGCAACATGCCTGCATTGAGCGTACTGTTGTAAACCATGCACAAACATATCTCCGAGCACCAACACCCTGACTTTCTCCACTTCTGCCATCTTCACTACACACTGTCTCTTTCAACACAAATCCACAACCTCGACATCTGATTGGCTGATCCGTACAGTCTTCTTTCCATGTTGGATTTCCTGGAAAAACCCAGATGTAGCACGCTCTGTCCACGAACAGCCGCGGTGTCCACGGACGGCGTCCACTTTACTCTCTGTGCCATTCCCTCATTGCATACAGCTAAACAATCACACAATACGAATAACGTCCTCAGAACACCCCCATTTTGTGAATTTTCGAACATTTCAGGACAATTATCATGTCATTATTCAACATATTAACATTACAAATATTATACTTTCATCTTGTACTCTGCACACAATGCTATGTTTCTCCATTAGTAGCTCAGTATACTAGATAGAATCCCATAATACAATGCTATTTATATCAATGCATCGTTCAAAGCAATAATAACGGTATGATATTTATTGCAATATCTTGACACTTTTTTCGCAACATTATAATAAAAATCCCTAGTACACAAATTCCATGAAAAGTACATACACATGTGATGTCATCAGTGATTTCATCAATGACATTTGCAATGTCATCTTTGATGTCCTGGGTGTTAGTTTTAGCAGTGCACGGTGGTGGCGCGAGTTATTTTTCATAGCTTACCATAACTTGCGATTTTCAGGGGTGTTTCGGCTGTACTTAGAACCATAACGTCACTTAAACCAACTTTTTTTAATATCACGCAAACAATATACAAACATGGCGTGCAAAAACCAACTTCTCACAGATGGCTTTACACAGAATGTTGCAAAGTAAGAATTTATGCTCGTTCACAGTGAAGGTTAGCTGCTTCCATTTTTTTCTCGGGCCCCGGAGAGGCTCACGAAGCGGACTATAAGGTTGTATTGTGTTTTGACCTAAAACGTAAGAGAAGATAAGGATGAAATTTCTGAAACAAAACCACTTTTATATATTATATCACTATGCGAAAGATCGTTCGCACACGCAGAGTCGTATTTTGGGACTGCACTACTCGTAGACAATGGAAATTGCAATTGTACTGTAAGTAACCCTTTAGGTTATTTTATACCAAATATAATTACAATAGCGTGGCATTAAAGACCGCTCAAGTTGAACTTGTTCGTTGAAAGTGGCATAATGTTTTCTACCGCGCACTATCACCGCCGAATTGATCCCCTGTCGTTTAGAGGGCTCTGAAAAAGGCAGACGACACAGGGTGGGTTAATAGAAATAATTTAACCGGTCTATAGGCGGTCAAGCGCTCTACTCGCTGTGCCACTTCACTGTAGCCTGTCAAGTGGCACAGCAAGTACAACGCTCGGCTGGTGAGACTAATTTATGTTTTTTAAAACAGGTATGTGGCCCCATTTTGCCTATGTCACGATTTACAGACTCCAGCAGATGGGGTCTTCAACTGCCAGGTGCAGGTCCAAATATGCAACTTCATGACCCTCACCATTTTATGGGACAATCGCCAAGGACCAATATGCAGTACTAGTGGCTACAAACAACATACCAACCAATAGGGTGGTCTAATGGCTCTTTGTTGGAGCAACCTTCCGATTATCAGAGCGACCATTTACTGCTTTTATCATAAACCAACAGCCTATCTACCGCAAAGGAACAACACGTGGCTCAAAATATACTTTTTCTGATCGTCATCTTTGATGTCCTGTGTGTTAGTGTTAGCAGTGCACAGTGGTGGCACAAGTTATGGTTGCCTAGCTTACCATAACTGGCGAATTTCAAGGGTTTTCGGTTTTACTTCGAACCATAATGTCCCATTAACAATGTTTTTTTAGTGAATTTTATAGGTTTTTAGTAGCGCAACTTAACCATAACATCCCTTTAACAAAGTTTTTTTTACTGAATTTCACAGGTATTTAGTAGGGCAACTTAACCATAACGTCCCTTTAACTAAGTATTTTTACTGAATTTCATAGTTTTTTAGTAGCACAACTTAATCATAACATCCTTTTAATAAAGTTTTTTTGCTAAAGTTGATCGGTTTGTAGTAGAAGCACGTAACCATAATGTAAAGTAACCTCTGACTTCATTGCACCCTTGCAGAGAATGCCACATGACCGACCATATGCAGGCGCACAGCACTGTGACGTGTCCGAGAATCCGTACACACTTAACAATAAGATGTATGCCTCGTGGACAGAGTGGAAATACATTTTTTACTGATGTAGGAACTTCCACCTTCAACATTTCCCTTGCACAGCTCGAACACTTAATCGTAGTCAGCCATTAACAATGTAGTACACAGTACATACTTTTAGCAAAAGTACTAGTTATCTGAAAACGACACGTGCTAAGGCCATCCCTCCTCCCCAAGAAACAGCACCACTGCTGTAATGAAGGAGCATGAGAAACACTGCCCCTACCTTACAAATAACACACGCACAACATTTTCCCCCTACCACCTCCCCCCCCATATTAGTGTTTGGTGCCTCTTTGCTCATTTCCGTCCGCAACTTTCCTCCTTTCACAGTTTAAAAATATTTTTTTTAAAAATTGCATACAGTTCATCTGCTTTATATTTCTCAGTAAAGGACATAGACGCAATAACATTTGCCATTAACAATCTAGATTTGCAAAGCAGTAACGTGTGCTACTGAAAAAGGGATTTGTTGTTCTAACACGGGACGCCTGTGGCATCCCGGATTAGAAAACAAAATAATTTTCCAAGATGGCCACCATAGAAAGGGAAGGCGGTTGTTCCATGCATGGCCCCTCTTCACTTTCCATGGCAGCCTGCAAAAAGCAAAAAGGAAACGCTGTTAACATATTACCACCAGCACTTTTTTCCTCCCTTTCAAATGTATCGTAATGTCGAACAACTTTACCACAAAGCCAGTCCAAGGTGGACATGGCCACTGTAATCCTATCTTTTCTCCCCAGTAGCCACATTGGGCGAATCATGACCTTTTACCATGACCCCATGGCTGCAGTCTACCCCGCAGTCAATAAACGTATACCGCTACGTTTTTTAACTACATTACGACACTTGTGTAATACAAAAACACTCCCACATCTCGTCACATAACCAACCCTAATGATATTGCACACTTTTTTGGATGACGTTATGATATGATATGATATGATATGATATGGTATTTGTAACGCGCCTATACACAGGTGTTTCAAGGCGCGACGAGGCAGGGAGGGGAGGAACAAGGGGAGACAAAACAAACGATCCTACTAGGCCAGGTGTCATTCAGATCGCGCAAGTGCAGGGGTGGGGGAGGGGGGAAAAGTGCAAGGGGAAGGGGAGGGGGGGAAGTGCAGTAAAGGTAAGTGGCGTAAGTAATAAATAAAAAAGGGCCAGCTAGTGGCAAGTGCAAGGTAAGTGCAGAGCAAGTGCTGGGGAAGGGGGGGGCTGTAGGGATACAGAGACAGTCACGTAGTGCAGAGGGGTTCCAGGGGATCAGTGACTGGGACCAGGACCGAAGGCAGTTTAGAGTGGTCAAGTTGCAGGATCAGTGCAGTTTAGTGAAGAATTTAATTAGCTGTTCCTCTGCAGCATAGCCAAATGCGCCCATAAGCACCTACGTGCCATGACCCAGAACCTGCAAATGAACACACAGTGACGTACAACGTAGCACGTTACATTTTGAAATAATAAAACTGTTTTTTAATGGAAAACATTAACAATTTTAGAATCTGTAAAGTACTTTAATTTCACAATAAACTGTCCAAGACCATCGGACTATTCCCATTTTCAATCAAATACTAACTTTGTTTGTTAGGTCGTCATCGAAAATGTTAATTGTGAGGCACACGTTGATCTTTTCGCATAAACAAAGTATTCGCTTTTGATAAAGCAACCGCTTCAGTCGCACAGTGATTTCCAAGACGTCGGCATGAACTTTGGCCTACACCACCATAAAAGTTGTTATGTTACTCCTAATGGCCACTCCAGCGTATGGACAAATGGGGCCGGGCCGGTCGTCCCACAATACAGTGACGATTAGGCAGCCGGTCATGAGTATGTGCATCTGGCGTGCAAAGAATCCATCACTTGGCATCTGGAATCCATGGCAATCACAGTACGGCAGAATGTAGCTGTTCAGAAAAAGTAACAGAAAATACCTTTACCAAACAATTTTAAAAAAGACAAAAAGAACATGGAAACTGATACACAAATCGATGTGGTCATACATGACATTTTAAAGAAATAATAGCGTTGAACATGGGTGAACCTAATGATAGCCTACAAACGGCGAGAATCTGCACTCTCCATAAGTTTTTAAAAAAATGACAACTACACAGAAAGATAGTACCTCAGTTATAATGCCAAAATTATTAGTCTGGTAATAAAGAATCAAAACTCGTTCTGGTGTAGAGTCGTCAAAAGTAAATTGACACAATATTTATGGTTTATGGTCTCCATTGTCTTCGTTAAATTCAGACAGCGATGTACTTGCAGCAAATAATCTTCTTCAACTGTTATTACATGTGTCTTACAAATGTTTTGAATACATAACCTTATCAAATGGTAATTTTCCCAAACTTGCACTCCCTGCAATCTTACTTAATGTTCCCTTTCGCTCACGGTCATAAAACAATTGACCCTTATGCGTTCAGTCGGATGCGTGGGCCTACTGAGCTCGCAACCAAAAAAGCAAACCAAGTAACATTCACTCAGAATGAAAATACATTCTGACTTTGCAACAACATATCTGATTGCATGCGTGAGAACTGTTACTCCCATACACTTGCCGAACCGCTGTTTCCATCAAACAGTGCAGGTGCCTGCCTCGGTTAACAAGTGCAATGGTGTGTTGTTTTATATGTGTTAGCAGCGATGTCCGCTTACACCAAAACACAAAGGAAAGATGGCGGACGAAGCGACAGAATTTGACACACTTCACGCCGTTCAACATCCAATCAGTGAACGCGCCACATGTCCGCGAACATGACGCTATGGATTAGCCAATCGGTATCATGTCCGCGGAGCGGACATAGATATAACTAATTTTTTCAGATGTACTTTTTGGTCATTTTTAAGAAAACTACTGGACGGATTGGTCCCAAATTTACAAAAGCCCGCTTTCGGGACCAAGCTCCTGCTCCTGTCGCAAATCTGGTGAAAAGTTTGCGCAAAGTTTTTTCCCCATTCAGTCTATGGGAAAAAAAGACGTTTTGGGACCCCCCTATAACTTTTCCCCAATCTAGACCATACATCACCAAAATTTGCAAAGTTTGGTGTGGATTCGTCCAGGGGGAGCGGAGTTCTAAGCCGCCCAAAAAGTGCTCTTCCTATGGAAACAGCAACTTAAACATAGTTACACAGTACACAGCCACTAACGTGGCAGTGTAATATATATATATGAATATATATATATATATATATATATATATATATATATATATATATATATATATATATATATATATATATATATACACACACTTTATTTATTTGTTTTAGTTGTAAATTACAACTTTTCAAATGTATACAAGAAAAAAAATCATTAACAATTCATAAAACCATAATGCATAAGTATATGTACGTATTGACTTCTCAACTGTTAAGAACATTTTCACCCATGTCGGCCTCAAAACCATTGAATTGCAAAGGTATTTCAGTTCCATAACCTATAGCCGTAGGGTACCATTTTGGGCAAACAGTGGTTCATTATTTGACCTATCAAGGACTCTCAAAGGGTTAACGGTAGTGGGCAAGCAGGCTTTTTTGGTGGCAATGAGAAGATTTTCTGTTCCGAATTGTTGGGATTGGTTGATGTTTGAAGAGAATATAACATCCATGGAGTGGCCTTCTTTGTGTTATAGTCTTGGACTAATGCACAAATTTGTACAAACATAGTTTTGGAATGCAGTGATGGAGTAGAGAGCATAATTGATCACTTCAGCCTTTTTAGTGAGTACTGACAAGTATTAACTATTGATGGTTGCACCAACAAAAAGCTACCACGGATAATAGAGTCATGGGGCCTCATTACGACCCAGGAGGTAAGGGGTTTACGGCGCCGTAAACAGCGCCGACCCTTACCGCCTGAGTACGAGGTCCCTTAGCGCCATGGCGAATTTAACACCTGCTTTTAGCAGGTGTTAAAATCCATGGCGCTAAGGGACCATGGAGTTAATTACGCCACCGTAATTTACGGTGGCGTAATTAACGCCTTCCCCACTCCCATTATGCCCTATGGGGCAAAAATGGGAATGGGGAAGGGTAAATGGGGATTGGGGACTTACCGCCCCGCCAAGGTCGGAATGGGGCGGTAAGTCCGCCAACCACCATGGCGTAAACGTAGTTTACGCCATGGTGGTAAAGTCACGGCCCAGGCGGTAACTTACCGCCTGGGTCGTGATGAGGCCCATAATATTTAATGTCCACTCTTTTTGTTCAAATTAAAGATTACAGAATATTACTCAAACTAACTCTAAATCAACATGGCTTGCAATCCATAAGACATTCTCTGATAAATGTTCTGCTGGTTTGTAACAGTTGGTAAAAGGCTGCACTATTGATATTCCATATGATGGCCAGCTCTCTTGCCCCTTGAGGTAATTACCACTGCTGGGCACAAGAATAGAATCATGTTTCAGTTTTTCCAAAGTTTCCCTTGGTGGTAAAAATGTTCCACAGGTGCTAACATTAATCTAGCTAGCAAATCTTACACACATTTTTGGGTCAAGAATAGTCCAAAACAGAATACAAACATGTCTGAAAGATTATTGGAGTGTTCTGTTAATGCAAAACACAAAATTGAAAATGTGTTTTGTTTTTTGTTGTAACACAATTTGTGATGCTAGCTTGATGCTTATATTGTTTTTGTCGAGGTAATTGCTTCCATTTGCAGATGACTTGCAATACTGGGGTGTGGTTTTCCATTTTTCGATGCCTTTACTAATATTATTTTTATTTTTTATTTTATTTTGGTTCAGTGAAGAATTAATTAAAACAAATTCGACTTTTCACAAATTACAAAATTACTATGATGAAAAGAAGTTAAAAACAGCCTGATTTCAATTAATAAAATATACACTTAATCCTACAAGTTATGTGGAGAATAGATGCTCAGTATGTACCAAAGATATCAATTTGCTAAGAAAATGTGTCACTTCATGCGTAATCTCACTTTAAGGGGTTGAGTCTGCAACGAAACATTATCGCTGCACAAGTCAGTAGGCTTTCATGTCCAGAGCATAGCTGGTCCCAAAATGATTCGTCAGAGTCTAGCAGAGTGTGTTGAGGAAGTGACGCGAGAACGTATAGTGGAGTTGCTGCCTGATTTATTCACTTTCCGTTGATGCAGGGCAGAGACTCTTCAAAAGCTGACTCGCACTGCGTAGTGGTCGCAGAATCTAGCAGAGTCTGTTGAGGAAGAGACACGAGAACGTACAGTGGAGTTGCTGCCTGATTTCTTCACTTTCCATTGCTGCAGGTCGGAGACTCTTCAAAAGCTGACTAGCATCGCAGAGCGGTCGCAGAGTCTGTTGAGGAAGTGGCACGAGAACGTACAGTGGGGTTGCTGCCTGATTTCGTCACTTTCCATTGCTGCAGGGCGGAGACTCTTCAAAAGCTGACTCACACTGCGGAGCGGTCGCAGAGTCTAGCAGAGTCTGTTGAGGAAGTGACGCGAGAACATACAGTGGAGTTGCTGCCTGATTTCTTCACTTTCCATTGCTGCAGGGTGGAGACTCTTCAAAAGCTGACTCGCACCGCAGAGTGGCTGCGGAGTATAGGAGAGTTTGTTGAGTCCGTTGAGGAAGTGGAGGGTGGACGTGCCCCTTCCCTTCCACCTTATTCTTATTCTGCATTGGAACCTCAGCTGCGTGACTGGAGAACAGTAAAATTAACAGATGGTCTCGAGATACATCTTCGTCCTCGTTAAGAACAAGAGCCCAACAAAAACGAAAGGTGCCCGCTGAGCACATGGATGTACTGTGCCAAGAGACGCAATGGAGTTCACAAGTACCACAAGTAAGTCAATATCTGTACTGCACATGTGATCCGGGGGCACCGAATGAAGGAATAGTTGAAGCAATCGAACCATGTGACAATCCACATAACAACCACAACAACCAAAACACGCAAAGTGAGTAAGGGGAGCAAATCAGTGTGACCTACACGCTGCAACAGAGGGCACTGTCAGGGAGTACACTTTCACATTCCCTGCATCCGTCAGTATGCTCGGAATCTGCAAATATAAACAGTGTCTCCATGAAAGGTGGAGCCGATAGCCTACCTTACTCCGCCAATCGCAGGCAATCAATGTATCACAGCACTACATCAAGATCGGAATGTCGAGCTGACAGAGACTGCAGAAATTATATCTGACTATGCACACACCCTGAAATCGCAACCGTAATTGCTGAAACAATTTGAGCTTTACAAGTTTGGCATGGCGCGTTCATGCTGTAAGCAACACTGACAAAGACTTAAATGGCGTGACCTTAAACAAAACAACACAGCACACAGGAGTAATGTGATGTATTAACTTGCAGATGGAGCAGATGCGCTGTACCCCCCAACTGCAGCCTAGTAATGAGCCAACTAAGAAGGGCAGTCAAGAACCTCAATTTAGCCCCAACGAGCTTGCTCCTGCTCCCAATGGGCATCAATCTAAGCCTGATCTAAATAAACTAAACAAAGATAACGACGAGGTGTTCCACCCTTTTTCAAAGGAGCTTGATTTCAGTAGTCCTCAAGCAGGGTGATGTGGACTCATTGCAAATGGATAACAGACGCAATTCACTAGAGGTGGTCAACAAACTATTGTACGACCTCACCGAACTCAACAAAACAAATAATACGAGGAACAGACCCAAGACTCCTCCAAACCACAGCCCCTGTGACAAGAAGATCGAAATGCACAACAAAGTCTCTCATGGTAAATCCACACTAAACACATGGGCAAGAGGAATACCTAAATGAAGAAGGAAAGAGAGCAGTATATCACCAAAAATTAACTGCTCACAGTTCATGGCAAACAAAAGCCCACGTAACAGTGGCCAGAAAGTCAGCTCTGGAGCAAGGCCGGAGGAGAATCCAACCAATTCTGCAGTGAATGAGGGGTCAGACTCTTCAGAAAGTACAACTTCTGACTCCTCACTGATGGAACGCCCCTTTCCAAAAATAAGGCGCTTAAAGTCTAAAACAACAAACCTACCCGCAAAACATGGAAAAACTAGCGTACGGTCAGGTGGAACTGCAACTCCAAACCACCTTCAATCTCTAATACTGTCATCTATGTCTATATCGATTGCACCTTTCATTAAGCTGTATGAAAACATCAACGATAACATCAAGGACTTATATACCCTCGTGGCATTAATTAATGCAAAGTTACTCACGTTGGAAGATACCTACAAAGCATCAAAAGAAACACAAATCGACTTCAACAAAAAAATGTAAGCTACTTTAAACATACTGACTGAGTAGGAAAGAAATTATATTCTCGAAAAAAAATTGTTTGCTGAAGTTGCCAAAGAAATCCTATCACTCTTCAAAACTGGGAAGCCTAAATTGGGTGATGGTCCAAGCCCAAAGATAATAGACTGAATCGATCTTAAAAATAAAAGAATAACTGACGCCGGAAATCCTCAAGTCATTCTGACAACCACGGAGCCTTTGCAAATAATTGTGAGTGATGTAACTCCAAGTGTACCCCAGATATTGGCAAGGAACGAAGCTGAAATAATCGGATGCCTCGAGAATGGAGCAACGACAAGTAGCAAGACAGCCTTATTAGAGGTTGCCAATCAAAGGTTAACCTTGCCACCACAGACTCGACTTTTGAGACTGCCTTAAAGCACACTCAAAGCAAGGACAGTCCAACCCAACTAAACCCACAAGTCCCGACGACATCAGGAATCGTTATTCTCTCCAATAATGGAGATTTGGATATAACAAATGTCAGGAACGAAACGTCAGGTAATGACCTTGGAGTCTTCCCTATTTTCAAAGGAAGTAAAGCTATGCCTTCATATAAATCACAAGGCAATTCACAGATGCAGGCCCCTCCAAAAAAAAAAAAAACAATCCTCAAAAAGACACAGCGTGGTAATGGTGCAAGAAAATTCCTGCGGAACATTAAAACTGTCCATTTACCAGTGCATAATTTAAACAGCAGCATACAAATGGACAAAACCAAATCAGTGCAAAATCAAGAACACGTATCAGAGCAAAAACAGTCCTCAACATGTGAAATCATCTCTACTGATGATATTCCTGAAGATCTCCTAAACATGTCGATGTATGAGGATGATCAGAGACGGCGGACGCTTCACTGACTGGAAGTAATGCAGAGCCTAAACTCAGCAGAGCGGAAAATCCTGATGGCACTGCATTCCAACCCAAGCAGGAAAGACGATGCACCATTGTGCCCTACATGCAGGATCCTGTACCACATCCAGAAGGTCTGCAAAGCCCGGCATTTAAAACACTAAACGGAAAATGGGAGATGTTAACCCTCAAAACACATGCCCAAATGAAAATCAGTAATGACCATGACTTAAGACCTGATATGTTCAAAGTACTCCGTGAAAACAGAGAAAGTCGCACTAATAGACGGAAGAATTCGAGCTCAATGGAACAGCACCATCGAGCCCACTCACCGAGAATCATAAAGAACAAAGAAAAAGGATTAAAAGCCTCAAACAGAAATGATCAAGGTCCTAAATGTGAAAACAAGAATCTTTGGAAGCATAAATTAGCCCTGGAAAGAGTGGACGGTAGCGAATCGTAACAATGTCATGAAACTGTTCTACTATGTTCCAAGCTTAAGGTCGATTGTGTCTGACGACCTAAAGGTTGTTGAATTTGGTGAGGAGAACTGAGATGACAAAGTACTTCTACACTTGCAATAGGAAATCATTGCGAACATGATCATGGAAGCAAGCCCTTTACTACTGTCCATTGGATTCGAGGTGTTTAAGCCAAAGGAAATAACTCTAAATATTCAAAGAAGACTGAGCCAATCTCCTCAGGCTCCCGAGGCTCAAAAAATAGAGTCTAACACAAAGTCAACAGGGAAACCTGTGGACAACCCGAACAAAGGCAACCAGCTAAAGTCATCACTACAGCCTACTAAAGAATCTTCAGAACATCAAAACAATCAATCAATGAGAGAAGTCTGGCATAACAGATCATCGGAACAGACAAGCAATGTTCAGTAAAGACCTTCCAAAACCAATGTCTCAACCTAGAGACCAAATAAAAATAACAATAGAAGAAGCAAAACCCACAGCCCAGGCAGACTCTGTGTTAGGGAGAATTCTCTGTAAAGGCTAATTTCCCAAACCTAGTGAGTCCCCCAGCAGCTTTGCTGGATTTTTTGGGGTTTATTTTTTTCTCCTGCTAAGAGTGAGACTCTTTTTCCTCCCACTCTTAGACATGATTTGAGGTGTTCCTTTGACTTTGTATGTGTTCTATGGGCTATGGGGTCCTTTACCCCATAGGGTTTCATGTGTTTTTGATATGTGGGCTACACAGCACCCTCCGTGCAGTAACCCAGGGGTGTTGTAGCGACCCCCCAACATAGACTCCATACCCTGGGACTGACTACTGTCTCCCAGGGCATGTAAAGTCACCATTGGCTTTACTAGTCTCAAATTGTGAACAGAACCAGTACAAACCATCGATTGCCCTGGGGTCTGTTGTTCGAGGGGGCACTGTCCAGTCCCCCCTGACCGAGTTTTGGCTGGTGGCAGTGGATACTACTTTTATATTCAACCGCAAATATATTCCTATGGGATTTTCCCATTGTTCGAGGCTACCACTTTTTAATATAGCCTCGAACATACCGCCGGTTTATTAAATTAATATTAATTCACCGGTTGGTAATTTTTGCCGAATCTTGGTTCCAAAATGGCGTTTGTGTTAGCTTCTGTGACTCCAACCTAAGTCGAGCACTTTGTTCCACTTTTTGGTGGGCTTCTCCACAGAAGCCTCCAAAAGTGGTGCCACTCTGTCTGGGTACCACAGGGGACGTGGGAGGGGGTTTAGGCACTCTGGACTGAGTTGCCTCGGCAACTCAAGTCACACTCTTGTGTGATTGGCCCAAGTGGTGAGCCACCCGGCTCACCACTTAGCATGTTTGATTGACAGCTAGGCTGAATGAATCGGGGTTTTCTACATAAAAGCAGAGCTTTGGGGACTGGAACTTCAGAAGTCGCCACAGGACCTAAAGAATCCGAGGAGGGAGAAGCCGAGCCGACCTTCAACGACGACACCACCGGTGGAGCCCTGCGGAACCGTCTCACCACTTTTTCCGACGACAGAGGAGATCTCCAGCCCGGAGAGTCTTCTTCCTTTGACTGGTGGGGATAATCAGTTTGCCTGTCTTTTCGCCTTCCTGGACCATCTCGTGGCCGCCTTGCCCGTGCCAAGCACCCCAGCAACCGGAATACCACAGATCACCACTACTGCGCAGAGCAGGGTGGTACCTTGTAACCGGGAAACTCTGCGGCTGGTTTCTTCCCTGGCAGCGCATCGCCTTCAGCTTTCCTCCACGTCGAGACCTCCTCTTCCTCTGGACGAAACACAGACTTGCACCCGCTGCCAGGAACAACTGCCCCTGCTGGAGCGTTCTTCCCACTTTCAGGTACTGTGTCCCATGTGGCTTCCCTTGCGTCAGATCGTTCGGGGTGACAGTAAATCCTCGACTTTCTAACCTGGGCTAGCCTGGGGCCTGTTAACTAACTTTTCCTGACTTTATCTCAATCTTTTGTGAACTTTCTACAAAGACTCTTTGGGCATAACCCCACTGTGTGATCCTGGACACATTTCGCTTGCTCTCTCTAAGAGTGGGCCTGGCACTTGAACTTCCTTGCTCCCCAGTAGACTTTGCCTAACCTGCCTCACTGTGGTTCTTTGAAAAGTATTGAATATTGTGTGCTTTCAGAACTCTGCCTTTTTCCCTCCCTTTTTAATAACTTATTAGAGTGCCATCTTATGTCGAGCGCTCACCTCTGTCTGAAAATAAGTGGTGTTTCTCATTAAGACTTGTCTAATAAGTCATTAGGGCTGTATATATATAATAGTGACTGTGTGTTGAATTTATTTACCTCTCTTTGTGCTAGTGTAATTTACAAGTGTGTCTTTAAATAAATAATGATATACCTTTACACCAAAGCTCTGGTCAATGTTTGCTTGTGCTACTGTGTCTCTGTACCTATTGTGTATACTCTATATACTGCCTAACTCATCTTGAGAGAGGTCTGACTGCTCAGCCACAGCTACCAGGTAAATCTGGGTGGTACAGACTGCTGGGTTTACTGCCAACCACCTGTAGTCCTAAATCTTTTGCAGTGGTCCCTAAGGGAACTGCACAGGTTTCTGCCTAACACTCTGCCATTCATTCGAAACAGGCAGATAACCGAAACGAGTGGCACTGGATAGCCAAGTCTCTAAACGTAAAAACTCAAAAGTAAAGCCAAACCTCGAAGACGGATCACAAACTCCTTGCAGGTTCTCAGAACATGAGGGGTTTTCACCACTTGTTTAACACAGACGTGTTGCTTGGGTTTACAGGAGGCCTGGATATGTGACTGCCCAATAGTAGAAGGATATGAAGTTTCATTTAACCCTGCCATAAAAAAACAAAAGGGTCACCCAATGGCTGGCTTAATAACATTAATTAACAATGAAACTGGATTACGAATAAAAGAGACAAAAAATTGGACTCCATGTATTCAAGACACCACCTTAGAGAAGTCAAATACCAAAGGCAAATCCGATGACTTTCTAAAGGTTGCAAATTTATATTGGAACCATGTCGGAGCAGGAAAGAGAGCCTTTATTGACCAAGTAACCGTATTATTGGACAAAATCTATGAGGAGACACTCTGTCCTAACCTGATACTGTGTGGTGACTTAAACATGGACTGTCTCAATAACACATCCGAAACAGTGAAACAACTGACAAAAGAGTGGTATCGAGAAATGGGCCAAAGAAATCTTTTCATGCGGAATGGAAACACAACAGACGACATACCCGCAGATTCAACCTGGAGAAGAGCCAAACAAAAATCAACAATAGACTATGGGCCTCATTACGAGGTAGGAGGAAGCCATGGTGCTATTAGCACCATGGCTATCCCCTTACCGCATACCGGGTCCGGGTTCTCAGAATGGGTACTTACCGGGTCATTCCGACCTTGGAGGACCCGGTAAGTCCCCATTCTGAGAACCATTCCCCATTCCCATTTGAGCCCCCATAGGGCTCAATGGGAATGGGAAGTAGCTAATAACGGTACCGCAATTTGTGGTACCGTTATTAGCTCTGAAGTCCCTTAGCGGGTCCCGTCCTTAACACCTGGTTAGACCAGGCGTTAAGGAAGGGACCCGCTAAGGGACCTCAGAATATGGAGGTAAGGGATTACCGGCACCGGCACCCTTACCAGTGCCGGTAATCCCTTACCTCCTACCTCGTAATGAGGCCCATATATCTTTGTGTCAGAAGACATTGACAAACATTTCAAAACCATGGAAGTAATACCAATGACTCATAATGACCATGACATGCTCCAAACAGTGATATCTGAAGACAACAGTGAGAACTCCCGTGTCTGGAACCACAAAGTCATAGTGGAACCCAGTAGGGTGAGACTAAAATTGAACAAACAAGCGGTTTCAAAAATTGCGTATCAATGCTGCTTTGAGGGCGAAACTTTAGAATATAGGCATTTCGTAAGCCAATTCGAGGAAAAGAAACTTAGCTCGAGACACTCAACATTCATACCAAAACACAACTTTGACCTTGAAATTTTAAAGAGGAAGAGATTGATGCGACGTAAAATTCGAAACGCCTCACAGACGGATAAGCAAGCATTAATATTGCTAAAAAAGAAAGCCATACAAAAATACAAAAACTGGCTGAAAGCTCATAAACATGTGATGATGCAAGAAGATGCATAATTAATGATGAGACTGATTACAAGGCAATTTGGTATCAGAGGCCGACTGGATATTGCACTATACTGATTTATATAGTAGAACAAAAAAACAGCAAACTGAACCAGAGAGCGCACTTCCACGCTGGGAGCTTACCTTTACAAAGGAAGACATTACGAGGGTGATCAGCAATGGATGCATCTCAAGAGCTCCAGGTTTCAACGGGCTAACAAACTATACGATCAAGCAAAACCTTGAAGAATGGTCTGAAATGCATCATACTATTTTCGAAAGGATCACCAATCAATGCTGCACGCCATAATCTTGGAAAAGCACAGTGATTGTGCCAATCTTTAAAAAGGGCAACAGAGCTAATCCCAAAGATTACAGACTGATAGCCCTTTTAGACGTACTAGGCAAAGTGTACGCAGCCATATTGCAACGAAAACTGATCTTGAACTTGACAAAAATGGAGGCTTTGAGAACAAAGACAAGAGCTAATCGACTTCTCATACGCTTTTTAAAGCATTGATCGCGACAAACTTTTGACCAAACTGAAGAACTGGGGTTGCCCTCAAAGTTTGTGAGCAGCAATCTGAGACCTCCACAAGGACACAAATATTAGAATCCGACAGGACCAGAGCGGACCCCTTTCAGCAAGAATTAACAGCTTTCTGGGAGTGAAGCAAGGTTGCCCACTGGCTTCTGCAATATTTGGCTTGTTTCTTTCTGATATTGGGGAATCCATAGAAGAATCTCACTCTTTTCCACCGAAGCTTAACGGGACGCACTTAAGTTGGCTACTGTATGCCGATGATCTGATCTTGCTAGATGTCACCCCAGTCGGACTGCAATGAAAATTGGAAGCACTGGAACGGTATGTGGCAAACAATGGTCTACAAATAAATACAAAAAAAAAGGGAAATCCTAATGTTTCAAAATCTCAAAACAGCAGGTAAAAACACTGTGAAAAATGTTCTTGGTCATTGGGGAGAGAATCCCTAAAAATTGTAGCAATCGCCAGATCCCTAGGAATACAAATAAGCTCCAGCATTAATGACGGACCCTGGGTCTTAGTTTTGAAAAACAAATGTAGACAACTTGCCTGTCAAGCATTTGTCTTGTGCAGAAAATACGGGAAATTCTCCTTAAAACCGGTCATCAATTTCTATTAACATAAAGTGGTTCCTGCGCTTATTTACGGAGCAGAAAACACATTTGGATGCTCGCCCGAATTATCGTCAAGGTTAGAAAACCTTTCTGGGTTAAAGTGTTGCAATTGCCAAAAGGCTTGTCAACAACATGCAAAAGATACAAATTATCCTTGATTTCCATCCAGGTAAGGATAAGCTGGGGTATCTTGTCTCTTTTTCGGAAAACAAATGCCAGAGAAAACATTCCACTATTCAAAATCTTATATGATTCAGCATACAACAACCAAAATAGGATGATATCAGCTTGGAATGAGACCTGTCAAGAATTGTTTAAAGAATACAATATCGATAAAGAAACATTACATGGCAACCTGGAACCTGGCAAAAAGAGAAAATCTGCAAATCGCCTGGATCTGAACAGGAACACTGAATAGCTTCTCCAGACTCATGAAAGATGCTCCAAGCGAGGCAGACGGCTTCAAAAAATTACAATGTATGTGGATCTCTTTCCTGACCAAAATCCAAGGCGACTGTATATGCGATTTAGACTTTTCAAACAAAAGAGCGACTTCGAACATGGACTAAATACTTGGATTTGAATCAGGTCTGTAAATTTTGTGCGAGCAAAGATGAAACAAGGCAACATCTAACCTTGTTTTGTCAGAAATTAGGTCCTTAAGATGCAAGTACTTGGGTCCTTTAATCTCTAAACAAAGAACTTTAAGTGCAGACGACTGGTGGCAGAAAATGTTTGATGGTGTCGATATGAAGCTGATCTTTGCCCTGTCGCAATTTTGGAACGAGTTGGAGAAATTACTTGCAGCTAACAGCTGCAATATGGCTGAACAGTGAATAAGAATAAAGGACAAAATGATTCCTCTATTTCAAACAAGACTCTGTGATGGCTGATAAGAGTACGATCACTACATGATGTATTTTAAAGGTTTGAATAAAACAATAAAAACGTTTTAAAAAAAATAAAATTAAAAAATGGTTTGGCCTCCAGCACCATATTCTATCAACAAATATTGATAGCTTGTTTATTCTTTGAATGCGAGTACCAGGGCATTAGGTCAGGACGTGTCTCAATGTCTCTACGCTTGCATTATCACAGCTAGGGCATAGGTTGTCGCTGTAGAGCTCCTTTTGCCTTGCAAATAGAATTTCCCTCATTGTTAGAATATTAAGACAGAATCTCAAGAAGTTGTTACAATCTCTTGCGTTTGGAAATCACCTTAAGTAATTTGGCAAATACCCCTGTGGTTTATCGTGTAGTGAATGTGATAGTGACAATTTTCTTGACCTCATTTCTGTGATTATGGCTATCCAATCCTTTCTTTTTAGTTGTTTTTTGACATGCATCATATTGTCACAGAGGTCACTCGCTTCACATTCACTGGAGCTCCATATTTTCTGCACGTAGGTAGTAAGCCCTGTCAGCAATGGATTGCCCTTCATGAGCCATTTCATATTAAGATCTTCATACAAGGTTTTAGCTAGGGGACAGATGTTCAATCTATATGTTGACACTATTCTCCAATCTGTGTGATAACGCAGTGAGAGAAAGTGTATATTTCATGAAATATCGATAGAATTTGACCTCTATTCAGAGATTTTGTATTTTTCCTGACATCGATTCTTTTGACCCAGATTTTGGATATTGCAAATGGAGTTACGGCCAATTCCAGATCGTCTGCGGAATCACTTCCCTTAGATGCACTTAACAAAAAAAAATGTCTCCCTCACTATTACCTGTCGACTTGTCTCGTCCTCAGCATGCAATATTTGTCATCTGTTTCTGTTTCTGGCATCATTGGATTAATTTCTATGCTAATATGGCCTAAGTCTTCTCCTGGATCCTTGATCCCTTGAGGATTAGTAGAAGCCCGGGCACTGATCGCTGTCTTGTCACTATCTCTTTTTAGAAATATGGGAGCTATCCTCAAAGGTTTAGGTGGAGTTATGGTTCGTACCCCAATTGTTGTTTTAGAGGGGGCAATCCATAATTTGTGGGGGTTTGTTTTCGATCGCGGCCCCTTGCTCCCACTTAACAAGCCTTCTTGTGGCACAGCGAGTAGAGCACTCGCTTTGACATCCGTGCTGGGCCAAACTCAGCCTTTCATCCTTCCGAGGTCCATAAATGAGCACCACACACCGTGGTTAATAATAAGCAGCGCTCAGATACCTGAGGGTTCGTAGCGCTATATAAATGCCAAATTATTATTATTATTATTCTCCTCTAAGCATTGACCACCATTATCCAAAGGACAACAGTTTTTTGATGTTTTCCCTTTCAAAGTGGGCCGTTTGACCTTGCAGGATTATTTGGAATGGCGATTGATTTTACAAACTGCGATACAGATGATTTATTGGTCTTGGGAGCTTTCTGATTTAGTTTTTTTTGCCTTTGGGCTATGCTTGGTTGGTCATTTTGAACCATGTCTGCATTTCTTTCTTTTTCTTTCTCTTTGTTTTCCCATTTGTCTTAATCGGCTTAATCGCCTGTACACTATTCACTTCTTTTGCTAAGTCAAGTGAGGATGAGCCTCCCTCTTCTTTATCCCTTTGGAGGTCGCAGGATTGAGCCAAGCGGATGAATTCCTCCATAACGGATTCTGATAGTGTCGTGTCATTAAGGTCTAATTTTTCCTGTTCCTGGTTATTCATCATTGGTCCTATGTCTGAGTCCAACCTTCCCTGGGCATCACTCAACAGCAATTCCACTGAGGCAGACAACCTTTCCATCACACCCTGTGTATTAGAACATTTCCCTTGTAGTTCCTCCATCCCCTTTGACTGTTTTTTAATATCTCATTTTAATTCAGCCGGAGAAACAGAAAGATTTTCTTTGATGGCTGATTTTAGTCAAACTACAGAGCTGTCACATTCTCAGATTTCCTGTGTGAGTTCCAAAAGAATCCATGACTGAGTTTGGAATTCACCCCTGATCAGTTCAAAGACACTTAATAAGGAGTTTAAGACAAAGTGTAATGCTGACAGGGTCACCTCATTTGCCCTTTTTTGTGAATCTTCCTCGGTCTTCGCCTTACAAGTTTGCCTCCTATTTATGATCTAATTTCCTGAATTGGACTTAATATTATGCCTGAGGCTTTGGGGATAGACATATTCATAGTGTTTTGCCTTCTATGAGCTTCATTTCGGGGAACTGCTATTAGTGTTCCCTGTATGTCTGTTCAGGTCACTATTACCCATTTGATCTTGTCCTTCACATAGGTCTATTTCACCAACACTGTGACATTTCCTTCAAGGAAAAGCATTTTTAATTGTTTTTTTTTCATAGTGCTAGCTGTTAAGGTGAATTTGAGGCCGTTCGTTAATAGTAATTTTTGTCCCGTGGTGTTAGTTAGAGGATCAACCTCTAACTCTTGGGTTAACTTGCTTGTTCCATCAGGGGAGGATAGACGAGGTTGCACCATCTGTAAGTCCCCATGTGAGAGATGCACCTGTGTGCCCTTTGAAAGGAAACGTTTTCCCTTTGAATTACTGGGTGCCATTGGTTTATCTAGTTCGGTAGCCCTTCAATCATCCTCCAGGAGCCCACTCCTGAGATTATACATTCGAGACATTACTTCATGAGTATAAGGAGTCTCCAAGAATTAGCACCCTCAGTTATCTTTATCCAAGTTAAGCTAGACTTCCTGGGGTCAGCACCCTTCATATTTATAGGTCGTAGACTGTCTCTAATCGGCTCAAAGTCTCCACTGGCCTGCAGACGCGCATTTGGGGTGAGGAATGGACAACCAAGGGGCTCAAAGCCTTCTCACACGAATTCACCTCGTTGGATAGTAGGTCGATCTCCCAACCGGCTCAAAGGCACTAAGCCAGCAGTTGCCTGGTTTGTTTTTTAGTAAGATCTGCCAACGGGCTACAAGGCACCCGGCCCACAGTTACCCAGTTGGTTTATAGCAAGGCCTCGACAAAAAGGATCAAAGGCGCCTGACCCGCAGTCACCTTATTGTCTTATAGGAGTTTCTATTACTATGCTCAAAGGCACTAGGCCCGCAGTCACTGGGATAATGACGATTTAGAACACCCCAGACAGGCTCTCAGGTGATTGTTCAACAACCCTCTGATTGGACAGTTTCAGGTCAAAAGGATCTTTGCAGACTCTTCTCGGGCTTGAGGCTACACAGCAACTCTTTGGATATTTTACTGGAGATACTGTACTTTGCGTGTAGTGCTGCTGTGCCCTGAGATGCCTGTTCAGTCAACTTAATTCGAAGATTGTCTGATTTTAAGATCTAGCAAAAACTTCTTTCCACCAAATGATCTTCTTGTAGGTACAATGTTAAATTAACCAAGAAAGAGAGGGGAGCTAGCTCATTCTTAATATTGATTGTAGAAAACAGAAAAAAATGTGATGATTGAAGACTGGATTGCATGTTTAGAATTAGTTCTACTGTCTTCGGTGAGGCACCTCTTTAAAGAGCCTTCTTTATTCGATTGCGCTGCTGCAGGTGATAAGCAACCCCCAGAAACCTGGTGACTGAAATCACCCCCACCTTCCACTCGCTGCTGCCCTCTACTCCATACTTTGCAATTCCTGCTACTTCCCACCAAATAGAACAGAGCAGGGCCTGCTTACGTTGCCTCTTGGGAGGCTTTCCTACCACAGTATATTCGCAGCGGCCATGCTAGCTGAAAGTGTTTGTCTAGTCTGTCCTGTACCAGCCCCGAGTGTCCTTTCCTCGGGCTGGATTCTATAAGAACAGAGGAATTTATCACACTGGGAGTGGGGTTGCGAGTGGCAGAAAACGGGGATGGGAGGGATTCCTCACCTTGAATGCGTGAACCTCTTCAGGCCTCGAATAAGCAGTATGTGCTGATTTCAGCTGCTTACCCATTCAGGTGATCCTCTCTCTGTGTCCTCTTCGCACCGTTCAAACTCCTCCTCACGTGGAACCATTCACATGGGGTTCTAGAAATTAATGGATGTTGTGCACTACTCCACCCACATCGGCATCCGCGCAGTAAAGCATGAAAAAACTGCAACACACTCGCTGCACTCCGCTGCGCTTCGCTGCTCCAGGGAATTTTAATGTTTCAGCTCCTCCTTTCCCAAAGGAGAGAGATAAAAGACTGGCAGGCAATGATAGCTTATCTCTGTCAAAGTCGAACACAACACGGCAAACACACTTGCTGCTCTCCACTGCGCGTTGCTGCTGCAGGGAGTTTTAAAGTTTGAGCTCCAACTTTCCCAAAGGATAGAGAAAAAAACTGTCAGGTAACGATAGCTGGTCTCTGGCAAAGGCCATCACAACACAGGCACTCCTTGTTATAATTCATTAACTTCCCACCTGAGAGCAGAGATTGATCTTTCAGTCATTATTTTTACCCTTCTGCAATTGAAGTTGTTTTAGTAAACTGATTTTTGATTTACTTCTGGTGCTCGCATTATTGCCAGTTTATGTTGCATTTGGCCATAAGGTGCCCCACTTATTTGCTTCTAAGTATAGATATGCTACTCTAAGCACACCTCTCATTCAATCCATGACCTTGAGGACAACTTTGGGTGATCCAGTATTTCATCATGTGCTTGGATTCTATAATAATCAAAGAAAATATTAATGAAGACTGATATTTTCAGTTGATTCCAAAGAGCACCACTGAGGCACTCATCTAGACTTTGCTCTGTAAAACATCATGGGTGATTATTTTGTTGCTCTGTAAAACACCATGGGCAGTATTTTTGTAATGGCTGGTGAGTTAAGTAGAGGTTCAAAACCAATGTGTTATGCTTTCACACCTCCAGTTAATGTGCCAGCCAATTGTGTCCCCCATCCAAGGCATCAGATGGGCACATACTGAGGTTTGCATCTCTGCAATCCTTTCCTTCATTGTCTTGGAAGAGCAGTGTTTTATGTTCGAGTGAGATTTTCTTTCAGGTGGAAGAACAAATTAATTTCTATGGAATACACCTCAGTTTAGAACCTGCTAATGTGCCAATTGATTCCTTAGTGTAGTATTCACGACACTGGAGAAGCAGGTAAGATGCTGGAAGCTGGTTTATGTAAAAGTTGTAAGCTTTATTGTAAGTTACAGGGTAAGCTTAATTGAATGAGACAGGAGCTAGGTATAACACATCTTATCAGTAAGCTCTCGCATCCTGAGGCTTCCAACTGTAACAATTGGAACCTTTATGTCCCATCATGTTCTGGATGACATCACTACAATCTATTGTCTGCACAGTGTGCACCCAGTGCAGACCAATACTCCAGATACTACACTTAGGAAGCTATAAGTAAAAACGTAATTTGCAGGTAGTACTGACTGTGGTGAGTAAACCGCAAAGTGATTTGTACTCAAGGTATTAAAAGACTTGGGACATGCCTCACCTTCATCCAATGTTGCCTATCGCCTTGCTGATACAATATTTTGATGGTGCTTTGTTTTGCCCACCAGGAACAAGAGGGAGTGGTGTTTACAAACTATGCGGATGACACGCAGTGTGTCATCCCTCTCTCAGGGACATATGATGCTGACGAAGCAGAGTTGAATAGGATCTATGCCCTGATACAGAGCTGGATTGTTCATAATAAATTAGCTTTGAACAGAGAGAAGACAGAGCTTCTGATTGTTGGATCCCATTGTATTATACAGAAGCTTGGGCCAATTTATGAGAGCTTTCTTATTGTGGATGTAAAGAAGGTGTAATATTTGACCAACACCTAAATATGAAGGCACATGTTGGGATCTAGTAGCAGCATCAGCTTACTTACTATCTTAAGCTTTTGGCCCACCTCCAACCTTTTATAACCCAAAACAATGAGAAAACCATTGCAAAGAGCAATCATAGGATCCAAGCTAGATTATTGTTGTAGCCTGCTAGTGGGTATTAACAAAACCAACAGTAACAAGATACAGGTGGTCCAGAATGGGGCAGTGTGGGTGGTTGTGGATCTTGTTCGGAGAGACCATGTCTCAATGGCTAGACGGGCAGATGCACTTGCTCCCAGTTGAGCAAAGGATCCTTTTTCGACTACTGGTCATTATTTATACATGTAGACAGGGCAAAATGCCTCTATACCTTCAAGATCTTCAGGTTGAAAAAACCTACAGGAGAACTCTTAGATCCAGTGACCAGGAGCAGTTGATGCTTCCCAGATGCAGAACTGTGAGGGACGAAAAGGGGGCCTTTTACATTGCAGCCCATAAGGCATGGTATGACCTGCGCATGGAGCTCAGATGCCAGATGTCAACTGATTCCTTCAAGAAGAAACTAAAAATGTTCTTGTTCACCTGACCAGGCATCTTCGCTTCCTTAAGATCAGTCCAACTCTGAATAGCTTTGTGTTTTTGTTTCTGTCTTCTTGTGTTGTTGCGCCCTGATGCCCATGGGTCCAAGGCTTGTGCATTATAAATATTTAAAAAAAAAGAAAATCACACACCAGAAAAACATTCCCAACTTCCTGAAATTCATCACACTCGGTCCTACATCCAAACTGGAGGTCTGGCAGGGGTTGTAGTATGACATACAACTTAATGGAGTGCCAAATCAGTTGTCACTATGGGCCTCATTAGGACCCAGGCGGACTTCGCGGTGCTAAATGCACCGCGAAGCATGGCGGAAAGCCGCCGATAGCGCCATGGGGGTTGGCGGATTTACCGCCCCATTCCGACCTCGGCGGAGCGGTAAATCCCCAATCCCCATTCTGCCCTTCCCCATTCCCATTTTTGCCCCATAGGGTATAATGGGAGTGGGGAAGGAGTTAATTACGCCACCGTAAAATACGGTGGCGTAATTAACAACGAGGTCCCGTAGCGCCATGGTTTTCTCCGCCTGGTAAAACCAGGCGGAAAAGGCCGCCATGGCGCTACGGGAACTCGTAGTATGGCGGAGAGGTACGCCATGCACTACGCTGGCGTAACACCCTCTCCGCCAGGGTCCTAATGAGGCCCTATGTGCCAAACCATATATTGACAGAAATCACTTCTTCTGGCAACATAGCCTTGCATCAACAAATATTCCTCCAAAAGATGAAACCCTTCCTCTCATCTGAGAATTTCAGTACCATGAGCCAGTCCCTGGTATTTTGTAACTTGATGGACGGAACACCCACCTCATCGGTATACAGGCCACTCTCCTGCCTCCCCTACTGCCCCTACAAATAGCCAATGAATGCCTCATAACAGAGCTTTGAAATTTGACCATAGCTTTTTAATCCTGACAGAATTACACTGGCTGCTCATCCCATCAGGATACTCTTCAAAATTGCATCGCATTTAAGGCAACTAATGCTCAAACACTAGCCTACCTAGCCAGACAAATCAACTGTTCAGGTGGCGCATGCTTCTCTTAGAGAAATACCATTGCAAGTCTCATGACTAAACTGGCAAGGCAAGCAAGACGGACCCAGCCCTTCTTTTGTAATGCCTCAGCCTACTGGGACACCATCACAATCAGGATTGCTAAAATCATATTGCAATACAGGAAGCAGCCCAGGACCTTACTCTTCAGGGATCACCTATGGGTCACCTAGGACCTGCTACTCCTTGGCATATACCACCCATGTATTATGGGATATCCATCCCTACCAGCAACCTCTTTTAACCCCAAATTACTAGTACAGTACTCTGATACCTCCTAACTAGGGCCACACTATATAACCCCAAACACATACAAGATAGCAGGTGCCAAATGGGTATGTTGTTGTGATGCATTAGATGACGAGAGTATAACATATTTCGTAGAATCTATATAATGTTGTAAAATGACAGCAGAAATTAGCTTGATGTTTTGATGAAGTTGACTCATTTGGATTTTGGTATTGAATTGTAGGAACTGCCATAGGTATAGTCGATACTGACATTGTAGTTGTACATTAAATGTGAATATATTCAATGGGCACACATATTTATTGTAGTGATTGTGGATGCAAACATTCATCATTTATTGAGGTGATAATGGGTGCACATTGATGTATTGATCACTCATTTTGGTTAATATTCAATAATTGAACGCAAAATGTTTAAGACACATCTTTAAATGGAAAACGTTCCCTTCATAGGGATTGAATCTCTCGAGTTTTAAAACTGTGGAAAGGAAAAATAAAGCAGTGTGTTGCTAAAGAAGGCAATTCTAATATGGCCGGAAATTAGCCCATAAGAAGACTCAATAAAGCCATTGTGTATATACAGACAAAAAGGAGGAGAACACATGCTAGCTCACCTGGCTTCTGATTTGTGATGTCATCTGTTATTGGTGAAGCTCAGACTAACACACATGCATGCAGATATTGATACACACAATACATCCACACAAAATGTATCACTGCAGACCATGCACAGGAATCAATTCAAGAAAATGAACAGAACATTATCAATTGGAAGGTGCATTGCATGCACATTAAGTATACAGATAGAAAAAGAGTAGCACAGATAAGCAATGAAGTTTAAACCTATAAGGAGCTCAAAGAGACACTTGAACAGGAACATGCTGAGTTTAAAGACACACATGCTACAGAGTGTGCAAAGCTCGCCCTCAGTTTGTATATTAGAAGATGGCCCTCATTACGACCCTGGCGGATTTCGCGGTGCTAAATGCACCGCGAAGCACGGCGGAAAGCCGTCGATAGCGCCATGGGGGTTGGCGGATTTACCACCCCATGCCGACCTTGGCGGAGCGGTAAATCCCCAATCCCCATTTTGCCCTTCCCCATTCCCATTCTTGCCCCATAGGGTATAATGGGAGTGGGGAAGGAGTTAATTACGCCGCCGTAAAGTACGGCGGCGTAATTAACAACGAGGTCCCTTAGCGCCATGGTTTTCTCCGCCCGGAAAAACCAGGCGGAGAAAACCTCCATGGCGCTAAGGGAACTCGTAGTACGGCGGACGGGTCCGCCGCGATTAGCGCTGGCGGAAACCCACTCCGCCAGGGTCCTAATGAGGGCCGATGTGTGTTAGACTTTGTAATAGCTATGCTGTCTTATTTTAACTCATAAAAGCTCAATTAAGACCGACACGTTTTCCCTATCTTATCCTCTGCTTGGTTCCCCATTGTGGCACTCAAAAACATTTAGGAAAACAGTGCATTTCCCCTCCTTAATTTTCCAAATCGAGTACCTATTTGATATTTTACTGCAACGAATGCGTATACTTCCATTTTTACTTGTATCTTGCCTTTTATCAAGGCAATAACAAAGTAATGATCATTAATTTTATTTTCTCACTTGAAATCTAAAATGCCTTCCTATTTGGTTTAAACTATGAAATCCTTCTTGTATTTTAATTTCCGTCCTTTGTATGTCTGCAAACCTTTTCCAATTGTCTTTGTGAGTCTCATGTGAATTCTAAATTTGTTGGTGATAGTCAGACGATTTTCATTGTTGTTTTGTCTAGTGTAAGTCTTTCCTCTGAAAGGAATTGAAATCATGAATATGAGCAGGACTTTGCATTTGGAGGGAGCAGTGGAGCAGGACGATGAAGTTCACGTTTCATTTGATAAAGATGTTTACTGGCAGGTGAAGTCATAGAGGAGAACGGTGTGCTTTTGTGGTTTGGTGACATGTAGAGGCCATATATATATATATTGCCCTAGCTGGTGTTGCCTGAGGTGGGAATGTCCTTCAGGAACATATCGGAAATGAAGAATTGGAATGCCTGATAAAGCAGCATTTTTCTATGCCAAAGAAGGAGGAGGAAGAGGCAGGGCTGCCAAGTTATAACTGAGGATTTGCCTCTGCCACAGGGGGATAGGGTGGGGAAGCAGGCCCTTTAATTGAGCATTTGCTTCTGCCACAGGGGGAGCCATAGAGGAGGCAGCAGAAGTTGCTGCTTTTGTGCAAGAGTTCCTTGTGCCAGAAATAGTGGAAGGAGCTGGTGATGAGCATAGGAACTGGTGGCATGAACGGCATGGTAGATGGGTAAATACTTGTGTTGCTTCTGGACAATGATGAAATCAACTTTGGTCTGGAGAAGAAAGGGCCTCTTTCCAAATTTGATGCCAAATTAAATTACTGTTACTGCCACTTGGACCCGTGGGGTTACCACAGGATTACAAGTTGTGGTAACTCCTCATTTTTAGAGTCCATATAACTCAATGGAGATTTTTGGTGGATTTACCACCAACGGAATTACTGCAGTGTGAATGCACCCATTTTTGGAGGAACAGTGGAGGATTTGCTTGCATGGAGGTGAATCTGTCCCTTTACCTCTGAATATCGGTGGAGTTACCATGCAGTAATTCTGTTGGCAGTAAATTTGCCAAAATTATACTTTTACGGAATTTAATGGAATTACTGCCACTTCTTTCCCACACCACTAAACTTGTAATGAGGCTCTAAGAGGTAACTATATGGAGAGATTGCATTAGTGGTGTGGGTCAAGGAGAGGGTACAGGTGGTGATAATACAGGAGAAAGAAAAGCAATAGTGTATAAAATATATTGATACAAATATATGTGGTGCCCAAGCAGATAACTCAGAAGGAAGAAGAGTGTTTGGCCTCTGTACCTTCGCCAGCCCTTGCAAAGGAAGAAGGCAGGCACAGTCCCATTGCAACATTACCACACTAATACATCACTGCCAAACATGGTACGTGCATACACTCTGAGAAACCAAAATCTCTATATATGATCAAGATTTAACTGCATACTCTCTAGAAAAGTGATGAGACATGGCCCCAGCGTAAGAATGGGCGGTTCATAGTCATAATATCGAAAACATAATTTTGAATTACAAAAATGTCGAAACAAAAATGTCGAATTCAAAAATGTCGAAAACACATACATATAATAGAAAAAGTCATTAATTCGAAAATAAAATGTCGAAAAAAAAATCGAAAAACCAATGTTAAAATAACTATGTAAAATGTCACAAATACTAATGTTTTTTATGGGGGGTGTCCCCCCCAACCCCCCCCATCCTAAACCCCTACCCCAACCCCCCCCCTCCTCCCCATCCCCTCCCAACACCCCCATGGATATACCTTTAATTTAAAAAAAATATATTTAATAAAACATCAATTAAATAATTAATTATTAAAAAAAAACATCCCAAACCCCTACCCCATCCCCCCCCTCCTCCCCATCCCCACCACCCACCATGGATATACCTTTAATTATTTAAAACAATTATGTTTAATAAACTATTATTAATTAATTATTTGTTTAAACATTAATTCGAAAAAAAATCGAAAAAAATTCGACATTTTTGTAATTCGACATTTTTATTTTCGACATTTTTTTTTTTCGACATTTTGACTTTCGAAAATATTGCATTCGATATTATGACTGGACACCAGAATGGGCCTATAAGCAACCATTTGCCACTTTGCCATAATTACTGGAGAGAACATCTGACTAATGAGAAGTTGAATACTTGATTCGACATAGCCTTTAGGAAGACCATTCTGGTCAAAACACACGTTGGCTTTTTACTTCAGCTAGTCAGAGCACTACTGAAAAAACTATTCCAATAAAGCTTAAGACCATATTTTGTAATGCTCCTTATTTTTTGGACAAACATGAAGATTTGGGATATGTGCACATATATGCACTGATACACAGTTGACAACTACTCCCGTATGAATGTGCCTCAACCTGGAGGTTGGCTATACTCAGCAAAAAAATAAAAAGTGCTGACCTGTTGGGAAATCTATACAAAAGGAAGGGATGCAAGCGAGAGCTCTACATTTAAAAAACACATATATGGACCACATCCTATGCAAAGTATTTGAAAGAAACACATGCAAGGAGATATTGTGACGTCAGTAGCTCATCAACAACAAGAGTGTGTTTATCCACAGTAAATGACACAGCCAAAAATAAATCCTTCCCATTGATCTTTATTAAAGGGAGAGAAGTCAAATCTGGGATGAAAAAACACATCATGTTATAGAAAAGTAAACATCGGATTGATGTACATAGTATTGAGGCTTTATTCTTTCCAGGACTGCAAAACAGCATTATAAAATACAAACGTACAGAGAGTTGAAGTTTACTCTTTGACAGGATTGCGATTACAAAAATGTTATATTGATGCATGTGTTTAATTAGCGAAATTACCATAGGGAAACATGCAAAACAAATTACTTTAAATGCTACATTTGTGAAGGAAATCAGCAGATTTAGGCTAGAAAGCAAAAGAAAAAAATCACAGTGCAGGAGAGATATCTTTTCAAGGAACTTAAACCCAGGCCTCTGAGGCTGGGCTGTAAATTTTATTAAAAATCATGGATCCACCAAAGGGCCTGCTGTTCTCTTGTTGTCAAAAGACATGTCCTGTGAGGAAACCAAGTGCTACTCATTTACAGCCTCCATTTGCCACTGGGCCTATCCAACAACTCAAGAATATATTCTGAAGTGTGGCTTTGTGGTGGACTTCACCCAAGTAATCAGCAACATTCTCCAAACAAGTCTTCCAGTAAGGATGCAACTCGCGTTACATACATTAGACTTCCATCCTCATGAATATGCCCAATGAGTGAACACAATTGAAGAAAATCTTGCAAATGTACATATTAAATGTACATTTTTCTTTTTTCAAGCAATTTGCATGAAGGAATGTCAATTAGCCTGTCTTAAAATTGTGTTTTCTGAAATGCTGTTTGAAACACTGACATGTCTTTTGAGTAAGGGGGGTATTTATTCTTTAATAAATGAGAAGTAGATAGATTTAGATGGGCAGAGATGTTGTGATTTAATTTGGTTTTCTATGAAATGTGTGTCCTGGATCCTTATTCACTTTTCACCAGAAGGTGAATGTGCTCTCAGGGTAAAAGAAAATGTACACATGGTGATACGTATGTTTTAAAAAATCTACATTCAAGTTAAATTCAGATTTGACAATTCAATGAACCAGTATATGATCATTCATCATTATAATAATCATTAACATTGAGATGTCATAGAGAATGGAAAAGATGCACAATTTGTTTACATTTTAAATTTGTTTGATGATTTCCTTTTGTTTTTATAAATAGACCTGCTGTGCAACCCTGGACGTGGCATTTCCCAAGTTCATAAACATAACTTTATTAAATGACTTAAAATTGTGCACTCCCGATCTGAGGTGCGTAGAAAATTCATCTGAACTAGATGTTGCCTGAATGAACCATTCTCCAGGACAGAAATGCAGGTTTCAGTTTAGCACTGATTTGAATAAGACAGCTTTCCGCATGACCTTGTTAATTACCATCAAGGAAGAGCCAATGCATAATCTTGTTCATGATTTGACTAGATAGGACGTCTTGGAACAACAAGATGTGGAACACAATGCTGAAAGGAAAAATAATAGAATAGAGTAACCAGTACTGGTGATGTCACTTCTGTCAACCGTGGAATGCTAGCTAAGGGATACACAGACATTGGCGATCTTCTCAGCACAATCTGGGAAAGATATCTTGACATGTGCACATGGGTTATCTGAAAGCTTGGGTTTTGACGCAATTCACAATCACAGGACTGACACTCTCGGTTTCCCAAAGTTTTTGATGAGGCACCCACATGAACATGAGTGAGTGAATGACTTATTGCCATATTGTAGAGGAAATAATCCTTCATAGCACTATAAACTACTCCATTATCTCTGTGTTCCTACTGTGGTAAAATGGACAGAAGGTGATCTGATGAGATAGGAAAAACTGGTTAAAACCTTCTTTCTCTGCTCTACCCCATCTTCCCAACCGGAACAAACAGAGCATATTGCCACTTATTCATGCTGACATTGTCTTAGTGACAGTGAATGTAATTCTTGTGTCTCCCAGATTACTGGTGCTTTGGGTCAGTGCATGGATCCCCTAAAGACAACATTCAAGACCATACTGCATGTATTTGTACTCTCAGAAAACTCTTAACATTCTCAGTGATAGCTTGCACTTAAAGGAGCATTTTTCAATATATATTGTTTTAGAGAAATTAGAGTCATTTTATTTGTTATGCTAATTGTTCTAATTATACACTTTTTAGGTAGGAGTAGTATCAACATCAGAGTAAGAGAGAGCTAGAGAACTCAGGGGCCCCAGGACTACTTTTAACTGTGATCTGAATGGTAGTAAAATGGGTGGAGGTGTAGAGCGGATATAGACTAGACTCACGGAGTCCAACATCTATCTTCCTTAACGGCAACATAATATGGTACCTCTGGTCCATTAATTAAGTTTTATAGACCTTGCCCAACAGCCATACTGGGAGTTCTGGGCCCTAAGTTAAAGGCTCTAGCACTGCATTCATGAATTCAGCATGCATGAATTAATGGATTTGCATTGGTCAACTGCTTTTCTTAGGGCAGGATTATATTCATGTTGAATAGAGATGTTAGCATCATTTTACCTTTCCCTCTGAACTAATCTTTCCATCTCTGTAGCCAGGCCAGCAGCCAAAGTTGAAGAGGGCACTGACAAACAGGATTAGCATCAAAGGGGAGACAGAGAATTCAGGAACCAGGCCGGAGCAAAAGACGGCTTATCAACTATGGAAACCAAGTTTCTGGACACCATAATTCAACCTGTAGCGAATACAAGACCCCATACCCCTGTGTTTGAGGAGTACACAGGGATTCAAGCACTGTAACAAAGCAAACATGAGTGCCTCATACCGGCAGAATGTCTCTAGACTTGAGGCCAATAATGCACAAAGGGGTCTGTGCAGCCAACATAAATCTCAGTTGCCACTGAAGTTTCAGTGCATTGCTGGGAGGATGGAATACCTTTCCTCCCTCTGTATTCTGGGTTGTGGGTTGCTTCTGCAATAGGGCACCAATTGGGACTTTTCCAAATTCAAAACACACGAGTGAGAGTTCAAAATCTGATTCACTCTCTGAGATTGAACATGAAGTATCTCCATGGAGTGAGCATAGATTAACCATTGGTCCAGTTAAGGTTGGAGTGTGCTCTCCAGGTGCAGCGGATCCACCAATACCATACAAGAGACATGGTTTCAAAGGGAAGGTGCACTAAATTGTTGGTCCCACACTTCAAACCAGAGGAACCTCGGGTAACCTGGGGTAATAGGTATGCAGAATTAGGCATAATTTAGACCAATTGATACTATTACGTTTCCATTTGTGATTTGAGAAAGATGGAAGGATTAGGAACAACCTTGAACATATTGTCTTGAGCTAATAAATTCATTTTCTCAATTCCAAGATTGTCTTCAATTCCCCAAAGGCATATTCAATAAAATAGGATTCAATAGAAACCCCTCCCCACCAGATTTTACTAAGGTAGACATATGGCTCCCTTTAGTACATGGCCTCTTATATCATCAGAAATTAAGCCCTTTGAATTTGTAGAATCACTTGCGGTAATATCTGGAACAACCCAGGTCTTGCAAGAGAGCATTTCAAATTCAATGTGTAGTCCTTTATAACGACATTCGGGAAAGAGTCCTAATTTTGGGCATATAACACAAGTCAGATGGAGCTAAAAGTCAACAATGGTGCATGTGCTGTAGGGGAGAGGAGACTGCCACAAGCTGTTGGATGTCAGAAGGAGCCCTTCTCCACCCATACACTTGTCATTGGAGTGCTAGAGCACTTAAGGGATCTTAGTTTCACTGGCGAGGAAGAGGAATCCACAAGCCAGGTTCCGAAAAGTAGTGCCTGAACTGAACATACAACCTTTTAGCTTCAACTGCTGGCACCATCATTTCTCCCAGCTTGGTTCCAAATGACTTTTGCAGCAAGGCAAGTAGTTTCAGAAAAGACATTTCTGGACAGCTTCCATTTTGACTGTTCTGATCCAGTGTTGGTGTCCAGTTCCCAACTTTAAAGGGCAAGCTACTTAAGACAATATGAGTGTCTCATACATTACACCAAATAACAATTGTATATAATAGCGAATTATGATCCTCTGAATTTCAAGACAACACAGACTAATTCACTGCCATATGAATGTTATTATACAAATGTCACATGACATCAATAACAGTTAGGAACAATATGGTCCCGCTTCTAATCCAGGCCACATTTAAAGCTGTAGAGACAGAGGCGTTGCTAGTGGAGGGGGGGGGGGGAGGGCTGAGGAGGCTATAGCCCCGGGTCATTTGGATGTAGCCCTGGATAGAATCACATGGGCTTCAACCAAAATGCTAGCTAGCCTGAGTCCCGACAAGCCCCTGATTAGTGTAACCCCGGATCTTTGCCAGACCTAGTAACATCCCTGGGTGGAGACATGATTGAGCCACATAGGTTTCATATGTGGAGGCATACAAGGTAAAAATGAAGAGACTTAGGGCCTCATCACGAGTTGGGCAGTAACGCCGGCGCTATTAGCGCCAGTGCTAATAGCCCTACCGCCAAACCCCCCGGCGCTATTAGTGCCGGATCACAGGTTTGGCGGAAGGGTTATTGCCCATTCCTCATTGGGCCCATTCGGGAATTCCTCATTCCCCATTAGGCCCAATGGGGAAAATGTGCGCTATTACCGCCGGCTGATTTCCCGCCGGCAGAAATCGCACCGAAAATCAGCAATTTTAACTTAAGGTCTATGGTCTCACATGAGACTTGCATGGTGCATAATGACAATTATCAACGTGACAGTGGGCCTCATTACACGGAAGGCGGTAATCCAGGGTGCTATTAGCACCCTGGACCATGCCGGTAAATTACCGGCACCGCCTTGGCGGAAAGGGGATTTACCGCCCCATTCCAAGGTTGGAGGGGCGGTAAATCCCCTTTCCGCCATTGCCCTTCCCCATTCCCATTTCTGCCCCATAGGGCTCTATGGGAATGGGGAAGGCGCTAATTACGGCACCGCAATTTTGCGGTGCCGTAATTAGCTCCGAGGTCCCTTAGCGGGTTGGTACTTAACGCCTGCAAGAAGCAGGCGTTAATTCCTCCAACCCGCAAAGGGACCTCGTAGTACGGCGGTAAGGGTTAACGGTCACCGTTGCCATTAACGGTGACCGTTAACCCTTACCGCCGTCCGTGTAATGAGGCCCAGTGTCCTCGAAACAACCACCATGCTAGTGGATGGTGGCTTGCACCAAGTCTGATTGTTTGGCGAGAGCATACATATCTATAAGGTTGGTTGAAGATGAATAAAGCTATAATCCGTTGCTCTGCTACACCTACCTACACACACCAGTTTAGACCATGAAGGGGAATTTAGCGGCCTGCGAACTGGAATAATAGCAATGTGACTGCTGAATCTGCCGCTTTGGTACCAATAGAGATGGGAAGCTCTGGGAGAGGAGGTGGTCTGTGGCACATGGGTTGTCAAGCAGTTTTACACCGAGCTCGGATCATGCTGTAAATCTTTGCCCCCAGGTGTACTGTTAGGAAGTCCATTGTTTCATTAATTGAGTAAATGTACCATACTGACTTTTCTGAAAGGAGTTCATTATGAAAAACTATATAAAAACACCAAGGTTTCTGTGCTAGAAGACCTCGATTTTGGGGATCCTATGCCGGGTTCTCAACCTGCTTTTGCACAGCGTTATATAATAAAATCATGTGTCTGCCTTCTGCTGTCGGGTATCTATTAATGGAGTCACTGATGATGAGCTATGGGTTTCTGCTTCCCATCGTTAAAGTAACATGATAGACCTCCATATATCAGTGTCAGGAATCAGCAATATTGTTGTACATTCATATTAGGGCAGTACAATTCTCCTTCATCAGGAAAACCCATGCACTCTGTTATTAGGAAAATCATGTCTTCTTCAGTTACGTAACAGTGTTCGGATCTGACACCTCATCATTTATTTATTTATTTGTTTATTGCATTTATTTGCAGCGCCCAATCCCGGAAGTATCACGGCGCTGATACAACTTAGGAAACAGCACAAAAGAAGAAGTACATAAGCATGATAGTAGGTATTGCAGAGAGTCGGGTACGATGGCTACCCCAGTTTCAGGTTAGTCGCATTTGTCAAACAGCCACATTTTTAGCAGTTTTCTGAAGATGAGGTATGAAGCTTGCTTTTGGATGTGGAGAGGTAGGGCGTTGACTGTGAAGCAGGTGCCCCCCGTTCTTTTCTTGAGAATCTGGGGATGGCTAGTGGCAAAGTGAGTGAGGATAATAGGCAGGGGAGTTTGGTTCTTAGGCAATCCTTTGGTGGGGGGTAGCACCTTCTGCAAGGCTGCGGCGCTGGCCATTCTACTTTTCTTCTTATCAGTGGTCCACTCTTTTGGAGGGGAGTAGGCGCAAGTAGGCCCTGTGACAGGAACAGGAATGTCCCCTTCATTGAGTGGTCCCTGAAAGATAGTAGTAATAAGTGGCGCAACAGCCACCAGCTGCTTAAGAGTATGAAGGATCAGAGTGCCTGGATAAGACTTTGGAAAAGGAACAAGTATGGGACCTCTTGAGTGTGGTAGGGTGCATAAATCCTTAACAGGTACTGTCCACAATTTGGGAAGTCTGGAGGAAAAAGGTATATGTTTCTTAGGCTTACTTTTCCCCTTATTATGTGTACCTATCCAAGGGAGAGGCAGACAACAGCATATTGTACAATTTCCCCTGGTGTTTTCTGCCCCTCGACATGTTATCCATGTTATCGCCTCAGGTTATTCTCGAAAGTTCTTATGCGAAATAGAAAGGAATCGAAACATATTAATTGCCGTGGTATTATAACGTGCTCCGCATCCATCTTCTGCTTTTTCTTGATCAGCATGTAGTGTTTTCTAGAGCACATATTGTGGCAAAGGGAGTCCAGCACCAATGTCCATGAGGGTTCAGCATGGCTACACTAAGGGAAGGTAAGTCTTAGGATTTTCTTATTTTTTGCTTGCTTCAGAAGTGTATGTAAGCACAATTATAATTGTTCTTTTATAAAGCACTTAATACCTACAATTGGTTTCTAAGCACAGGAGCGGGATTTGAACCTGTGTTGCACTGTGTTGATCAAGTGAGAGGAATATTGAAACCTGGGTTCACCCTCAGAAAATACCTGCAGACAAAAAAGAAAAATAGATATTTTAGGGATTTCGGGAGGTAAAGTTCATCTTATTGTTGAAAAGTGGATGGATTGAAGTGTCATGATTTCAACTGTATACACTCCATAAGAACAAACGCACTAATGAGCTATGTTGGAGGATCACAGTTCAGTCTAGGTGACACAGTTATTGGTGTGCAGGCAACGGGCGCCTTGGGCCAGGTGCATAACTTGCTCCAAGACCAGGGCAATTTTATATAGTTGCTAGGCAATATGGCACTGACATTGAATAAATGCCTGGTGCAATATGTGATCTGCGTGTGGGTCAATGCATACTAAAGTAACATTTGAACTGTTCTGGTGGCGCAAGCAGATTTGTATGATCTTGCACTGGCACAACATTGACCAACATTGGTGCAATATATGTAATCTGGGCCAGTCTTATTCAGCCTTACTATTCTAGCGCCTAGAACTTCATAAGACAACAAATCAAAGTGTTCTGAAGAAAGAATAGCTTTTAGGCTGTCCTGCCGGATAAGACACTAATTACCGTAAGTGTAACGTTTCTCTGTGCATGATTATTCCTTGCATGTTATACAGCCTCTGTGTGTGCTCCCTGCAATTTTCAGTTTCATATCGGATCTGTGACCTTGCCTCCTGCTGTTATGGCACTTTTTTTAGATTGGGTTTCCAAACACTTCCAGATGTTTACTTTCGCGAAGACGGGAAAGGCAGAGCAAGTCGGTTTTGTTCTAACACAGCCTTTGCAAGGCCATTAAATATGATGTCGTTTTTGTGGTCTTACTACTGTAAGAGCAGCTCTTTCTTCTTTCTGTGGAATGGATTGAATGGAACATCGTGTGGTCTTTTCAGCCTTGCATCGTTATAATTGCCTTGGCTGATGAGTGAGACTGCACTCTGTACGCAATGCCACTGGAATGAAGTTCAGAGTCATGCTGCCCTTTAAGAGGAATATCGCATGGCGCCACTTGCGGTTCCATTGTTGCAACAGACCGAGTGGCTGGGTCTTTTATTTGGCGCAGTTTAAAAGCCTCACACAATGCTTTTAACAACTCTTAAATAAATACTGTTTTCTAATACTGCCACTGTCAATGTATGAAAACCTACATTTCTTTTTGTGGGGAATATATGTATTTAATTATTTATTTAATAATGTGCACAGAATGGACATTGTGTATGACATGACACCTTTCAATATCAGGAGACTACTGTTCCGGAAAAATCCAGAACATTCAGAAACATCCTCCTTGTTGGTCTAATAATAATAATAATAATAATAATATAATTATTATTACTATTTCTAGTTTTGATTGTTTGGAAAATAGAAAACACCCAAACAATGTTTATGTATGTAAGCTCATCACTGGGAAAAGGTGAAAGGTGTGTTCTCATTCCAAGGGGACAAAGGGAAACTATGTGGTTGCCTATGTCGTGGGTGTGGACACCTCTTCATTTCCCACGGCTCACGTTTGCAATGAGGCAGGGGAAAAACAGGGACAGGGGCAAAATGAGCAATGGTGCACTCGTCTCCATCTGCTTCACCCACTCCTTTTTCACTTTGTCAGCAGAAATAGTGAAGTGGGTGAGGCTGGAAGAGAGAAGGGACACTAAAACATAGTATCTCCTTGCTGCCCCATCCCAACCCATGTCCTAAACCTTTCTGCCTTAGTCGACATGTTATGTTATGGTAAGTTGATTCATACCGCGCAGCACTGACATTTCCATGGTTTCCAGGTGCTCTCACGGCTCTGTAAGGTAAAGGGGGATGAGTTGATTAGGAAGGAAGAGAGGGTTAAGAAAGGTGTTATGTTCAGCTGTTGATGCATGTAGAACTAGGAGTAACTGGTGTCTGTGCTTTGCGTACTGTTGCTGGATGGCCGGTGTCCAGTGTTTGTGTTGTTGGATGTTGGAGGCTATTGGGGTTTGTGGATTGGTTTCACAGTGATGTGCAGTTTGGTGTGTGGTACAAATGTGGTTCGGGAGGGTAGTAGAGATAAACGAAGTGGTTAGTAGGTTTATTGGGTGGTCTCTGGATATTGTGCAGCAATCTCATGGCTTTTGGGGGTGTTTTGGGTATTGGATGAGGATGAAGTGGCATCCTTGTAAAGGAGATCAGTGTGTCATAGTTGAACCATTGTTTTTTATCCCATTAAGTTGAATATGTTTTTAGCCATTTCCAGAAGTTTATGTGGTCTTCCATAATCCTGTTTGCCTTCCGAAGCAAGTTCTATAATTTCGCTATGAGAATGGGGAAAGCAGCTCCTCTTCGTTCAGATTTCTCATAGCGTCTTTTTTCTATTTGGATCATAAGATTCTTCTAAGTTGGTATAAGGTGATTTTTGCTTGTAGGAATTTGGCTCTTTCTCTGTCTAGTGATCTCTGGGCAATGCATAGGGATTTGAAATTGATTTGTTTCTTGACTGGTAGACAGGGTAGACTCTCAGGACAGGAGTAATGCGATTACGTCTGTTAAGTCTCAGGATTAGTCATGTTGCTGTATTTTGGATGCTTTGTAGTTTATTGGTGAGGTGTTCAGGCATTCCTAGGTAGACAGTATTTGCGTAGTCTATTATTGATAATACCAAGGAAATAATAACGATGGTCCGGTGTGTGAAGATGAGATAAGGGAGGATACCTCTTATTAGTTGAAGATGGCAGAACATTGTTTTTGATATTACATTGACCTGTGGTTTCAGGGTGAGACCACTGTTCATGAGTATTCCCAGTTTTTATTTTCACTGTTGAGGATTCAGGTTAGGGTGTTATTTTGTGGGGTTTTCATTATTTCTGTTTTGGTTGGGTACGATTTAAGGTTGTTTTTTGCCATCCAGGTTTTTATATCAGTGAGGCATTTATTGAGGAAATGTTCAGAGTCAATGTTAGTAGTCATCTTGAAAATGAGCTTTATATTGTCTGCATAGTTGTAGGATGTCAGTCCATGAGTTTGTAGGAGTTTAGGGACGCCATGTAAATATTGAATGGAAGTGTTGAGAGGCTTTAGTCTTGTAGTATGCTGTTGGTGATGTTTTTGTGTGTTTGGTAAAAGGTGGGAGGTAGGTTCTTCCAGTTCCAAAAGTGTGGAAGGATTTCAGCCATTGTAGTGCAAAGGTTTGAAAGACGGATTCTTCCAGGCTTCTGATTAATGTTGTGTGTTTGATTGTACCGAGGGGCAGCTGATATGTCCAGTAGTATGGGGGCATATTAGGTGTTGTTTTCAGTGTTAGGGAGAATTCTCTTAAAAGGCTAATTTCCCTTACCTATAGAGTCCCCCAGCAGCTCTGCTGGATTTGAAGGGCTTATTTTTTTCTTCTGCTAAGAGTGAGACTCTTTTTCCCACTCATAGACATATATCTAATGTGTGTTTTAGGTGTGCTATTTTTGTGCTTATGGTCTATGGGGTTTTTCTCACCCTCATAGGTATCATCTTTTTACATGTGTGTTACACAGCACCCTCAGTGCAGTAACACAGGGGTGTCATAGTGACCCCCAAACATAGACTCCATACCGTGGAACTGACTACTGTCTCCCAGGGCATGCAAATTTACCATTGACTTTGCTAGTCAATAGTTATGAACAAAACCAGTACAACCCATCTTGCTATGGAGGTACTGGGAAGGGTTAATAGTTTTTGACTGGTGTTCATTTTCGAGAGGGTACTGTTCAGTCCCTCTCGCCAAAGTTTCTGGCTGGTGGCAGTGGTTACTACCATAAATATTCAACCGCAAATATTTCCCTATGGGATTTTCCCAATGTTCGAGGCTACACTTTTACTGAAAGCCTCTAATGTACTGCCGGGTTATTTTAAAATGAACTTTAATGTGGTGGGGTTTTATTGCCAGATCTTTGATAATATTTCTTTCTCGTGTCTTTCTTTGAAATCCTAACCCAGGTCGGGGATCCTTTGTTCGTCCTTTTGGCAGGCTCCTGCACAGACGCCCTCGTTTCGGTGCCACTGAGTCTGGGGTAGACAGGATGTGTGGGAGGGGGAATAGGCACCCTGGACAGGGTTACCTAGGCAACCCAAGTCGCACCTGCCCTGATAGGCTGGGGGGTTATCCCGCCAGGATAGCCACCCCACTGCGTGAGTGACAGCTAGGCTGTATGAATGGGGGTATTTCTGCATAAAAGCAGGGATCTGAGGACTGGAGGACAAGACGTTGCCACTGGACCTAAGACATCCAAAGAGGAGAGAAGCCGAAGACATCTGCAATGACTGAGCCACTGGGGAAGCCCTGCTGCAGATCCTCACCACTTTTATCCAATGACTCGAGAAGATCTTCACCTGATAGAGTCGTCTTCCCTTGAGCTGGTGGGGCCAACCAGTTCGCCAATCGCTTTCCAGGACCTGCCTTGGTCGAATCGCCAGTGCCAAGCACTCGGAGGCCAGATAGCCAGTCACCCGTCCACCACGAGCGCGATTTAAATGAGCATACCTTTTATTCCATTTTGGCATCACCGCGTCTGGCTTCATCCCTGGGCAGTGCAGTAACTCGAACCTTCCTCCACGACGAGAGCCTCTCTTCCTCTGCTGGATCTCGCGAACTTCAGGAACTGCCAGGAACTACCGCCACCACAGGAGACTCTTCCACTTTTAAGGTACATTGCCCCGCCAGTCCTCCCGTTTCATTGGGTACTGCTAAAGGTATTTTAAATCCTTTACTTACCTTCTGGGTTGGCCGCCCCTATCATCTAACATTGTCTTTCACCTTCTGCAACCGCCTTTTCAAATGTTAAACAAATACTTGACTGCAGCTACTAGAACAGTTTGATCCTGGGCACTTTGCCTTGTACCACTGACTCTGGCACATTCCTATTAACTCTGGCTAAATCTGTTACATCTGCCTTTTCTAGATTGCTTTTTCTCAAGAAATATGTTGGTGCACCTAATCTCTTATAACCTCCTATTCCTTCCACTTTAAATATTGTGAAGTGCCATTTTGCTCGGTTTTCACCTAAGTATTGCTTATGCTAAAGTACTGCCTTGGCTAACTTGTTCACAATCCAATTGGGAAGTGTTGCTGGTGTGTTTGGAGTCTAACCCTGTATAACTTGACCTTTCCCTCCCTCTGAAGAAATTGTTAGAGTGCCATGTCTGCTTGGTTTTACACTGTGCTACTTTGCTCTTGCTCAAACTTGTGTACAATTTAATTAGGGAGTTGTGTATACTTTTCTTGGCTGTTTTAACTTGCTTTAATGATAGTGATTTGTGTGTAGAACTGAGAGTGTGTCAAATATAAATATATATATATATATATATATATATATATATATATATATATATATATATATATATATAATTTTTGATACAAAGCTTTGGTCAGTGTTTCATTTCTCCATAGTATTGTAGTCCTATTGTGTAAACCCTCAATACTGCTCATCTCCCTCTTGAGATAAGTCAGACTGTTCAGCCACAGCTACCATCTAAATCTGTGTGGTACAGACTGATACCAAAGGGGATTTATTGCACATACCTGTAGTCCTAATCTTCTGCACTGCTCCCTAAGGGAACTGCATAGGATTCTGCCTAACATTCAGAATTCCTATTTATATTATCCCATGTGGGAAAGAGTGCTTATTTCTATCATGGGTCTGAAACCAACCAAAGTGTTCTGTTGGATTCCAAGTGGTAAAGCAGTTATTTGTACACATGGTTCTCCAAGGTTTTTACCCGATAGGATAGGTTTGATATAGGTTTGTAGTTGGCAGGGGCCATCTGCTTCTCCTGCCTTGTGATCTAGTGCTCTAATACAGGCTGATTTGTATGATTTTGGTACTATTCCAGTGTTCAAAGATAGCACTTTTGATTTTTGGCTCCTGGGTCTTGCAGACTTGTTTATGCTTTCTTATACCTACAAAGAAACAGAAAGAAAATAAAAATGCACCTCATACAGATGAGGCTCTTCAGCATTAGATTCTCTCTGTTATAGGGAGAACACATTTTAATATTTCATGAGTGCTGCTTTCATGGGGCTTGGGGGTAACCTTTAGGTGTAGCTGTGTAAACAGTTATAGCGACTTCCTACAAAGGCTAGTTTGCACTGACGAAGACTGATCAAACCCTTGCTGATGCGTGGGAGAGTTTGAGGCGTGGTTTTGAAACATAGGAACAGGTAATGGTTTACGTATACACCTTTCTGTCCCAGGTAACACACGATGGCCCGGCACAATCAGCTCTACCAATGACATTTCACACAGTGCTTTAGGAATCACAGGCATCTCCCCCTAATTACCAATCCAAATTGATCTATCACTCTTTTGATGAATCACAGGAGTGTTACATATATTTACAGAATGTGGGAACTTCAGGGTTTTTGATACTCTTGGTTGTTGTTAGATTGTGGGGTGCCTCTGTAATACAGATAATGCATACATCAGAATACTGAACTGCATAAGGCATTAAGCATTTGTGAAACAGTTACAGGTATGGAAAAAAGAGATGGGTAAGAGGGAGAAAAAGATAGGAGAATGGTGATAAGGAAACAAAAGAGAGAAGAAAGAAGGTGTTTCTGGTGATGAAAGAAGAGGAGTGTTGGGTGCGAATGAGATAGGTGTAGAGAAATGACACATTAGCGGTTAGAGAAAAGAGTAAAGCTGGAGGGGAGAAGAAAGGGTAAGAAAGTGAGGACAGAGAAAGGAGAGTGGAGAGAGAAAGGAGAGAAAAGTAGAGGAGAAAGATGGTGATGCTAGTGAGGAAAGAGGGACAAATCTAAACGTAATTATACATGTTAAGACTACATCCAATCAATGAAACTGCTCCTTTGGATTTATGTTGTATGAGTGTTGAATGGATTTCCATTGTCAAAGAACTAACCCTTCAATGGGTGGTCTTTTAAACACTTCTGACAGGGGCACACAATGGAGGCTAACCAATCATGAACATGTACAGTTGCTCACTAAAGGGTCACAGTCCACCTCATTGTCTTTCTGATAGAATGCATTTACTAAAACAGAGGGTAGGTCAGAATAGTGCCCACTACTAATTAACTCACTAGAAGGACACAAAATTCAGATTTAAACGTAGTTTTCTCAAACCAGTAGGCCAGCAAGCCAAATACCTCCCTTTCTCCAAACAATGTCATGAATAGATTATTTGGTCATGCCTTGATTACAGAATAAGCAGGATACGGTCCCCTCTGATTGAATAATAAAACCTAAGATTTGAACCTTTTAGGTTGCCTCACAATGCAGCCGCCTTGTGGCTATAGCAACCATTGCAATAACACAGACTTAGAATTATGAAGCAGATGTGTAAATATATATTTGTTGTGTGTTTGTGTGTGTGTGATGAACTGAATATTTCAAAGTTCCATATAACAAATATTTAAATATATATATGTATTCATATATACATATATATATATATATATTTTCAGTGAAACATCTTTGTTAAAGGGACGTTATGGTTAAGTTGTGCTACTAAAACCTATGAGCACTTTCTGACAGTAATGTTGTTTTTTTATGGCTGTACTTTCCCTGTATATGGTCATATTTGTATACATTGTACTCTCACTACTTTCCTTAGGGTCCAATCACATCAAGTGATACATATACATAAGGTAAATAGCAGCTTTGAAACAGAGCAATCATTTATTTGCATGAAAATAATCAGTTAAGTTATGAATTGTTTCCGCTACTACTTGTGCTTTTTTGCTAACTTCATTTTCCCTGTATATACCCACAGTGGTATGTGTTCTTGTGTCTTTTTGTTTTGTCTATAGTAATGCAATTATGTAATGCATGTGTTTTATTAGCTACTTATTACATATTTCACAGTACACAAAAAACTATTAAGAAAACAATTATCATTTCATGATTCAACATATTAACATTACGAATATTATACCTTCATCTTGTACGCTGCACACAATGTTATGTTTCTGCATGAGTAGCTTAGTATACTAGATAGAACCCCATAATGGAATGCTATTTATATCAATGCATCGTTCAATGCACTAATTAGGGTATGATATTTATTGCAATGATCCTTGATAATTTTTTGCAACATTAAAATAAGAATCCTGTGTACACATATTTCATAAAAAGTACATACACATGTGATGTCATCAGTGATGTCATCAATGACATTTGTGATGTCATCTTTGATGTCGTGGGTGTTAGTCTTAGCGGTGCACGGTGGTGGCGCGAGTCATGGTTGCTTAGCTTACCATAACTGGCCAATTTCAAGGGTTTTTTGGTTTTACTTGGAACCATAATGTCCCTTTAACAAAGTTTTTTCATTGAATTTCATAGGTTTTTAGTATTGTAACTTAACCATAACGTCCCGTTAACAAAGTTTTTTCACTGAATTTCATAGGTTTTTAGTAGCGCAACTTAACCATAACGTCCCTTTAACAACGTTTTTTCATTGAATTTCATAGGTTTTTATTAGTGCAACGACACCATAACATCCTTTTCAATAGATGAAGACCACTAGCATCTTAGGTCCTCAAAGTGGGAACCCCTGGTGGAAAAAAAAAAAGATTTTCCTTCTTACACCAGGACGCCTGCGGCATCCCGGTGTAGGAAGGAAAATCTTTTACCAACGCGGGGTGTGTAAAGAGAACACAACAGGGCATGAGTGGGGGGGAAAAGGGGAGACAAGTGGGCATGAGCGAGGGGTGGGGGGAACAGGGCACACGGGGCATGAGCAGGGGGTGGGGGGAACGGAGGTAGACACGGCGCATGAGCGGGGGGTGGGAGGAAAAGGAAGGAAACACAGGGCCTGAGCAGGGGTGGGGGGAACACGAGAGAGACACAGGGCATGAGCAGGGGGTGGAGGGGAACAGGGGAGACACAGGGCATGAGCGGGGGGTGGGGAGGAACACGAGGGAGACACAGGGCATGAGCGGGAGGTGGGCGAAACAGGGGAGACACAGGGCATGAGCGGCAGGTGAGGGGGAAAAGGAGGGGGACACGGGGCATGAGCGGAGGGTGGAACAGGTGAGACACGGGGCATGAGCAGGGGGTGGGGGGAACAGGGAAAACACGGGGCATGAGCGGGGTTTGGGAGCAACAGGGGAGACATGGGGCATGAGCGGGGGGTGGGGGCAACAGGGGAGACAAGGGGCATGAGCAGGGGTGGGGGAGAAAGGAGGGAGACACGGGGCATGAGCAGGGGTGGGGGGAACAGGGGAGACAAGGGGCATGAGCGAGGGGTGGGGAGAACAGGGAAAACACAGGGCATGAGCAGGGGGTGGGGGGGAACAGGGGAGACATGGAGCATGAGCGGAGGGTGGAGGGTAAAAGGAGCGAGACAGGGGCATGAGCAGGGGGTGGGGTGGAACAGGGGAGACACATGGAACATGAGCAGTGGGTGGGGGGAACAGGCAAACACGGGGCATGAGCAGGGGGTGGGGGAACAGGCAAAACACAGGGCATGAGCAGGGGGTGGGGGGAAACAGCACAGACACGGGGCATGAGAGGGGGGTGGGGGGAAAGGAGGGAGACATGGGGCATGAGCTGGGGGTGGGGGGAACAGCGGAGACACGGGGTCATGAGCGGGGGGTAGGGGAAAGAGGGGAGACATGGGGCATGAGCGGGGGGTGGGGGGACAGGAGGGAAACATGGGGCATGAGCGGGGGGTGGGGGGAAAGGAGGGAGACACGAGGCATGAGCGGGGGGTGGGGGAAAGGAGGGAGACACGGGGCATGAGTGGAGGTGGGGGTAACATAAGGGAGAAATGGGGCATGAGCGGGGGGTGGGGGTAACACAAGGGAGACACAGGGCATGAGCGGGGGGAGGGGGGTAACACAAAGGAGACATGGGGCATGAGCGGGGGGTGGGGGGTAACACAAGGGAGACACAGGGCATGAGCGGGGGGTGGGGGTAACACAAGGGAGACACGGGGCATGAGAGGGGGGTTGGGGTAACACAAAGGAGACACGGGGCATGAACGGGGAGTGGGGGGTTACAGGAGAGACAGGGCATGAGCGGGGGTGGGGGGGAAACAGGGCACACACGGGGCATGAGCGGCAGGTGGGGGGGAACAGGGCAAACGGGGCATGAGCGGGGGTGGGGGGAACAGGGCACACGGGGCATGCGCAGGGGTGGGGGGAACAGGGGAAGGACACGGGGCATGAGCCGGGGGTGGGCGGGTAACATGAGGGAGACATGGGCATGAGCGGGGGTGGGGGTAACACGAGGGAAACACAGGGCATGAGCAGGGGGGTGGCGGTACAGGAGGGAGACATGGGGCATGAGCAGAGGGTGGGGGGAACACAAGGGAGACACGGGACATGAGTTGAGGGTGGAGGCAACAGGAGACACATGGGGCATTAGCAGGGGGGTGGGGGGGTACACGAGGGAGACATGGGGCATGAGCAGGGGAAGGGGGGATACATGAGGGAGACACGAAGCATGAGTGGGGGGTGGGGGGAACAGGGGAGACACGGGGCATGAGCACGGGGTGGGGGGTAACACAAGGGAGACACGGGGCATGAGCGGGCGGTGGGGGGTAACACAAGGGAGACACGGGGCATGAGCGGGGGGTGGGGGAAAGGAGGGAGACACAGAGCATGAGCGGGGGTGGGGGGAACAGGGGTGACACGGGGCATGAGCGGGGGGAAGGGGGGAACAGGAGAGACACGGGGCATGAGCGGGGGGAAGGGGGGAACAGGGGAGACACGGGGCATGAGCGGGGGGTGGGGGGAAAGGAGGGAGACATGGGGCATGAGTGGTGGGTGGGTGGGAAAGGAGGGAGACATGGGGCATGAGCGGGGGGTGGGGGGGAAAGGAGGTTGACACGGGGCATGAGCAGGGGTGGAGGTAACACAAGGGAGACACGGGGCATGAGCGGGGGGTGAGGGGTAACACAAGGGAGACACGGGGCATGAGCGGGGGGAGGGGGTAACACAAGGGAGACACGGGGCATGAGTGGGGGGTGGGGGTAACACAAGGGAGACACGGAGCATGAGCAGGGGGTGGGGGTAACACAAGGGAGACACGGGGCATGAGCAGGGGGTTGGGGGTAACACAAGGCAGACACGGGGCATGAACGGGGAGTGGGGGGAACAGGAGAAGGACACGGGGCATGAGCAGGGGTGGGGGGTAACATGACGGAGACACAGGCATGAGCGGGGGTGGGGGGAACACAAGGGGGACACGGGACATGAGCAGAAGGTGGGGGGCAACAGGAGACACACGGGGCATTAGAGGGGGTGGGGGGAACAGGGGAGACACGGGGCATGAGCAGGTGGTGGGGTGGTAACACAAGGGAGACACGGGGCATGAGCAGGAGGTGGGGTGGAACAGGGGAGACACGGGGCATGAGCGGGCGGTGGGGGGTAACACAAGGGAGACACGGGGCATGAGCGGGGGGTGGGGGGAAAGGAGGGAGACACGGGGCATGAGCAGGGGGTGGGGGAACAGGGGAGACACGGGGCATGAGCGGGGGGCGGGAGGGAAAGGAGGGAGACATCGGGCATGAGTGGGGGTGGGTGGGAAAGGAGGGAGACATGGGTAATGAGCAGGGAGTGGGGGGGAAGGAGGTAGACACGGGGCATTAGCGGGGGTGGGGGTAACACAAGGGAGACACGGGGCATGAGCGGGGTTGGGGGGTAACACAAGGGAGACACGGGGCATGAGCAGGGGGAGGGGGTAACACAAGGGAGACATGGGGCATGAGCAGGGGGTGGGGGGTAACACAAGGGAGACACGGGGCATGAGCGGGGGGTGGGGGTAACAAGGGAGACACAGGGCATGAGCGGGAGGTAACAAAAGGGAGAAACGGGGCATGAGCGGGGGGTGGGGGGTAACACAAGGGAGACACGGGGCATGAGCGGGGGCTTTGGGGTAACACAAGGTAGACACGGGGCATGAACGGGGAGTGGGGGGGAACAGGAGAAGGACACGGGCATGAGCGGGGGGGTAACATGAGGGAGAGACGGGCATGAGCGGGGCTGGGGGTAACACAAGGGAAACACGGGGCATGAGCAGGGGGGTGGCGGTACAGGAGGGAGACATGGGGCATGAGCGGAGGGTGGGGGGAACACAAGGGAGACACAGGAAATGAGCGGAAGGTGCGGGCAACAGGAGACACACGGGGCATTAGCGGGGGGTTGGAGGGTACATGATGGAGACATGGGGCATGAGCAGGGGAAGGGGGGTACATGAGGGAGACACGGGGCATGAGCGGGGGGTGGGGGGAACAGGGGAGACACGGGGCATGAGCAGGGGCTGGGGGGGTAACACGAGGGAGACACGGGGGTGGAACAGGGGAGACACGGGGCATGAGCGGGTGGTGGGGGGTAACACAAGGGAGACACGGGGCATGAGCGGGGGTTGGCGGGAACAGGGGAGACACAGTGCATGAGCGGGGGTGGGGTGGAACAGGGGAGATACGGGGCATAAGCGGGGGGTGGGGTGTAACACAACAGAGACACGGGCAACGGGCGGGGGTGGGGTGTAACACAAGGGAGACACGGGTCATCAGCGTGGGGTGGGGTGTAACACAAGGGAGACACGGGGCATGAGCGGGGGGTGGGGTGTAACACAACGGAGACACGGGTCAACCAGCGGGGGTGGGGTGTAACACAAGGGAGACACGGGGCATCAGCGGGGGGTGGGGTGTAACACAAGGGAGACACGGGGCATCAGCGGGCGGTGTGGGGAAGAGGGCACACACGGGCATGAGCGGGGGGTGGGCGAACAGGGCACACACGGAGCATGATTGGGGTGGGGGAACAGGAGAAGGACATGGGGCATGAGCGGGGGGTGGGGGAAAGGAGTGAGACATGGGGCATGAGCGGGGGAACAAGGGAGACATGGCGCATGAGCGGGGGGTGGGGGGAGGAGGGGGACACGGGGCATGAGTGGGGGATGGGGGAACAGGGGAGAGCGGGGGGTGGGAGAACACGAGGAAAACACGGGGCATGTGCGGGGGGTGGTGGTACGGTAGGGAGACACGGGGCATGAGCAGGGGGGTGGGGGTACAGGAGGGAGACAAGGGACATGAGTGGAGGGTGGGGGGATACACGAGGGAGACATGGGGCATGAGCAGGGGGTGGGGGGAAACAGGGGAGACACGATGCATGAGCGGAGGGTGGGGGGTACACGAGGGAGACACGGGGCATGAGCGGGGGGTGGGTGGGAACAGGAGAGACACGGGGCATGAGCGGAGGGTGGGGGGGTAACACGAGGGAGACATGGGGGATGAGCGGGGTTGGGGGGAACAGGGGAGACATGGAGCATGAGCGGGGGGTGGGGGGAACAGGGGAGACAAAGGGCATGAGCGGAGGGTGGGGGGAAAAGGAGGGAGACAGGGCATGAGCGGGGGGTGGGGGGAGGAGGGGGACATGGGGCATTAGCGGGGGTGGGGGGAACAGAGGGAGACACAGGGCATGAGCGGGGGGGTGGGGGGTACAGGGGAGAGCGGGGGGTGGGGGATCACAAGGGAAACACGGGGCATGAGCGGGGGGTTGGGCGTACAGGGGGTGGGGGTACAGGAGGGAGACACGGGACATGAGTGGAGGGTGGGGGGGTACACGAGGGAGACACTGGGCATGAGTGGAGGGTGGGGGGGTACACGAGGGAGACACTGGGCATGAGCAGGGGGTGGGGGGGAACAGGGGAGACACGATGCATGACCGGAGGGTGGGGGGGTACACGAGGGAGACACAGGGCATGAGCGGGAACAGGGGAGACACAAGGCATGAACGGAGGGTGGGGGTAACATGAGGGAGACACAGGGCATGAGTGGGGGGTGGGAGGAACAGAGGAGACACGAAGCATGAGCGGGGGTGGGGGGAACAAGGGAGACAAGCGGCATGAGCGGGGGGTGGGGGGGAAAAGGATGGAGACACGGGGCATGAGCGGGGGTGGGGGGAAAAGGAGGTAGACACGGGGCATGAGCGGGCGGTAGGGTAGAACTGGGGAGACACGGGGAATGAGCGGGAGTGGGGGGAACAGGGCACACACAGGGCATGAGCGGGTGGTAGGGGTAACAGGAGAGAGACACAGGGCATGAGCAGGGGGTGGGGGGAAGGAGAGACACGGGGAATGAGCGGGTGTGGAGGAACAGGGGAGACGGGGGCATGAGCAGGTGATGGAGGTAACACAGGAGACATGGGGCAGGAGTGGGGGGTGGGGGGAAAGGAGGGAGACATGGGGCATGAGCAGGTGGGTGGAGGTAACACAAGGTAGACACGGGGCATGAGTGGGGGGTGGGGGGTAACACAAGGGAGACACGGGGCATGAGCGGGGGTAACACAAGGTAGACACGAGCATGAAGGGGAGGTAACACGAGGGAAAAACGGGGCATGAGCGGGGGGTGGGGGTAACACAAGGGAGACACGGGGCATGAGTGGGGAGTGGGGGGTAACAGGGGAGACAGAGCATGAGCAGGGGGTGGGGGGAAACAGGGCACACACGGGTCATGAGCAGGGGTTGGGGGGGAAACAGGGCACACACAGGGCATGAGCGGGTGGTAGGGGGAACAGGAGAGAGACACGGGGCATGAGCAGGGGGTGGGGGGAAGGAGAGACACGGGGCATGAGCAGGGGGTGGGGGAACAGGAGAGACACGAGGCATGAGCAGGGGGTGGGGGAACAGGGGAGACACGGGGCATGAGCGGGTGATGGGGGTAACACAGGATACATGGGGCAGGAGCGGGGGGTGGGGGGTAACACAAGGGAGACATGGGCATGAGCTGGGGGTGGGGGTAACACTGGAGACACAGGGCATGAGCGGGGGGTGGGCGGTAACACAATGGAGACACGGGGCATGAGTGTGGGTTGGGGGGTACCACAAGGGAGACACGGGGCATGAGCAGGGAGCAACACAAGGGAGACACAGGGCATGAGCGGGGGGTGGGGGGTAACACAAGGGAGACAGGGGGTATGAGCGGGGTTGGGGGGGAAAGGAGGGAGACATGGGGCATGAGCAGGGCGTGGGGGAAAAGGAGGGAGACATGGGGCGTGAGCGGGGGGTGGGGTAGAACCAGGGAGACACAGGGCATGAGCAGGGGGTGGGGGGAACAGGGGAGACACGGAGCATGAGTGGAGTGTGGGGGGTAAAAGGAGAGAGACACGGGGCATGAGCAGGGGTTGGAACAGGGGAGACAGGGCATGAGCAGGGGGTGGGGGGAACAGGCAAAACATGGGGCAGGGGGTGGGGGAATGGGAGGGAGACACGGGGCATGAGTGGGGCGTGGGGGGGAACAGCACAGACACGGGGCATGAGAGGGGTGTGGGGGGAAAAGGATGGAGACACAGGGCATGAGCGGGGGAGGGGGGAACAGGGGAGACACAAGGCATGAGCGGGGGGTGGGGGCAACAGGGGAGGCACAGGTCATGAGCGGGGGGTGGGGGCAACAGGGGAGACACGGGGCATGAGCGGGGGTGGGGGGGAAAGGAGGGAGACACGGGGCATGAGCAGGGTGTGGGGTGGAACAGGGGAGAGCGGGGGGTGGGGGATCACGAGGGAAACAAGGGGCATGTGTGGGCGGTGGGGGTACGGGAGGGAGACACGGGCATGAGCGGGGGGGTTGGGGTACAAGAGGGAGACAAGGGACATGAGTGGAGGGTGGGGGGGTAACACGAGGGAGACACGGGGCATGAGCGGGGGTGGGGGAAGGAACAGGGGAGACACGGAGCATGAGCGGAGGGTGGGGGGGTACATGAGGGAGACACGGGGCATGAGCGGGAGGTGGGTGGGAACAGGAGAGACACGGGGCATGAGCGGAGGGTGGGGGGTACACGAGGGAGACACGGGGCATGAGCGGGGGTGGGTGGTAACAGGAGAGACACGGGGCATGAGCAGAGGGTAGGGGGGTACACGAGGGAGACACGGGGCATGAGTGGGGAGTGGAGAAACAGGGGAGACAAGATGCATGAGCGGAGGCTGGGGGGTACACGAGGGAGACATGGGGCATGAGCGGAGGGTGGGTGGGAACAGAAGAGACACGGGGCATGAGCGGAGGGTGGGGGGTACACGAGGGAGACACGGGGCATGAGCGGGGGGTGGGTGGGAACAAGAGAGACACGGGGCATGAGCGGAGGGTGGGGGGGTAACACGAGGGAGACACGGGGCATGAGCGGGGGTGGGGGAACAGGGGAGACACAGAGCATGAGCGGGGGGTGGGGGGAACAGGGGAGAAAAGAAACATGAGCAGGGGGTGGGGGGAAAAGGAGGGAGACATGGGGCATGAGCGGGGGTGGGGGGGCAGAGGGGGACATGGGGCATTAGCAGGGGTGGGGGGCACGGAGGGAGACATGGGGCATGAGCAGAGGGGTGGGGTGTACAGGGGAGAGCGGGGGGTGGGGGAACACAAGGGAAACACGGGGCATGAGCAGGGGGTTGGGCGTACAGGGGGTGGGGGTACAGGAGGGAGACACGGGACATGAGTGGAGGGTGGGGGGTTACACGAGGGAGACACGGGGCATGAGCGGGGGGTGGGGGAAACAGGGGAGACACTATGCATGCGCGGAGAGTGGGGGCTGGGCATGTGCTGGGGGTGGGGGTAACAGGGGAGACACAGGGCATGAGCGGGGGTGGGCGGTAACACAAGGGAGACACGGGGCATGAGTGTGGGGAGGGGGGTACCACAAGGGAGACACGGGGCATGAGCAGGGGGTAACACAAGAGAGACACGGGACATGAGCGTGGGGTGGGGGGTAACACAAGGGAGACACGGGGCATGAGCGGGGGTGGGGGGGAAAGGAGGGAGACATGGGGCATGAGCAGGGCGTGGAGGAAAAGGAGGGAGACACAGGGCGTGAGCGGGGGGTGGAGTAGAACAGGGGAGACACGGGGCATGAGCAGGGGGTGAGGGAACAGGGGAGACACGGAGCATGAGTGGAGTGTGGGGGGTAAAAGGTGAGAGACACGGGGCATGAGCAGGGGGTGGGGTGGAACAGGGGAGACAGGGCATGAGCAGGGGGTGGGGGGAACAGGCAAAACATGGGGCATGAGCAGGGGGTGGGGGAACGGGAGGGAGACACGGGGCATGAGTGGGGCGTCGGGGGGAACAGCACAGACACGGGGCATGAGCAGGGAGTGGGGGAAGGAGGGAGACACGGGGCATGAGTGGGGGTGGGGGGAACACGGGAGACACAGGGCATGAGCGGGGGTGTGGGGGCAACAGGGGAGACACAGGGCATGAGCGGGGGGGTGGGTGCAACAGGGGAGACACGGGGCATGAGCGGGGGTGGGGGGGAAAGGAGGGAGACACGGGGCATGAGCAGGGTGTGGGGTGGAACAGGGGAGACAAGGGGCATGAGCGAGGGGTGGGGAGAACCGGGAAAACACAGGGCATGAGCAGGGGGTGGGGGAACAGGGGAGACACGGAGCATGAGAGGGGGGTGGGGGGAAAGGAGAGAGACACGGGGCATGAGCGGGGGATGGGGTGGAACAGGCGAGACACAGGGCATGAGCAGGGGGTGGGGGGAACAGGCAAAACACAAGGTATGAGCAGGGGGTGGGGGGAATGGGAGGGAGACACGTGGCATGAGTGGGGGGTGGGGGGGAAAAGGATGGAGACACGGGGCATGTGCGGGGGTCGGGGGGGAGGAGGGAGACATGGGACATGAGCAGGGGGGTGGGGGTAACACAAGGGAGGCACGGGGCATGAGCGGGGGTTGGGGGGTAACACAAGGGAGACACAGGCATGAGCGGGAGGTAACCCAAGGGAGAAACGGGGCATGAGCGGGGGTGGGGGGTAACACAAGGGAGACACGGGGCATGAGCGGGGAGTGGGGGTAACGGGGGAGACAGCATAAGCGGGGGGTGTGGGGAAAACAGGGCACACATGGGGCATGAGCAGGGGGTGGGGGAACAGGGCACACACGGGGCATGAGCAGGTGGTGGGGGGAAACAGGGCACACACGGGGCATGAGCACGGGTGGGGGGAACAGGCCACACATGGGGCATGAGCGGGGGTGGGGGGGGAACAGGGCACACACGGAACAAGAGCGGGGGGTGGGGGGAACAGGAGAGAGACACGGGGCATGAGCAGAGGTTGGGGGGGAAATGAGGGATACTAAGTGCATGAGCTGGGGTGTGGGGGGAACAGGTGAGACATATGGCATGAGCGGGGGAACAGGGCAGACACGGGCCATGAGCGGGGGGTGGGGGAGAACACGAGGGAGACACGGGCCATGAGCAGGGGGGAGGGGGTACAGGAGGGAGACAAAGGGCATGAGCGGGGGGTGGGAGGAAAACAAGGGATATACAGGACATGAGCAGAGGGTGGGGGGGTACACGAGGGAGACGCGGGGGGTGGGGGGAACAGGGGAGACACAGGGCATGAGCGGAGCGTGGAAGGCAACACAAGGGAGACACAGGGCATGAGCAGGGGGTGGGGAGATCAGGGGAGACAAGGAGCATGAGCGGGGGTTGGGGGGAACAGGGGAGACAAGGAGCATGAGCGGGGGTTGGGGGGAACAGGGGAGACAAGGGGCATGAGCGGGGGGTGGGGGTAAAAGGAGGGAGACACGGGACACGAGCAGGGGGTAGGGGGAAGGAGGGAGACACAGGGCATGAGCGGGGGTGGGGGGTAACACAGGAGACAGGGGGCACAAGCGGGGGTGGGGGGTGACACAAGGGAGACACGGGCATGAACAGGGGTGGGGGGTAACATAAATGAGACACAAGGCATGAGCGGGGGCTGGGGGGTAACAGGGGAGGCACAGGGCATGAGCGGGGGTGGGGGTAACACAATGGAGACAAGGGGTATGAGCGTGGGGTTGGGGGTAACACAAGGGAGACACGGGGCATGAGTGGGGGGTGAGGGGGAACAGGGGAGACAGGGCATGAGAGGGGGTGGGGGAACAGGGCATGAGCAGGGGTGAGGGGGAACAGAGCACACCCGGGGCATGAACGGAGAGTGGGGGGAACAGGAGAAGGACACGGGGCATGAGCGTAGGGTGGGGGGAACAGGGGTGACAGGGCATGAGCAGAGGGTGGGGGGAACAGAGAACACATGGGGCATGAGCGGAGGGTGGGGGGAATAGGAGGGAGACACGGGGCATGAGTGGGGGGTGGGGGAACAGCGCAGACACGAGGCATGAGAGGGGGTGGGGGGGAAAAGGATGGAGACACGGGGCATGAGCGGTGGCTGAGGGGGAAAGGAGGGAGACACGGGGCATGAGCAGGGGGTGGGGGGAACAGGGGAGACATGTGGCATGAGCGGGGGGTGGGGGGAACAGGGGAGACAGGTGGCATGAGCGGTGGGTTTGGGGGGAACAGGGCAGACACGGGGCATGAGCGGGGAGTGGGGGGAACACGAGGGAAACACGGGCCATGAGCGGGGGTCAGTGGAGACAGGGGAGACAAGGGGCATGAGCTGAGGGTGAGGGTGAACAGGGGAGACACAGGGCATGAGCGCGGGGGGTGGGGGGAACAGGGCACACACGGACATGAGCAGGGGATGGGGGAACAGGGCACACACGGGGCATGAGCGGGGGGTGGGGGGTAACAAGGGAGACACAGGGCAGGCACGGGGGGTGGGCGGGGCACAGGGCACACACGGGGCATGAGCGGGGGTGGGCGGGAAAGGAGGGAAACATGGGGCATGAGCGGGGGGTGGGGGAACAGGGGAGACACGGGCATGAGCGGGGGTGGGGAAATGAGGGGGACACATGGCATGAGCAGGGGGTGGGGGGAAGGAGGGGGACACGGGGCATGAGTGGGGGGTGAGGGGGACGAGGGAGACACGGGGCATGAGCGGGGGGTGGGGGGAACAGGGGAGACATGTGGCATGAGCGGGGGGTGGGGGGAACAGGGGAGACATGTGGCATGAGTGGGGGGGTTGGGGGGAACCAGGCAGACACAGGGCATGAGCGGGGGGTGGGGAGAACACGAGGGAGACACGGGCCATGAGTGGGGGGTCAGGGGGAACAGGGGAGACAAGGGGCATGAGCTGAGGGTGGGGGTGAACAGGGGAGACACAGGGCATGAGCGGGGGTGGGGGGAAGGGGAGAGAGACACGGGACATGAGCGTGGGGTGGGGGAAGGGGAGAGACACATGGGGCATGAGTGGGTGGTGGGGGGAAAGGGAGAGACACACGGGGCATGAGCAGGGGTGGGGGAAGGGGAGAGACACACGGGGCATGAGCGGGGAGTGGGGGGAAGGGGAGAGACACACGGGGCATGAGCAGGGGGTGGGGTAAGGAGGGAGACACGGGGCATGAGCGGGGGATGAGGGGGGAAAGGAGGGAGACACGGGGCATGAGCAGGGGTGGAGGGAAGGAGGGAACCAGGGGACATGAGCGGGGGGTGGGGGGTGACAGGGGAGACACAGGGCATGAGCAGGGGGTGGGGGGTAACACAAGGGAGACATGGGGGGCATGAGCCAGGGGTGGGAGGTAACACAAGGGAGACACGGGGCATGAGCGGGTGGTGGGGGTTAACAAGGGAGACATGGGGCATGAGCGGAGGTGGGGGTAACAGGGGAGACAGGGCATGAGCGGGAGGTGGGGGGAACATGGCACACACGGGCCATATGCGGGGGTGGGGTGAACAGGAGAAGGACACGGGGCATGAGCAGGGGTGGGGTGGAAAGAAGGGAGACACAGGGCATGAGCGGGGCTGGCGGCAACAGGGGAGACATAGCGCATGACCGGGGGTCGGGGAAAGGAGGGGGACACAGGGCATGAGCAGGGGGTGGGGGGAAGGAGGGGGACATGGGGCATTAGCGGGGTTTGGGGGAAGGAGAGAGACACGAGGCATGAGCAGGGGGTGGGGGAAAGGAGGGAGACACGGGGCATGAGCGGGGCTGGGGGTAACACGGGGCATGAGCGGGGGTGGGGGTAACATGAGGGAAACACGGGGAATGAGCAGGGGTGGGGGGAACACGAGGGAGACACGGGACATGAGCGGATGGTGGGGGCAACAGGAGACACACGGGGCACGAGCAGGGGGTGGGGGTATATGAGGGAGACACGGGGCATGAGCGGGGGGTGGGGTAACACAAGGGAGACATGTGGCATGAGCGGGGGGTGGGGGGTAACACAAGGGAGACACAGGCAATGAGCGGGGGTGGGGGTAACACAAGGGAGACATAGGGCATGAGCGGGGGTGGGGGAACAGCGGAGAGCGGAGACACAGGGCATGAGCGGGGGGTGGGGGAGTAACACGAGGGAGACACGGGGCATGAGTGGGGGTGGGGGGTATCACAAGGGAGACACGGGGCATGAGTGGGGGTGGGGGGTAACACAAGGGAGACACGGGGCATGAGCGGGGGGTGGGGGGTAACCCAAGGGAGACATGGGGCATGAGCAGGGGGGTGGGTGGTAACACAAGGGAGACACAGGGCATGAGTTGGGGTAACAAGGGAGACACGGGGCATGAGCAGGGGGTGGGGGTAACACAAGGGAGACACAGGGCATGAGCGGGGGGTGGGGGTAACAGGGGAGACCAGGGCATAAGCGGGGGGTGGGGGGAACATGGCACACACGGGGCATGAGCAGGGGGTGGGGGGAAGGAGGGAGACATGGGGCATGAGCGGGGGGTGGGGGGGAAAAGGATGGAGACACGGGGCATGTGCGGGGGTCGGGGGGGAGGAGGGAGACATGGGGCATGAGCAGGGGGGTGGGGGTAACACAAGGGAGGCACGGGGCATGAGCGGGGGTTGGGGGGTAACACAAGGGAGACACAGGCATGAGCGGGAGGTAACCCAAGGGAGAAACGGGGCATGAGCGGGGGTGGGGGGTAACACAAGGGAGACACGGGGCATGAGCGGGGAGTGGGGGTAACGGGGGAGACAGCATAAGCGGGGGGTGTGGGGAAAACAGGGCACACATGGGGCATGAGCAGGGGGTGGGGGAACAGGGCACACACGGGGCATGAGCAGGTGGTGGGGGGAAACAGGGCACACACGGGGCATGAGCACGGGTGGGGGGAACAGGCCACACACGGGGCATGAGCGGGGTGGGGGGGGAACAGGGCACACACGGAACAAGAGCGGGGGGTGGGGGGAACAGGAGAGAGACACGGGGCATGAGCAGAGGTTGGGGGGGAAATGAGGGATACTCAGTGCATGAGCTGGGGTGTGGGGGGAACAGGTGAGACATATGGCATGAGCGGGGGAACAGGGCAGACACGGGCCATGAGCGGGGGGTGGGGGAGAACACGAGGGAGACACGGGCCATGAGCAGGGGGGAGGGGGTACAGGAGGGAGACAAAGGGCATGAGCGGGGGGTGGGAGGAAAACAAGGGATATACAGGACATGAGCAGAGGGTGGGGGGGTACACGAGGGAGACACGGGGCATGAGCGGGGGGTGGGGGGAACAGGGGAGACACAGGGCATGAGCGGAGCGTGGGAGGCAACACAAGGGAGACACAGGGCATGAGCAGGGGGTGGGGAGATCAGGGGAGACAAGGAGCATGAGCGGGGGTTGGGGGGAACAGGGGAGACAAGGAGCATGAGCGGGGGTTGGGGGGAACAGGGGAGACAAGGGGCATGAGCGGGGGGTGGGGGTAAAAGGAGGGAGACACGGGACACGAGCAGGGGGTAGGGGGAAGGAGGGAGACACAGGGCATGAGCGGGGGTGGGGGGTAACACAGGAGACAGGGGGCACAAGCGGGGGTGGGGGGTGACACAAGGGAGACACAGGGCATGAGCGGGGGGAGGGGGGTAACACAAAGGAGACATGGGGCATGAGCGGGGGGTGGGGGGTAACACAAGGGAGACACAGGGCATGAGCGGGGGGTGGGGGTAACACAAGGGAGACACGGGGCATGAGTGGGGGTGGGGGGTAACACAAGGGAGACACGGGGCATGAGCGGGGGGTGGGGGGTAACCCAAGGGAGACATGGGGCATGAGCAGGGGGGTGGGTGGTAACACAAGGGAGACACAGGGCATGAGTTGGGGTAACAAGGGAGACACGGGGCATGAGCAGGGGGTGGGGGTAACACAAGGGAGACACAGGGCATGAGCGGGGGGTGGGGGTAACAGGGGAGACCAGGGCATAAGCGGGGGTGGGGGGAACATGGCACACACGGGGCATGAGCAGGGGGTGGGGGGAAGGAGGGAGACATGGGGCATGAGCGGGGGGTGGGGGGGAAAAGGATGGAGACACGGGGCATGTGCGGGGGTCGGGGGGGAGGAGGGAGACATGGGGCATGAGCAGGGGGGTGGGGGTAACACAAGGGAGGCACGGGGCATGAGCGGGGGTTGGGGGGTAACACAAGGGAGACACAGGCATGAGCGGGAGGTAACCCAAGGGAGAAACGGGGCATGAGCGGGGGTGGGGGGTAACACAAGGGAGACACGGGGCATGAGCGGGGAGTGGGGGTAACGGGGGAGACAGCATAAGCGGGGGGTGTGGGGAAAACAGGGCACACATGGGGCATGAGCAGGGGGTGGGGGAACAGGGCACACACGGGGCATGAGCAGGTGGTGGGGGGAAACAGGGCACACACGGGGCATGAGCACGGGTGGGGGGAACAGGCCACACACGGGGCATGAGCGGGGTGTGGGGGGAACAGGGCACACACGGAACAAGAGCGGGGGGTGGGGGGAACAGGAGAGAGACACGGGGCATGAGCAGAGGTTGGGGGGGAAATGAGGGATACTCAGTGCATGAGCTGGGGTGTGGGGGGAACAGGTGAGACATATGGCATGAGCGGGGGAACAGGGCAGACACGGGCCATGAGCGGGGGGCGGGGGAGAACACGAGGGAGACACGGGCCATGTTCAGGGGGGAGGGGGTACAGGAGGGAGACAAAGGGCATGAGCGGGGGGTGGGAGGAAAACAAGGGATATACAGGACATGAGCAGAGGGTGGGGGGGTACACGAGGGAGACACGGGGCATGAGCGGGGGGTGGGGGGAACAGGGGAGACACAGGGCATGAGCGGAGCGTGGGAGGCAACACAAGGGAGACACAGGGCATGAGCAGGGGGTGGGGAGATCAGGGGAGACAAGGAGCATGAGCGGGGGTTGGGGGGAACAGGGGAGACAAGGAGCATGAGCGGGGGTTGGGGGGAACAGGGGAGACAAGGGGCATGAGCGGGGGGTGGGGGTAAAAGGAGGGAGACACGGGACACGAGCAGGGGGTAGGGGGAAGGAGGGAGACACAGGGCATGAGCGGGGGTGGGGGGTAACACAGGAGACAGGGGGCACAAGCGGGGGTGGGGGGTGACACAAGGGAGACACGGGCATGAACAGGGGTGGGGGGTAACATAAATGAGACACGAGGCATGAGCGGGGGCTGGGGGGTAACAGGGGAGGCACAGGGCATGAGCGGGGGTGGGGGTAACACAATGGAGACAAGGGGTATGAGCGTGGGGTTGGGGGTAACACAAGGGAGACACGGGGCATGAGTGGGGGGTGAGGGGGAACAGGGGAGACAGGGCATGAGAGGGGGTGGGGGAACAGGGCATGAGCAGGGGTGAGGGGGAACAGAGCACACCCGGGGCATGAACGGAGAGTGGGGGGAACAGGAGAAGGACACGGGGCATGAGCGTAGGGTGGGGGGAACAGGGGTGACAGGGCATGAGCAGAGGGTGGGGGGGAACAGAGAACACACGGGGCATGAGCGGAGGGTGGGGGGAATAGGAGGGAGACACGGGGCATGAGTGGGGGGTGGGGGGAACAGCGCAGACACGAGGCATGAGAGGGGGTGGGGGGAAAAGGATGGAGACACGGGGCATGAGCGGTGGCTGAGGGGGAAAGGAGGGAGACACGGGGCATGAGCAGGGGGTGGGGGGAACAGGGGAGACATGTGGCATGAGCGGGGGGTGGGGGGAACAGGGGAGACAGGTGGCATGAGCGGTGGGTTTGGGGGGAACAGGGCAGACACGGGGCATGAGCGGGGAGTGGGGGGAACACGAGGGAAACACGGGCCATGAGCGGGGGTCAGGGGAGACAGGGGAGACAAGGGGCATGAGCTGAGGGTGAGGGTGAACAGGGGAGACACAGGGCATGAGCGCGGGGGGTGGGGGGAACAGGGCACACACGGACATGAGCAGGGGATGGGGGAACAGGGCACACACGGGGCATGAGCGGGGGGTGGGGGGTAACAAGGGAGACACAGGGCAGGCACGGGGGGTGGGCGGGGCACAGGGCACACACGGGGCATGAGCGGGGGTGGGCGGGAAAGGAGGGAAACATGGGGCATGAGCGGGGGGTGGGGGAACAGGGGAGACACGGGGCATGAGCGGGGGTGGGGAAATGAGGGGGACACATGGCATGAGCAGGGGGTGGGGGGAAGGAGGGGGACACGGGGCATGAGTGGGGGGTGAGGGGGACGAGGGAGACACGGGGCATGAGCGGGGGGTGGGGGGAACAGGGGAGACATGTGGCATGAGCGGGGGGTGGGGGGAACAGGGGAGACATGTGGCATGAGTGGGGGGGTTGGGGGGAACCAGGCAGACACAGGGCATGAGCGGGGGGTGGGGAGAACACGAGGGAGACACGGGCCATGAGTGGGGGGTCAGGGGGAACAGGGGAGACAAGGGGCATGAGCTGAGGGTGGGGGTGAACAGGGGAGACACAGGGCATGAACGGGGGTGGGGGGAAGGGGAGAGAGACACGGGACATGAGCGTGGGGTGGGGGAAGGGGAGAGACACATGGGGCATGAGTGGGTGGTGGGGGGAAAGGGAGAGACACACGGGGCATGAGCAGGGGTGGGGGAAGGGGAGAGACACACGGGGCATGAGCGGGGAGTGGGGGGAAGGGGAGAGACACACAGGGCATGAGCAGGGGGTGGGGTAAGGAGGGAGACACGGGGCATGAGCGGGGGGTCAGGGGGGAAAGGAGGGAGACACGGGGCATGAGCAGGGGTGGAGGGAAGGAGGGAACCAGGGGACATGCGCGGGGGGTGGGGGGTGACAGGGGAGACACAGGGCATGAGCAGGGGGTGGGGGGTAACACAAGGGAGACATGGGGGGCATGAGCCAGGGGTGGGAGGTAACACAAGGGAGACACGGGGCATGAGCGGGTGGTGGGGGTTAACAAGGGAGACATGGGGCATGAGCGGAGGTGGGGGTAACAGGGGAGACAGGGCATGAGCGGGAGGTGGGGGGAACATGGCACACACGGGCCATATGCGGGGGTGAGGTGAACAGGAGAAGGACACGGGGCATGAGCAGGGGTGGGGTGGAAAGAAGGGAGACACAGGGCATGAGCGGGGGTGGCGGCAACAGGGGAGACATAGCGCATGACCGGGGGGTCGGGGAAAGGAGGGGGACACAGGGCATGAGCAGGGGGTGGGGGGAAGGAGGGGGACATGGGGCATTAGCAGGGTTTGGGGGAAGGAGAGAGACACGAGGCATGAGCAGGGGGTGGGGGAAAGGAGGGAGACACGGGGCATGAGCGGGGCTGGGGGTAACACGGGGCATGAGCGGGGGTGGGGGTAACATGAGGGAAACACGGGGAATGAGCAGGGGTGGGGGGAACACGAGGGAGACACGGGACATGAGCGGATGGTGGGGGCAACAGGAGACACAGGGGGCACGAGCAGGGGGTGGGGGTATATGAGGGAGACACGGGGCATGAGCGGGGGGGTGGGGTAACACAAGGGAGACATGTGGCATGAGCGGGGGGTGGGGGGTAACACAAGGGAGACACGGGCAATGAGCGGGGGTGGGGGTAACACAAGGGAGACATAGGGCATGAGCGGGGGTGGGGGAACAGCGGAGAGCGGAGACACAGGGCATGAGCGGGGGGTGGGGGAGTAACACGAGGGAGACACGGGGCATGAGTGGGGGTGGGGGGTATCACAAGGGAGACACGGGGCATGAGTGGGGGTGGGGGGTAACACAAGGGAGACACGGGGCATGAGCGGGGGGTGGGGGGTAACCCAAGGGAGACATGGGGCATGAGCAGGGGGGTGGGTGGTAACACAAGGGAGACACAGGGCATGAGTTGGGGTAACAAGGGAGACACGGGGCATGAGCAGGGGGTGGGGGTAACACAAGGGAGACACAGGGCATGAGCGGGGGGTGGGGGTAACAGGGGAGACCAGGGCATAAGCGGGGGGTGGGGGGAACATGGCACACACGGGGCATGAGCAGGGGGTGGGGGGAAGGAGGGAGACATGGGGCATGAGCGGGGGGTGGAGGGAACAGGGGGACACAGGGTATGAGCGGGGGGTGGGGGGAAAGGAGGGGGACATGGGGCATGAGCGGGGGTGGGGGAAGGAGGGGGACACGGGGCATGAGCGGGTGGGTGGGGGGAACAGGCGAGACAAGTGGCATGAGCAGGGGGGTGGGGGGAACAGGGCAGACAAAGGGCATGAGCTGGGGGTTGGGGAGAACACGAGGGAGACACAGGCCATGAGCTGGGGGTGGGGGGGACAGGGGAGACACAGAGCATGAGCAGGGGGTGGGGGGAAGGGGAGAGAGACACCAGGCGGGGGTGGGGGGAAAGGAGGGAGACACGGGGCATGAGCAGGGGGGTGGGGGGAACACGAGGGAGACACAGGCTATGAGCGGGGGTGGGGGGAAGGGGAGAGACACATGGGGCATGAGCGGGGGTTGGGGGGAAGGGAAGAGAGACACTGGGCATGAGCGGGGGTGGGGAGAAAGGAGGGAGACACGGGGCATGAGCGGGGGTGGGGGGAACAGGTGAGACCTGAGGCATGAACGGGGGGTGGGGGATGGAGGGAGACACGGGACATGAGCGGGGGGACCGGGAAGGAGAAACGGAACATGAGCGGGGGTGGGGGGAAAAGGAGGGAGACACGGGGCATGAGCAGGGGGTGGGGGGAATGGGAGGAACACATGGAGCATCAGCGGAGGGTGGGGGGGAACAGGGGAGACATGGGCCATGAGCGGGGGTGGGGGAAGGGGAGAGAGACATGAGGGCCTGCGCCTCACCGCCTTGAAAGAAACATTACTGCCTACAGGTACACTCGTGGCCGATGAATATATATATATAATATAATACACCGGTTGTTGACCCGCTTCCCGCTTGACCCATCCTTGGTCCACTTGAGGTTGATGGTACTGTGCCATCACCTTGCCTCCTAGGCCCTTTGGCTGCTGTTGTGCATTGTGCACTCCCATGTGCTCCATCACTGTCTGCATCTGTACCTGTGGGGTACAGAGAGTGGCAGGGCATCAGTGATTGTGGCGCTTGCATTGGTCTTTTGGCATGTGGCGCAATCTGATCAGTTGCATTCCTGGCTTTGTAGGGGACTGTGCACATGCAATGTTGGAGGGTGCATTTTGAAAGCGTAGTCGTGTTCATATGTACACCATGTTGGCTGCTGTTGGGCCTTGATGTGTGTTGGGAGTGTCGTCCTGGGTGACACATGACCGTAATATGTGTGTCGGGTGTGTATTCGTGTATGGGCGCAACATGCATTGGGATGGGATAGTGGTGGACCCGGCATGTGTATATGGATATGTGTAGGTGGGTATGATGGGCCATGTATCGGCTGGTGTTGCTGCCACATTTGGGGGACAATGATTTTGATTGATTATCGTGTTTTTGTAGGGACACTCACCTTCATCTCCTGATGTTGGCACGCCGAACTCTGCTCCACCAATTCCTTTGATTGACTCCATGTCTATGACGGAGCTGCAGGTCTCCTCCCATCTGGCCAATTTCAGTGGTGAGTGTGGTCCTCCTCCTGTTGCCAGCCTCTGGCTCCGATTGGCCGACAAAATGTGCCGGACTCTCAGCCTGAGGTCGTCCCACAGTTTTTTACAATCACGCACTGTGCGTGCGGTGGTGCCGACTGCACTTACATTTTGGGCAACCTCTTCCCAGATGGCCTTCTTCTTTAGATGGGCTGGACGCCTGAGGTCATTGCAGAACACCACTTCAGCATTTGACACTAGGGTGTCAGCTAACATGTTGAGATCATCGTCCGTGAAACGTGGTTTGCGCAGGCGGGCCGTGCCTTTCTGGGCGGCCTTTGACATGTTGTCCATGGCAGCCTAGGAGTTGTGGTGTAGAAGGTCCTGTAGGTGGAGGATGGCAATGGATTGTGTTTTTGAAGATGGCCGCAATGGCATTTCCCGTTCCGGCGCAATGACGTTACTTCCGGGTCCGGTATTAATGGACCCGTTATTAGCACTATGTTCATAATGGTAGCGCTATTTTGGGGTTGCCGAGGCCGGAGGCATTCTGTGCCTATTGGTCGATGCCACTATCTGGGGGTTTTAGGGTCGTTAACGGCATGCCGGTATGGCCGTTACCGGCATGCAGGGGTGCGCGTGCTCGCACACTCTTGATCTCCCGCTATTTGCGGGTTGGTGCCAAGCCGGACATGTTATTACCGCCATGCCAGTAAGGGCTGATTTTTAGCGTCAACCTTATGATGAGGCTCATTGTCTTTTTTTGTTGTGAAGGTCCTCCATCTGGTGGTGGTGGTGGCTCTTGGGGAGGAGGGATGGCAAAAAAACGTTGTCATCAGTCATCAGTGATGTCATCAATCATATTTGTGATGTCATCTTTAATGTCCTGGGTGTTAGTTTTAGCAGTGCACGGTGGTGGCGTGAGTTATGGTTCCTTAGCTTACCATAACAGGCGAATTTCAGGGTTTTTTCAATCATTTACTTGTAACCATAACGTCCTTTTAACAACATTTTTTAATGGAATTTCATTGATTTTTTTATTAGTGCAACTTAACCATAACGTCCCTTTAACAAGGTTTTTTCAGTGAATATATATTACATGGCCACGGTAGTGGCCATGTAGTTATGGTTAAGTTGCTGTTTCCATAGGAAGAGCATTTTCTGGTTTTTGGGTGGCTTATAACTTCGCTCTCCCTGGATGGATCCTCACCAAACTTTGCAAAAAAGTAGTTGGGTCACTCTGAATTTTTTTGCAAAGTTTGGTGAGGATTCGTCCAGGGGGGGCAAAGTTATAGGGGGGGTCCCAAAACGTTTTTTTTTCCCATAGACATAATGAGAAAAAACTTTGCTCACGCCTACAGCCCAAACCGCTGGACGGATTTACACCAAATTAGCGGCAGGAGCGGCGGCTTGGTCCCGAAAGCGTGCTTTCTTTATTTGGTGTAAATCCGTCCAGTAGTTTTAAAAAAAATGACAAAAATGTAAGTGAAAAAAATTAGTGATATCTGTGTTCGCTTCGCAGACACACTTCCCTGTTCGCTCCGCGGACAGGACGGTGATTGGGCCAGCAGCTTGCGTGATGTCTGTGGACATCTGATGTGCTCTCTCATTGGATGCGTGGAAGCGTGCAGTGCGTCTGGCTTCAGAGAAGCCCGCCATCTTTGTTCCTTGCATGAGAGGCTTTGTATCCCGCCTGCACAGTAAGTCCCCCACCCCCGCTCATGCCCGTGTCTGTCTCCTGTTCCTCCCACCTCTTGCCCCGTGTGTCTTTCTCCCTTACGCCCACACCCCGCTCATGTCCGTGTTGTCTCTCCCCACCCGCCGCCCGCTCATGTCCGTGTTGTCTCTCCCCACCCGCCGCCCGCTCATGTCCGTGTTGTCTCTCCCCACCCGCCGCCCGCTCATGTCCGTGTTGTCTCTCCCCACCCGCCGCCCGCTCATGTCTGTGTTGTCTCTCCCCACCCGCCGCCCACCCCCGCTCATGTCTGTGTTGTCTCTCCCCACCCGCCGCCCACCCCCGCTCATGTCCGTGTGTCTCTCCCCCTCCCGCCCACCCCCGTGCTCATGCCCCGCGTGCCTCTCCCCCTCCCGCCCATCCCCCGCTCATGCCTCGTGTGTCTCTCCCCCTCCCGCCCACCCCCCGCTCATGCCTCGTGTGTCTCTCCCCCTCCCGCCCACCCCCCGCTCATGCCTCGTTTGTCTGTCTCCCTCCCCCCACCCCCGCTCTTGCCCCGTGTGTCTTTCTCCCTCACCCCCACCCCCGCTCTTGCTCCGTGTGTCTTTCCCCCTCCCGCCCACCCCCGCTCTTGCCCCGTGTGTCTTTCCCCCTCCCGCCCACCCCCGCTCTTGCCCCGTGTGTCTTTCCCCCTCCCGCCCACCCCCGCTCTTGCCCCGTGTGTCTTTCCCCCTCCCGCCCACCACCGCTCTTGCCCCGTGTGTCTTTCCCGCTCTTGCCCCGTGTGTCTTTCCCGCTCTTGCCCCGTGTGTCTTTCCCGCTCTTGCCCCGTGTGTCTTTCCCCCACCCGCCCACCCCCCGCTCTTGCCCCGTGTCTCTCTGTTGTTCCCCCCACCCACTGCTCATGCCCCGTGTCTCTCTCCTGTTGCCCCCCACCGCCCGCTCATGCCCCGTGTCTGTCTCCTGTTGCCCCCCGCTCATGCCCCGTGTCTGTCTCCTGTTGCCCTCAACCCCCCGCTCCTGCCCCGTGTCTCTCTGTTGTTCCCCCCACCCCCCCGCTCCTGCCCCGTGTATGTCTCCTGTTTCCCCCCACCCCCCTGCTCCTGCCCCTTGTCTCTCTGTTGTTCCCCCCAACCCCTACTCATGCCCCGTGTCTGTCTCCTGTTCCTCACACCCCCCGATCATGCCCCGTGTCTGTCTCCTGTACCCCCCACCACCCGCTCATGCCCCGTGTCTGTCTCCTGTTGCCCTCCACCCCCCGCTCCTGCCCTGTGTCTCTCTGTTGTTCCCCCCACCCCCCGCTCATGCCCAGTGTCTCTCTCCTGTTGCCCCCCACCCCCCGCTCATGCCCCGTGTCTGTCTCCTGTACCCCCCACCGCCCGCTCATGCCCCGTGTCTGTCTCATGTTGCCCCCCACCCCCTCTCATGCCCCGTGTCTGTCTCCTGTTCTCCCCACCCCCCGCTCATGCCCCGTGTCTGTCTCCTGTTGCCCTCACCCCCCGCTCATGCCCCGTGTCTGTCTCCTGTTGCCCCCCACCCCCCGCTCCTGCCCCGTGTCTCTCTCCTGTTGCTCCCCACCCCCCGCTCATGCCCCGTGTCTGTCTCTTTTGTTCCCCCCACCCCCTGCTCATGCCCCGTGTCTGTCTCCTGGCCACCCCGCTCATGCTCGTGTCTGTCTCCTGTACCCCCCACCCCCCCGCTCATGCCCCATGTCTGTCTACTGTTGCCCCCCATGCTCATGCCCCGTGTCTGTCTCCTGTACCCCCCACCCCCGCTCATGCCCCGTGTCTTTCTCCTGTACCCCCCCACCCCCCAGCTCATGCCCCATGTCTGTCTCCTGTTGCCCCCCCTGCTCATGCCCCGTGTCTGTCTCCTGTTCCCCCCACCCGCTCATGTCCCGTTTCTCTCTCCTGTTGCCCCCACCCCCGCTCATGCCCCGTGTCTGTCTCCTGTACCCCCCCACCCCCCGCTCATGCCCCGTGTCTCTCTTCTGTTGCCCCCCACCCCCTGCTCATGCCCCATGTCTGTCTCCTGTACCCCCTCCCATCCCCCGCTCATGCCCCATGTCTCTCTCCTGTTGCCCCCCACTACCCCGCTCATGCCCCGTGTCTGTCTTCTGTACCCCCCGCTCATGCCCCGTGTCTGTCTCCTGTTCCCCCCACCCCCAGCACATGCTCCATGTCTGTCTCCTCTTGCTCCCACCCATGCCCCGTGTCTGTCTCCTGTACCCCCCCACTCCACGCTCATGCCCGTGTCTGTCTCCTGTTGCCCCCCACACCCCTGCTCATGCCCCGTGTCTGTCTCCTGTTGCCCCCCACCCCCTCGCTCATGCCCCGTGTCTATCTCCTGTTCTCCCCAGCCCCCGCTCATGCCCCGTGTCTGTCTCCTGTTCCTCCCACCCCCGCTCATGCCCTGTGTCTGTCTTTTGTTACCCCCCACCCCCCGCTCATGCCCCGTGTCTGTCTCCTGTTCTCCCCACCCCCCGCTCATGCTCCGTGTCTGTCTCCTGTTCCCACCCACCCCCCGCTCATGCCCCGTGTCTGTCTCCTGTTGCCCCCCACCCCCCGTTCATGCCCCGTGTCGTCTCCTGTTGCCCCCCACCCCCCGCTCATGCCCCGTGTCTGTCTCCTGTTGCCCCCACCCCCCGTTCATGCCCCGTGTCTGTCTCCTGTGGCCCCCCACCCCATGCTCATGCCTCGTGTCTGTCTCCTGTTGCCCCCCACCCCCGCTCATGCCCCGTGTCTGTCTCCTGTGGCCCCCACCCCCTGTTCATGCCCCTTGTCTGTCTCCTGTACCCCCCCATCCCCGCTCTTGCCCCGTGTGTCTGTCTCCTGTATCCCCCTACCCCTGCTCTTGCCCATTTGTCTGTCTCCCTCCCGCCCACCCCCGCTCTTGCCCCATGTGTCTGTCTCCCTCCTGCCCACCCCCGCTCTTGCCCCGTGTGTCTGTCTCCCTCCCGCCCACCCCCGCTCTTGGCCCGTTTCTCTTTCCCCCTCCCGCCCACCCTCGGTCTTGGCCCCGAGTCTCTTCCCCCCTCCCGCCCACCCCCGCTCTTGGCCCCGTGTCTCTTTCCCCCTCCCGCCCACCCCCGCTCTTGGCCCCGTGTCTCTTTCCCCCTCCCGCCCACCCCCGCTCTTGGCCCCGTGTCTCCCCCTCCCGCCCACCCCCGCTCTTGGCCCCTTGTGTCTTCCCCCCTCCCGCCCACCGCTCATGCCCCATGTCTCTCTCCCTCCCACCCACCCCCCCTCATGCCCCATGTCTGTCTCCTGTTCCCCCCCACCCCCCGCTCATGCCCCGTGTCTATATCCTGTTGCCCCCCACACTCCCGCCCACCCCCGCTCTTGGCCCCATGTCTCTTTCCCCCTCCCGCCCACCCCCGCTCTTGGCCCTCTGTCTCTTTCCCCCTCCTGCCCACCCCTGCTCTTGGCCCCGTGTCTCTTTCCCCCTCCCGCCCACCCCCGCTCTTGGCCCCGTGTCTCTTTCCCCCTCCCGCCCACCCCCGCTCTTGGCCCCGTGTCTCTTTACCCCTCCCGCCCACCCCAGCTCTTGGCCCCGTGTCTCTTTCCCCCTCCCGCCCACCCCCGCTCTTGGCCCCGTGTCTCTTTCCCCCTCCCGACCACCCCTGCTCTTGGCCCTGTGTCTCCCCCTCCCGCCCACCCCCGCTCTTGGCCCCTTGTGTCTCGCTCTCCTCCCGCCCACCGCTCATGCCCCATGTCTCTCTCCCTCAAACCCACCCCCCCTCATGCCCCGTGTCTGTCTCCTGTTCCCCTCCACACCCCGCTCATGCCCCGTGTCTGTGTACTGTTCCCCCCCACCCCCTGCTCATGCCCCGTGTCTATCCCCTGTTGCCCCCCACCCTCCTGCTCATGCCCCTTGTCTGTCTCCTGTTCCCCCCACCCGCTCATGCCCCGTGTCTGTCTCCTGTTCCCCCCACACGCTCATGCCCCGTGTCTCTCTCTTGTGGCCCCCCACCCCCCGCTCATGCCCCGTGTCTTTTTCCTGTTCCTCCCACCCCCCGCTCATGCCACATGTCTGTTCTCTCCACCCCTCGCTCATGCCCCGTGTCTGTCACCCCTCGCTCATGCCCCTTGTCTGTCTCCTGTTCCCCCCACCCCCCGCTCATGCCCTGTGTCTGTCTCCTGTTGCCCCTCACCCCCCGCTTATGCCCCGTGTCTGTCTCCTGTGGCCCCCACCCCCTGTTCATGCCCCTTGTCTGTCTCCTGTACCCCCCCACCCCCGCTCTTGCCCCGTGTGTCTGTCTCCTGTACCCCCCTACCCCTGCCCTTGCCCATTTGTCTGTCTCCCTCTCGCCCACCCCCGCTCTTGCCCCGTGTGTCTGTCTCCCTCCCTCCCACCCCCGCTCTTGCCCCATGTGTCTGTCTCCCTCCTGCCCACCCCCGCTCTTGCCCCGTGTGTCTGTCTCCCTCCCGCCCACCCCGCTCTTGGCCCGTGTGTCTTTCCCCCTTCCGCCCACCCCCGCTCTTGGCCCTGTGTCTCTTTCCCCCTCCCGCCCACCCCCGCTCTTGGCCCGTTTCTCTTTCCCCCTCCCGCCCACCCTAGCTCTTGGCCCCGTGTCTCTTCCCCCCTCCCGCCCACCCCCGCTCTTGGCCCCGTGTCTCTTTCCCCCTCCCGCCCACCCCCGCTCTTGGCCCCGTGTCTCTTTCCCCCTCCCGCCCACCCCCGCTCTTGGCCCCGTGTCTCCCCCTCCCGCCCACCCCCGCTCTTGGCCCCGTGTCTCTTTCCCCCTCCCGCCCACCCCCGCTCTTGGCCCCGTGTCTCTTTCCCCCTCCCGCCCACCCCCGCTCTTGGCCCCGTGTCTCCCCCTCCCGCCCACCCCCGCTCATGCCCCATGTCTCTCTCCCTCCCACCCACCCCCCCTCATGCCCCGTGTCTGTCTCCTGTTCCCCTCCACACCCCGCTCATGCCCCGTGTCTGTGTCCTGTTCCCCCCCACCCCCCGCTCATGCCCCGTGTCTATCTCCTGTTGCCCCCCCCTCCCGCCCACCCCCGCTCTTGGCCCCATGTCTCTTTCCCCCTCCCGCCCACCCCCGCTCTTAGCCCCGTGTCTCTTTCCCCCTCCTGCCCACCCCTGCTCTTGTCCCCGTGTCTCTTTCCCCCTCCCGCCCACCCCCGCTCTTGGCCCCGTGTCTCTTTCCCCCTCCCGCCCACCCCCGCTCTTGGCCCCGTGTCTCTTTCCCCCTCCCGCCCACCCCTGCTCTTGGCCCTGTGTCTCGTTCCCCCTCCCGCCCACCCCCGCTCTCGGCCCCGTGTCTCTTTCCCCCTCCCGCCCACCCCTGCTCTTGGCCCCGTGTCTCCCCCTCCCGCCCACCCCCGCTCTTGGCCCCTTGTGTCTCGCTCCCCTCCCGCCCACCGCTCATGCCCCATGTCTCTCTCCCTCAAACCCACCCCCCCTCATGCCCCGTGTCTGTCTCCTGTTCCCCTCCACACCCCGCTCATGCCCCGTGTCTGTGTCCTGTTCCCCCCACCCCCTGCTCATGCCCCGTGTCTATCCCCTGTTGCCCCCCACCCTCCTGCTCATGCCCCGTGTCTGTCTCCTGTTCCCCCCACCCGCTCATGCCCCGTGTCTGTCTCCTGTTCCCCCCACACGCTCATGCCCCATGTCTCTCTCTTGTTGCCCCCCACCCCCCCGCTCATGCCCCATGTCTTTTTCCTGTTCCTCCCACCCCCCGCTCATGCCCCATGTCTGTTCTCCCCACCCCTCGCTCATGCCCCGTGTCTGTCTGCTGTTCCCCCCACCCCCCGCTCATGCCCTGTGTCTGTCTCCTGTTGCCCCTCACCCCCCGTTCATGCCCCGTGTCTGTCTCCTGTTGCCCCCACCCCCGCTCATGCCCCGTGTCTGTCTCCTGCTGCCCCCCGCTCATGCCCTGTGTCTGTCTCCTGTTCCCCCCACCCCCGCTCATGCCCTGTGTCTGTCTCCTGTTGCCCCTCAACCCCCGCTCATGCTCCGTGTCTCTCCTGTTGCCCCCACCCCCGCTCATGCCCGTGTCTGTCTCCTGCTGCCCCCCACCCCCCGCTCATGCCCCATGTCTGTCTCCTGTTGCCCCCCACCCCCTGCTCATGCCCCGTGTCTGTCTCCTGTTGCCCCCCACCACCCGCTCATGCCCCGTGTCTGTCTCCTGTTGCCCCCCACCCCCTGATCATGCCCCGTGTCTGTCTCCTGTTGCCCTCCACCCCCTGCTCCTGCCCCGTGTCTGTCTCTGTTGTTCCCCCCACCCCCCGCTCATGCCCCGTGTCTGTCTCCTCTTCCCCTCAACCCCGCTCATGCCCCGTGTCTGTCTCCTGTTGCCCCCCACCCCCCGCTCATGCCCCGTGTCTCTCTCATGTTGCCCCCACCCCCCGCTCATGCCCCATGTCTGTCTCCTGTACCCCCTACCGCCCGCTCATGCCCCGTGTCTGTCTCCTGTTGCCCCCCCGCTCATGCCCCGTGTCTGTCTCCGGTTCCCCCCACCCGCTCATGTCCCGTGTCCCTCTCCTGTTGCCCCCCACCCCCGCTCATGCCCCGTGTCTGTCTCCTGTTGCCCCCACCCCCCTCTCATGCCCCATGTCTGTCTCCTGTTCTCCCCACCCCCGCTCATGCTCCGTGTCTGTCTCCTGTTCCCCTCACCCCCTGCTCATGCCCCGTGTCTGTCTCCTGTTGCCCTCACCCCCCGCTCATGCCCCATGTCTGTCTCCTGTTGCCCCCCACCCCCTGCTCCTGCCCTGTGTCTCTCTCCTGTTGCCCCCCACCCCCCGCTCATGCCCTGTGTCTATCTCCTGTTCCCCCCACACCCTGCTCATGCCCCGTGTCTCTCTCCTGTTCCCCCCACCCCCCGCTCATGCCCCGTGTCTGTCTCCTGTTGCCTCCACCCCCAGCTCATGCCCCGTGTCTGTCTCCTGTACCCCCCCAACCCCCGCTCATGCTCGTGCCTGTCTCCTGTACCCCCCACCCCCCCGCTCATGCCCCATGTCTTTCTCCTGTTGCCCCCCTGCTCATGCCCCGTGTCTGTCTCCTGTTCCCCCCACCCGCTCATGTCCCGTGTCTCTCTCCTGTTGCCCCCCACCCCCCGCTCATGCCCCGTGTCTGTCTCCTGTACCCCCCACCCCCCCGCTCATGTCCCGTGCCTCTCTCCTGTTGCCCCCCCACCCCCCGCTCATGCCCCGTGTCTGTCTCCTGTACCCCCCCACCCCCCACTCATGCCCCATGTCTCTCTCCTGTTGCTCCTCACTACCCCGCTCATGCCCCGTGTCTGTCTTCTGTACCCCCCACCCCCCGCTCATGCCCCGTGTCTGTCTCCTGTTCCCCCCACCCCCCGCTCATGCCCCGTGTATGTCTCCTCTTGCTCCCACCCATGCCCCGTGTCTGTCTCCTATTGCCCCCCACCCCCTGCTCATGCCCTGTGTCTGTCTCCTGTTGCCCCCCACCCCCGCTCATGCCCCGTGTCTCCCTCGTGTTCCCCCCACCCCCGCCTCTGCCCTGTGTTTCCCTCGTGTTACCCCCCGCCCCCCGCTCATGCTCCGTGTCTCCCTCATGTTCCCCCCAACCCCCTGCTCATGCCCCTCGTCTCTCTCCTTTCCTCCCCACCCCCGCTCATGTCCCGTATGTGCCCTGTACCCCCCACTCATGCCCTGTGTCTCCCTCGTGTTCCTCCCCAAACCCTGCTCATACCCCGTGTCTCCCTCATGTTCCTCCCCACCCGCTGCTCATGCCCCGTGTCTCCCCTGTGCCCCCCCAACCCCGCTCATGCGCCGTTGTGTTCTTTATACACCCCGCCTTCCCTTTCCATGGTGGCCATCTTGGTAAAAGATTTTCCTTCCTACACTGAGACGCCGCAGATGTCCCAGCGTAGGAAGGAAAATCTTTTTGTTTTTTTTACCACCCGCCATTCCCACTTTGAGGACATAAGATGTTAGTGGTCTTCATCTATTGAGAAGGATGTTATGGTCACGTTGTACTAATAAAAACCTTTAAAATTTAGTAAAAAAAAATGTTACAGGGACGTTATGGTTAAGTTGCACTAATAAAAACCTATGAAATTCAATGAAAGAACTTTGTTACAGGGACGTTATGGTTAAGTTGCGCTACTAAAAACCTATGAAATTCAGGGAAAAAACTTTGTTAAAGGGACGTTATGGTAAAGTTGCGCTACTAAAAACCTATGAAATTCAGTGAAAAAACTTTATCAAAGGAACGTTATGGTTCCAAGTAAAACCGAAAAACCCTCGAAATTCGCCAGTTATGGTAAGCTAAGCAACCATAACTCGCGCCACCACCGTGCACTGCTAAGACTAACACCCAGGACATCAAAGATGACATCACAAATGTCATTGATGACATCACTGATGACATCACATGTCTGGCTCACTCTTTTTTCTTTTGCTGACATATCTAGGCCACATGGTTTTCTTCAGTAACATTCAGAAACTAAACATTTTATTTTATTTGTAGATGTATCCTTCAAGTAGGTTCTTACAGTAATTCTGTTAGAGTCCAGTCACATCATATGAAACATATACATACTGGAAGACACAAGCTTGAAAGACAGCAATCCTTTTTGTGCATAAAGATAATCAATAGATTTATGAGCACTTTCTGATAGTTCTGTTGTTTTTTTTTTATGGCTGTACTTTCCCTGTGGGTCCAATCACATCAAGTGATACATATACATAGGGTGAATAGCAGCTTTGAAACAGAGCAATCATTTATTTGCATGAAAATAATCAGTTAAGCTATGAATTGTTTCTGCTACTACTTGTGCGTTTTTGCTAACTTCACTTTCCCTGTATATACCCATATTGGTATGTGTTATTGTGTCTTTGTGTTTTGTCTATAGTAATGTTTTATTAGCTACGTATTACATATTTCACAATACACAAAAATCTATTAATAAAACAATTATCATTTCATTATTCAACATATTAACATTACAAATATTATACCTTCATCTTGTACACTGCAGACCATGTTATGTTTCTGTATCAGTAGCTTAGTATACTAGATAGAACTCCATAATAGAATGCTATTTATATCAATGCATCGTTCAATGCACTAATTAGGGTATGATATTTATTGCAATGATCCGTATTACATATTTCACAATACACAAAAATCTATTAAGAAAACAATTATCATTTCATTATTCAACATATTAACATTACGAATACTATACCTTCATCTTGTACACTGCACACCATGTTATGTTTCTGTATCAGTAGCTTAGTATACTAGATAGAACTCCATAATAGAATGCTATTTATATCAATGCATCGTTCAATGCACTAATTAGGGTATGATATTTATTACAATGATCCTTGACACTTGTTTCGCAACATTATAATAAGAATCCCTTGTACACATATTTCATGAAAAGTACATACACATGTGATGTCATCAGTGATGTCATCAATGACATTTGTGATGTCATCTTTGATGTCCTGGGTGTTAGTTTTAGCAGTGCACGGTGGTGGCGCGAGAGTCATGGTTGCTTATCTTACCATAACTGGCGAATTTCAAGGGTTTTTCGGTTTTACTTGGAACCATAACGTTCCTTTGACAAAGTTTTTTCACAATATATCATTGAATATATATATATATATATATATATATATATATATATATATATATATATATATATAATATTACATGTTGTCTGTTCAAAACCAAGAAAATAAACATTAGCAAGGACCATTCCAACATGCGTATATACCAACTACATTCTACTACAGATACCAAAAGGCATAAAAGGATTCAAACAAGAAATATATAAGAGACAGTTTAGGTGCAGAACACAGACCTTTAAAACTGTACATTTTAATTATTTATGTTTTTGTAAGGCAGTACAGGATTGACACACCACACATGCACTATGTTACTTTTTAGATTTTGTTCTTATTGATCATGTCTTTACAAACAGGTTTACCATAAACTCTTTACACCATACATCATTTGTATATCTACTTAAGATACTTTTGGGATCCTCTGGCAGGCATTGTGAAGAAAGATGATGACGTGCATTACACAGGATGCCACCATCGTCGGTTGGAATTGCCATGTGTTATATTCCAGTGTTTGTACATTTCTTTTTTAAATGCTTGAATGGTGCCTTCATAGTGTTCAGGGTGAATTCTGTAACTATAAAAAAAAGACATGTTGTGCCATCCTGGTAAACCCCTAACCAGTGTTCACTGGGCTTTGTATTAGGATCAGTGTGGAAGACAAGCACTTTAGCTCAAAGCCCCATGAGCCTATGTGGTGAATTGTCAGAGACAAAAACACCTACAAAGTGATTTTTCACATATCTGTCATTTTGTATAAAGCATATTATTTCCAGTGTTTCCATCTTCTTACATGAAATCAAACAACATATGACAGTAATCTTAGTGTACACTGAATATACCACCATGGTAGTAGTAGCTGATAAGGGCTACTGAAAATGGACCTCTATCCATACAAGACCATTATTGAGCAAGGAAGAATGAATACTGCATTCTGTATATATACCACCATGGTAGTAGTAGCTGATAAGGGCTACTGAAAATGGACCTCTATCCATACAAGACCATTATTGAGCAAGGAAGAATGAACACTGCATTCTGTATCGTGACTTACATTTATTGCAAAGATGAAATGTCTTTTCTGAAATTGTTCACGGTCCATGGCTGTACCACCATCTTTGAGATGTTTTCCTGTTAATACTAGATTCATATACTCTCTGACACTGTTGTGGGTTTCAAAACCAGATATCAATACTTTAGTAGGTTCCATCATAATAGTGGACCACATATGACACATGTATATGCTTGAAGTTGAAAGTATTAGTTGTGTAGGATCCTGAGAAAGCTGCATTGTCTAGACATCCTATTACCACTAGTTTCAGTAACTGCCCCATACACAGATTATCCTAGCTGGTGAAATGTCTACCTCCTGGAATGTTGATAAGTTTACAACGGTAACTCTATAAACATGGTATTTGGCGTTGACAATTGGTAAGGCTGATGAGTGTGCCAGCTGCTTGTCTGTTATTTATATTTTTCTCCTGAAATGGCAGATCTGTGTGCATGTGGCCTATCTAATCAAACCGTCCACTTCTGGCTGCGTATGCTACCCTTTAAATACAATCTGAGTTCTTGTTATCCAGAACAGTAGATACATGAAATCCAGATGTATCTTTGTAAAATAGACTTGATGTTGGCTGATTGTTTAAGGTTTCATTGCTGTGGTTTAGTAACTGTTATATATCGGCCCTGTAAGTGTAGCAATGGCTAGAATGGGATTTCAAGCAACCTCCCAATTCCACATCAACTTGACTGAATAGGCTAGCGGATGGGGTATAATACATGTGCTATCCTTGCCCCAGCTGCGATGTTTGACCCATCATCATTAGTGATCTTACACAATATTTCTAACAGGCTGTTGTTTAGATCCAAGTAAAGCATGGATCTGGCTATGAAGAACTCCAAAGGGCAGCTGTCCGTGGAGAAGGCTAGCAGGGAGACTTTCTAAAAGTAGCTTTTTTCTACACTGATTTGGGTGGGTGGTATTTGGAAATCGGACTTGGAACATTCTGCAGTGCAATGTAAAAAAGCGGTGGTTTAGAAGATATTTTTTGGCTCGCTTTCTTGAGGTTTGCATACTCTTTATGAAGGACTGCCTATAAGCTCTTAGAGGTCCAGGACATATATTTGTTCTTTTTCCTTTTTCTCTGAGTGAGTCCCTTCTTCGTTAATACCTACCCAGACCTACTCCTCATTTGGAAGCCCTGTCTGTAAGCTTAGCATCTCTCCCACTACCTCTTTGATCATTGCTACTATCTACAGGCCCCTGGGCACTATCTCCTTTTTTCTTTCAGAATGGGACGATTTCTCTTCCTCTCTCCTAACATCCTATCTCCTCCTTCTGGGTAACTTCAACATACACTCAGACTCCTCAATCACGTCCTCCACTCTCTTCTGTGACCTTCATCACCTCTCCCTCCATTCTCCCCTCTGCCCCTACCTCCTCGGCTGGGCACACTCTCAATGCCTTCATCCATTTGGACCTCTTGCTCCCTACCCAACTCTCCAACTGCTATCCCGGTCTGACCGCACTCACCTTTCCGCCCACTTGGGACCTCTCAGCCATCTGACCGAACCTCCCCCAGCTCTGCTAGCCTCGTTTGCGGACATCCGTCAAATTAAACAAGCGTCAGTTACTGGTTTCGCTTCCAGCTTCATCACCCCAACCTCCAACTCAACTCAACTACTGATGTGCTTTCAAGAATCTAACTCGCAAGTATGATATGCTCGCCCCTGTTATGATGATCCACCTGAAAACTGCCTCCAAGCATAACACTTGGTATGACTCTGATCTAGAAGCCCTGAAACGCAAGTGCAGAGCTTCTGAACGGAAGTGGCATACCTCAAGCTCATTCTCTGATAAACTGGCATGTCACCTTCTCCAAAGGCAATATCGTCTCTCCATTTGCTCCAAGAAGAGGGCTCATATCCAGGCCCGCGTCTCTGGAGTTTCCAACAACATGGCTGAACTCTTTAAAATCTGCAAGGAATTAGCCAATCCACCTGCAGTCTGTACCTCGCTTCTTCCTTCCCAGTCCCTCTGCACTGTACTGGCCACCTACTTCACTGCTAAAACTCATCCTCACCTTTAACCTCCCCACCCCCATCTCTCTGACACCTTTGGCCTCTCCTCCTCCCTCATCCACACTTTCCTCCTTTTCTCCTTTCACACCAGACATTGTCCACTCTATGAAGGTCTCTTCCAAACAGATCTCACCCTGTTCTTCCAGAACTGTTAAGGACAATATTAGCTCCCTTGCCCCTGCACTTGTGGACTTCTGAACCACTCTCTTGCCACTGGGTCTTTCCCCTCTTCCCTCAAGCACTCTCTTGTGCACAAACTCCTGAAAAAGCCCTTGGATGATCTATCATGTCTGGCTAACTACCACCCCATCTCTCTCACTATCTTCCATGGGAAATGTCTGGAGAAGTTGGTCTTCCCCCAACTGACCCAGCATACTGAGCTTTTTGGTAGCCTGCACAGCCATCAATCTGGATTCTGAGCATCCAGAGGCACGGAAACTGCTCTCCGGAACACCCATGAAGCATTGCTTGCATCTCTTGCATCTCTTGACTCCAACACACCAGCAGTTCTCATTCACTCCATCCTCATATAGTGACTTGATGATACACTTTGTATCTCGGAGCAGGCACTGGACTGGCTGACCTCCACCCTCACTGACCGTCCTCCCAGGTTATCCTAGGTGCTTTCTCCTCAACCACCTCTATCTCCACTTGTGGTGTTCACCAGGGCTCTTTCCTTTGCCCTGGCTCCTTAACATCTATCTCGCCCTCCTCGCTCACCTAACCGCCACCTTTTCACCACACCCACTGTTAAGCAGATGACACCAAACTCTTCTCCAGACTACCCTCTGTATCTCTTCTGACCTCCTCTGTCAATCCTGACTGCCTGTACGTTATCCAGTCTTGGTGTATCTCCAATGAGATCTGTTGCAATGTCAGAAAGACTGAGATTCTTCCTATCGGGACTCCTGTTCCCTCTTTTCTGCCTTCACTCTGGCCACGCTCAATGGGCTCTCACCCCCCCTCCTTCCTCTGAGACCATAAACCTGGGAGTTATCTTTGACTCTTCTCTCTCTTTCATTCCTCACATCTTGGACCTTGCCAAGAAGGCCCATTTCCAACTCTACCTCCTCAGGGGCATGCTCCCTTTCCTCACTTCCCCCTCTACACAGCTGGCTTCCTCCTCTGGATCAGACTCTCCCTCTTCTCCATCTTGAGCCGGATTGCCTTAAGTTCTGCAAACACCTCAAGACCTCCCACTTTTCCTCTTCCTTCCCTCTCTCCCTCCCGTGCTAAACCCCACAGTAGCTGTGATTGATGGCCTGGACCCTTATGTGTCCTTCTGGGACCTGGCCTTCTGACGATTCGCCCACTGCATCCGCCCCCACCCTGCACTTTCTTTTGGGCACCACTTGGCCTGTGCTGCCTCACAGGCCTGTACTGATTGGATGGGCTGGTGATCCCTCTTCCATCTAGTGGTCACTGCCTGGCACTTACCTGTTGCCTACGCAACTAGCTCTTGCACTTACCTGTTGACTTGCAACTATCTCCCGGGCACTTCACCACTCTCTGTGGATCCTCTAGAACTTCCCCCTTCCCCTGTCCCTTCTCTCTCTCTGCACTTGCACAATCCAAATGTTCACAAGCCCTAGTAGGACCACTTTTCTGTATTTTGCATTTTCCATTGTCTTGCTGTTTCCCTTGTTCCCTTCCCTTTGCCCTGTGGGTGCTTTGAAAAACAATGTTCTTGATGTATATGTGCCTCACAAATGCCCAATAAATAAAGGCATACATAAATAACTGTTTTACACATGCAGACTATTCCAGATACCTGCTGTGCAAACTGCTGCTGCAATGTCTGTTGCATTCTGTTATTTGTACAATCATACAATGACAACGATACCGAACCCATCATGTCTGTAGCAAACTTCTTAGCAGCAATGGTGACATGGTGCTTATCCATCTGTAATTATCTCTTCAAAAAAGGTACAGCTCCTCCAAATAAGCTTCTAAATATACCACTCAATCCTGCACTGTATACGACATGAGCTAAATCGAAGGCAGGGATACCGTGACCCACTTGGGTCATGTAGTTATCCCTATAAAGGGCAGGATGGCCAGAGTTTTCATCATGATCATGATTAATAGTCAACAGTCTTTACAAAGATGAAGATGTAGCTTTGTGATCACCGTCCCATACTTGAATGAGACTGGAAAAGCCTGATCACCCATTATTACAATGTCGTTTACACACTGGCACATAGTCCCTTTTAATATGCTGAATATACATGATCAAATTGTTCAAACATTTGATAGTATGTATCTGAGCAGAGTAGCATTACTGTTGCCCACTATTTGAGATTCCACAATGTCACAGTATAGGAAGTATAGAAACCACCATTGATATCTTCCTGGGTATTTTCCAGCGGCTTTACATTGCCAATGTATTGTTTCCCGTTCTAAGACCCAGAACATCTTTCACGTACAATTACATTTGGTATCTGAATCGGGACTTAAGAGAAATGTTTTCTTTTGATTGCCATGTAGAACCAAATGCACGTCATTATGTGTCTCAATGTTTCAAATCATCTTGTTGAAGGCGGTTACGACATGTGTTACGCTCTTGTAATACACATGAAGGAATGAACCATACAGTATGGCTTTCGGATTTTTATAAGTGTTTGTGCACTCTGTTACGAGTCTTGTGAAAGTATTCCGTGTTCCAGGACACTGAACCTCAGCAATGGCCAATTCCCATGACCCTATTAAATCTACTGGTTTGGCTAGCTTTACAGTTTAATGTGAGAACTGGTTTTCTGGAAAAATGTCTGGGATGCGTTGGATGGAAGAGTGATATAGAAAGAGGAATTTTACATTTTCTTACCTGACTTGTAGCAATCTAAGTCTTTAAATCCTTCAGGGAGCTAGCCAGAATCCAACTATTAAATGTTGCAATCCAATCATCCCATTTATCCAGATATTCGTTCTTGGAACCACTACCCCTCGATGACGCAATCTTTTCAACACAATGGGCCTCATTACGAGTATGGAGGTAGCCATGGTGCTACTGGCACCAAGGCTGCCTCCATACCGGGCTCCAATGCCGGGTTCCTTCAATGAGGAATAACCGGGTCATTCCAACATTGGAGGACCTGGTAATTCCTCCTTGAAGGAACCATTCCCCATTCCCATTTGAGCCCCCATAGGGCTCAATAGGAATGGGGAGGGAGATAATAACGGGCACGTAAATAACGCCCCGTTATTAGCTCCCTGTTCCCCCCACGGGACCCGGAAAGGATGTCTGGTTTTACCAGACATCTGTTCCGAGTCCCGCAAAGGGAACCTCGTAATAGGTGCCCCCGTAATGAAGGGTGCCGGTCCCGTACCAGCACCCTTCATTACTGGAGTGCCAGGGTAGTAATGAGGCCCAATGTACTCTATTTGGATCATTCTTTATTTTCTGCAACACTTTGGTGCAAAAAAGTGCTTCTAAGAACTCATTGTGAAAGTCTTTAAGATAATTGAAAGCTACACCTTCCTTGACACTGGTCTCATCTGTGATAAACTCCTCCACCATCACATTTTTCATATCCCTTGGTAAACATACCTCTCAATTTGGAGATGCTCACGTGATCACCCTTTTTAAATAACATTAGATATTTTTTCTGGCTTAAACCTTGATGCTTAAAGGTTTTACCACACACTCAACGCATCATCGTCCTTCACATCCTTAGAAGCCATTTTCATAGATCTGTGGTAGTTAGCATTATACGACTTTATAAACATCTGAAGGACATCTGTGTGACGATATGTTTTGCTACTGCTATAATAAGGCCATCATGTACTGTTTAATGTTCTATTAAAATGCTCTACTACAGAGGCCTTGACCTCTATGTGCATAACCATATGCTGAATGTTGAACTTCTTTAGCAATGCGCTCAATGACTTGTTAAAAGACAATTCACCAGCATCGGTCTTCAGTTTTACAGGTGTACAGCCTTCTTTAAAAAATTATTTATTTATTTTATTGTATTTATTTATTTATTGATAGCAAGCCGAAAGCCTGCAGGCATCAGGGTGCGAAGTAGCACGTAAACACTTTGAGACTAAGACATCAAGGTGACGAGACAAGAGGATGAAAGATGCAGAAGATGGTGCTGACTTATTTGAATAGAAGGGTTTTTAAGGATTTACTGAATATTATTAGTTCCAGTTCCCCTGACAAAGTGGTGGGGAGTGAGTTCCAAAGTTTTGACCCAGGCCATTGGTGCTCTTGAATTTTTGGCATGTGATCTGTTTCTTATTTGAGGACCGTAGCATTCTCATTCATGTTCCTGTCTGGTTAGTTTATTGACGATGCGTACAGAATTGTTTGTAGTACTTGGCATTTTCTTAAGTTGGAGTTCGAGGCCTCAACCAGTAAGGAATTGCAGTATGCCAGTCTCGATAGAATGGTAGTACGGGCAATGGTGGCCCTATTATCTTTGGTGATATATGGGCTGATATTTTTCAGGAGATGAGGGGGTAATTACAGTGTTTTGCCAGTTGATTAACATAGGGGTCCACATTGAAGGAGTCCTCCAGCATAACCCCCAGGATTCTGACCTTATTTTGTACTTTGATGGTGTTATCTCCTATTTGGAAACTTGCATAGTCAGAGCTTAGTTTTGCCTGGGTGGTTTTTTGGTCTGAAGATGTGTATCTTCGTCTTATTGCCGTTAAGGCAAAGCCAGTTAGATGACATCCAGGCTTCAATGTGTAGGTATATGTTAGATAGGGTAACAGAGTCAAGCCTGTGGTCCCCAGTGGCTTCTATGACAAACTGTGTAGCGTCTGCGTAGTTAGTGAAACACACTCCTAGATTTTCTAGGAGAGAATAGAGGGGCTGATATAGAGATTGAACAATATAGGTGACAAACTGGCCTCCTGTGGGACACCACACTAGATGTGAGCTATATGGGTAAGCATACTTGACTCAATTGAATTCTAGACTCCCGTCCTGACAAATAGGAGAGGAACCAGTCAGTAGCTTCCACAGAACAATGGCCAAGCTGGCAGAGGGCTTGTTGGAGAAGGCCATGATCTACAAGGTTGAAGGCCGCTGACAGGTCCAATAGGACCAGGAGCCCAGATTTCCGTTTATCAGTGATTTTGAACATGTGTGACTGGAGGTCAACCAGGGCTGTCTCAGTGCTATAGTTCAGTGCTATAGTTAATTCTGAAACCTGATTGCCTGTCATTTAGGATGCTGTTGGATTCTAGGAAGGATCAGAATTGCAAATATGCAGCTTTATCCAATATTTTAAGAAGAAAATTGTAGTTGGTTATTGGTCTGAGATTATTTGGGTATTTGAGGCATTCACAAACCTAATGAGGAATGGAGCAAAGAGCTTCTTGTGGTCTAACATTATTTTGGGGGCAGTATGCTTTCTGAACATGTGGTGGGTCTCATGGTTAACAATTTTTCCAAGTCAGTTGTAGTTACAGCAGAGAAGGAGAAGTGAGGTTGATTGGAGTATCTGCGGTCTATTGGCGGTGGTATCGTATTTATGTCTAGCATCGATGGTCCTTTTTGTTTGATTTTCTCCCTGGCATTGAGTATTTTTGTCTCGAAGGCGGCATGTATGTGTATGGTGCCATGGATGGTAGGAAGGAAAAGGATTTGGAGGGTTCTGGGTCTTTCAAGTTGTATGAGTATGTCAAATCGTTTTTTTTAATTTATTGTCAGCTTGTTTTATTTTGTGATTGAAGAAATTCTTCTTAATGTCTATGATGTTACTTTTATAGATGGAGTCAACTTTTTTCCTCGCCTTTTTTTTTGTTTTTTAGTTTTAGCCAGATGGATTCCAAATTCAGTTTTTCCCTATTTAGGATGTCCAGGTCAGGACTGAACCATTTTTGATGGCCGGGGTTTATCTCTGAACCGTTCAGATTTAAGTGGGGTGGATGCATCCAGCAGTGAAGTGATTTTTTTTTCTTCATATTGGTGGACTAGGTGTTCGGCAGAATCAATTTCTGATGTTTCACTCATAATGAGTTTGAGACAGGAGGAGAGATACTTGGGATCTACCTTTTTGTAGTTACATGTAATAGCTAATTTAACAGGATTAGGTTGTTTAGTATAACCTTTTGGAAGATTGATGTCAAAATCAATGATGTCAACCAGATGCATGACTCTGTTCTATTAATTTTGTCTGAGATGTTATTGGTAGTCACCCAGTCCAAGATATGGTTCTTGTCTGTGGTGGGTGTGTCGTTCTTGTTATTCAGAGCTTTCTCTAGGTCAATAGCATCCTTATCTTGCATGTCACCGTTCCAATGGTTTAGATCCCCAAAAAATAGTTCAGAATGTGAATAATGTCCTCATTGTTATTGAGCATTGTAGTTGGTGGCCTATATAAGAAGACCACATTCAAGCAACTGTTGGGATTAGGAGTAATTTTGGAAAGTAGAATTCTGCAGCTCTGACAGGTGATGGGAGAGGTAAATATGCCCAGGTTGGTTTTGACAATTAATACCACCCCACCCATGTTTCAACTTCCCTGTTTTTACAGAAGATAGAGTAGCCAGGAGGGATGGCTAGGTTGATGGCTGGCCCACTAGGTTTCCATGAGACATAGGATGTCCATGGGGGTCATTCCGAGTTTGGAGGCAGCCCTGGTGCTATTAGCACCATGGCTGCCTCCATACCCGGGTCCGGGGACTCTGAATGGGGACTTCCCGTGTCATTCCAACCTTGGAGAGTCCCCATTCAGAAAACCATTCCCCATTCCCATTTGAGCCCACATAGGGCTCAATTGTAATGGGGAAGGAGCTAATAACGGGCCCGCAAATAGCGGGCCCGTTATTAGCTCCATGGTCCCTTAAAAGGTCCCGCTAAGGGCGGCTGGTTAGACCAGTCGTTACTGGTGGGACCCGCTAAGGGACCTCGGAATATGGCAGTAGGGTGTTAACGGCACCGGCATCCTTACAGGTGCCGTTAACCCCCTACCACCAGGGTCGGAATGACCCCCCCATGTCTCTGTCAATTTTGAGACTGTTAATATTACAGTATGTAGGAATGCTAATCTTAAAGTAGCTACATATATGTTATTTTACAACGGATTTCCCTTGTTAGTATTATCTTGGTGTTTGAGGACTGATTTAGTAGCATCATCAATATTAGCTGGTTTCTTAGAGAAGCTGGGGAGAGGGGCTGCTTACTTGTTATACAAGCAGACCGTAATGATGCAGCATTATCGAGTGGGGAGTGTGGGCGTGCTGATTGCTAGTGGGTAAGTATATTCGCTAGCTGCGCACTCAGATGGGGGGTTTGAGAGGCTGAAGGGTATTTAAAATCATTAGTCACCTCTGTGCCTATCTTATCTTTCAGAATCTCTGCAAAAGCATACTTGGATTAGATATTTATGACCATTAATATATATTTGCAGCAGTTGTTGTGATTTTTAAGTTCACGCAAATCAATTAAATCAGCCTGCCATTTTCGAGTCTTAATAACAAGTTATAACTGCTCTTCTAAGATAATGCTTTCTAGCTGGCATATGTAGAGTATACATGTCCTAATCGATAACAATTGGTATCACATTCTACATTTTAATCTTCTTATCCACAGCTTCCGTTGCTTTAAAAAGGGTAACCACTACAACGCCCCTCATCATACTAGATTTTGCATAACAATTTCTCTGTCATGCTCCCCACCCAATGATTAAAAAAAGAGACGCTTCCCACATAAATACCATTATGTTTTAATACATTTCTAACTAACATATGTCGGAATCAGTGTTACAGTGTATGATAAATGTTGTGCACTGCTCTGCCTTTCACAAAAGATCTTCCTTTGACACCTCATGAAAGCTTGACTTCATAATACTCTAGTTCCATTCAACAGATCATAAAATTGATGCTTCTTCAATGAATGTCCTCTATTACAGAAGTAAGACCTGTGTAATTGATCCAGATGCACCTCTAGATCAATCTGTGAGATGTACATTGTTGATGTCCACAGTTTTCAAATTTAGGAAATTATGGTTGCAGTAGAGACATTTTTTCTTTAGTCAGGTGACAATCACTCCTTTACCACTGCAGCAGTCATACCTTGAACAGTCACCTCCACTGACAGTCACATATTTTCACCCCTCTTTCAACTTTTAACAGCTCCTCCACAATTTGACAGTCCTTACACACTGCCCAACTTTGTACAGAGGCTTCTTATCTATGTTTTGAGCAACACAGACATAAGAAGCTCACTGCCAAGGGTGGTAAAACATCTGGTTCTGTTTACATGGCTGTATCAATAGTTTTCTAAAGCAAAAGAAAAACAAGCCCCTACCCTTATAATTCAAAAGGGGCACAATAGTAAACATAATTATCATTGGGTTACGTAATACTTACATCTCCAGCTCTTCAATCTATGCAAAATTTGCTTCTGCAACATCTTGATTTGTTTTAAAGACATGTGCCAGCATTACAGCTGTACTGGACAAAGATAAATTATACCCAGATTATGCCGACATATGTCCTAGCTGCTGATTGGTTCATTCAGCTAATCCACCGCCCTCTTATCAGATTCCTCAACTTTGCCTGGGTTTGTCTCCCACCATGGCTGGCTACTGATTGGCCTGGCTGCTCTCACTTTTGTATCACATTCTGCAGTCTTGGAGATGTTTAGGAGGGTGTGATCTTGATAACGGGTGTGTGGCTGACCTTCATAAAAGGGGTGTGGAACAGCCTTAAAAATGATCTAGAAGAAAGGGCAGGACTAATGACATATGACCTTGACCTCTGGAAAGGTCATAGCAAAAGGGTGTGTGACCACATGTCACATTATGCAAACCACACCTCTTTTTGAGTTTGATGGAAGGTATCCCTATATACTACTGACACTTAGCCACAACACTCACCAATGGTACAACATAAAACCTCAATAGTTATTTATTTATTTTATTTATTTTCGCATTTATAAAGCGCATCAAATATATAAACATGAGCATAAATGGTGCATATATGTTGTCTAGGTCTAGGATTCTGAAACGGGTGGATGTTGTGGTGCCACGACTATGTCAGGTTGGGCGAGTTAAGTTAGATTTGGAGATCTTGTATGAATAGCTAGGTTAAGGCCTTTCCGGAAGTACCAGAAGGAGTCATCAGATTTTAGGGTTAAAGCAAGGCTGTTCCAAAGTTTGGCTGCAATCACTGGGAAGCTACCACCCCCTGCTGACTGACGCCTGAATCTGGGGATGTCGAGTAGATGCGAGGAGGCAGCTGCAGGATTGGGCTTTGGAGATTTTTCTGGATAAGTAGGTGGGGGCAGTGCTTGAGATGCATGTGTGGGTTAAAGCTAGCAGTTTGAACATGATGCATGTGGAGATATGGACTTTTTTAGAGATGTTTAGAGCTACTCTTAAGGCAGTATTCTGAATGACCTGTAGATTTTTTAAAGAGTTGTGGGAGTTAATGACTGCAAATAAGGAATTGCAATAGTCAATCCTGGATAGTATGAGGGCTCTGGCAAAATTGATGTAGCTGTCAGTGGATAGGAATTGCCTGCAGGCATTGATCAATTTGACAATGTATGCTGCTGCTGACGCTGTAGCGTTGACCTGTCTATTTAGTGATAATGTGGAATCTAAGTATACTCCCAAGGCCTTAACCTCTTAAGCAACAGTGATGATGTCCCCACTGATGGAAAGGAACTGTATGAGTCATTGAGTGTGTTTAGCTGAGATTGTGTGCCAATAAGTAGTAGTTTGGTTATCACATTGTTAAGGCAGAGTCTGTGAGTTGTGCCACCCAGGCATGAATGGCTGTGGTATAATTTTCTTAGAGTTTTGGAGTCAGTGTCATAGTTGCCAGAGATGGGTAGGAGAATTTGCGAGTCATCTGCATAGTTAGTGTAGGTGTCACCCATGTCATCGAGGAGGTATAGTATAGGTGACACCACTGTCATCAATGAGATAAAAGTGCACTCTTTCTAGGGCATGTGATGCATCTCAAGTATACTTCGCATCACTGTTGTCTTGATGTTCAAATAATGTAGTGATTGTGAGACTAGACAAGAACCAAAAGGGAAATTTGACATGAAGCAATCATTAAAAGTTGCCTTAATTGTATTGCCATCTTCTCTGGATATATTAGAATTCTCAGTCTATAAATATGAAGGATAAACTAAAATCAACTTTATGAATCTGATCTACTTCGATTCCAGTCCTTCTGTTTGATTGCTAATTTCTATAATACTTTTCGATGGAACTTTAATTCTTCGTTTGCATTTATCAATGGCAGGAATAAAGATTCAGGAACGTTTGAGGCATTCTTCGGTAAAACTAGTTGACTTTCAAAAATATAATGTCTCCCAGTATAATAGAAACAAAGTTATGTGCCATAAAATGAAGAAACTCGATTTTAGTTACTGTAAGTGTTAAACCGTGCTTGTACCATGATGAGTGTGAGTTATTTCCCAGTATATATTACCACAGGACTTAATGTCTGAATTGCAGAATACCAACATGCTGTAATGCCACTCAAACCATTTCTGCCATTGTGAGCAGAGGTTGCCCTTCTACTAATAAGCTGGTGTTTTCCTGTGGTTTGCAAAACACACAAACAGGCATAGTTGTAAAACAGAAAGGAACATTATTACTGCCTGTTTTGACCACTAGTGCCGGACTTGTAATGAAACCTATAGTGTTTAAGAGTGACCAATTTTTTATTTATTTATTTATTTATATTTATTTTGGTTGGTCAAATTAATTTAACCTTTCAAAACAAAACTTTTTCTAGAAAATTAATACATTAAAATACATTGGCCCTCATTAGGACCTTGGCGGAGGACCATGGCGCTATTAGCACCATGGTCCATGGCGCTAAGCTGCCAACTCCGCCATGGGGGTTGGCGGACTTACCGCCCCATTCCGAGGTTGGCGGGGCGGTAAGTCCCCAATCCCCATTTACCCTTCCCCATTCCCATTTCTGGCCCCATAGGGCATAATGGGAGTGGGGAAGCCGTTAATTACGCCACCGTAAATTACGGTGGCGTAATTAACAACAAGGTCCCTTAGCGCCATGGATTTTAACGCCTGCTAAAAGCAGGCGTTAAAATCACCATGGCGCTAAGGGAACTCGTACTCAGGCGGTAAGGGGCGCCATGGTTTACGCCGGCGTAAACCCCTTACCGCCTGGGTCCTAATGAGGGCCATTGTTTTCATTTACAATGACCATAATATACATTCTCATCACAAATTCTCAAAATACATAGCAATAATTTCAATTTAGTAAGAATAAGAGTCCTAAAGATTCTAAAGTATACTCATCAAATAGTCATATTTACAGTAATAATAATTAATCAATTCATCAGAAGCCACACACCGTAGAGTTCAATTTTTGGTGAATTTGCATTACTATAACATGATGTTTTAGCATTAGAACATAATTGTAGATTCAGCTGGGTGCAGTATTGCTTTTAGAAACTGCATTGTAGCTATTCTTATTGAGATTTTTGATGTGGCAAACAATTAATACCATAACTCATCATTAGAACGAGATAAATAGTGTGATTGGGTGAGTTTATGGATAATCGTTTCTCTTTGTGTTTTTAAACCAGAACATACAATCCATAGGTGTTTAAGAGTCTCTTCCATCTCAACAAGTTTACAAAATCGGCAATGTGCAACTTCTGCCTTGATTAGACCTCTTCTCAACAGAATTTGATTTGTAGGCCACAGATTTAATCGAAATCTTAAAATCTGATTTCTCAGTGTTACTGAGGGACATTTCAGTAGGTAATCGGCCGCCTTTTGAAATTTATTATGACCGAATAGTGCTCTGTCAAAGTCCTTTAATACTAAACATTTTTGTTGTGTGTTTTGCCAGTCAAATGTGTACAATTTCAATTTGGCCCTGTTCGGAATCTGCAGTAACAGTTCTAGTGATATATTCGCTTCACTCAAATCATTGAACACTGAGGTTCTCCAATTCCTTGGAAATGGATGTTGAGAGCATAGCAAATAGTCTGCCAGTGCTGTTAACACATTGTTCGTAGTTATTCCTAAGATACATTTCCGTAAAAGATTACATCTTTTCCAGACTGCTTGAATGTGCATCGAGAGAGTGCCCAATTCAAATCGCAGAAGAGCATTTGGTGTCGAGCTCGGCAAATTTAGGTTTTTTTTCCAAAATTGAGCTTCAATTCTGTCCCAATATTCTCGTTTTTGAGGTGTCCACGTTTCAGCCCCATAAGTCATAATGGGAATTACTTTTTGTAGATAAAATATGAGAACATGAGAGCAAGAGAATTTGCCAAATTTGGCTAAAAGTATTTTGGCCTGCGAAATCAAAGATGACAATTTTCTACTCAAACTACTTTGTTCTGGTTTGTTTGCAATGGAGTTACTAAACATTACACCGAGATATTTGTATTCATCAACTATCAATAGTTTTTGATTAAACAAAACCCAATTATTATGTTTCCGAGGTTTCAGTTGATTATTTCTTAATTCCATAACTTGGGTTTTTTCCAAATTAATTGTCATGTTATTCTTAACAACAAAGCATTCTAGCTGATTAAGAAGTGATTGAAGTCCACTCAGTGTTTGTGAGATAAGGACCAAATCATCCGCATAGAGAAGCCATGCGATGGTTTGCTTGCCAAGTTTAGGTGCATCATTAATTACCTTCAAGAGATCTACGCCTATGTCAAGAATGAACATATTAAACAATGTAGAGGCAAGAATACAGCCTTGTTTTAGGCCGCGTTTAGTGTGAATGGTTTTAGATAACAACCCGTCAAGGTTCAATTTCACTTGCATAGTTGTATCAGAATGTAACAGTTTTATTAATGAAATAAGTGTTGACGGGCAGCCAAAATTCGACATTTTATCAAATAATAATTGTCGATCAACTGAATCGAAAGCGACTCGAAAGTCGACAAATGCCAAGTACAGAGCTTGTTTTTTCCATGCATGGGCTGCTTTAATGGCATTGAGTATGGTTATGTTGATAGCAGTGCCTAGCCCCGCAACAAAACCCGTCTGAAAGGGGTCACGTCTGTTATCATTGTTTAACCAGAAATTAAGATCCCGCAGAATAATTCTGGAAAAAATTTTCCCAGGTGCGTCCAGCAATGCTATTGGACGATAGCTTGCTGGGTTTGTGCGATCACCTTTTTTATAAATGGGGACTATCACAGCTTTGCACCAAGATGGAGGAATGCTTTGTTTCACCAGAATGGAAAGAAAAATTGCATATAAAGCTTTAGCCCATAGAATTGGGTTCTGTTTTAGAGTGTAATTCGACAGACTGTCAGGACCCGGGGCTCTAGATGAACTTGCCTTATTAATATAGAATAGAATGTCGTCTATGTCAAACTGTAAAGAGAAAGGGGAACCTTCAAATCTCGGTAGCTCTTGTTTGCTGTTGTTTGATGGTATATCATACATGTTCGTGAAATATTCAACCCAGCATTCCTCTGGTACTCCATTAATTTGAGATGAAAGTTGTGAACATGTCGTGCCAGAGTTAATTAATCTCCAAATTTGCGAAGTATTTTTTTTCTCAGCTACTCGAAGCCATTGTTCACCATCCTTTTGAAACATACTTGCTTTATATGCTCTTATCCAATTTTTATAATCAGTTTTTATTTTACGTAGAGCTAAACCGCGATATTTCTGCGGTAGAAGCAAGGATTGTCTTTTTTGTTTTCGAAATAAAGATTTCCTATTTCTAATTGATTGATCATATACATGGGTAGAAAGAATGTTATTGTTCATTTTATGCGCAATTGGGCTAGAAGAAGCAAAGAGGTGCATTTTGTCGTAATATTCTAATGGAGTAGATGTTTTCTCTGATAGGAGATGATAATCATTAATCAGATCTTCACCCAACGCTTCTAAGTCAGGATTCGTCCAGTATAGCCTATTTAGCTGTGTATTGATCTTCAAATTTTTTAGTTGTCGTTGATGGGTCTGCAAATTACTCTGAGTATGGACAGAGAATTCAATCGTCAGCATCATGTGATCACTATCCACGGAGGGTAGAACAAGAAATTTAGATATCTGGTTGAATAATACTCTGTCTACATAGACATAATCGATAGTTGCTTTGTGTTGTCCGCTAGACCAAGTGTAAGAAGGTGGAATATCAGTTTTAGAAGCACCATTCAGCAATAACAAATCCCAAGTTTCTATAAACGAAAGCCACTGAGAGACCCGTTCCGAATTTCCTTTTTTGGATGTCATAAAAAGGTGAATATTCAGATCTCCAGCCAAAAGTATGTGCATAATATTGGGAGTAGCAGCAATGCTTTCCATGATGGCATTGAGATCTTTTAGAAAGTTAGATGTTAGAATAGCTACAGGATTCCAATACAAGTTAATGATTGCAAATTTTATATCTTGAATTAGAATTACAGACCATTGCATATAGGAATTCGGAGAGGGACAATCAGTTACATTAGTTACAGTTGAGATATCAGAAATTATTGTTAGACCAGACATTGGTCTACCTTTCAGTCCTTTAATTGCAGGAGTCAGATGTATGTGATGATTATCCCATGATGGAGAAATCGTAAGCCAGGTCTCTTGCAGCAACACTATATCAAAGTTTGATAATATGGATTTTGGGTTGTTAAATAAGTGCTTATGTCCTCTGGTGTTCCAACTCAAAATTCTAATTTTGTGTGTGAGAGGGCATGACTCATCAAAATCTAGTTATGCATTTTTACAACAACAACAACTATTCGCTTGAATTGCAGAGGATGTACTTTCATTTGACAGAGTTGCAGGATTAGGTCCCGCAGTTCTTACTCTTTCTATATGTTGCATGTCTTCAGTTGGGTGATTTTCACCATTGGTATGGATTAATTTGAATCCTAATTCGAAGAGCGCCAACCTTGCAGACCATATGATGTTAAAAATGGCCCGAGATCTAATCCACAGACACGAAACAGTCAAATCGTTTTCATCAGGGAATTCAATCCTATCAATGTCTCCAGAGGCAAGACTCTCCAACATTGGGATATCAGAGAATATTTCCATGATGCTACCTCTGTTCATAGTGTATTTCGGAAAGGAACCACCCCGACAGCTAAGAAAAATCGAATATAGGTGAGAACATTTTTTATTTCCATTACCCGAAGTCATTCCGACCATTTTCTTTGTGGGAGGGGTTTCTTGCATAGAGTTTGTTTTCTCAATTGCTGCTGGTAGTTGAAATGAAACATTTCTGACATTGGCTTTCTGATCTGTAGTTAATAAAAGATCAGACTTATAATCACAAGTTGACACTTTCATAGCAGATTTAAGAGTCTTTTGTTCAATGGTTAGGGCCACTAAGCAATCCCTAATCGAAGATAGAATCTCAGTTTGCACATTTGCCTGTAGTGCCAGATCTGCTGGCATGTTGGAGGGAACCTTTGCACCTATTCCAAATATATCATCACAGAGTGGCAAGGCAAGTGAGCAACCAACAGTTTCAGAGCACAGAATTGGACTATTATTCAGGACAGGGTTAGATTTCAACAACGGGTGTAACAGAGTCGTACTTGGTCGATGTTGAGACATGTAATCATCCACAGCTTTCCTGATTTCCGCACCAGTGAATAAAGATTCTTGGCGATCAGAGTTGTTTTCTGTATCAGGCTTATTTGATTTTATTAGATGTCCCTCAGCAGGTAAATCTGCACACTCATTATCGCAACCTTCCACCACCTTAACCAATTCGTCTAATGGCACCCAGGATGCATACATAGGGCCAGATTGTCAAAATTGAGCGCAAATGAAAAAAAGCAGAGGATGTGCTTTTTTCAATTGCGCTCATTGATGAAATGCTATTTTCACCTTATTCTCAAAGGTGACCTCCACCTTTTAGGAGTTGCTGGACAGTGAAGCAATGATGCACAGTCCAGCCCCTTGCATACCTTAGTGTGTATGACAGGCTCCCAGGAACCACATGGTTGCTGGGAGCACATTTCACCATGACGGTTGGTTAAAGGGCCTACCTCAGTGAAATGCATGAGAAAAGGCACTTTCATCCCTGTTTGAAATGACCCTGCCATGATTAGCACTTCTCACTACAACTGTTTCAAAAGGTGCAGGGTGATTACATTCACTTCTGTGGATTTAATTTACATCCCGTATGTCAATTTAGGAATCACTTTTAAATGTCTAGAAATGCCGCCTTATTTGCACAATTGTGCAAAGGGGGGAAAAGGTCATCCACATGAGCGCAGTAAAGATGTGCTCATTCAAATGCTGATTTGTGAATTGCATGCTCCTTTTTTGGCACAAGTAAGGATTTGCGCGTCTCTTCACTTGCACCCAAAAAGGTTTTAAGAATCTGGCCCATAGTCTCTTGACTAATGGTATGGTATGTGCTGAAGTCGATTGCTAGAGGCTATTTTGTCTTCATTGTACTCTGTATTTTAGGATAGTACAAAGGATATTTTCTATTTTCTATTTCTATTTCTATGCACTTGTAACGCGCCGAAAGTCTAGAGGATACCCTAGAGCATAAGAATTTACTGGAATAGAAAGGTTTTCAGTGATTTCCTAAAAGTAAGGTTGTTTCCTTCTTGTCTCAGGGTAGCTGGGCGCTTATTCCAAAATGTGGCTGCCCTGACCAGTAAAGCTCTGCTTCGTCCAGATGCCCGTTTAGCATCTGGAACTTTTAGGAGACCTGCATCTGCTGATCTGAGCCATCCCATATATACAACCTAATAGTGGAAGCTAGCTATAATTTATGTAATTTTTCACCACTTGTTAGTTTCACAATATCTCATTTATATTTGCTTTGCTTCTAAACCTAAGTTCCTTTTAACACATGTGAGGTTACCTGGCCTCACTTCTGTTTAGTGAAATAATTGATGCCCTTGCACGCCACAGTGTTCCTTTACATTTCAAATACATTTTATAGACCATCTAAAGATGTCCCCATGATTTGCTGACCCTGCTATTTGTTCCGATTGGGTTCGGTGAGGTTTGCTGACAACTCTGTAGACTGCTCTCATGAGCCACCACCTTCCTTTTCAAGGTGTTCTTGTGATAATGGTTAAAATGTTAATACCATGCAACTGCTAATTTAAACGTTGTCCTTCTTTTCTTTCCACAACTCCATATTAACATTTTGTTTGTTGTTCTAAATTTCTTTGAGCACTCCTAAAAGACAGAGTTTGCATAGCCTCAATTTTGTGTAATTTGTTAATTGATTGCTCTGCATGGCAGAGCTTGCCTGGGCTTACATGGCCCTTTTAGATTTTTTACATTTAAATAGATCGTTTACTGACCATATTCAAATTGCCATAACGCTAAGTGCTTACCAAGCTGCTTTCAAAACTGTATGGCCAACATCATCTCATGAATGAGAAACAACTCTGTGAAACTCAAATTTGATAAGACTGACCACTGGCACCTCCTGGTGCTTCTCTGGTCACCCTGTTGCCTCCCTCCATCACCACGCCTCTCGCACTTCCTTCTTCCTCTCGGACTACCTTTCCTTCCTCCTCCACCCATCCTCGGGCACCTCCAACACTTCTGCATGTTCGAACCTCTGGCCTGTACCCCTCTCCGGAAGTCCTTCAAATGTGGCAACCTGCTCCACATTGCTACTCTCAGCTCTTGTTCCGCTGTCAAACATTCCTCTGGCATCTGCTGTCTCCTGGAAGAGCTTGATTTGGATGTATTTGGTCTCAATGAGACTTGGTTCACAGCCAGCTCTGTCACAAAGTTTGACACTCTCCTTTCTGAAGGCTACAAGATCCTCTCCGAACCCAGAACCACATCTCCCAGTGGGGGTGTAGCCTTGATCTTCCCTGAGTGGATCCCTGCTTCTATCATTCCAATGCAGGACTTCTCCTTCTTTCAATGCTTGTTCTGCAGGCTCTCTATCTCTCCTGGCCTCTCTCTTAATGTGGCCACTATCTTCAGGCTTCCTGGCCATGTCACCCTCTTCCTCTCTGAGTGGGCTGACCTCTCCTCCTCCCTCATTGCCTCTTTCTCTTAACTTCTTCTCCTCGGAGACCCTAACATCCACCTGGATGCTGCCAGCCCATCTTTGGGACTCTTTCACAACCTCTGCGACTCCCTCTCTCTCTCTGTTCTTCCGTCTGGTCCAAGTCACTCTGCATGGCACAGTCTGGATGTTCTGATCTCTTCAGACCTCCCCCTCTCTAACCCTCTGACCACTCCTCTCTCTTGGAGTGATCACTTTCTCCTCTCCTCCCACCTCTCTTTCTCTACCCCTCAGGCCTAGCTGACTCCAGCACTGCCACCAACCTTCTCGGTCATCCGACCCATGAAGCGCGTGTCACTTGAGGCTTTTACCGCTACTTTCTCTCCTCCTCCTGCACCTTTGGCTGACTCACACCCTGACACAGCCATCTCTAACTGGTATCTCTCTAACTCTAACACTCTGGATGTCCTTGCTCTGTCATAAGGATCCGCTTCAAGTCCAAATCCAAGTGCAACTCTTGGTACGACTTTGCCGCCCTTAAATGCAAGTGTAGGGAAGTATAGAGGAAGTGGAGGGAATTGAGTGCACCCTCTGACAAACTGGCCTGCCGCCTACTCCAAAGGCAGTACAGTCTTTCTGTCCTCTCTAAGGAGAGAGCCTACATCCAAGCCCGTGTCTCTGCGGCATTTAAAAAATCAGCCAAAAGTTTAAAATCTGCAAGGAGCTGGCCAATCCTGCTCCAGTCTCTACCTCTGCTGTTCCCTCCAAGGCCCTCTGCACAGCCTTGGCTTTTCATTTCACTGCTAAACCTCAGGACATCCTATCCACCCTCTATTCCTCTACCTCTTCTTTCTCCTGCTCTATCACTCCTGTCCTGTCTGAGGCCATCTCTCCCCCTCCTTTGTCCTCCTCTCCCATGGTCACCCCTGACAATGTTTTAGACAGGTCCGATCTATGAAAGTCTCATCAAAGCAGGTTCTCCCCTGCTCATCCAGAACCATCAAGGACCACATCCTCACCCTTGCTCTAGCCTTGGCCGATTTCGGAAATCACTCCTTAGCCACTGGAACTTTCACCTCCCCCTGTAGCACTCCATGTGCACCCCCTTCTAAAGAAGCCCTCAGTTGATCCTTCTTTTCTGGCAAACTATCACCCTATCTCCATCACTCCTTTCCTGGGCAAACTCTTGGAAAAGCTGGCCATCTCCCAGCTTAATTTGCATACCAAATCTGTTGTTTGCCTCCACTACCACCAGCCTTGCTTCAGAGCTCCCAGAAGCATGGAAACTGCTCTCCTGAAAACCTGTGAAGACCTGCTCTCCAATCTTAACTCTAATCTGCCTTCTGTCCTCATTCTCCTCAATCTATCCTCTGCTTTTGACAAGGTCAACCATGCCATCCTGCTCAAACACCTCTCTAATAACCTGGGTCTCATTGATCAGGCCCTGGCTTGGTTGACCTCCTTTCTCATGGAATGACCATCTCAGGTCCAACTGGGGTCTTTCCTCGCTTCTATCTCTTTCTCTACTTGTGGTGTTCCCCCGGGGTCTAACATCTCTCCCTGGCTGTTTAACCAATACCTGGCACCTCTCGCCCGCTACTTTCTGCTCCAACTTTCAGTGTAATGCGGATGTGACCCTGCTTTCTTTCAAACTCCTTTCAGCCACCTCTGATCCTTCTCTCATACCAGACTGTCTGGCCGCAATTCAGAAATGGTGTGCCACCAGTTATCTCTGCCTTAATGCCGGTAAGACTGAGATCCTCCTCATTGGGACACCTGCTCCCTCCTTCCCTCTGTCTCTCTGGCCGTCCACTCTGGACCCTCTTCATGCTGCTTACTGTGAGGCTAAGAACCTTGGTGTCATCTTCGACTCCACCCTCTGCTTCTCTCTTCACATTCTGACATCTCTAAGAAGTCAAACTACAAGCTGCACTTCCTCAGAGGTATTCTTCCTTTTCTCACTTTACCCCAGAACCTCACTGTCTCCAGAGCTCTGATCCTCTCTAGGTTGGACTACTGCCTCTACTGTTTGACCTTTTCAACTTATCCAGAATAAGGCTGCAAGACTTGTCCTTGGCCTCAAGACCAGGGATCATATCTCTCGAGCAATTAAATCTCTTCACTGGCTCCCCGTGGCTGCAAGGATCAAGTTCAAGACCCTCTGCAACGTTTGCAAGGCTTATTGGGACCTAGGACCACTCTACCTCCAACTTTCACTTCCATAACATCTTCTTTCTCGAGCTCTCCGGTCATCCACTTCCAACTCTCTGAGGGTCAGACACTTCTCCAAGCAGAGAGTTGGGGGCAGATCTCTCTCCTCAGCCAGAACCTCCCTCGGGAACAGCCTCCCTGCCTCTCTCAAACTTGAGCAGAACCACCTCCGGTTTCAGAAGCAACTCAAGACCTTCCTTTTCACTTCTGCTTTCTCTCTTTTTCTCCCCTGCTGATGTACCTGACTACTCCATGCACTGGTCGCCTGGATACCCTCTGATCTCGGGCCCAGGCTCCTGCATGTCCACTTGCCCTTGCACTGCCTCCGGGCTCCCCAGCACTTAAGGGAATGTTTCTGCAGTCCCTTCCCTCTGCACTTATGAGCCACCTGCTGGCTGCACTTATTGATTTATCTTCACTTCTATCTTCCCCTCCGCCCCAGGCACTTCTCCCCTTCCCTTTCCCCGGCACTTGCATGGTCTGAATGAAACAAGGACTAGTAAAATTGTTGTTTTGTCCTCCCTTTGTTTCCCTCTCCTTGTCTTGTCGCGCCTAGAAACACTTGTGTACAGGTGCGTTATGAATGTCATATCATATCACCTCTTATGTAGTTCTGTCTTTTCTGCCATACCCCTTCAAATTCATCTGTCATAAGATTCAAGGATAACAATTCGATGACCAACTCTCATTATACCACCAATCAGCAATATTGCTTCATCTAACTCTCTATCACGCAGAGTGCTTCACCAGATCTTCCCTTTTGCCATTCCCAAACAAAGATCAACCTGTCTACAACTCTTTTATTGTTGGTTAGACTAGTGCAACCCTATTTAATTCTGTCTTCCATCCTAAGCAATCCTTCATCTCTAACTAATCCAGAATCTGGCAGCCCAATTGATCTCCAAGTCCAGAAACATCATCCTGTCACACCAATACTTTGATCCCTTCACTGGCTCTACAACCACTCAGGAATGATTGCAAGACAATGGGCCTCATTATAAGTTTGCTGGTCTGGGAACTACGGCACTGGTAAGCTTGCTCTGGCGGGCAGAGCAGCACCCATGCACACAGCATGTCGGATGCACCGGCACCGTTGATAACGGTGCCGGTGCATACAGCTTCCCCATTCCCATTGAGCCCTATGGGGCTCAAATGGGAATGGAGAAGAATTTTTCCCAGCGCCCGGGAATCGGCAAATAACAGATCCCTCAAAGCCGTAATGACCTGGTAATTGCCCATTTCTGGGCGCTGGAAAAAATCAAATACCGGCGGCAGCCGTGCCTGTATGACAGCCACGGCTACCGCCAGCTTCGTAATGAGGCCCAATGTTTAGCTCACGGTGCTTCCATTGAACCAGACCATCTTCTTGACATTCCACATCCAACAATACTCCTGATCATTTTCTTAGCTCAAGCTACTTCCGAAGCCTGAATTCTGCTGCTGTCAAACTGACAGCCACTCTTTATCTGTGCTTGCTGCCCAAGAATTTCTTCCATTCGAAATGCATTCTCTTTCTCATTGTCTGTCTTTTAGCCAATGCCCGAAACCCTTACGATTTGTCAGTTGGACCCAGTGCCAAGAGAACATGCGCTTTACACGTTTGTATAACATAACATAACATAACATTACATAACAGTATTGCTGCATGCAGCAATATAAAAGGGTGTACTGGTAAGCCTGGAAGAACCTTCCCAAAATAGTCCCACAAAAATGTATGGGACACAGAGCCAAATGTTCTATTCCCAGCAATTTCCCAGGGAAAACCTGTTGGGTTACAAACTAGACACCACTGCACTTCTTGCCATCACCGCTATAACTCATTCTGCCCTTTAATGCTCACCAGGGCCTCCCTCACCACCTCAGCACCCCTAGAATAATGTGTCTTTCTCTCTTACAGCACATGAGCGATGGATAGAAAACCAATGCATGTTTAATATGCTCGACTCCCCTGCAGGTGGCTGCAACTCCCAGGTGGAGCCATGAGGCATGTTATAGGGCTATTTGTGGAATTCCAGGACCCTCATTAGCATTACACTTCACCATAGGAATCTTCAGAAAAAACCTAAACGTTCATGAGAACAAACAAAACACAATTTGGTTTATTCAGTGAATAAGCAAACGTGTTCCACCAGCAACATCTCGAAAAGTCCTAGCAAATGAAACCACACATCATCAAACCTGTCATATACTATCTGGTACAGACTAGTGAGTATTTCAGATAAGTTAGTTAAACATGTTAGAATTCAGCACATATTTATTTGGATATTTAAATGTCAGTAAATTAATCGGCCAAGTTTCTCTAAGATTCTTCTCTAAATGTCAGAAGGCAGCTATTGTTTCTGAAAAGCAAATAGCAGATCCGTGCATTCGAAGGTGCCATGTGAGAAAGGGAATCTGGTGTGTAAGAAATACCAGCGTTGGCCACTTTGCTGTCTGTGTGCAGGTCTGCCAAGTCTGAGACAATAACCACAAGGCTGAGATTCACTTCCTCTCTTGGACAGTTTAAATGTCAATTACGCATGATGATGCTTGGCTGTTTAGAGGAAAAGTTCATATGCTAAACCACTAATGATTGTGGCGGTGACTTAGATTTACATAGTAGATTCCGCTGTAGACAATATGACTAACAAACATATCGGTACTCCAAGAATTCCTCTATAACCAACTGGAGGTTCACAGAGGAGTTTGGCATTTTGATGGCAAATGGGGTTATGTGGTGCATTTAACAAACATGCTGGCTATACATGGACGTGCTCTAAAACAGCCAGATTGTTTTGGCATAACTCATATTACTGTTCCTCTATTAGAGACAAAATTCTTGGAGTACATGACCGAAGTGGTGGATTGTATGTATGAGTGCTTGTATTCATATATGCATGTTTCTAAGCACAGACATTCATATGGAGCATAATATGGAGAAACATCTGTGATGAGGTGAAATGATGTGAGAACACCAATATCTTTCTGAAGTATATTTTAATCCAAATGCCCCTCTCCACTAGCAGGCTCCAGCAGCTGTCTGAGCGGTTGTATATGAATTGTTCGTTTTAGAATTGCTCGAATTACGATTGACTTTTTCACAATTGACCGAATTGTGAAGGTCAATTGTAACATATATACGGGGGGAAATCCCCCGCAAACCCCCACCCAACGCAAACCCCCCCAAAACCATATATATATATATATATATATATATATATATATATATATATATACATATATATATTCAGTGAAAAAACTTTGTTATAAGGGACGTTATGGCTAAGTTGCGCTACTAAAAACCTATCAAATTCAGTAAAGAAACTTTGTTAAAGGGACGTTATGGTTCAAAGTAAAACCGAAAAACCCCTGAAATTCGGCAGTTATGGTAAGATAAGCAACCATGACTCGCGCCACCGTGCACTGCTAACACTAACACCCAGGACATCAAAGATGACATCACAAATGTCATTGATGACATCACTGATCTTTCTTGCGGACGGCGCGCATGTCCGCGAACAGCGCACAAGCACCCCTATAAAAGACCACGCCCTAGAGCTCATCCTCATTGTGTTTCTGGCTATTCTACAGAGCACAGAGATTTTTGCTGCAACCTGCAGATTTCCATCTTCAACCTGATGGCTTCTGTGCCTCCACTGCTGCCATCTGGTGCTGTATCTGCCTCAGCACCACCGCCACCCCATCCACAACCACCACCTTCCAAAGCGCCTGATGAGAGGTACAGGAGTGAGGATACAGACGAGGAAGAAGAGGATGAAGAGAATGAGGTAGAGGAAAACCCTACTACCTGCCCTCGGCGTGATTCTTGGGTGTGGCGGTTGTTTACCGTTCATGGGAATGGTCCTAAGGCTCGTGTGAACCGTGTCACCTGCAATGAGTGGAGGCATGGTTCGTATAGCTTTGGGACTACGACCATGAAGCGACACCTGAACTAATTCCACACTGGGGCCATTTGCAAGGTTGTACCTGCGAAGAGCGTAGTAGGTTGATTGCCTCTACTTCATCCTCCGTTTCTGATCCTGTCACCACAAGGAACACCTCTCTGGGACAGCGTCTTCCACAAGCTGCCTCACAGGCCATACAAAATTCTGATGACCCTTACCTTTCAAGGGTCACAGTTGTATGTATATACTGTGACACAGTACTCTGCAAGGGGGAGCGACTTCGCAGTGCTTTCGAGACTATCGTCTCAGAGCACGAGAAGACCGGCTCACTACCCAAATAAAACCCACTCTACATCTTCCTCTCTCAGCACGCCCTTTCTTATCCCTGTGGTTGGTGTCCCCCCCTTTACCCTCCTTTCCCCTCCGCCCCTACTGTGTTGTGTGTAAAAAAACAAAAAAAATACAAAATAACAAAAATCAAAAAAAAAATAAGGCTCTTTTCAGAGCCACCTTTCACAGTTAAGAAACAGAAGTAAAGATAAATAACACAGGGCCCTTTCTATTTCTTGAAAGTCGGCGGACAGTTCGCGACATAAAAAAAAAATGGGATGCTACCCTATTGTAACCATTGCATTTTTCTCTGGGAGGAAGTGGTGGCTCTGAAAAGAGCCTTTGGGAGGAGTTTGTATGTCCAAAATTATAAATATTTAACACCTATTTCGAAATGCATGCGGCATTTCTAAAAAAGGTCGCAATGCATTTTGTACATTTCTCAGAAAAATCTGATTGCCAGCATAGGTAAGATGGACACCATCTCTGCGAAAAATGTATGTACTACGAAACATAATATTTTCATTGTGAAAAGAGGACATGCCAAAATCTCTTAGGAAGGCACAAACAGCCTTATTGACATTACGCATTGCTTTCTCCATTTGTGGACCACATGAGAAAGAACAAAGCCACATTTGTCTCTGCGCAATCCGTGAAAAAATTACTTTGGAGTTTGGAAACATGTCCATGATCTTCTGAAGTCCTTTTTTCATTGCAACTTGCAAAGCAATTCCATACACATGTCCTAAACTGTTAACTCCACAATGAATTACAATTATATCTGGATGTTCCTCTATCTTCAAAGTTGCACAGAGAGGTAGCAAGTCCAGCCACTTCATTCCACGGACTCCATGCCAGTGCACTTCCACATGTGGGAATCCAAGATCTATAGATACTCCACAGCTTTCTACATGCACCTTCAACCAATGTATCCATGAGTCTCCCAAAATCCACACAATCTGTTTTTAAAACACTCAGTCATAGCTTTCTGTTCTTCTCTCAGCAAAAAGAATATCTGAGAAAACCTCTCCTAGCACAACACACTTACTAAACTTTACTGACCAATCCCTTGCTACATTCAATCTCATTTGCATGCCTCCCCACCCCGAATTCCCTGGATGTAATACGCGGTGTCCTAGAACTACCGCCATGTCCGCGAACATATCGTGACATGGACAGCCCTTCTACCATTTCCACTTCACTCTCTGTGCCATTCCCTCATTGGATGCAGCTAAGAAATCACATGACCATCCACCAATCAAATCCAAGACCTCTACATGTAACTGCATCATCATAGATCAGCACTGCAAATGTACGGTGAATCTCTTGGACTACAAGTCTCATACCATTGGCAAGCACGATCTACGAGAAATACTAGACAAGTCTCCAAGATTTCTACTTGCAGCTTCGTCCATATCCATATGCATGAACACAAACTACAGGTATGCATATTTTCTATACAGTACATGAACACATTTTCTAACCGACTTTTACCTTGTATAATCTGTAAAATGAATCTACGATCATTTTTTTATTCTCCTAAAATGAACTGTGACTTACAAACCTTTATACCGTTTAATTTCTTCGTACACACACACACACGCAAATAATGTTAAACTAACATTTTTGAAATAAAATATATAGACTACATATGATCAAACAAAATTACATGCACACTCTATCATCAAATCTGAAAGAATAATATTTGTACAAACACATACATGGTTTTAATTTTTTTAGTTTATATAATTACTTACATTTATATAGGACAAGCAGGCTATGACATTGACTCCTTCTTACGTGGAAAAGCAGGCTATCACATGGACTCACTATTACGTGGAAAAGCTTAGTTACAGGAATAGTGGTTTACAGTGGTACATTATGATTTTGACAAGCTATAGTAAAGATATTTTCTTTCCTACAGTTAGTCATAAGATAGTTTTAATGGTTTTGAGGAAGGCGCTGAACATTTCAATTTAAAGAATCTATGTCTAAATTCAAAACAGTGCTATATACAAACCGAATTACTAATTTCTTTCTTTTACAATTGCAGTGAAGACCATTCTCCTGAAAATAAGCAGCCGAATTTGAATTACAAAGAACAACTAAGAAGCAGATGGCTCATTTTAGAAAAAAAGTAAGAAGATTGTTACCATAATATTTGAATTATTACTCAAACACACTCTAATGTTAATTCATGCTACTTCTGTGCCTAAAAATAGAGATTCTGCACCATTCTGACCAAAAATCCTCCCGTCTTAAACAGTGATTTACTGGCTGAATGGCCCACAAATTCCTATTTTTCGCCACACAAATTACCCAACTCAGCCACTAGAATTTAGATGTTGTAGAAGAAACAACTGTTTTAATTGTATAGCTTTAGGTATACTATTTATACTTCTCCACGCCACTGGCTTACTTTTTTCTGTCATCTGAACCCAGTTTATTAACACATTAATTCAAGAATACCCATCCCTAGTAGTTGTACTTCCCAATGCACAATCACACACCATTACATACATCTTTATCATCTCACTCAAACACTCATGCACACAACACACATGCATTGCAAAACACCCCAACCCATACCTTCTGTATTTTTTTCAACAGACCCAAAAGCATGCCTACCAAAAAGCAACTCCGTAGAAAGGAACGCAGAAGTAGAGTAAATGAAAAGAAAAGTCTCCAACATAAACATCCATCTACAGCAGAATTTGTAAAAAAAAGTTGAAACACAACAGCTAATACAGTCATGTAGTGAAACAGAAGAAGTTTCTAGTACAACAACTTTGCCTCCTCTATCAAAACAACCCAAAAATCAATTATCAGAAAATCAACTATCACTACAAATAAAACTTCTTCTATACATCTTGATATAGTACAAAGTAAGCACACCAAGAAAAGTATTTTAGCCAAAATGTTCCGTCACAAAGTCCTTCAAAATCTTATAAATACAGGAGAGAAACCAGGTTCAACATTTAAAACCTATCGTAGGAAAGTAATCTTAGAAGCGTTGATAGACAGTGCACTTCTTCTCAAAAGAAAGTTATTTATTTTAGTGTTAAACAGAATGAAACCACTAACAAAACTAATAACTAAATTACAAAAAAGACTTCTCAATAAACAAAATGTCAACAGAAATAACTTCTTAAATATCTGTGGAGGTGAATGGAGTCACACTACAAGCACAGAACCATAATTTAATGAAGAAGCCTACAAACAAAAGCAAACAAATACAATTGCCATACATAGCAGTGGTTGAGGTTATGAAAAAGTTAATAATACCATAATGGAACAAGAAGTACTCCTTAAAAAAATATGCCCTGAAAACGTAGATTTACCCCTCCATTCAACTGAATCAGAACATCTAGTGTACAAATGGCCATGCACGTCAATGTGTAACATTCCCAAAAAAATGTTCAAGTCTTTAGGCCAATTCCTCAATCAATATGTGAAAAGCAAAGAAAAAATCAAAATTAAACTACTGCAAAATATGGATGCTTGTCCAGTACGCAAGTACACAGGACTACAAGGACATTCATTGGCCTGCATTACAGGACCTACTTGCAAAACACCCTTCCATGATATCAAAAGTATATCAACACATCATGCAAGTATAAGAAATCTACTTTATAAACTGTACTATGCTAAAAGTCCTGCTTTAGCACTAGCCAATTTAAATAACATTCTTCTACATGGTACAGCAAAAGACCTACTAGAAGAAATCGACTATATCCAGACAAAATATTTTAGAAGTGATATGATATGATATGATATGATATGGCATTTGTAACACGCCTATACACAGGTGTTTCAAGGCGCGACGAGGCAGGGAGGGGAGGAAACAAGGGGAAACAGACAACGATCCTACTAGGGCAGGTGTCATTCAGATCGCGCAAGTGCAAGGGTGGGGGAGGGGGAAAAGTGCAAGGGGAAGGGGAGGGGGGGAAGTGCAGTACAAGGTAAGTGGCGTAAAGTAATAAATAAATAGGGCCAACTGGTGGCAAGTGCAAGGTAAGTGCAGAACAAGTGCTGGAAAAGGGGGGGGCTGTAGGGATACAGAGACAGTCCCGCAGTGCAGAGGGGTTCCAGGGCATCAGTGCAAGTGGAGAGTGGCTGGGCCCAGGACCGAGGCCGTTAAGAGTGGTCCAGTTGCAGAATCAGTGCAGTTTCAGTGAGGAATATTAGCTGTTCAGCAGGGGAGAGGGAGAGAGAAAGCAGAGGCAAAGAGGAAGGTTTTGAGGTGCTTCCGGAACCGGAGATGGTTCTCCTCAAGTTTCAGGGAGGCAGGAAGGCTGTTCCAGAGGGAGGCCCCTGCCGCGGAGAGAGATCTACCCGCAGCTCGTTGCTTCGAGAAGCGGCTGACCCTGAGGGAGTTGGAGGCGGATGAGCGAAGGGCTCGGGAAGGAAGATATTTGGGAAGAGAGAGTTGAAGGTATTTAGGACCAAGGCCCCAGAAGGCCTTGTGGACAATGCAGAGGGTTTTGAACTTTATCCTCGCAGCCACTGGGAGCCAGTGTAGAGATTTCAGTCCTGGAGAGATACGGTCCCTGGGCTTGAGGCCAAGGACAAGTCTCGCAGTTCTGTTCTGTATGAGTTGCAGAGGGCGGAGAGTGGAGGCAGGCAGATTAAGGTAGAGGCTGTTACAGTAATCCAGCTTCGAGAGAACCAGGGCTCGGGAGACAGTGAGCTTCTGGGGGAAGGAGAGGAAGGGAAGAATACCTCTGAGGAGGTGCAGCTGGTAGTGTGACTTCTTAGCGACGTCAGAAATATGAGGAGAGAAGGAGAGTGTGGAGTCGAAGATGACCCCAAGGTTTTTTGCATTGCAGGTAGGAGCAGGGAGGGGGCCAAGGGAGGCAGGCCAGAGAGCTGCAGGGAAGGAGGGAGTGGGTGTACCGATGAGTAGGATCTCAGTCTTACTGGCATTAAGGCAGAGGTCATTTGTGGCACACCATTCCTGGATAGCAGACAGACAGTCAGAGATGAGGGAAGGAGAGGGGGAGGCTGAGGGTAGCCTGAAAATGAGCTGGGTATCGTCTGCATAGCACTGGAAATTAGGGCAGAGAGCGGCGATGCGGTGGGCAAGGAGTGCCAGATACTGGTTGAACAGCCAGGGAGAGAGATTAGATCCCTGGGGGACACCACAGGTGGAGAAAAAGATGTCGGAGAGGAAGGACCCCAGTTGGACCTGGGAGGGTCGATTTGAAAGGAAAGAGGTCAGCCACGCCAGAGCCTGACCAGTGATACCCAGGTTTTCACGTGAAACCCACTTACAAGATGAATTAGCTGTACACCAACTTCGAAACAAATCTGCACATGGCAACCTTTCACTACACACATACAAAAAAGAAATACTAAAATTTGAAAGTACTTCAGCTGAAGTACCAAACCACGTGTGTGTATGTTGCCGCAGAACTTTTTATAAAAGTGACACAAAAACTGTAGACCTATCATACAAAATAGAAGACAATGAAGATTCTAAATGGTTTGAATTAGCTCTCTACCTTATAGCAGAAAACAAATATGAAATAACTGACCCCATAATACTTTGCAGTTACTGCACTACAAAACTTGACAACAACCAAACTCCTTCACGTGCTATCACAAATTACTTGGAATTATATCCACTACACACATACCCTTCAACAATTAATTTTTTTTTTTTTTTTTTTTTTTTTATTGTGATATAACCACATTTGGGTTTTTTTCACATTCAAAAGCAAAACATATATACATGCAAAACATCATATTTATAAATTGTATCTAGATAACATTTAAAACTAATTTGTCACAATCTTATAAAATTAGCATATTAAAATTGAATTCATCACACCAATATCGAGTTTACCTATAAAACAGTTTTTCCCCTTATTTCAACAATCAATCAACAGTATTCTAACGATATAAAACCTGTCAATTGCAAGATCCTTAAAATATTTAGGGTCAATTTTGTTTCATGACCCGCAATCATTCTTTCCCAGAAGGAATCGGAAGATAGTCTATCCAATGATCCAACTGAATTCCCTAGATATTCCACCCTAATTTTCCAAGTGCCTTTGCAGAATCTTAGCAGGTGCTCTAGCGTTTGTTTACTTAAATCTGAGCATTCCGTGCATAGACTCCGAGCCCCTTCAGTGACTCCCCATTTGGTTAATACTGATCCAGTTTTAATCAAGTTTAACCGTACCTCATAAAATGTTGTCTTCCTTTTGGGTTAGGGAACTTCGTCAAGTATCTTGGTACTATACCCTGTTTTTTCCCGTACTTACAAAACCCTTCGGGAATAGAGGATGATCTCACCATGTCCCCTGTTGAGATCCAATCTCTCAAAGATAAGGACTTCTTAACTTTCGGCGGGTTTGAACTCAGTGTTGATTTATCTGATTCACAATAAGTCAGCAGATTTTCTGCTATCTTTTTGAGTTCTGTCAAAGTTAGTGAGGAATCTAGATTCATATTTTCTAGGAGATTTTCATATAGTGTATTAGTCATTGGCACCATAATTGACCTATACAAGGACAGAACTTTCCAATCAACTGCGTATTTTAAAGATTTTAATCCAAGCTCATATCTGAGGGTTATTGTATGTAATCCTTTAGGCAATCCTAATACCTGTTTCCAAATGTAACCTTCTATTTTTTGCCAGTCTATTGACCACAACAAAGGTTTGGATTCAATTCCGTACAATAGTACCGGGATTACTTTGGCCACATAGAAGTTTATAACAGGCATAATCGAAAATTTACCGTAAAGGCTGGCAATCTTCTTCATCTGGGCCATTAGTTGTGTCCCTTTAGCCAGGATTTCACCATACTGTTTCCCAACTGTAGGGGTCGCATACACAGTGATGCCCAGATACATTACTTCTTTTGCCACCGGTATCTGGTTACTGCCAATTGACCACCGATGTTTTGTTTCTTTGCGACCTTTCTGCTCAAAAATTACGATCTTAGATTTATCAGGGTTTACAACCAGGTCATTTAATTTCATGTACTTGTCGAGGGCATTCAACAATCTTTGTAGACCGATGGGAGTCCTATCAAGAAGGACTATATCGTCTGCATACATAAGCCATCTTACGGCCAAGGACCCCACCTTAGGGCTTATTAGTGATGAGGATTCTAGGGCGGCTCCAAAATCTCCCAGATAAAACTTAAAGAGAAATGGAGCAACCATACAACCCTGTCTGACCCCCCTATCTATACTTATATGTTCTGACAAATATCCATCCATATTTAATCTTACTCTGGCTGTATTTCTTTCGTGAAGTTTTACTAGTATGTTAATTAGAGTTTTAGGTGCCCCTTGTTGTTCCAATTTGCTCCATAATTTATCTCGATTTACCATGTCAAAAGCGCTTGACAGATCGATAAATGCTCCATAAAGTCTTCCTTTATTATTTTTATCTTTCAGATTTGATAATGAAGATAATATTATTCCATTCAGAGAAATTGAATGGCCTCTTCTAAATCCGGTCTGCTGTTTAGGGATTATGTTATTTTGTTTCGCCCATGTTTCAAGTTCTCTTAATATCAGACTAGTAAACAACTTGCTTTCTACGTCAAGCAATGTAATTGGCCTGTAACTAATAGAGTTTTTACGATCCCCCTTCTTGAAAATCGGGATTATAATTGCAGTCTTCCAAGAAGATGGAATTATTCTATTTGCAATCACTTTCTTGTACAAGGTATATAAGATTTCAGCCCACAATGTCCCATTTCCTTTGAGGACTTGATAAGTTAGGCCATTTGGGCCCGGGGATCTCGACGCCGAGGAGTTTATGATCAAATTCAAAATATCCTCTTTGTCAAAATTTAAACCCCAATTTCCATTGTCACTTATATATTTTTGTCCTCCCACTGGTTCCTGATATTTTGCGCCGAAGTAGGTTAACCAACTTGCTTCCGACACATTATTCGTCTGAGCAATGGTTTGATGTATTTGGGGAGCATTTATTAGTGACCAGAAGTTTCGCGAGGAATTATTTTGTAATGCACGCAGCATCTCTTCCCCATCTTTCTGCCATAGTTTTCCTCTATGTTGTCTAGACCAACTCTTCAAGTCATTTTTAATTTTTTTTGATTCTATCTCTAGCTCTAGTAAGCTTTTAGCCCGTTTCTTAGCGAGTCTTAATTGTTTTTGCGTCTCGCGTTTTTTTACCCAAACTGCTTCGTCAAAAAAGTGTTTGTGTACTCGCTGCAAACCCTTTTGGGTACTTGACGGGGGATCAATTGACCACAGGAATTCATGAAACCGTGATGGGTCACAATGCTGGTGCAAAATATTTTGTTCTCCCCAGTTGGAAAATCCATCCAGGGCTTTGTTTAACTGCTCTCCTTCCCTCTTGTATTTTATCAACCGATTTTTCTGTGCATTAACTTCTACTCTCTGGTCCCAGATCTCTATTTTTTCCTCACTACACCAATTTAAATGGGTAACTAATCGCTTATGGTCACTTGTTCCACCATCGGCCACTGAGAAATGTATACAAGTGTCGAAGCACTCTGTTGATAAAAGCATATAATCCAATGTCGATTCTGATGAACCCCTCTCCCACGTTGTGATCGATGGAACATCACCTTCTATGGAGCCATTTAGGAATTTTAAATTCCAATCCTCAAAGAAGTTCGACCATTTTCTCCCGTTATTCGTTGCTTCTTTCATTTTCCCTGTATGGCATTTAGAATTGATACATTGCGAATTTAAATCTCCTGCAACCAATATATGTGCCCCAGGGTACATTATATTAATGTCACAAAGGGTTACCGCAATTGATTCTAGAAACTCTGAGAGTTTTTCACTCACGGGGTTCCAATACAGGTTCACAATTATTGTCTCCTTAACTGGAGAGCTTTTGAGGGGAGTGACCACTCTCACCACCAGTATTCCTTCCTGTTTGCAAGATAACATTGTTATTTCTTTAAATAGAATCCTTCTACAGGCGGTCAGCAAACCTCCCATCGGTCTTCCCTTGGCTTTGCAGTTAGCTGGTTGTGCTATCAGTGTAAAGCCTTCGAGTTCCGGGGTGTTTACTAACCATGTTTCCTGTAGAAGGATCAAATTGTTTCCCCCAAATAACAACGCACTCATTTTATTATTTTTAAATGAACTGGATCCCCGAGAGTTCCAACTAGTGATTCTCAATTTGTCACTATTAAAGAGACCTCTGTGATACACCCAACTTCTGGCAGACGTGCATAATTATCTCTGGTAACATTGACCAAGATGATGTTTGTGACCCATCATTGATAATATTTTCGTTTTTTCCCCGATGGGTTTCATGCAGTAAGGAAATGTTTCCCTGGTTTAACTCGTATTCCTCAGTTTCGATCATTTCTATTGCGTGAGATGGCAATTGCTCATGTACTTCCAAACCCACCTGCCTTAATCTTTCTTGTAAATTTAAAAAAGCTTTTACCCCCAATTTAGAAACAAATCCAACTTCAACTAAGCTGATACATTCTAGTTTAGGGAAACAAACATATTCAATGTCTTTTGTTGAAAATAAATATAATTCTGGAAGTTTTTTAACCAGTGATAGAATCGAGCTCCTATTCAGTGGTATACCAGACTTTCGATTTTCCTCATTAGTAAACCACAGTCTCGGGATTGCATATGGATTCGGATCATCTTGGGGATTTGTTATTCTTTCAGTTACCATTTCGGAGGATGAGTTTCCCACCGGGACGTTCATAGTCTCTTCTCTTCCTACCTCTTTGGATTGATCAAGGTAATCCGTATTCGATGTTGATGTTTGAATACGTATTGTATCCTCTGCGTGACCCATCCTAGAACTTTGAGTGACCACCAAATCTCCAGTCTTTGTTTTTGTTTGATTGAATATTGGAGCAATTCTTAAACCAATCTGGGTCTGCATTGGTACTTTGAAAGCATTTTTCTGTTTTTGAAGAAATATAGGAGCTATTTTTAACAACTTCCCTGTAATCTCTGATCTAATCGAGTCATGTCGTGGATGATTTCTATCCAGGTCAGCAATTTTTCCTTCTGTTTGAGTACTCATTGATTTCTTTACCATACCCTTCAACAACTTAATTGATATGAGAGCATCATAATTCAAACAGTGCACCCATTTCAAGCAATAATACGCCTTCAACCAAAAACTGCAAAATTACCTCCCTCTGAATTAGTAAAAGGTATTCGTGGAAAAGTAGTGTATTTACCATTAGATCTAAAAGAAAATGTGCACACTCTAGAAGTGCAACGTCCAATGCAGCAATCTTTAATTATCTTGGTGAATAGAGTACCTACAAAAGACAAAAATATTTGGCAACAACTGGTAGATTTACATAAAGTTAGAGAAGCCCTGCAATATCTTAAAGAGAATAATGAATATTACAAAGAAATTAATATTGAAGAAAACTTGAAAGATACAACTGAAATAATTCAAGAGACACAAGAAGCTGGTCAATTTGAGCTCCTAGATCCTGCAACAATATCAAAAACTTTAGACCATTATACAATTCATCCATTGCACTCTAATGACACCATAGAAGATGCACTAGAAACGTACCAAATGCATCAAATAAAAGGATCAACAATCAGCATATGGGAAAAAAGTATAGAAGCATGTGCTTTTCCTCTACTCTTTCCTACTGGCAAAGGAGGAAGATACAATGATAGACCTATTCAAATATCAGCATCAGAATATCGCTCATTACGAATGTATTTTGAAGATCCCAGATTTCGACAAAATGTGGAATGCATATTCCACCTACTCTTTGAAAGTGAACTAACAACTTTATGTTACGGAGTTGCACACATATGAAAATCAGGATCACACTTTCAAAATATGACAGCTACACAATTATTACAAAAAGTTCAACAAAAAGATGAGGTTTTACAAGCAAATCTTACAAATCTATTAGCAAATATGCGTGGTACTAAAGAGTACTGGTTTCGATGTCATGGAGATGTACGTTGTATGATCAGAAACCTTGGCCCACCCACTTGGTTTGTTACATTAAGTTGTGCAGAATATGCATGGGAAGATTTACATGCTTTCCTACGCATATCAAACGAAAACAAAACAAACATAGATATACTAACACCTGGAGAACTTTCTTCACAGGATCCTGTTAATGTTTCAAGATATTTTCACCATCGCTTCATTGCTATGCTACATTTTATTTGTAACAAAACTGTTCCTCACCTTGGAGAAGTGCAACACTTCTTTTGGAGAAAAGAATACCAAGCCAGAGGAGCGCCACATGTCCACATACTTTTATGGATTAAAGATGCTCCTAAATTTGGTCAAGACAGTGATGCCACTGTTTTACAGTTTATTGAAAAATATGTCACTTGTGAAATTCCATCAGTATCCGCAAATAGTGATCTTCATGCAAAAATGTTACAATTCCAAAGACACAAATGTGGCAAATATTGTCGTCGCAAATACAAAAACAAAGGGAAATACTACACCAAATGCCGATTTGGTTTCCCTAGACCAGTTACAAATACAGGTCAAGTGAACAACCTCATGTCTTCAGTTAGACATAGTGTTAAAGGTAAGTCACCTAAAAATACATATTGCATAAAAAGAAAAGAAGAAGAAAAATATATCAGTGATTACAATGCAATCATTGCCCACTTATGGAATGCAAACACAGACTTGCAGTACATTGCAGACAATTCTACTGCAGTCGCACGATATGTCACAGCATACTTAACCAAATCAGAAAAGACAGAGCTCCAAGACCTCTGGATTGACCTGTCATCAGATAAAACAGTGTCTCAGAAATTATACAGCTTGGGCATAAAAATGCTGTCCCATAGAGAATGTGGATCCTATGAAGCAGCTGATCGATTAACTGGTCCTGCATTGTATGGTAAATCTGCAAATATAGTATGGCTAAGTCTTGGTCCAGCTAAACCTAGAAAAAGAGTTCTAAAATCATACAAAGAAATAGAAACAATAGCCAAACAAGATCCCAACAGCCAAGACATTTTAAAAAACAATTTATTGGACACATACTACCCAAACAGGAGTACCACTTTGGAAACCATGAGCCTATACCACATAGCCCAAAACTACACATACAAAAATAATATAAAACCTGATGAACAAAACCGTAAATACAAAGTGACAAACTGTGAAGGCAGCTTAGTAAACCTCACCAAACCAAATTTAATTAATCATATCAAATTGTCATTAAAGACTCCTCAACATAAAGAAGTATATTACATGTCCCTGCTACAACTCTTTAAACCATGGAGAAAAGAAGAAGAAATACTAGATCACTATGACTCATATGAAGATGCTTTCAAAGCAAATGAAAGCAGTATAACTGATGTAAACTTTGCACAGTACAAAACAATGTTGCGCAATGAACAGCAACACGAAGAAGAACTCCAGGCCCAACTAGATATGGACACTCCTGACAGTAGTCAACCTTCTATCACAGGAAGCCAAGAACCACTGGGAGACCCACTAATAACACATGAGGCAGAAATAGCTATGATAGAAGTAGAAAACACCATGTGTCAGTATGAAGATAAAGAAGACTTAACTATACTACAATCAAAGCTAAACAATGAGCAATGTAGCATTTTTCAAGAAGTAACAAAAGAAATTGCACATGGTGTACAACATGAAAACAAAGAATGCACCTGTCAAAATTACAAACAATACTATTGTATGTCAGTGGTGAAGCTGGTTCTGGCAAAACATTTCGAATCAAAATCATCAGTAAGTCCCTTCAAAAATTGACAAACAACAAACTGTCAGCTGTTGTCACTGCCCCCACAGGTTTAGCTGCCTACAACATAGGTGGTGTCACTTTATACCGATTACTACTCCTGCAAGTAGAACACCAAAACAAATAAGATTACTACAAACTTTCTGCAGAAGCTGCAATGGAACTACGCAGAGTATTGAAACAAATGAAAATGTTACTAATAGATGAAGTGAGCATGGTGTCCAACCTAATGTTGGCTTTGATTCACCTCAGATTACAAGAAGTACTCAAAACAAACTATGAAGAGCTCTTTGCAGCAAAACATATTATTGTTTTCAGAGATCTTCTTCAATTGACACCGGTAAAAGGTGAGCCTATTTTTAAAACATTAGGACACAAACTCTGCCGTAAAACTGTTGGCAGCATTGGCAATGTCAACCTTTGGCAACATTTCCAATACAGAGAATTAACAGAAAACATGCGCCAATCTGCAGATCTCACTTATGCCAACATCTTAAAAAGTATCAGAGTTGGTATACTTTCTAAAGAAGCAGAAGCAATATTAAAAATCCGGCACATTCATGCACTTTATGGTCATTATGCATGTGCTACAGATGTTATGGAACAATTAGCCCACAAAAATGTCAATTGTATGGCCTTAATGCCAACTCTTGCAAGCTGTTTCAAATTCAATGAAATAATGTTAAGTAAAGAAATGCAACCAATAATGGAAATTAGCACCACAGACAAACTAGATGTACATGGAATGACACTACCCATGTGTGACCAAGCCTCAACAAGATTAAATAGTTTAGAAAAATCAATCTCAAACACAGCAGGCTTGGAAAAGATATTAAAATTATCCTTAAATTGCAGAGTAATGCTGAAACGTAACCTTGATGTGGACCAAGGGCTAGTTAATGGAGCACTGGGTACAGTTGTTGGCTTTCAAACATACCCACGTGACAACAAAATTCAGTTTGTCAATATTCTCTTTGACAAACTTTCAGAAGTAAAAAGAATAGGACGCTCAACAGCTCGATTCCTTCTCTTCAAAGACATGTATGTACGCAGAGAACAATTTTCTTTAACTCTTGCATACGCAGTCACCATTCATAAATCACAAGGCCTTACCCTAGACAAAGCAATGATAGACATTGGTAACGCAGTCTTTAAAGAAGGCATGAGCTACGTAGCACTATCACGCTTACGTACACTTGAGGGTCTATTTCTAATCAACTTTGATGCAAGTAAAATAAACGCTGATATTCCTTGCATTTTAGAATACAATAGACTTTGTTCACTATACACTCCCCATCTAAACACATATTCTGTTCCACAAAAAGTAAAACATTATAAAAGAAAAATAAATCAAACAGAAAAGCAACAGGATGTCACTGCAAATCCTCCAAAGAGAGTAAAAGAAAGTAATACTTCATCAAGTGCCACAAGCAAAAAAGAATCAATTAGGGAAAGTAAACCAGGTACTTCTTCAAATAAGGAAGACACACTCCTAAAAAAGCGGTCAGATACAGAACTACCTGGTCCATTTATACTCTCAAATATAGTTGGTGTAAGTTGCTACGCAAATGTAGCAATGAATATTCTTTTTCAATTACCAGCAATTGTTGAGCACATTTACTTACACAGTACAGACCCATTGTGTTTGCAAATGTTAGTACTTCACAGAAATGCAGCAAACAATCCTGACAACACGTATAGTGTTTATGGAATAAGACAACAATTGGAACACTGTGCTGGAATGGTGAAATTCACTATAAACTCACAGGAAGATCCACAAGAATTTCTAATGTACTTACTATTAGTACTGGAAAACAAAAACATACCTATAAATGAAATCTTTCAGATTTCATACATGTGGAAACATACATGCACTCTCTGCAACAATGTGACACAAGAACAAACCCCCAATGAGCGATTTGTGTATATATCAATACATAATTGTGAATCCATTCCATTTCAGCAACTTGTACAAAATGCAAACCACGGTAGATTATGTTCGAGCTGCAATTCAGATAATCGCTCCACATTAGTAATATAAACACATAGTAAATACGTAATACTAATGCTTCTATGTTACAATGCAGATGGTACCAAAAAGAACTGCAAGCTGACTGGATTCACACATGGTCAAATATCACTTGGTAGGAAAACCTTCACAACAATAGGTATAATCTACCACGCAGGAGCTACAACCAACTCAGGGCACTACACTGCATATATAAAAAAGAAATGTGGATGGTTTGAATGTAATGATAGTACCGTTACTCTAAAGCAGAGATTATCAGCAAATCTTAGAAATGCTTATTTAATGTTCTTAAAACCAAAATTTGATAACTAAACTGTACTTAAACCTTAAGTACACTTGTAGTAAAAAAATATAAACTGTCACAATATTCCAAAAGCTATCTAACTGCCCAAAGATGCTACAACAACTAATCAGATAAATTAATACCACTCAAATAGAGCAAAAAATAGACAGTTAGAATACGCCAATTGGTATCTAACTGTCCCAAACTTTAGAAATATCCAAATAAGAGCAAAAAATAGACAGTTAGAATACGTCAATTGGTATCTAACTGTCCCAAAATTTAAAAATATCCAAATAGATAAAGCAATACCACGAAATTATATAAAAAAATGAACAGTTAGAATACACCTACTGGCATCTAACTGCCCCAAAATTTTACAATATCCAAAAAAATACCTAATATCTTACAGCTCCCAAAAACTGGAACAATCCAATGTATAAAGCATTAGCCAGAAACAACAAGTAAACACTGAAAACAAACAAACAAATAAACTGTAGCATAACAGAAAAAGGGTTTTTTTTAATCCAACAAGGAAAAGGCATGACAGCAGGTCCAGGCAACACAAAAATATCTTTATTGTTAAAGTACAACAGAAGGGAAGACCTGGATGGCAGACGACGCATTTCACGGTATTTTGACCGCCTGTTCACGTAGGTAGGGAGTGACACAGAAGAAGGACTCCTTAAAATGCTTGACATTACCCTATGGTAAAAATGCATAGAATGTCCCCAACCACAAGAAAGTAATGTTAGTGAACAAATGGCAGCCATATTGCAACAGTTTAAAACAACACGGTATAATGTGCACTGTAAAAGTCAAGTACACACCACAGTGACCAATTCATTGTGCAAGTACTGTGTAGTTCGAAATATTTGAACAAGTGCGCGGATACTACAATTACATGAACTGAGGAGGAAAAAGCGGAGGAAAGAATAAAAATGAATGCACTGCACTATAAATAAAGCAGTATATGTAAAAAATCTTATGAATCTAAGGCTGCGACATAATAAAATAATATGTCAATGAGTATTAATAACTACAAGTTACATCAGCCAATTAGAAACCTCCAAAATAGTGTAGTACATGCTGTCAAGGCTGGTTGCCACTGGCCTCAAAAGAATAAAAAATTAAATATTCATATAGAAGAAGCCGAGCCAGGAAACACCAAGCATATAAGTATCCCGTCTGTATAAGGGACTGCACAACCGCTATTAGGCAGCCATTTCCTCGACTAAGTCCTCTAATGTAAATATCGCTTGCACAGTTACTAACCGTTGTAAATAAATGCCAAATAGTCACCTCCTATCACGTAAATATATAGACGCAACATCATGTAAATCTGGATACTGATATGCATGATGGACATGGCAAGCAAGGTTTGTAAGTGGTTTCAACCCAGCACTCCACCTAAGTCAATGCCTGGCGTGAGATGCCCAGCTGGAACCCTTATTATATATTTTTATGTCTGATGTTATTTTATTTCTGAACGATGTACCCTTATATCACGCCCCTCTCTTTGAATCCCCCCCCCCCGGTCTCACTGAACCAAGAAGTAGGTTGTTTTGCAAAGTTAAAAGATTTATTTGATGAATTGAACAATATACATATCAGACCTTCATGAATATGAACAATATCTAAATTTCACACTATTAATATTTATACAATGATCAGCAATGGGTGATATGACAATAATCAACAATCTCTTTAATCAATAGGAGTATGGATGAGAAGAATAAGGTAGCATAGAATAAAACTTTGTGTGGGTTCAATGAAATGCAATGATAGGAAATTAATGCAGCGCAGAAATAAACTTGATATGAATTCAATCGAATGCAATGTAATCACTCTTTCCCCCTGATACTACTCAATCCCCCCTAATATGCAATATAGAGATGGAAGGAGAGAAAACAGGTTTCAGAAACAAACAATCTCAACAAATGCAGTTTCAATACCAATTCCCCCAGCAAGCTTAGAGAAACAGGAATGATTTTAAACAGGTCAATGCTTTTGAATGTGGTTTGTAATGAATAGAAGAAATACTGAAAAATGACCTTAATTTGCTGAATTGGATTCAAAACTAGTGGGAGTCGCTTTGGATAGTTTCAGGCACACAGTAGCAATGAAGGTTGAATGACTGATCGATAGGAAACTGAATTCAGAGGTTGAATGCAAGAAATAGCTGTTTTATGTGGGATGAAATTGAGGCAAATGCAGAATTGCAGCAAACTTTTCCATGCGAGTTAAGTGGCAATACTATAAGGAGTTGGAACGATGAGGATGTTAGCTTCAAGTTGACACTTGAATTTCGTTCCTAGCATGCATGGTTCAGAAGTTATGAAGGTTTTAGTGAAGGTCGATTTTTCTCAGAAAGAGTCAGGATTTCAAATGAAAGATATGCGCTTTTGAAGATTACAAACAAGGATTTCTTAACACTAAGGGAGGCTATGAAGATTCGAGATACCAACGGTACAGCCACCAGTCCAGAGGCAACTCTGTCTGATCTTTGCCCGCTGCGACAATTGCCTTTCTTCAGCAAATATATATTAGCGCAAAGATGATTTATCACTACAATTATCACAGGACTATATGGATGAGAGAAAGATTCAGGACAGACAAAAGAAATTCTACAATGCAGTCTGGATATGATAGAATGGGTTGGATAAGATTACTTAAGGATAAGAGATTGGCTATGGACAATTCTATGCTAAATACTCACAACTATGGCTTTGGAATAGGCCCGTCAGGATCTGGTCAAAGGTTTTTGGACTGGAATCTGATCGCTACCGTACAGGATTCAGGCGCTTGGTTCTGCACTCAGCAAGGCACTCTGGTCTCTGCACGGCCTCTTGGACTGGATCTGACTGGTTGGTTCTGGGTTACAGCTCTGCTCTACTAGTTTGCATCTCTGGGTTCTAGCAAGGGTTCTTGGCAAGAACCGGAAAAACAGCACAGCCTGGCTGTTGAGTTTGTTGTGCCCCTTGGAAGTTTGGGGTTAAAATCCGGTTGCCAGATTTTAAAGGCCAGCTGAGAAGGGTTCAGCTTTAGAATTGGGCCTTCTGCTTTCAGAGTTCTGGAGTCTGGATCTGGGTTCTCCTGCAGAGCGCTTCACCAGTAAATCAGTTGATGGGTGAATGTGTGTCAGTCTCTAGGTCCTCAACAGTCCCTATTTATGTATTTCCCAAAGGGGAGGATAGGCTGATTATACTAAGCCCACCCTCTAGGAAATTGATTGGTCAAAGTATTCCCTCTCACCTGATTTGAGAAGGAAACCAGTGTGTCATGATGTGTCATGATGACGCTGTGTTTATGGTCCAGGGAAAAACACCCCCTTTGTTTCTACACAAAAAATACATTTTTCATATAAAGCATATTTACAATACAACCAACTTGCTAATAATACATATTTACATCCCAAATTAAATAAGGCATGTATCTGTCCAAATCCCATCTTCTTAAGAGTTTCGATTCACAATTGACAGTTTTTCACGCTTTTGGTTGGTTACCCAGTGTCAGATCTGTACAAATTGTTCCACATACATGTGCATAACATCTGGGCATAATCCTGTAGGTGTTTATATTCCTAGCATTATCACAATTACTATAATATCAACATTTTAAGTGGTTCAGTCTCTGAACATCTCACAAATTCCAGAGTAGTTTCTACTTGTGAGCCACATTTTCATTTTAACAACCTATAAATTCCAGATTTTTATCAGTTTGGCACAGTTTTCTATGAGACTTTTTCTCAAAAGTATATTTTCTTCAGTTCCAGATGCACATTTCAGTCTAGCCCCGCCTCCAAGGTTTGGCGGAGCCAAGAGCAACCTGAGCCCCTTCCTGCCAGCAGCTGGTTTCTGTTGACGCCCAAATTTGCATTTCCTTTCAGTCAAGGGAGTCTTTTGTCTCCTGTTAGAGCAACATGCCAAACTCCCCCTTCTACCTCCATTCAAAACCCCCTATCAGTTCCTCAGCAGAGAGCAGGGGGAAGATTCCTTTGTTTGAGAGAAGCTGTGGAATGTCTTTGAAGCCCAGTGTGGCTGGCTTTAACTCACTTTTACAACAGTGTTTAAAATAGTCTTTTTTTAAAATACAATTAACATTTTTAACAAATATAGCCACAAATCTCTTAATTCCACCCTTTTTAAAACATAAGATTGAATTGTATCAACCTATGTTGCTTTTGATAGGAAGTCTCTTCTTTTCCATACTTTGATTTTAATGTACAAGTTTTAAATGACAGGTTAACTAAATGCCAGCTTCTGACGCAGGCGAGCGGCGGTACTGCGAATGTGGATTTTCTTATGCTAAAATGTGCTTTTGCTTACATTGTGCTGAGGTGAATTCTTTAAATAAAGTTATGTTTAACACCCAACAAGGATGTTGGATCTTTTGTGATGTTCGAGAATCATTATTTTCCAAATTTAACAGCCAAGGAAAAACGGATTTTCAAGCAGTTCTGTGTTTCCTTTGCAATGCAGCACTGCTTTTTCAAGTAGTTTCATTTTACTCTGTGGGCAGTCCAATGATAGGTTTTGGCAGTGGTCTCCTGTGTTACCACTGACATAGGCAAAAATGGATTGGCGGTCTATTTTCCAGGTTTTCCGGGTTTTCCTGCACACTTTTCCGTGATTTTTGGCGCATTGTTTTGAGGCAAGCAGCACACAGTGATGTTGTAGGGCATAGCCTAGTGGGTTAGAACATCCCACAGGTTATACAATATGGTAGCAGTATAAAGTGCATAGTGCTTAGCAGCAAAAAAAGGCGGGTTTGTCCTCTCAACAGTAATAATGATGTGCATAGTGCTCTACGTCCATGCATGCACTGATGTATTCCAAAATAGATTTTTTTGTATATCATAAAACCATTCAGTTAACTGCCAGAGAACAATTTAGAAAAGATCACAAAAATTGTAAAATGACATAGCATCAAAATATTAAAAAATACTCTTATCTCTGTAGTAAGATACAAAACATGAAAACATGCATACATGGACTACTGGAGAATAGACAACAGATTATCAGAGTTAAAGTGCTAAATGCATGTAAACAATACTCATAGAAAATGCCAATCTTAAAAGCAAAACTTCTATGATAAAGTGCCTGCTGCTGCATATCAAAAAATAATATTAGTTGGCATGACCATTCCCATAAAATTAAATTGGACTCAATGGACACAGGTAAGAATATACAATAGCTGTGTAACCTATAAAGTCATAATCCGCATCTAAAAGGTGAGAGATGTCAATCACCGACTGAAAGAACAAGAAGAGGTGGGGGAACAGAGTAAAAAAGCATAAGGTATCAAAGACATTCTGTGTGAAAAAAGCTTATCATAATGATAAATACTTAAAAAACCCTCCTAATAATCATGCTAAAAACAATCATATACAAGTTAAGCTTTCACAATCTTATAAGTAAACCACCTGAAATGTACGTCAAAGGAGAGGGAAGTATACATGGAGGCTAGGGTCAAGTTAATATTATGTCGGACACATGAAGCGTCATCAAAGAACGGGAAAAGGTACCAAAAGTAGAAAGAAAAATTCAAAAGATATGCTATTAGGTGCCTAGAAACGTACACAGCTCTTCATCAAGGTTGTGACCCCTCGGTTTTTTGGTGTCAAGGTCCAAAATGGACTTTGTTTCTAATTGTCTAAACAATAGCTCCCTATTGCCACCTATGGGTGATTTAGGCACTGTCCAGATACCAAAAAAGGAAAATCCCTCCAGTTTGCTGCCATGTGGAGACTGAAAATGCAGAGCCATCGGATAGTTGGAATCAACATTTCTTATGGCTCTGATGTGTTGATGCATTCTCAGTTTCAGTTTGCCTCTGGTACTGCCCACATACCACATGTTGCAAGGACAATTCAAAACATAAACCACATATTCGGTATCACAAGTTATTCTGGACGAGATCTTAATATTATTGCCCAAAATAGGGTGTGTGTAACATGTCTTATTTACAGCATAAGTACAGGCTTTACATTTTGAACACTTATAGAAGCCCGATGGTTTGGTGTTCAACCAACCATTAGTCAATGTATTATCAATTGGCCTCATAAAACTTGGAACTAGAGTATCCTTAAATGAGGTAGATCTGTGAAAAGTAATATTAATGAGATCTCCCAAAATAGTATTTACATGTTCATCTGATTTAAGGATATGCCAATGTCGTTGCATGACTTGTCGAATGTTGTGAGCACCTTCTCCATAGGTCAAAATGAGCCGTGTCTCGCTAGTGTCTGTGGTTATGTGTTCCAAAGTGTCTGCTACCAGTAGTAGAGAGCGATTTGTGTCTCTAGATTTCGGAAAAGCTCTCTCCAATACTTTTCTGGGGTATCCACATTGCTTGAATTTATTCCCCATGAAGGCACATTCGCAGTCGAAAGTTTCAATCTTGGAACAGTTTCTACGTATGCGAATGAACTCCCCATATGGGATACTCCATTTTAGAGCTGTGGGTGGCTACTCTTGGCATGTAGTGGGATATTAGAACTCGTGGGTTTTCTGTACAGACTGGTGATCAGTTCACCTTGAGCCACAGTAACAAGAATATCGAAGTATGTGATAACTGTCTTGCTGTGGCTCTCAGTGAATTGCAAATTAAGATCATTGATGTTAAGAACTGTAACTAAGTCCAACCATTCTGCACTGGTTCCTTCCCAAATAACAAACAAGTCATCAATATATCTTAACCAAAGGGAAATCTTAGATGTATATTGACTGTTTCTAGGATGCCATACCACGAATTTCTCCCACCATACCATCAACAAATTAGCATAGGGGGGCGATTGTGGAACCCATGGCAGTCCCTAGTAATTGCATGAAGAACTGCTTGTTAAAGAGAAAACAGTTATTAGTAAGACAAAGTAAAATCACCTTGAGTATCATTTGTGAATGTTGAAGGTAATTCAAGGATCCAGTATGCAAAAAATATTCACAAGCCTTAAGACCATCTGTATGTCTTATTGACGTGTATAGAGAGACTACATCAAGTGTCGTTAGTAGATAGGTATATTCCCATGGTATTCCTTCTATGCGGCTGAGAAAGTCTTTGGTGTCCCTGAGATAAGAGGGCAGGGTAGTAACAAAAGATACCAAAGTCTTGTCTATAAATCTCGAGGTATTTTCTAGCAAAGCCCCACATAGTGTGACTGTAGGTCTGCCCGGATATATATATATATATATATGCGGTCAATTGTGAAAGGTCAATTGTGACCCTTTAAAATTGGTCAATTATATGTTTTGGAGGGTTGAGTGGGTAGTTTCTTAGATATCAACGTGTGCACAGCGGCCACTTACTTTTGAACTCTGATAAGTTATGTGTCGCGCATGTGAGATAATCGGGGTGTTAGGGATTCTAATGGGGCGACACACACCAGACCAGGACTCTTGATACTGGCCTAGACTGCAGTGCACAATTAAAACACTTTTACTTTATTTTACTAAGAATTCAGATTGAGATGACACCCAACCCGTCTCACACATGAAGCAGGCAAGTGGGTGGTAATACAATATTTATCTATTTTGAAAATCCCAATGAAAATCACACAAATTTATTATAGGGCAGCAATCACCAGTGCGTTGACAATATCACTGTGAAATGATAGGATACACTTAGTTTTACCTCCTAAAATAACATATATAAAGCACAAATGAATGAGAGCAATATTACTTTTCGGGTAGATATCACCCCAGTTAAGATTTCCCCCTACAATTATCCCTCAAACCCCTATTAACCAAATTTCGGGTGGGTAGCAAGGAGTAGCAAGGAACCAGGTATACTAGGCAGCAAACAGAAGTGAAATCCGACCTTCCCCCACGAAATGGGATTTAAAGACCCTTGCAATTGCACAAAATAGCACTCGGAATGACTAAATATATAATTTACATGTGCGGTTGAATGAATGAGGTAAATATGAGCTATAACAGTATCAGGGATGTAAGAACACTAGCAAACTACAAGCAATGTCCTAACGATGGGCATACATTTCAGAAAATCAACTTGCAAGTGAAAACACAGTGCAGCAAATCACACACGTAGAAATTGCATTTGCTAATTTACAAAATCGGAATGCGGTTTTTATGCCGAGTGACAGATGCACATCACAAGGATAATATGAAAGTGAAAGAGTGACTCTAAATTAATGACAGGATGAGATTCTCAATGGGAAAGGAAATTTGGTTTTAAAAGTGAAATCAGTAGACAGGGAAAAATGGTTTAAAAAGAAAAAGACAAGTTTCACTTAAACTAGATTTTAGTGGCTAGAAAAGAGAACCACCGCCCGTGAATAAGAAGGATAAGCTGCAGTTTTAACCCCTTCATGCTGTGTGCCTCTTTTAGGGAAAATTAATTTATTTAATCAACATAGTACTAAGGACTTACAGCAGGACAGATATGAGTGAAAGAATGGCACTAACACTTGGAAATCAATGAAAAGAATACACAGAGGGTTCTGATAGTTTTAAGGATTCCTGTTAAAGCAGTTATGGGATTTCTATTGGATTGGATCTAATACAATGTAACAGAGTAAGGGATGCAGTTTGTGACTGTTGGGGAAGGGAAATACTCACACCAAGCGCTTGAATGGGGTATTGTGGACAGCGGACCAAGTTCTGGACAGTGAGACACTATCTGGTCACTGGTCACAGCGGAAGACCCTCCTAGAAGAAAACCGCTGGGCAAAGGTCTGGTCATGGCACAGCGGCACCTCAGCTGGATAGAGCGGGTAGCAGGGCAAGCAAGCAGCACTAGATAATCCCAATGATCATTCAGTCACCTTTCCCATTTCTACCTGAGTTATTGGGATTTTTAGTGAGGTTTTTCTGGATCAATGGTCCTGCCTGGATAGGTTCAGCTATGATCTGGCCTGGCAGTGGAATCTGGAATCTTGTGGAGTGAATATGGAATATCTGGATGCACAGGAGATGGAACATTCAGAAGAGAGTATCAGAGCTCCCCATGCCTTCCCTTTATGTAGGGATCATGACATCACAGGATTTACTATGGGGGCAGACCTTTGGCTTGACATGCCTCTAACAACTGGATTGGTCAGAGGGGACTGTTACTGCCTTCCTGTCAGCCAGTTGGGTTTCAGGGACATGACATCAGTTTTTATAGTGTGTGCTTACAATGCCAATGGCCCTCCCACAGTTCTTTTAGCCAAAATCAGTTATGACATAAATTGCACATTTTTACAGTTGTGGCACTTTTCAACTTGATACTCCTCTCCCAGCGCGTCGGCTCTTCGATTGAACGTGGGACACTAACTCGCAAAGATAATGTGTTCTGACTGTTGCCTTGGTTACTGTTTGAGGCCACCATTTCTTTCAGTTACCTTTCATGCGATCGCCATGTTTTGGGATGACCATGTGTACCACTGTTGGTTCTGTATAGGTTTATTCCCAAACTTGTCGCCAATAGATATTATGGATGTGTTCTATTGATCTCATAATGTCATTTATCAAAACTTTGCAAAATAACCTATATTTTTCATTAATACGATCTCTGTGTTAACTGATATATATAATGGTAATTATTTAAATGTTTTCTTAGAGATGATCTTGCCACCATTTTTAGCAGAGATATTAGTTAGTTGAACATTAGTTGGCACAATGTATTTTTCTTTTATATGAGACATGATGTTTCATGTATGTGTAAACTGAAACATATAGTGCGTGATCCTTTCTTTGTTTTTCCCTAATTTTTATTGTTCGTCATCTGTTTTATATCTGATCCTAATAATCCTCCTCTTACCCACTCCCCCATCTCTGTGATATTTGAAATGTACACCAATGTGTTTTCTTTGAGTTGAAGTATTGTATGTTTTTTGACAATGACAAATGCCCAGATTTGAAAAAGGCAGAGGATGTGCCAAAACACGTGTCATTATATGGGCCTTTACAATACCAATAAAATAGTTGAACATTGAGTTTGTGGCGCAGCTTCTTTGTGAGAGATAACCTCTACCAACATCACAGCTCCACATAGCTCTTCCTTTACAGTTACAGGACTTTGATAACTACTTTCTCTTTTGGAAACAAATCCTGCCTTGCAGATCCAAACCCTGTATCCCTTCAGACACTCTAACAAGTATTGCCCTTTTTTGACCATCATACCTTTTCTTCATGACCTTCTTCTTGCTTCACACCCTTTCTCTTAAGGCACACTGGTACCATTCTACAAATCTAGACCTCCTCAGCCATGCCAGTGTTGGGAATGAAATTAACCTTTCTCACCCCCCTAGGTGCGTTAGAATGAGGTGAGTCCCATAGATAGATGTGCAATGTACCAGGGGGAGAGGGCTGTGCTAAAAAACCCTGTACAGACACAATATTGCACTAATTGTAGACTTATAGATGTAGGGCCTGATTCACAGAACATTTTCCTCTGGGACTGCGCCATTATAAAATATGTCGGTGAATCAGGCCCTTAGTGCACGTATATAAAGAGATGCCATTTTGTAGTTCTGTTAGGCACACTCAGTGCTGCATGGTCGCGTGGTAAACTAGGCTCGATGGAAAAACCTGAACAGGCAGGCCCAAGCACTGATGGTAGAAGGACCCACGTTGCTAATTCCCATGGAAATTCCCCTTTGTTAGTTAACTATTGCAATTGCTTGTTATCCCGAAAAGGAATGCACCCTGCAAGGCCACGAGACAGCACTAGGCTCCCTGTCTCACTCATTCATCAGGCCTACAACCCCCACCCAACCCACCAGGAGAAAATGGAACCCACAACTGACCCAGTCCAAGATCGCTGAATCCCGCGATAGTAGGTGACCTCATACCACCAACCATAAAACAAGTGGTCATAAAAGATCTGAACGAACACAACCATTTCATCTTATCCCATGATGAAACACTTTGTAGTACGAGTTACAGAGAGTAATACATTATAGTCCAAAGCGAGGGTGGAAGCCTTGGGTGCAGAGAGTGTGATATGAACTGAGCAAAGAATGTGTGGGTCAGCATGATCATGTTCCTCCCCCTGTGCCAGTCACTGAGTTTCCCTGGTGCATGCCAAAATGATAGAGTAGCATTATCTTGCAATAGTAACTTTGTAATAGCAATTTAAGAGGAGCACGACCTTCAGTCCCTGGAGAGATTAGCTCAGCTGCACCCACGTGATGGAAGACGGACGGACGAGGATGGGACCAATCGCAGCCTGTCATCCCCTATGGAACAGGCCCATGTATAGGGTCTCACCAACCAGCCATGTGAGTTTCTACGATAAAGTGATGATGATGTGTGGCCTTATAAGCTTCTGCTTGTACTAATTTTCGGCAGAGCATTCTCGAGTAGCAGAGTTCTTTTCTTGCACCCTTATTTTTGTGCGATAAATCAATCTTGTTATCCTGGCAAGACATCACTTGACCGTTTTCTGGCGTGTGTGTACAGGGGCATGCCTTCACCAGCCATGCCAGATAAATTGCAGTAGAAGATTTTATTGTAGGTGTATACTATCTTCTCAAACTGATCCTCCCAATCTCTACCTTCACTAACTTCCATGTGAACAACGTGCATGACAGTACTGTTGAATCTTTCAAGCATCCCATTGGTATTGGAATGGAAGAGAGATGGGTAATGCCTACACTAGTTACAAATTGTTTCATTTTGCAAGATGTAAACTGCACACCATTATCAGAAAACATCTTGCTGAGAAAACCTTCCCTCTGGAATACTGTATCCAGAAAGGACACCGCTGCATTCGAGTCGGCTTCCTGGACAATGCATTTTTCCACCCATTGGAGTACACATCCATAAGAGCAATAATATACGTTCTCACTCCACAAGTTCCTGTTATAGGCCCCAATATATCAATGGCTACATTTTCGCGTTTTGGTAAACACTACAAGCTTCAGCGGCTGCACACGAAGCCTTCACGTTTTGTTAAAGTGCCTCCACGAGGTACACTTGTTCACCTATCCCTCTACTTGATTTCCAGACCCAGCCACCAGTAGTTAGCCCTTACATGCCCTTTGATCAATCTCCTCTTCACTTACAATCTCTCCTTCAACAAGGTAACTTTTATTCCAGAACAACGAATCTGTAATTACATTATCCTTGCCCAAGATCATAAATTTAATCCCCTGCTTTTTGACAGATGTGTGGGTTGTGTGTTTTCTGTGTGGTGGGGCTGGCCTATTATGTCGTATTATGCATTGTGTTTTTATTTTCAACACAAATCGATTATATGTGGATTATACTAAATCTTGAATTTAATCTGACTGGTAACTGAAAGTGTCTCCATGCAGCAGATTCATATGTCCAATTAACCTAACAAAAGTGTTTTGAGAGACCAGTCACCCCTCTTTGTCCCTATTTAATAAGAGGTATTATCTTGTGGAGTTCATGGGTGTATGAAATTACTCTATCAATTGTGCAATTAACACTTTGGCTCCAAGAAAAGTCTGGAATCTCAGGGTTCCAGCATTATAGTCCTTCTCAATTGAAAGTAGCACATGTGCATACATTGTGAAAGAATTGTGAGCCACCTTTTTATGATATTCACTTATTAGAGGTTTCAATTAGGCCTCATACCTTTCCTTTGTGTGGACATAGGCGTTAGAGGGGGTGCATACTACTACTCATTTTACTATTCAGCTCAGCATGATGAATTCAACCACGACATCTCCAATCATAGAAGTGGGAAAACCCTTCACCAAGAATTGCAGTAAGCAATCCAGTCAGAAAAGCTAGAAGCAGAATTAATGTTCATACATATGTGCAGAAATTGACAGCAAAATCAGCAGAGTATCTCCTGTGAGAAACCTGATGGTGTCTCCCTGGCTAGTCCCCAGGGATATGTCTGGTTTGGTTTATACAAACGTTTACAAAACTAAACTTTCAAATTTCATAAAAATTAAAAATAATTTTTAAAACACATTTGCAGGTATATTTTCCTAAAACAACATCTTAACTACACAAGATCGAAAATTCCTCAAGAAACATAAAATATGATAATTCATCATCATAAAACACAAACTGAACAATTCTCAAATTCAGAAATTCATCATGAGAACATAAGATGTATCAGTTCACCATCGTTGTGCATCATTTATACAAATCATTCTACTAGTATCTTTTGACTTTTCTTTACCAGGACACATTATGCGCTTATTTTAATGCCCACCGGGGGCCTTTTAGCACCACATTGCTGACTTTGCTGGAATCTTAAGTTCCCTTTTACTTTCGTCAAGTTAATCAGATTACCAAGCAGATATTTTGTAGAACTGCGTTAACTCTTATTTTTAGGGCAACAGAAGTCCCATGTAGCATTTCGCACCAAAGTATCTCTCTGTCAACATTTGTAGTATCACTAACACATTTTGAAAAAAATTCTATTCTGTATTGCAGTAGGTTCGGACAAATCAGGAGCAGATGCATCAGGGTTTCTGTCACACCGTCTTGCTTGCAGAATCTACAATATTTTGGTCCCACATCTCTCATACCTCGACTGGTTAATATCTCATTTGTACTTAGTATGTTAAACCTGAAACGCATGGTCATGTTCCTAAAAGACTGCAAAGGATATTTAACTAAAAACTCCTCTGGTCTGGGGGTCCATTTCCAGAACAAAATAGCTTGACAATAAAGTCTTGAGTTCAACACAACTGCATTATTATCTATCCAGTCGAACACTTTTAAGATATCTTTAACCTTCCCTGGATTTCTGACCAGAGTCAACATAGAAAGTCCCATGTTCGACAGTATTTTCTCACTGATAGATTTCAAAGAGTACATAAAGATTCCCTTCAACTCTTCTTTTATAAAATAGTACAGTGAGTCCTTCTCTGCGGTAATACGTTTTCTTAGCAGGGCACGTTTTTTTTGCATGCATAATGCTCTTAATAGATTGCAGATCTAATTCATACCAAATCAGTTCTAGCGGGATACATTTAGGTATAAAGAATAAGATTTTCCACCATATCAATGTTTCCAGTTGCCTCAAGAAAGGGGACAAGGCATCTGGAAAAAACTCCAGACCATATGTTAGTCTTGGAATGACTTTTAGACGGTAGAATTGGATACATGGGGCCAATGTAAACTTCCCATATTTTCTTTCTATGGCCTTGATTTGATTCACAGAATCTTTTGCTTTCAAAAGAAGGTTATTTTTCAACACCTCATGGGAGCGTGAGCTGGTGAAGATACAGGGCCTCATTACGAGTTTGGCGGTAGCCGTGCCCTTATTAAGGGCACGGCTACCGCCAAACTCGCTACCGGCCCTGGCACCCACAAATGGGCCATTACCGGTCCATTACGAGATGAATGGGCCGGTAATTGCCCATTCGCGGGTGCCGGTATGGCCGGCCTCCCGATCCCCATTCTACCCCCTAGGACAGAATGGGGGTCAGGAGCATGGTTGCAACGCCACCGTTAATAACGGTGCCGGTGCAATCACGAGTTCTATTCGCGGGTGCGGGTCTGCACGCCTGGTCAGACCACGTGTGCAGTCCAGCACCGGCAAGAGGAACTCAAAATGTGGCGGAGAGGTAACAGCGGCACCGGTAGCACTACCGGCGCCGTTGTTGCCTTTCCACCACATTCGTAATGAGGCCCATAGCCTAGAAAGCACAAAACATCTTGATTCTTTATTCTAACACCGCTGCAACTCCACGATAGTGAGTTTGAAATTACCCTTTTGTTACCAATGTGGAATATTATTGTTTTACTGGGATTGATAATCAATTTCCTTTCTTCTATGAAGTTCCCAAACGCTGTGATTAGTCTCTGCAGACCTATCTTTGTGCAATCGAATAAAAGAAAGTAATCTGCATAGGTGACCCATTTGACAGTTATCCCACCTATTTTTGGACTAACTAGTCCACTCGAGTTTAGGGTCTTACCTGCCTATGAGACGTACAGGTTGAAGAGGGTGACTGCCAATCTACACCCTTGCTTCAATCCATTGGGCCTCATTACAACCCTGGCGTTGGACCATGGTGCTATTAGCACCATGGTCCATGCCGGATTCCGCCATGGTGGATGGCGGATTTACCGCCCCATTCCAAGGTTGGCGGGGCGGTAAATCCCCATTCACCATGGCCCCTTCCCCATTCCCATTTTTGGCCCATAGGGCTCAATGGGAATGGGGAAGGCGCTAATTACGGCACCGTAAAATACGCTGCCGTGATTAGCACCAAGGTCCCTTACCGGGTTGGACTTTAACGCCTGCAAAAAGCAGGCATTTAAGTGTGAATCTGGCGTTAAGGGTTTAACGGCGCCGCAGCCTTTTACAGCGCCGTTAACCCCTTAACGCCAGGGTTGTAATGAGGCCCGTTGTGTGTTGATATTACATTCAACAATAAACCTTTGTTGTTCAGTCTCACTCTCATTCCGGTTTCAGAGTACAGGTAGATGATTATATCTAGTAGCTCGGTATCTATCCCTAGGGATAATACTGTTTTCCACAAAGTAGGCCTGTCTAATAGGTCAAACACAATTATTAAATCCATTGACGTGATGTATAGATGTTCCGTGGATTTTAATTTTACATGGCTCAGTAATTGTGACACGAGTAAACCGCCTGCATCAGTCCCCATTTATCTGCAGAAACCAATCTGTCTGAAATCGAGTATGGAGTAATCGTCCATCCATGTTGTAAGCTCTTCCAAGACAATGGCAGCAAACATTTTGGATTCCACGTTCAATAGGGTGATGGGTCAATAGTTTCGCGGACAAAGTTGATTTCCTTTCTTAAAAATCAAGAGTACATAGGACATTTTCCATGACTCTGGTGTCGCCTTTTACTGCAAACGTCCCTAAACAATATATGTAGCAAGTGGACCACATTATGGCATTACAAATGACAAAAGATTAGGGCCTGGAGTAGAGGTGGATTTAGACTTCTTAATTAGACCTAAAATGTTAAGAACTGATATATCCAAAAGCCACGGGACCTTCCTGTCGTACTGGGGTACCCATTCGACTAGTGACTTCTTATATAATGTTTCAAAGTAGTCAATCCATATCTGTCAAGCGATTGGATTGGTCTGCATCTGATACTGAGTAATTTGTAAGCTGTTAATAATAGACCAATACCTACGGGAGTTTGAGCCCCTCATAGCTTTTATCATAATTTCCCCATCTTTTTGTGCAATTGAGGCATTGTGATTGATGAGCCAATTTTTGAAAACTTGTTTACATTGTTTGATCTTGTATATTACCTCTTCTGACCAACTTTGCCTGTGTAGTAACCCACGAATATCTTTTCTAAGTTTATCTTTCGCATTTTTATTTCTCGATCAAATGCATGCTTATGTCCCTTACTCCCACTTTGTTGTGTGTGTGTGTGTGTGTGTGTGTGTGTGTGTGTGTGAAAGACTTCAGATAGTCTTTAAACGAGTAAACAGAGTATACTGTGAGTTTCATTTCATACGGTAGGAATTCAAAATCCTGTGTCAAAATATAGTTGAAATGTGCAAGTTTGCCAGAGGTCCATTTTACTCGCCTACAGTTACAACTAACTTCGATTTGCTCAGAGAACTACACTCTCTCTTTAGTGTCCTTTTCCCAGGGAAGATCAAAGCAGAGCAAAGCATGATCACTGATCGAAGAGTACATTACTTTGAGATTGTTACACAACGACAAAATGTGGTCACTCACAAAGATATAGTTTATGATGGAACTGACTCCTCTGGCTTGCCAGGTAGGTAAGATATTATACATGGGTTTCAGGCCCCAGCTCTTACCAAATTCTAGCCCCAGACTCCCTCTATTCCTTTTATTTGGGACCTGTGTTAATACATACCTATGATTTACCAAGGCCAGCTGCATTTCCTCTTTTGAGAGGTTACAGTCGGCGTTTAGATCACCTGCGAATAATATGATCTCCTGAGAATAAATATCAAGCCAGTTACCGATCCGATCATTTAAACACACAAAAAGATCATCCAGTTGACCATCATTCGCTTCGCTTTTAAATCTGGCGGAAATTGTACAATCCATAATCAGTGATTTAGACTCAAGCACAATTGTGATGTCATTTCTGTATGCCAGAGCAAGACCACCCATGGGCTTGCCCCTGCTTCGTTTTTTGGCTGGTAATCAAATAAAGCTATAACCATCCAAATACAAGTTACTCTCAGCCCAGGTCTCTTGCAACAAGATAAAGTCAAGTATTTCAAACATCATACAATCTTTTGTGTCTTGGATGAATTGCTTGTGCCCCATAGTGTTCCAGTATACCAAACGAAAATAATTCTCTTCGCTAAAGGGGTTTCCAATTTAAGTTGTTCTATTGATTCTCTCAAAGAGAGTGCCAGCCACCGCCACACCTGCATCTCCTTTAGGTGGGTCCTGGCTTCAAGTACAACTTGTGGCCCTTCATCTTGCATGGAAATTGCTTCGGTTTGTTTATCATTCGTGTCCTCTCTTGGCATAAATCCTAGATTTTCGGTTTTTTAAGTGTTTTATATCGTTGTATGGGACTATGTCAAACCCCTTTTTTTGCAGGGACCCGGCTTCTTTTAAAAATAGAGCTCTCACCAGAGGAGATTTAATTATTAATTTTACATAGTCATAGCGATAATTGTGGATAAAATTCACTAATGGTATGTCTGTAGAAGTTATCAAACTGAGTTGTTTTATATCGCTAAGCATATTTAGGGCCTCATTATGAGTTTGGAGGTAGCCACGCCCTTAGTTAGTAAGGGCATGGCTGCCCCCAAACGCAGGTCCGGGTTCCCTGAATGGGGAAATACCGGGCCAGTCAGACCTTGTAGGGCCCGGTATTTCCCCATTCAGGGAACCCGGACCCGGACCATCCCCATTCACATTTGAGCCCCGATAGGGCTCAATGGGAATGGGGAGCATGCTAACAATGGGCCCGTTAATGACGGGCCCGTTGTTAGCATGCTGGGCCGCTTGCGGAAATCGCTAAGGACGTCTGGTAAAACCAGGCATCCAGAGCGGGTCCCGCGAGCGGACCTCGTAATAGGGCGGTAAGGGGTTAACGGCTTTGGCACCTTTACCGGCGCTGTTAACCCCTTACCACCCACCTTGTAATGAGGCCATTAGTATGTACAGTCTATTGAGTGCTCTAGGGCCCCCTTGCGCAAATACATAGTAAAGAACTACACTGGGGTCATAAGGAAGGATGGAGCCCTGAGGGATCCTGCTGAAATCTCATTGAGGCTAGAACAGCTAGGGTTTAGGTGATTACCTTTTTCCACATTCATTCCTTGTGCACTTCCCACCTTAGCCCTGCCATGCGGATAATTAACTACCTGGATGTTGTGGTCAGTGGTACTTTCGCCTTTATAAAACTGGGTGGGGTTAGCAGAATCTTTCACCAAAACAAAATTAGAGGAATCCGTAGCCATCATTTCATTATGGCCAGCTCGAATATTTTTGTTCAGGATATTTACAGTCATTACACTTAGAGTGTTTTCAGTTAGACCAATCATTGGCCCAACAGCACCCGTCTGCACATGCTTCACTTCAGCTGAGGCTTTTACCCTGTTATGATTCAGGCTTCCATCCACTGCCACACACTCAACGTGAGCAGATTGATCACTGCAGCCCACTTTGCCATTCACATTACTAGTCACTATGGGGAGTTTTAGATCACCCAAGCATATTATAGATTGCTCGATTAAGTTTGAAGGCATCACTGTTATTGCGGGACCGGCCGAGGTGGGAGTATTGGTTTGTGAGGGTGCATCAGGGTTCTTAAATATATCAAAGATATCTAAAACATCTCGTTCCATAATTTTTAGGTTCCTTTCAATACAGGTTGATGTCTCTTTCTGCTATAACGTGTTGGAGGTCTATCATTGGCCCCCATGCGTGCCCGTGAGCCCCCAACCCGACAGAGCACACACACACACGTTTGTCGGCTTTGGGCTCCCCGGTCGCTCTGATGGCTTCCGGGAACGCCCCGTTTATTAAAGCTGCACGCGGCGACGTGCAATTGCAACATTAGTTAAACACGACACATCACACAACAAAACAAACTGCCTGTCCTGAGCCCATGCCCCTTTAATGTCAGCCACCCGGGTCCCATCACTCCGGATGACCTTCCAACTGTCCCTTATACACATACTCGCTGAGGTAAGCGGGTTTCCCTCGCCCAGCCCTCTGGGGGTACCTCCCGCTCACCTCCGGCACCGGCAGTCCATCAGCAGCAGCCCCTCGACTCGGAGAGACCAGGGCACCGAGAGGGGGCCCATCATCCTCAGGTATCTCAGCGACACCAGGGTCCAGAGGGGGCTCCGTTCTTGAGTCCCCCAACTTCTTGAAGAAGCTGACGTTTCGGGTGACAGCCGATCGCCCATCTGAGGCCGTCACCATCGACCCCTTCACGGCGACCACATCCAGGGGCTCTGGTTCGTAAGGGAGGGACAGCTTCCCGTGTGGATGTCGGTTCCGGATGAGCACCTCATCCCCGGGTTCCAGCCGCTGGGGACGAAGACCCCGGCGCACGTTCTCTTGGCTGATCCTGGTCAGTCGGTCGGCCTCAACCTGCTGGTCGTTGATCACACCGGGTTCTTTCTCCTGTACCTCTGGCAGTAGCCCCCGGGGGCATCGCCGGAATAAAGCCTCCGCCGGGGCAACACCAGTGGATGCAGGTGGAGTGGTGCGATACACTCTCAGGAATTGATACAAGGCCCGTTGGAGAGGCTGACCTTATCCCTGCGCAATCCGAAATGTCTTGTTCAGCGTTCGCATCAGCCGTTCTGCATCACCGTTGGCTCGGGGCCACAATGGGGATATCTTCCGATGTTTGACTCTACAGCTGGCTAGAAATTCTGAGAACCGCTCGCTTTGGAACGGCGACCCGTTGTCCGAGCATAGCGTCAGGGGAAAACCATGGGTTGCAAATATCTTTTCCACGGCGACTACCACATGCCCGAATGCCACCGACTCCACAAACTCCACCTCGGGGTACCAGGAGTACTCATAAACTATGGCCAGAAAGTGGGTGCCCACGGACGTGGACCCAAAGTCCGCATGAACGACCTCCCAGGGCCTGGTCCCCCGAGGCATGGCTTCGATGGCCGGTTCTCTCGGCACCGGGGAGGCTGCCTGACACCATACGCACTCTGCCACAAAGTCATCGACCCTTTTCTCCAGCTCCGGGAACCAGACCTTCATCCGCAGCCTTGCCTTAGTCTTGGCGGCACCCTGATGCCCGTGATGGGCCAGAGTGATCACATCACCTACTTTGGAGTGGGGGACCACTATGCGATCCCCTCGGAGTAGGAGTCCTGACTCCGAGAATGACAGTTCGTCTTTCACTTTCCACAGTTGTTCAAGGGCGGTCTTCGCCTCCAGGGTCCGCCCCGCGAGAGCTTCCAAAACGAACTTCCAGGATCCGCTCTGCATCGACTGCTTCAGTATTTGGAAGCACCCATCCTCGGCCGCTGCAGCCTCCAGCTCCGACAGGGGCATCGCATTTGGTGTTGCTCCTTCCACTACCATCCGGACATGGTCGTCCGCCTCTTCCGCGCAGGTGTCTCCCACCACTCCCCCACGCACTCCGGGATGCCGGGAGAGGTAGTCCGCTGCATTGTTAGCTCCTGGCCGGTACACCAGCGTGACCCCGTACTCAAGCAATGCGAGCATCCATCTCTCAATTCTGGCCGGGGGCTTTGAGGACGAGCCCGCCAGGATCGGGAGCAGGGGCTTGTGGTCAGTCACCACAGTCACCGGGCGCCCCAGCACATAGAGGCGAAAATGTCTGCATCCCCACAGGACCGCCACGGCCTCCCGCTTAATCTGGGAGTAACGCTGCTCCGTTTCCGAGAGCGCTTTGCTGGTATATGCTACGGGACGGAGGCTTCCATCCCGGCCCACCTGAGTCAAGACCGCCCCCAGGCCAAACGGACTGGCATCGACCACAATCTCCGAGGAAAGTGCTGGGTCGAAAAACGCCATGGTGTCCTCCGTTGTTAAGGCGCTCTTGATGTCCTCGAACGCCGACTGCTCCAGTGGACCCCAGTGCCAGGCCGTCTCTTTCTTAGTGAGAGCTCTGAGCGGCTCAGACCTTGAGGCCAGGTTTTGGATAAACCGACCGCAGTAGTTCACCATGCCCAGAAAACTTCTCACCTCCGACACCGATTCCGGGGGCTGTGCCTCCTTTATGTCCCGGACTTTCCGCGGGTCGGGTGACACCCTTCCCTCCGTAAAACACGAACCCAAAGAATTCTATGGAGGGGCGCAGGAATTCACACTTGTCCCTATGGAGGGTAAGGCCCAATGACTGCAGTCTCTCAAAAGTCGTGGCCAGGCGTTTCAGGTGGATCACCTCCGTGGTGGCAAACACCAAAATATCGTCACTGATGTTGAGTACCCCTTCAAGATCAGCAAGGGCACCTCGGATGATGTTCTGAAACACTTCCGCAGCCGAGGACACCCCGAAGCTTAACCTCTTGTATCTGTAGAGTCCCCGGTGGGTGGTGAATGTTGTTATATACCGGGACTCCGGATGGAGGACAACTTGATGATACCCTGCTCTGAGGTCGAGCTTGCAGAAGAATCTGGCCCCTTGTACCTCAGCGATTATGTCATCAATGGTCGGAGTCAGGTGTCGCTCCCTTTTGATGGCCTTGTTGGGCAGCCTCATGTCCACACATATACGAACTGAGTCTGGCTGTTTTGGTTTTCTGGCCACGACAATGGGGGACACCCATGGTGTTGGGCCTTCCACCATCTCGATGATGTCCAAGGCCACCAGGTTATCCAGCTCCTTGTAGACCTGCTCCCTCAGATGAAAGGGAACTCTCCGGTGTTTCAGGGCAGTGGATTGTACTGAATTGTCAATGTGCAGCCTGACTGGATCACCGGTCATTCTCCCAATGCCGTTGAACAGGGCCGCGTACTTGTCAAGTAGATCGTTAATGTCCTCCAGGTACACTGAGTACGCAAAACTGACTATCCCGAGTGCGTCCGCAGCCGCACAGCTCAGCAGGGTGTTGTTGCTTATAGGGGTCACGTAGAACCGAGCCCCGATCATCAAGCCTTCATGTTCCACCTTCGCTACGATGCCCCGTCCAGCGGTATAGGCTCAAGTCCACCAAAGGTGAATATGCAAGCTCTTGGCACAGCCAGATTCGGTGGCGGGTCAAGGGCGTCATAATGTCTCCTCGCCATTACATTGACAGATGCCCCTGTGTCCACCAACACGGGAACAGGCGAGCGGTTCACCTCCACCACGCACCTTGGCTGCCTCCTGCTTTTGCCTTTCAGGACCCCCATGCTTGAGACGAAAAAGATGTTTTCCTCCTCTTCTTCTTCAGCCACCTCCATCTGGGTCTCCTCTTCCGCTTGATCTACCTGGGCCACGTTGGACGGCCGGTTTTGGCGCGGAGTCCAGATCCGGGGCAGGGCCTCTCGGTACCATGACAGGTAGAGCCGACTTGCACACTCTTGAGAAGTGATCAGGCAGTCCGCATCGGCCACATGTTCTTCCTGCGGCTGGGCACTCTGTTGGGTGGGGGAGGTCATAGCCACACTTTTGACATGACTCCCCTGATCTTCCAGCTCTGTCTCGGGGACCTCCACCAGGCCTTCTTATTCCTCGGCCGCCCCGCCGAACAGCGCACACCTCTTCGGCCTTGATCGAGCGTGACCCCGCCTCCATTTTGTTTGCCCGTGCCTCAGCCACTTTGTGACATCGACCCAGTTCCAGTATGCGGGGGAGAGTGATTCCCGGCTCTCTGAGGACCTGTCTCCTCAGTTTGCCGGAGGAGCATGCTTGGATCAGCATTGTTCGTATCATATCATCCGCATCCCCCCACGCACACCCTTGGGAAAGGCGGCGCAGGCGGCCGTAAAAAGTGTCCAGGGTCTCATCATCCTTTTGTTTGGCTGACAGCATGACAAACCTCTCGAAGTCCACGTTGGCGAGGGGAAGGAAATGTGCAAGGAGAGCCGCTTTGGCCTCACCATAGGTCGGGTCAACCGGTGTCAGCGACTCGAAGATCTCCTGAACCGCTGCTCCCGCCGAGCACAGCATGGTGGCTACCATGCTGTCGTCGTCCATCACCCGAGCAGCCCTAAAGTACATGTCCAGGCGGGCCACCCACCTCCTCCATCGGGGCCCCAGGCTGGACGGGGGGCCCGTTGGATCAAATTCTGGTATCGGTTGTAGGGCCGCCTGGGCTCTCGCTTGAGCCATGATGGGAGCCCCTTGTGGAGCGGCTGGCTGCGCCCCTAGTAGTGCCTGGGGTGCAGGCGCCTGACCTTCGTCCTGAGAGTCTTCCACAGGGTCCGCAGCGTCGCCGTCCTGGTCGCTGTCGTACATGGGATTGAGCGCACAGGCACCCCCACTTCAAGTCCTGGGGCCGAAACTCAGATTCCCATCATCACCATGCAGGTGGATTCACCCCCACACCAGGCACAGCAATGGTCCAACTTGGAGAACGGAGACTACGGTGAGGTGTGTCCCCTTCACTGAGCACCACTAAAGAGTCTTGCACACAAAGAAGCACCAACTGCCACCACCTTGTGATGATGAAGAGGATCAAGAGAATGTGAAGCACCAACTGCCACTACCTTGTGATGATGAAGAGGATCAAGAGAATGTGTCCTGATGATGAAGGGGCGAGGAAGTGCCTTGTCGCCACCCTGCAGCAATGCACCGCAAAGTAGAGGTCCCAAAAATTAAGCTATGTGGGTGGACTGGACTAAGCAGGCCCTGCCATAGTAGTCCTTGTCCTAGCTTGCACTCGACGTAACAGTCCCAAAATATGAGTAAAACACACAAATTAGGTATGGGCGTGCAGGTTATGCAGTCTGCTACCATGAAATCCAAAAATTAGACCCGGATCATCTTCTCGTTCCGAACCGGAGCCCAGAGAAGTTCCGTGGCCTTGTGTCCAAAATGGCCGCCAGCCGCGTGTGCGGTCCGCAGCCACGGCGTGAAACGAAACGTCAGTGAACGTTCCGTTATTAAGAAAAATTCTGGACGCCTTTCACCGCCGGGCCCGGGCATCCGTCACCACTCGTCGCCACTGTTGGGGGTCTATCATTGGCCCCCATGCGTGCCCGTGAGCCCCCAACCCGACAGAGCACACACACACACGTCTGTCGGCTTCGGGCTCCCCAGTCGCTCTGCTGGCTTCCGGGAACGCCCCGTTTATTAAAGCTGCACGCGGCGACGTGCAACGTCACGCCGCCGTGTGCGCAGCCCTTGCGGGCCAACGCCACATAACGCATCCAACAGCCTAAAGGCGCCATCTGAGTACTCACTTTTGATATTTGGCCCGGTATCTACCACATGGGATTGTCTAGATGTGACCCCATGTTGTGCTGCTGAACCACTGTTCACGCAACCTTTTTTTTCACTCACTAGACCTCTAAATCATCAAGCTGGTCCATCCCCACATAAACTTACGCAATGACATGTTAATGCCCCTACTGGCAGACATGTTTTTTTTTTCGTTTTATTTTTCTGTCTTTTTTCTTAGATAGTTTCACATTTACGAAATCGGAGACATTGCCGTGGTAAATTCATCATCCTTAATAGGCACTGAGATCTCTGTGGACTTGGTTATATCTTTAGAGGCCATATCCCTCTGCAGCGTCTGAATACTTGCATCAATCACCAGACTGGTGGTTTTATTACTTTCCCAGAAAGTGGTTTAACTTGGCAGGGTATATTAGGCACAGTGTTTTCATTTGGTGAGGAATCGCCACGCCACTCTGACATCATGGTATGACATAGCTCAGGCAATGCTGTCAATGCCATGACTATCTCATTTAATAATCGCAAGTGTTTTTTTTTAGTTCCATTAGCACCATACCATTTATGTCAGAGTGTCTAGCTTCCTCAGTTTCAACTATCTTGCCACAGACATCGTTTGCTTGATGTGAACTGAAACTGAAATATTCAGTAATGGTATCAAGATGTTGTGAGAGACCTTACATAGTGATTTCACCCGTACTAAAAATAGGTGGAGTGTTTGCATACAAATAGCTTGAATTCATGTCACGGTCTGTGAAGACTTTGTCATTAATATCATTTACTCGTTTCACCCCCTCTCCAAATAGAGATTGTGAAGTTTCGGAAAATGCATCGTTGCACAGAGGCGAAGCCCCACCCCCTTCCAAGGAACATTTTTGGGCACATTCCAGTAGGTCTTCATCGGTGTCTGAAGACCTGGGCAGTGGCATTGAAGCAGTCAATGCCATGCTCGAACGTCTCGTTAGAATTGTGGGTGCAATAATAAGTTTTCATTTCGTTTATCATTATGTGAAGCCATTCTCAACAGACAAGGCGTAACACATGAAGCACCACTCAAGCTATCAAATAGTCTGCTGCTTATATCAGCCGGCAGAGTAATTTTTCACCTGCTCTTCTGCGAGTTTTACAGCCACACCAGCGACAAAGCCTCAAATGTAAAACAAGTCCTGAATACACATTTGTCGCATGGGAAATACTGCATTAAAGAATACAAATACCGGAATAAAGGTTCTCCCTCCCTCGCCAGTGCCTCACAGGCCAAACAGGCACAACAGGCCACATGAAAGGCCACTTGCTGATGGCGCGCAGCGTTGATGTTACACACGGGGTCGATTCATGGAATTAATGTGCGCCGAAAATTCCCGCGCGGAGGTGCCAAAACGTGCGATTCGCAGTAAAAGTGCGAAAATCGCAGTGCAAGTGCGAAAATCGCAGGGAAACCAGCGCACATCGATTCATGGAAGGCTGTGCGCGAGAAAAATATCAGATGTGTGCTGAAAAAGTACACGGCGCACGCCGGCGCACAGGATATATAACAGCGTGCGCCACGGCCACAGCGAAATCGCACATAGCGCGGCGCACACAACAAAAGTAGGCGGAACACGGGGCGTAACACTCGGAATGGGGAACAACTCGTCAAAATGTGGGCGTCACGGGGGAAGTACAGGAGCCAAGTGCGCGGAACGCCCACACGCTCGCCTACAACACGTATTCATGGAATCCAATAGTGCAAACCAGCGCACGGTCAAACCAGCGCACAGGCCCAAACACGTCCGCCACAAGAAAGCAGGCAGTAGTGTCCCTGCCCCTGAAATAAATGTGCGCAAAAATGTGCGCCAACAAAAAGCACCTATATACAGCTAAAATGAATTTCATATACTGTGGCCCTCTAAGACAAATGACGTGCAAAGGGGTACGTGACAAACACGGACACCCGCTGTGTGAAAAATAGCGTGTGCGTGCTTTCTGTGCTGCGCGGAAAGTCCCACACGCAAATAGCCCGGGTCCGTGTATTCCGGGGGGCGCAGGAAGTCCCACACGCGAATTGGCTGGGTCCGTGTATTCCGGAGTGCGCGGGAAGTCCCACACGCGATTGGCCTGGGTACGTGTATTCCGGGGTGCGCGGGAAGTTCCACACGCTAATTCTGCAGGGTACGTGTATTCCGGGGTGCGTGTGAAGTTCCACACGCGATTGACCTGGGTATGTGTATTCCGGGGTGCGCGGGAAGTTCCACACGCTAATCCTGCAGGGTACGTGTATTCCGGGGTGTGTGTGAAGTTCCACACGCTAATCCTGCAGGGTACGCGTATTCTGGGGTGCGTGTGAAGTTCCACATGCTAATTCTGCAGGGTACGTGGATTTCGGGGTGTGCAGGAAGTTCCACACGCTAATCCTGCAGGGTACGTGTATTCCAGGGTGCGCGTGAAGTTCCACATGCTAATTCTGCAGGGTACGTGGATTCTGGGGTGCGCGGGAAGTTCCACACGCTAATTCTGCAGGGTACGTGTATTCCGGGTGCGCGGGAAGTTCCACACGCGATTTCAGCAGGGTACGTGTATTTCGGGGGTGCCGGGTAGTAATACACGTGAATTGACCATGTGGGTCTTCCCAGGTGTTCCCTCTACACCCTCCAGGGCACCTGCAGGCAGCCCACGCCACAGGGGACTACCCTGCACCCCTGCTCATGTCCCGCAGGCAGCCCATCCACCACGGCCATGCCCCCCAGCCAACCCACATGTCACCTTGTACTACTGATCACCAACGCATGTCCCCCTGCACCCCCACCCCCCAGCATCCAGGGGCACCCTCCACCAGGCCCCCACACATGTCTCCCATCACCCCACCCCCCAGCAGTGCAGGGCACCCTCCACCAGGAAACCCACTCATGTCCCCCTGCACCCCCACCCCCCAGCAGTCAGGGGCACACTCCACCAGGCCCCCACTCATGTCTCCCATCACCCCCACCCCCCAGCAGTGCAGGGCACCCTCCACCAGGCCCCCACTCATGTCCCCCTGCACCCCCACCCCCCAGCATCCAGGGGCACCCTCCACCAGGCCCCCACTCATGCCCAACTCATGTCCCCCAGCATTCTGGGGCACCCTCCACCAGGCCCCCACACATGTCTCCCTGCACCCCCACCCACCAGCATCCAGGGTCACCCTCCACCAGGCCCACACGCATGTCCCCCTGCACCCCCACCCCCCAGCATTTAGGGGTACCCTCCACCAGGCCCCCACTCATGTCCAACTCATGTCTCCCATCGCCCCACCCACCACCAGTGCAGGGCACCCTCCACCAGGCCCCCACACATGTCTCCCATCACCCCCACCCCCCAGCATCCAGGGGCACCCTCCACCAGGCCCCCACTCATGTCTCCCATCACCCCCACCCCCAGCAGTGCAGGGCACACTCCACCAGGCCCCCACTCATGTCCAACTCATGTCCCCCTGTACCCCCACCCCAAAGCATCCAGGGGCACCCTCCACCAGGCCCCCACTCATGTCTCCCATCACCCCCACCCCCCAGCAGTGCAGGGCACCCTCAACCAGGCCCCCACTCATGTCCCCCTGCACCCCCACCCCCAGCATCCAGGGGCAAACTCCACCAGGCACCCACTCATGTCCAACTCATGTCTCCCAGCACCCCCACCCCCCAGCATTCAGGGGCACCCTCCACCAGGCCCCCACTCATGTCCAACCCATGTCTCCCAGCACCCCACCCCCCAGCAGTGCAGGGCACCCTCCACCAGGCCCCCACTCATGTCTCCCACCACCCCCACCCCGCAGCAGTGCAGGGCACCCTCCACCAGGCCCCCACTCATGTCTCCCATCACCCCCACCCCCCAGCAGTGCAGGGCACCCTCCACCAGGCTCCCACTCATGTCCAACTCATGTCCCCCTGCGCCCCCAACCCCCAGCATCCAGGGGCACCCTCCACCAGGCCCCCACTCATGTCTCCCATCACCCCCACCCCCCAGCAGTGCAGAGAACCCTCCACCAGGCCCCCACACATGTCCAACTCATGTCCCCCTGCACCCCCAGCATCCAGGGGCACCCTCCACCAGGCCCCCACTCATGTCTCCCATCACCCCCACCCCCCAGCAGTGCAGGGCAGCCTCTACCAGGCCCCCACTCATGTCCAACTCATGTCCCCCTGCACCCCCACCCCCCAGCATCCAGGGGCACCCTCCACCAGGCCCCCACTCATGTCTCCCATCACCCCCACCCCCCAGCAGTGCAGGGCACCCTCCACCAGGCCCCCACTCATGTCCCCCTGCACCCCCACCCCCCAGCATCCAGGAGCACCCTCCACCAGGCCCCCACTCATGTCCAACTCATATCCCCCTGCACCCCCCAGAATCCAGTGGCACCCTCCAACAGGCCCCCACTCATGTCCAACTCATGTCTCCCAGCACCCCCACCCCCCAGCAGTGCAGGGCACCCCCCACCAGGCCCCCACTCATGTCCAACCCATGTCTCCCATCACCCCCAACCCCCAGCAGTGCAGGGCACCCTCCACCAGGCCCCCACTCATGTCTCCCATCGCCCCCACCCCCCAGCATCCAGGGGCACCCTCCACCAGGCCCTCACTCATGTCTCCCATCACCCCCACCCCCCAGCATTGCAGGGCACCCTCAACCAGGCCCCCACTCATGTCTCCCATCACCCCCACCCCCCAGCAGTCAGGGGCACCCTCCACCAGGCCCCCATTCATGTCTCCCATCACCCCCACCCCCCAGCAGTGCAGGGCACTCTCCACCAGGCCCCCACTCATGTCTCCCATCACCCCCACCCCCAGCAGTCAGGGGCACCCTCCACCAGGCCCCCACTCATGTCAAACTCATGTCTCCCATCACCCCACCCCCCAGCAGTGCAGGGCACCCTCCACCAGGCCCCCACACATGTCTCCCATCACCCCCACCCCCTAGCAGTCAGGGGCACCCTCCACTAGGCCCCCACTCATGTCTCCCATAACCCCCACCCCCCAGCAGTGCAGGGCTCCCTCCACCAGGCCCCCACTCATGTCCCCCTGCACCCCTACCCCCCAGCATCCAGGGGCACCCTCCACCAGGCCCCCACTCATGTCCAAATCATGTCCCCCTGCACCCCCACCCCCCAGCATCCAGGAGCACCCTCCACCAGGCCCCCACTCATGTCCAACTCATGTCTCCCAGCACCCCACACTCCAGCAGTTCAGGGCACCCTCCACCAGGCCCCAACACATGTCTCCCATCACCCCCACCCCCCAGCAGTGCAGGGTACCCTCCACCAGGCCCCCACTCATGTCCCCCTGCAACTCCACCCCCCAGCATCCAGGGGCACCCTCCACCAGGCCCCCACTCATGTCCAACTCATATCTCCCATCACCCCCACCCCAGCAGTGCAGGGCACCCTCCACCAGGCCCCCACTCATGTCCCCAAGCACCCCCACCACCCAGCAGTCAGGGGCACCCTCCACCAGGCCCCCACTCATGTCTCCCATCACCCCCACCCCCCAGCAGTGCAGGGCACCCTCCACCAGGCCCCCACTCATGTCTCCCATCACCCCCACCCCCCAGCAGTCAGGGGCACCCTCTACCAGGCCCCCACTCATGTCCAACTCATGTCTCCCATCACCCCCACCCCCTAGCAGTGCAGGGCACCCTCCACCAGGCCCCCACACATGTCTCCCATCACCCCCACCCCCCAGCAGTCAGGGGCACCCACCACCAGGCCCCCACTCATGTCTCCCATCACCCCCACCCCAAAGCAGTGCAGGGCACCCTCCACCAGGCCCCCACTCATGTCTCCCATCACCCCCACCCCACAGCAGTGCAGGGCACCCTCCACCAGGCCCCCACTCATGTCGAACTCATGTCTCCCAGCACCCCTACCCCCCAGCAGTCAGGGGCACCCTCCACCAGGCCCCCACTCATGTCCAACTCATGTCCTTCTGCACCCCCACCCCCCAGCAGTCAGGGGCACCCTCCACCAGGCCCCCACTCATGTCTCCCATCACCCCCACCCCCCAGCATCCAGGGGCACCCTCCACCAGGCCCCCACTCATGTCTCCCATCACCCCCACCCCCCAGCATCCAGGGGCACCCTCCAACAGGCCCCCACTCATGTCTCCCATCACCCCCACCCCCCAGCAGTGCAGGGCACCCTCCACCAGGCTCCCACTCATGTCCCCCTGCACCCCACCCCCCAGCATCCAGGGACACCCTCCACCAGGCCCCCACTCATGTCCAACTCATGTCACCCATCACCCCCACCCCCCAGCAGTGCAGGGCACCCTCCACCAAGCCCCCACTCATGTCTTCCATCACCCCCACCCCTCAGCAGTGCAGGGCACCCTCCACCAGGCCCCCACTCATGTCCAACTCATGTCCCCTTGCACCCCAACCCCCCAGCATCGAGGGGCACCCTCCACCAGGCCCCCACTCATGTCCAACTCATGTCCCCCTGTACCCCCACCCCCAGCATCCAGGGGCACCCTCCACCAGGCCCCCACTCTTTCCAACTCATGTCTCCCATCACCCCCACCCCCCAGCAGTCAGGGGCACCCTCCACCAGGCCCCCACTCATGTCTCGCATCACCCCCACCCCCCAGCAGTGCAGGGCACCCTCCACCAGGCCCCCACTCATGTCCCCCTGCACCTCCACCCCCAGCATCCGGGGGCACCCTCCACCAGGCCCCCACTCATGTCCAACTCATGTCTCCCAGCACCCCCACCCACAGCAGTGCAGGGCACCCTCCACCAGGCCCACACACATGTCTCCCATCACCCCCACCCCAGCAGTCAGGGGCACCCTCTACCAGGCCCCCACTCATGTCTCCCATCACCCCCACCCCCCAGCAGTGCAGGGCACCCTCCACCAGGACCCCACTCATGTCTCCCATCACCCCCACCCCCCAGCAGTCAGGGGCACCCTCCACCAGGGCCCCACTCATGTTCAACTCATGTCTCCCATCACCCCCACCCCCCAGCATCCAGGGGCACCCTCCACCAGGCCCCCACTCATGTCTCCCCATCACCCCCACCCCCCAGCAGTGTACTGCACCCTCCACCAGGCCCCCACTCATGTCTCCCATCACCCCCACCCCCCAGCAGTGCAGGGCACACTCCAACAGGCCCCCACTAATGTCTCCCAGCAGCCCCACCCTCCAGCAGTGCAGGACACCCTCCACCAGGCCCCCACTCATGACCAATTCAGGTCCCCCTGCACCCCCACCCCCCAGCATCCAGGGGCACCCTCCACCAGGCCCCCACTCATGTCCCCCTGCACCCCCACCCCCCAGCAGTGCAGGGGCACCCTCCACCAGGCCTCCACTCATGTCTCCCATCACCCCCACCCCCCAGCATCCAGGGGCTCCCTCCACCAGACCCCCACTCATGTCTCCCATCACCCCCACCCCCCAGCAGTGCAGGGCACCCTCCACCAGGCCCCCACTCATGTCTCCCATCACCCCCACCCCCCAGCAGTCAGGGGCACCCTCCACCAGGCCCCCACTCATGTCTCCCATCACCCCCACCCCCCAGCAGTGCAGGGCACCCTCCACCAGGCCCCCACTCATGTCCCCCTGCACCCCCGCCCCCCAGCATCCAGGGGCACCCTCCACCAGGCCCCCACTCATGTCCAACGCATGTCCCCCTGCACCCCCACCCCCCAGCATCCAGGGGCACCCTCCACCAGGCCCCCACTCATGTCCAACTCATTTCTCCCATCACCCCCACCCCCAAGCAGTGCAGGGCACCCTCCACCAGGCCCCCACTCATGTCTCCCATCACCCCCACCCCCCAGCAGTGCAGGGCACCCTCCACCAGGCCCCCACTCATGTCCAACTCATGTCCCCCTGCACCCCCACCCCCCAGCAGTCAGGGGCACCCTCCACCAGGCCCCCACTCATGTCTCCCATCACCCCCACCCCCCAGCATCCAGGCGCATCCTCCACCAGGCCCCCACTCATGTCTCCCATCACCCCCACCCCCAGGCAGTCAGGGGCACCCTCCACCAGGCCCCCACTCATGTCTCCCATCACCCCCACCCCCCAGCAGTGCAGGGCACCCTCCACCAGGCCCCCACTCATGTCCCCTTGCACCCCACCCCCCAGCATCCAGGGGCATCCTCCACCAGGCCCCCACTCATGTCTCCCATCACCCCCACCCCCAGGCAGTCAGGGCACCCTCCACCAGGCCCCCACTCATGTCTCCCATCACCCCACCCATCAGCAGTGCAGGGCACCCTCCACCAGGCCCCCACTCATGTCCCCCTGCACCCCACCCCCCAGCATCCAGGGACACCCTCAACCAGGCCCCCACTCATGTCCAACTCATGTCCCCCTGCATCCCCACCCCCCAGCATCCAGGGGCACCCTCCACCAGGCCCCCACTCATGTCCAACTCATGTCTCCCATCACCCCCACCGCCCAGCAGTGCAGGGCACCCTCCACCAGGCCCTCACTCATGTCTTCCTTCACCCCCACCCCTCATCAGTGCAGGGCAACCTCCACCATGCCCCCACTCATGTCCAACTCATGTCCCCTTGCACCCTAACCCCCCAGCATCCAGGGGCACCCTCCACCAGGCCCCCACTCATGTCCAACTCATGTCCTCCTGCACCACCACCCCCAGCATCCAGGAGCACCCTCCACCATGCCCCCACTCTTTCCAACTCATGTCTCCCATCACCCCCACCCCCCAGCAGTGCAGGGCATCCTCCACCAGGCCCCCACTCATGTCCCCCTGCACCCCACCCCCCAGCATCCAGGGGCACCCTCCACCAGGCCCCCACTCATGTCCAACTCATGTCTCCCAGCACCCCCACCCCCAGCAGTGCAGGGCACCCTCCACCAGGCCCCCACACATGTCTCCCATCACCCCCACCCCAGCAGTCAGGGGCACCCTCTACCAGGCCCCCACTCATGTCTCCCATCACCCCCACCCCCCAGCAGTGCAGGGCACCCTCCACCAGGACCCCACTCATTTCTCCCATTACCCCCACCCCCCAGCAGTCAGGGGCACCCTCCACCAGGCCCCCACTCATGTTCAACTCATGTCTCCCATCACCCCCACCGCCCAGCAGTGCAGGGCACGCTCCACCAGGCCCCCACACATGTCTCCCACCACCCCCACCCCCCAGAAGTCAGGGGCACCCTCCACCAGGCCCCCACTCATGTCTCCGAACCCCCCCCTCCAGCAGTGCAGGGCACCCTCCACCAGGCCCCCACTCATGTCCAACTCATGTCCCCCTGCACCCCCACCCCCCAGCATTCAGGGGCACCCTCCACCAGGCCCCCACCCATGTCTCCCATCACCCCCACCCCCCAGCAGTGCAGGGCACCCTCCACCAGGCCCCCACTCATGTCCAACTCATGTCTCCCAGCACCCCCACCCCCCAGCAGTTAGGGGCACCCTCCACCAGGCCCCCACTCATGGCCAACTCATGTCCCCCTGCACCCCCACCCCCCAGCAGTCAGGGGCACCCTCCACCAGGCCCCCACTCATGTCTCCCATCACCCCCACCCCCCAACAGTGCAGGGCACCCTCCACCAGGCCCCCACTCATGTCTCCCATCACCCCCACCCCCCAACAGTGCAGGGCACCCTCCACCAGGCCCCCACTCATGTCCCCCTGCACCCCACCCCCCAGCATCCAGGGGCATCCTCCACCAGGCCCCCACTCATGTCTCCCATCACCCCCACCCCCAGGCAGTCAGGGCACCCTCCACCAGGCCCCCACTCATGTCTCCCATCACCCCACCCCCCAGCAGTGCAGGGCACCCTCCACCAGGCCCCCACTCATGTCCCCCTGCACCCCACCCCCCAGCATCCAGGGACACCCTCAACCAGGCCCCCACTCATGTCCAACTCATGTCCCCCTGCACCCCCACCCCCCAGCATCCAGGGGCACCCTCCACCAGGCCCCCACTCATGTCCAACTCATGTCTCCCATCACCCCCACCGCCCAGCAGTGCAGGGCACCCTCCACCAGGCCCTCACTCATGTCTTCCATCACCCCCACCCCTCAGCAGTGCAGGGCAACCTCCACCATGCCCCCACTCATGTCCAACTCATGTCCCCTTGCACCCCAACCCCCCAGCGCCCAGGGGCACCCTCCACCAGGCCCCCACTCATGTCCAACTCATGTCCTCCTGCACCCCCACCCCCAGCATCCAGGGGCACCCTCCACCAGGCCCCCACTCTTTCCAACTCATGTCTCCCATCACCCCAACCCCCCAGCAGTGCAGGGCACCCTCCACCAGGCCCCCACTCATGTCCCTCTGCACCCCCACCCCCCCGCAGTGCAGGGGCACCCTCCACCAGGCCCCCACTCATGTCCAAGTCATGTCCCCCAGCACCCCCACCCCCCAGCATCCAGGGGTACCCTCCACCAGGCCCCCACTCATGTCTCCCCATCACCCACACCCCACAGCAGTGTATGGCACCCTCCACCAGGCCCCCACTCATGTATCCCATCACCCCCACCCCCCAGCAGTGCAGGGCACACTCCAACAGGCCCCCACTCATGTCTCCCAGCAGCCCCACCCCCCAGCAGTGCAGGGCACCCTCCACCAGGCCCCCACTCATGTCCAATTCAGGTCCCCCTGCACCCCCACCCCCCAGCATCCAGGGGCACCCTCCACCAGGCACCCACTCATGTCCCCCTGCACCCCCACCCCCCAGCAGTGCAGGGGCACCCTCCACCAGGCCTCCACTCATGTCTCCCATCACCCCCACCCCCCAGCATCCAGGGGCTCCCTCCACCAGACCCCCACTCATGTCTCCCATCACCCCCACCCCCCAGCAGTGCAGGGCACCCTCCACCAGGCCCCCACTCATGTCTCCCATCTCCCCCACCCTCCAGCAGTCAGGGGCACCCTCCACCAGGCCCCCACTCATGTCTCCCATCACCCCCACCCCCCAGCAGTGCAGGGCACCCTCCACCACGCCCCCACTCATGTCCCCCTGCACCCCCGCCCCCCAGCATCCAGGGGCACCCTCCACCAGGCCCCCACTAATGTCCAACGCATGTCCCCCTGCACCCCCACCCCCCAGCATCCAGGGGCACCCTCCACCAGGCCCCCAGTCATGTCCAACTCATTTCTCCCATCACCCCCACCCCCCAGCAGTGCAGGGCACCCTCCACCAGGCCCCGACTCATGTCTCCCATCACCCCCACCCCCCAGCAGTGCAGGGCACCCTCCACCAGGCCCCCACTCATGTCTCCCATCACCCCCACCCCCAGGCAGTCAGGGGCACCCTCCACCAGGCCCCCACTCATGTCTCCCATCACCCCCACCCCCCAGTAGTGCAGGGCACCCTCCACCAGGCCCCCACTCATGTCCCCCTGCACCCCACCCCCCAGCATCCAGGGGGATCCTCCACCAGGCCCCCACTCATGTCTCCCATCACCCCCACCCCCAGGCAGTCAGGGCACCCTCCACCAGGCCCCCACTCATGTCTCCCATCACCCCTCCCCCCAGCAGTGCAGGGCACCCTCCACCAGGCCCCCACTCATGTCCCCCTGCACCCCACCCCCCAGCATCCAAGGACACCCTCAAACAGGCCCCCACTCATGTCCAACACATGTCCCCCTGCACCCCCACCCCCCAGCATCCAGGGGCACCCTCCACCAGGCCCCCACTCATGTCCAACTCATGTCTCCCATCACCCCCACCCCCAGGCAGTCAGGGGCACCCTCCACCAGGCCCCCACTCATGTCTCCCATCACCCCCACCCCCAGTAGTGCAGGGCACCCTCCACCAGGCCCCCACTCATGTCCCCCTGCACCCCACCCCCCAGCATCCAGGGGCATCCTCCACCAGGCCCCCACTCATGTCTCCCATCACCCCCACCCCCAGGCAGTCAGGGCACCCTCCACCAGGCCCCCACTCATGTCTCCCATCACCCCTCCCCCCAGCAGTGCAGGGCACCCTCCACCAGGCCCCCACTCATGTCCCCCTGCACCCCACCCCCCAGCATCCAAGGACACCCTCAACCAGGCCCCCACTCATGTCCAACTCATGTCCCCCTGCACCCCCACCCCCCAGCATCCAGGGGCACCCTCCACCAGGCCCCCACTCATGTCCAACTCATGTCTCCCATCACCCCCACCGCCCAGCAGTGCAGGGCACCCTCCACCAGGCCCTCACTCATGTCGTCCATCACCCCCACCCCTCAGCAGTGCAGGGCAACCTCCACCATGCCCCCACTCATGTCCAACTCATGTCCCCTTGCACCCCAACCCCCCAGCGCCCAGGGGCACCCTCCACCAGGCCCGCACTCATATCCAACTCATGTCCTCCTGCACCCCCACCCCCAGCATCCAGGGGCACCCTCCACCAGGCCCCCACTCACGTCCAACTCATGTATCCCAGCACCCCCACCCCCAGCAGTGCAGGGCACCCTCCACCAGGCCCCCACACATGTCTCCCATCACCCCCACCCCAGCAGTCAGGGGCACCTTCCACCAGGCCCCCACTCATGTCTCGCATCACCCCCACCCCCCAGCAGTGCAGGGCACCCTCCACCAGGCCCCCACTCATGTCCCCATGCACCCCCACCCCCCAGCATCCAGGGGCACCCTCCACCAGGCCCCCACTCACGTCCAACTCATGTATCCCAGCACCCCCACCCCCAGCAGTGCAGGGCACCCTCCACCAGGCCCCCACACATGTCTCCCATCACCCCCACCCCAGCTGTCAGGGGCACCCTCTACCAGGCCCCCACTCATGTCTCGCATCACCCCCACCCCCCAGCAGTGCAGGGCACCCTCCACCAGGCCCCCACTCATGTCTCCCATCACCCCCACCCCCCAGCAGTCAGGGGCACCCTCCACCAGGCCCCCACTCATATCCAACTCATGTCCTCCTGCACCCCCACCCCCAGCATCCAGGGGCACCCTCCACCAGGCCCCCACTCACGTCCAACTCATGTATCCCAGCACCCCCACCCCCAGCAGTGCAGGGCACCCTCCACCAGGCCCCCACACATGTCTCCCATCACCCCCACCCCAGCAGTCAGGGGCACCTTCCACCAGGCCCCCACTCATGTCTCGCATCACCCCCACCCCCCAGCAGTGCAGGGCACCCTCCACCAGGCCCCCACTCATGTCCCCCTGCACCCCCACCCCCCAGCATCCAGGGGCACCCTCCACCAGGCCCCCACTCACGTCTAACTCATGTATCCCAGCACCCCCACCCCCAGCAGTGCAGGGCACCCTCCACCAGGCCCCCACACATGTCTCCCATCACCCCCACCCCAGCTGTCAGGGGCACCCTCTACCAGGCCCCCACTCATGTCTCGCATCACCCCCACCCCCCAGCAGTGCAGGGCACCCTCCACCAGGCCCCCACTCATGTCTCCCATCACGCCCACCCCCCAGCAGTCAGGGAAACCCTCCACCAGGCCCCCACTCATGTTCAACTCATGTCTCCCATCACCCCCACCGCCCAGCAGTCAGGGGCACCCTCCACCAGGCCCCCACTCATGTCTCCCATCACCCCCACCCTCCAGCAGTGCAGGGCACCCTCCACCAGGCCCCCACTCATGTCCCCCTGAACCCCCACACCCCAGCATCCAGGGGCACCCTCCACCAGGCCCCCATTCATGTCTCCCATCACCCCCACCCCCAGCAGTGCAGGGCACCCTCCACCAGGCCCCCACTCATGTCCAACTCATGTCTCCCAGCACCCCCACCCCCCAGCAGTCAGGGGCACCCTCCACCAGGCCCCCACTCATGTCCAACTCATGTACCCCTGCACCCCCACCCCCCAGCAGTCAGGGGCACCCTCCACCAGGCCACCACTCATGTCTCCCATCACCCCCACCCCCAGCATCCAGGGGCTCCCTCCACCAGGCCCCCACTCATGTCTCCCATCACCCCCACCCCCCAGCAGTGCAGGGCACCCTCCGCCAGGCCCCCACTCATGGCTCCCATCACCCCCACCCCCCAGCAGTCAGGGGCACCCTCCACCAGGCCCCCACTCATGTCTCCCATCACCCCCACCCCCAGCATCCAGGGGCTCCCTCCACCAGGCCCCCACTCATGTCTCGCATCACCCCCAACCCCCAGCAGTGCAGGGCACCCTCCACCAGGCCCCCACTCATGTCCCCCCTGCACCCCCACCCCCCAGCATCCAGGGGCACCCTCCACCAGGCCCCCACTCATGTCCAACGCATGTCCCCCTGCACCCCCAACCCCCAGCATCCAGGGCCACCCTCCACCAGGCCCCCACGCATGTCCAACTCATTTCTCCCATCACCCCCACCCCTCAGCAGTGCAGGGCACCCTCCACCAGGCCCCCACTCATGTCTCCCATCACCCCCACCCCCCAGCAGTGCAGGGCACCCTCCACCAGGCCCCCACTCATGTCCAACTCATGTACCCCTGCACCCCACCCCCCAGCATCCAGGGGCACCCTCCACTAGGCCCCCACTCATGTCCAACTCATGTCTCTCAGCACCCTCACCCCCAGGCAGTGCAGGGCACCCTCCACCAGGCCCCCACTCATGTCTCCCAGCACCCCCACCCCCCAGCAGTGCAGGGCACCCTCCACCAGGCCCCCACTCATGTCAACCTGATGTCTCCCTGCAACCCCACCCCCCAGCATCCAGGGGCACCCTCCACCAGGCCCCCACTCATGTCCCCCTGCACCCCCACCCCCCAGCAGTGCAGGGGCACCCTCCACCAGGCCCCCACTCATGTCCAACTCATGTCCCCCGGCACCCCCACCCCCCAGCATCCAGGGGCACCCTCCACCAGGCCCCCACTCATGTCTCCCATCACCCCCACCCCCCAGCAGTGTACGGCACCCTCCACCAGGCCCCCACTCATGTCTCCCATCACCCCCCAACCCCCAGCAGTGCAGGGCACACTCCAACAGGCCCCCACTCATGTCTCCCAGCAGCCCCACCCCCCAGCAGTGCAGGGAACCCTCCACCAGGCCCCCACTCATGTCCAACTCAGGTCCCCCTGCACCCCCACCCCCCAGCATCCAGGGGCACCCTCCACCAGGCCCCCACTCATGTCCCCCTGCACCCCCACCCCCCAGCAGTGCATGGGCACCCTCCACCATGCCCCCACTCATGTCCAACTCATATCCCCCTGCACCCCCACCCCCCAGCATCCAGGGGCAATATCCACCAGGCCCCCACTCATGGCTCCCATCACCCCCACCCCCCAGCAGTGCAGGGCACCCTCCACCACGCCCCCACTCAGTCCCCCTGCACCCCCACCCCCCAGCATCCAGGGGCACCCTCCACCAGGCCCCCACTCATGTCCAACTCATGTCCCCCTGCACCCCCACCCCCCAGCATCCAGGGGCACCCTCCACCAGGCCCCCACTTATGTCCAACTCATGTCTCCCATCACCCCCACCCTCAAGCAGTGCAGGGCACCCTCCACCAGGCCCCCCCTCATGTCTCCCATCACCCCACCCCCAGCAGTCAGGGGCACCCTCCACCAGTCCCCCACTCATGTCCAACTCATGTCCCCCTGCACCCCTACCCCCCAGCATCCAGGGGCACCCTCCACCAGGCCACCACTCATGTCCAACTCATGTCTCCCATCACCCCCACCCCCCAGCAGTGCAGGGCACCCTCCACCAGGCCCCCACTCATGTCCCCCTGCACCCCACCCCCCACCATCCAGGGGCACCCTCCAACAGGCCCCCACTGTTTGGGAGAATTCTCTGTTTAGGCTGAATTTCCTAACCTAGTGAGTCCCCCAGCAGCTTTGCTGGATTTCTGGAGTTTGTTTTTTTTCAATCCTGCCAAGAGTGAGACTCTTTTTCTCCCACTCTTGGACATGAATGTGTGTAATTCCTTTGAATGTCAATGTGTTCTATGGGCTATGGGGTCTTTTACTCCATAGGGTCTCATATGTTTTGCTATGTGTGTTACACTGCACCCTCTGTGCCGTAGCACTGGGGCGTCCTAGCGGACCTCCATCATAGACTCCATACCCGGGGACTGACTACTGTCTCCCCGGGCATGTAAAGTCACCATTGGCTTTACTAGACCTAAATTTACTAACAGAACTAGTACAAACCATCCTATTGTGGACGTACTAGTAGGGGTAATTCGATTACTCCTGGGTCTGTTATTCGAGGGGGCACTGTCCCGTCCCCCCTCGTCGAGTTTTGGCTGGTGGCAGTGGAAACTACTTGTTATGTTCAACCCGAATATAACCCTATGGGATTCTTCCCATTGTTGGAGATTGATACTTTTCCTTGTTAATCTCTAACATACCACCGGTTTACTTATCTAAAATAAGTCTATCGGATGGTATTTTCTGCCAGAACTCGGTTTTTAAAATGGCGTCTGTGTTCGTCTATGTGACTCCTAAACCAAAGGTTGAGCCGTTTGTTCCACTTTTGGCGGGCTTCTGTACAGAGACCCTCCAAAGTGGTGCCATTCTGTCTGGGTTACCACAGGGCTGTGGGAGGGGGTTTAGGCACCCTGGACTGAGTTGCCTTGCCAACTCTAGTCGCACTCTGGTCTGATTGGCCCAAGTGGTGAGCCACCCCGCTCACCACTTAGCGTGTTGTGATTGACAGCTAGGCTGAATGAATGGTTTTTTTTTGCATAAAAGCAGGGTTTTTGGGACTGGATCTTCAGAAGTCACCACAGGACCTAATAATCCGACGAGGGTAAAGCTGAGCCGACCTGCAACGACGACACCTCCGGTGGAGCCCTGCAGAACTGACTCACCACTTCCCGATGACAGAGGAGATCTCCCTGCCGGAGAGTCTCTTCCCCTGACTGGTGGGAACAACCAGTCCCCTTTGCTTTTTCTTCGCTCCAGGACGCAGTGGTCGAATTGCCCGTGCACAGCACCTCGGCAACCGGATAGTCACTACCCCTGTACCGCGACCAAAAGGTGGTGCCTTGTGACGGAGCACTCCGCGGCTGGTCTCTTCCCTGGTGGTGCACGGACTTCACTTTTCTTCGACGACTAGATCATCTCTACTCTTGGCAAAGACCCGACGTGCATCCACCACCAGGAACAACTGCCCCCGCCGGAGCTGTCTCTCCACAAACAAGGTACCGTGTTCGCCTGGCTTCCCTTTCTGCCGGATCGAGTGAGGTGTCTTAATCCTCGCCTTTCCATTGAGACGCCTCCAAGCTTTCTTTAACGTGTTGTTCTGAACTGGTCCAATCTTTCCATAACAATTTTGCGATTAAGACTCGAAGCGCATTTCCACTGAGACACTTTTTGGGACATATCGCCTTTCCTCTCTCCGAGTGGGCCTGGCCTCTGAACTTTGTGATCTGCAGTAGACCCTGCCTTACTTGCCTTGCATTTGTCCGAAAAGTATTGGTACCGAGTTGACTTCATAACCTGCCTTATTTTTCTCTCCCGTCCTAACAAATACTAGAGTACCATCTAGGTTAAAGCATACACCTCTGTCTGCAAATAAGTGATGCCGGTGAACCCAGACTTGTCAAACTATTGTTAGGGGGATTGATCTTTTTCTTTGCATAGTAATTGTGGTTGAAGTTGTTTGCCATATTAGTGCCAGAGTGTTTTCCATAGATGTGTTGTTATAAATAAATACCTTTATATCTTTACACCGAAGCCTTGTTCCGTGTTTGCTTGTTCTACTGTGTAGATTGCCCTATATTGTATACTCCACATACTGTCTAACTCTTCTTGAGGGAAGTCTGACTGCTCAGCCACAGCTACCAAGTGAATCTGTGTGGTACAGACTGCTACCAAGTGGGTTTACTGCCAAACACCTGTAGTCCTAAATCTTTTGCAGTGGTCCCAGAGGGAACTGCACAGGTTTCCGCCTAACACTGGTGTACAGCGGTGGGATTTGTATCGAGTATACAGTTTAGAGTGCTTTTCGGCACTTTAGGATAACTAACCACAAAGCTTAGCACTAAAAAGCAACTTTCAAAGTCTACTATGGAAGCTTACAGTCAAGAATCCTTGTCAGGTGAAAATACTGAGGGTTTACGAGCTCTCTGTAGGCAAGAGAATCTTTCTGTAAGAGGCAAGAAGTTAGAACTGATAGCGAGATTGCTGGAAAACCAAAGTCTGGGTACTTGTTCAGAGGAACCAACTTCTCCAGCAGATGTAGATAACAGTGATGGTGTTGATCTAAATCGTAATTCTGACGATAGTGATGAAGAGGCTGACGAGGAAGGAGAGGCTAACAAAACTGTCGCCCCTACTGCTCTACCTGCCTTACCAGCTGTACCTACGGGGCCCATACCAGGTCCCACATGTAACCCTGCTTATTTTGAACTTGATAAAATGAAGCTCGAATTAGAATACAAACGGTTCTTGGCTCAATCTGTAAGAAACCAAGAGCTCGAGTTCAGACGGATAAATGCCCAGGCTGAGCAGAAGCAAGCTAAGTTAGGGCTCAGGGAAATAGAACTTAATCACGAATTAGAGATGAAAATGTTGTCTGTAGAAAATGCTTCTCTCTCCTCTGGTTCCTCTAGGAGCTCCAGTCCCAAAAGACCCCAGATGCCGAAGGAATTAGTGGGTATGTATGAACCAAGATTGGATGTATTGGATTGGTTAAAACTGTTTGAGTACAATCATGGGCTCCAGGACATCACCGGGAATGATTTACTTCCCTGGTTGTTCTCTAGGCTGCCCCCTGTTGCAACTGATGTAGTAATGGAGTTGGGGGAGGCGGATAAGACGGATTACGAAAGTGTGAAACTAGCTTTGATAGCTAGATTTGGGAAGACCCCTTCCCAGTATCTTAAGAGGTTTAGAACCCTCAAAAAGCATAATGGTACCCCTTGGGCTACCTGGGTGAGTGAAGGGTTGAAAAACTTAGAGGGATGGATTAAGGGTTACAAAGTGAACACTTATGAGGGTATGAAGAATCTTTGTATGTTGGAGTCTATTTCTGATGCCTGTTCACCTGAGCTCAGACAGCACTTGGCTGTTAGGGAGAATTCTCTGTTTAGGCTGAATGTCCTAACCTAGTCAGTCCCCCAGCAGCTTTTCTGGATTTCTGGAGTTTGTTTTTTTCCATCCTGCCAAGAGTGAGACTCTTTTCTCCCACTCTTGGACATGTATGTGTGTAATTCCTTTGAAATGTCAGTGTGTTCGATGGGCTATGGGGTCTTCTACTCCATAGGGTCTCATATGTTTTTCTATGTGTGTTACACCGCACCCTACGTGTCGTAACACGGGGGCGCCCTAGCGGGTCTCCCACCATAGACTCCATACCCGGGGACTGACTACTGTCTCCCCGGGCATGAAAAGTCACCATTGGCTTTACTAGACCTAAATTTACTAACAGAACTAGTACCAACCATCTTATTGTGGACGTACTAGTAGGGGTAATTCGATTACTCCTGGATCTGTTACTCGAGGGGGCACTGTCCCGTCCCCTCTCGTCGAGTTTTGGCTGGTGGCAGTGGAAACTACTTGTTATGTTCGATCCCGAACATAACCCTATGGGATTCGTCCCATTGTTGGAGATTAATACTTTTTCTCATTAATCTCTGACGTACCACCGATCTACTTATCTTAAATAAGTTTATCGAGTGGTATTTTCTGCCAGAACTCGGTTTTAAAATGGCGTCTGTGTTCGTCTCTGTGACTCCTAAACCAAAGGTTGAGCCCTTTGTTCCACTTTTGGCGGGCCTCTGTACAGAGACCCTCCAAAGTGGTGCCATTCTGTCTGGGTTACCTCAGGGGTGTGGGAGGGGGTTTAGGCACCCTGGACCGAGTTGCCTTGCCAACTCAGGTCGCACTCTGGAGTGATTGGCCCAGGTGGTGAGCCTACCCGCTCACCACTTAGCATGTGTTGATTGACAGCTAGGCTGAATGAATGGGGGTCTTCTGCATAAAAGCAGGGCTTTTGGGATTGGATCTTCAGAAGTCGCCACAGGACCTAAGAATCCGACGAGGGTAACGCTGAGCCGACCTGCACAACGACACCTCCGGTGGAGCCCTGCGGAACCGACTCACCACTTCCCGACGACAGAGGAGATCTCCCTGCCGGAGAGTCTCTTCCCCTGACTGGTGGGAACAACCAGTCCCCTTTGCTTTTTCTTCGCTCCAGGACGCAGTGGTCGAATTGCCCGTGCAGAGCACCTCGGCAACCGGATAGTCACTATCCCTGTACCGCGACCAAAGGTGGTGCCTTGTGACGGAGCACTCCGCGGCTGGTCTCTTCCCTGGTGGTGCACCGGACTTCACTTTTCTTCGACGACTAGATCATCTCTACTCTTGGCCAAGACCCGACGTGCATCCACCACCAGGAACAACTGCCCCCGCCGGAGCTGTCTCTCCACAAACAAGGTACCGTGTCCGCCTGGCTTCCCTTTCTGCCGGATCGAGTGAGGTGTCTTAATCCTCGCCTTTCCATTGGGTCGCCTCCAAGCTTTCTTTAACGTGTTGTTCTGAACTGGTCCAATCTTTCCATAACAATTTTACGATTAAGACTCGAAGCGCATTTCCACTGAGACACTTTTTGGGACATATCGCCTTGCCTCTCTCCGAGTGGGCCTGGCCTCTGAACTTTGTGATCGGCAGTAGACCCTGCCTTACTTGCCTTGCATTTGTCCGAAAAGTATTGGTACCGAGTTGACTTCATAACCTGCCTTATTTTTCTCTCCCGTCCTAACGAATACTAGAGTACCATCTAGGTTAAAGCATACACCTCTGTCTGCAAATAAGTTATGCCGGTGAACCTAGACCTGTCAAATGATTGTTAGGGGGATTGATCTTTTTCTTTGCATAGTAATTGTGGTTGAAGTTGTTTGCCGTATTAGTGCCAGAGTGTTTTCCATAGATGTGTTGTTATAAATAAATACCTTTATATCTTTACACCGAAGCCTTGTTCCGTGTTTGCTTGTTCTACTGTGTAGATTGCCCTATATTGTATACTCCACATACTGCCTAACTCTTCTTGAGGGAAGTCTGGCTGCTCAGCCACAGCTACCAAGTGAATCTGTGTGGTACAGACTGCTACCAAGTGGGTTTACTTCCAAACACCTGTAGTCCTAAATCTTTTGCAATGGTCCCAGAGGGAACTGCACAGGTTTCCGCCTAACACCCACTCATGTCCAACTCATGTCTCCCAGCACCCCCACCCCCAAGCAGTGCAGGGCACCCTCCACCAGGCCCCCACTCATGTCTCCCATCACCCCCATCCCCCAGCATCCAGGGGCACCCTCCACCAGGCCCCCACACATGTCCCCCTGCACCCTCATCCCCCAGCAGTGCAGGGCACCCTCCACCAGGCCCCCACTCATGTCTCCCATCACCCCCACACCCCAGCCGTGCGATTTGCCTGTGTACGTGTATTTCTGGGGTGCGCGGGTAGTCTCACATGCGATACCATCAGGGTACGTGCATTATGGGTCCGCGTGAACTTCCACACACGATACCAGCAGGCTACGCGTATTACAGGGTTTGCGGGAAGTTCCACACATGATTGCCCTGGGTACGTGTATTTCGGAGTGCGTGTGAAGTTTCACACACAAATTTTCAGGGTACGTGTATTTCAGTGTGCGCGTGAAGTTCCACACGCGACTGGGCCTGTGAGAGTGAGGTATGTGTATTTCAGGGGTGGGCGGGAATATTTACTCGTGACTGGGCCGGGGAGAGCGTGTTATGTGTATTCCTGGGGTGGGCGGGAAGATTCACACGGTCGCCTACAACGCTGCAAAAAATAAATGGTCCAATCCTGAAACACGTACGCCAGCATGAAGCAGGCGTACGTCGACCCGCGCAGCATAAAAGTGCGCGCAAACAACACACAAGCTCAGACGCCAGGATGAATATACCGTTCCTAGCAGCAGTGGCCGTGGGTTACCAAAGGAGGAGGAGGAGGATAGTGAGGGCCCAAATTTTCACTCCCAGAACCAGCCTTTTTGGGATGCCTGATGACCAGGTGTATGGGAGGTACAGGTTTCCACCACACATAATACTGGACCTGGTCAGTGAGTGGGAGGATGACCTCACATCACCTACCCTGTGCTCCCAAGCACTCAGCCCCCTGGAGAAGGTCCTCAATATACTGCACTTCTTGGCCACTGGATCATTTCAGCGGACAAGTGCCATAGTGGGTGGTGTGTCACAGGCCACGCAGTCACGCTGCCTACACCAGGTCTTGAACATCATCACTGCACGCCCATCAGTCCGCAGGCACATATACCTGCCCAGGAGACCTGCAGAAAGGCAGGCTGCCGCCCTGGATTTCTACGGTGTGGCACAATTCCCCAAAGTGCTAGGTGCCATTGACTGCACCCATGTGGCACTACGTCCCCCCAGGGCATCTGAGCACATCTTTAGGAACCGCAAGCACTGGCACTCCATCAACGTGCAGGTAGTATGTAATGCCAAGGGAATCATCACCTCAGTATATGCCAACTATCCAGGGTCCACCCACGACAGCTTCATTTACCGAATGTCTACCCTAAGCCGGGACCTAGAAGCTGGGCGGCATGGCGATACATGGCTGCTTGGCGAGTATGAATGCCACTGCACATGCATGCATGTCAGATGCAGAGTTTTGTCACTACCCCACTAATGATACCCATCACCTCCTCACCAGGGGACAGTGCCTACCCTCTGAGCACCCACATGATGACGCCAATTCGCAACCCCATCACTCCTCCCGAGGTAAGATACAACACAGCCCATATTGTAACCTGGGGCATAGTGGAGCGCACATTCGGAGTGCTCAAGTCACGCTTTTGCTCCCTTGTCCGTTCTGGCGGGCAGCTGTTATATGCGCCCCCAGTAGTGTGCAGGATCATAGTGGCAGCATGTGTCCTGCACAATGTTGCAACATGGCGGGGCCTGGCTGTGGACATGGTGGTGCCCCACATCCCCAACCACATGCACTCCCGCTGTGCATGGGAGGGGAAAGGGCACGGGGTGAGGCAGCCCGTACGCAGCTGGTGGCTAATTACTTCACATAGAAATCACACCCCTGTGGAGTGCACACAGCCCTGGCACATACCATCTGATAAGCAATGATGACTCGACCTGACAATTATGACGAACAAAGGGACAGTCAACTGTCAGAACCATAGCAGCCTGAGATTGTTCATGTGGAAGTGTCAGAATGTGTGCAGCCCTACCTACACAAACACCACCAATGCAGTGTCATCAAAAGACACACTTCCATGCAGCAGAAATGAATACCCACTTGCAAAATACTACATGAGAACAGTGCCATGTCACCCAACCCCTCCCCAGAACGGCCACACAACACACCATGGCATGTCATGCAATGTGAGAGCAAACAAATGAATCCCCACAACATGCCCCAAGTGTCACCAACTACAGTGTCCCTAATGGAAACTGGCCACACATGAAATGTTCACAGTAATGCAGGACCTACAACACACATTACCAAATACTTACCAAGAATACCAATCACCTACACAACCTCTAACCTACCTTAAACATGACATTACAGACTTAAAAAATTGGTAGCCTCACCACCTGATAATTCCAGCACTTCGAACACTTCCAAGTATACAGTGTTAGCGCCACGCAAGAGTGTAGGTGCACTGCTTACAACATGGACTCCAGTTCCAAGGTAGACCGCCTTGTGAACACATGAGAAATGGACCTGCAAATTAGGAGGATGAGATGGATGCAGAGGCACATATCAATACACCATGCAGTGTACAATACAACAACAATATGCACTAGGAATGTATACACAGTATTGACTACAGACTGCCCACACATCAAATGGGAGTCCAACGTCACCATGTACGTCAATGTCACTTGGGCACACCTTTTGCAAGCCCATGGAAACAGGAAGCAGGAGGGGTGTATGTCACACAAACCCAAGCATCTGACCCCAAATCATGACAATCCTGCATGTGCCCAGCCACAATACAGCGTATGCCCACGGGAGCCACACAAGGCAACACACTGTCAAAAAAAAATAATAAAAAAAAAAAAAATGGCCATTAATGGGCACATGGGGGGTGGTGGAGGCCACCCAGGAGGTCCGAGGACAGGGTGCACACCAAAACCCACCTGTGTGGATCTTGCAGAAAAAAATCACCTCCATGGGCTCATGGCCTGCACGGCTACCCTATTGTGAGAGAATCACTGCTGTCACTCTCCTCACCCTCTGCAGCTGCATCAGGAGGTAGGGCACTATGGGAGGCAGCCCAGGCAAAGCCCTAGTCTGGTCCTCCATGACAGCAAGCATGCAGGTGTGGAAGGTCTTGTTCTGGAGGATAATCGTGCGTAGGTCCCCATGCAACAACTCACGGGATGCCCGGACCTCCGCCCTAGTTGCCTGCATCTCAGCTGAGAGCGTACGTGTGAGACGCTCCAGCTGCTGTTCTGTCCTTCTGTTTGTTGAAGCCTCAAGCTCAACAAGAGTCGTCCTGAGGTGAAGGAGTTCCACCCTCAGGGCTTCCCTGTGGCCCTGGGATTCTATGGAAATGGCTTCCCGCAGAGTCGCCAGTGCCGCCCGCCTGTCCCTGTCGGACGCCAACATGTCCTCCCTCTGTGACAGGCATATGGAGTCTGTTGCCTGCTGTATTCGCTCCATCAGCCTTTCAGGGGGGAAAATGGAAGTGGCCACCCTATCCATGGCCTGAGCCATCATCTCTGATGATGCTGCCTGTTGGGTTGCCATACCGTATATGGATTGCTCCCATGTGGTATTGCCAGGTGGCGTACGGCCACCACGTCGCCGGGCACACCACCTGTCTGGGGCAAGGCGAACTGCGCCTTGCTGTGCCGGCACTGCCTGAGGCTGCAGGACTGCATTCCCCCTCTGATCTGCTGGCCCAGGAACAGGATCAGATGTTGCGGAGTGTGACCCTGCATCCGTAACCACCAAAGGCGTACCTGCCAACACTGACATCCCCAGTGAGGGTTCTAACCCTGGTGCAGGTGGGTCGGACAGAACAGAATCCCTCCCAAGAACACTCACCTGCGACAGCACATAGGTCTCGTCATCCGAATCGACACCTGAATACAGCTCGGGGGAGGTGCAGCCAGAGACACCCCTTGAGAGCACGACCTGCAGCAGTTGTGGGTTCTCACCCACCACCACACCACGTCCATCACTGGTGGTCGGTCAGGCCTGAGACCCCTCCTGGGTCTGCACCATCTCCACAACCCCAGCAGTATCAAGTGCGTCATCCCCTGCAAAGACATAAAAGAAAACAAATGGAAACAGGCATTAGCACTATGGCACACAATTAGGGCTGAGAAGCTACAGTAACAGTACTTGATTGACACATGTCCCACATGACTAAAACCCTCCCATGCATGCACCATCACTGCGTGTGAAGGGGAGGCAGATGGCACACATTGATGACACCAAGATGGAAGATGAACACATTTGCTGCATGCTGCCTAACAGTGGCATCACACATTGGCCTGTGATTGGCAGGTCAAATACACATGCCATCACACAGATGGTATGTACCCGAGCCATAAAGTGAAGAGGGAGAGGAGGGTAACAATTGTTAATTCAGTCTAGTTTGCTCATGAAATTGATTATTTTCATTGAAATGGTTCAAATGTTTAACCTGGAGCTGCCAGTCCAAAATGGTCCTATAGCACAGGGACATGTCTAAACAAATCATGTGTAATATATTGTTCTTGCATTTAAAATTTCCAGGAATAATAATGGTTCCCTGTAAACATGCACCCACTGACCTGATCCAGTAGCTCGAATGTGTTGAATATGAGAAGCCCCCCCGGGGGAATCTCTTCCTATCTCGTGATAGATTGCACCAGGAAGGAATGAACTCCCCAGGGAAACCCTCTGGGGAAGAAAACCCTGACCGCCTCAGCTGTTGGACGTCTTCTCTGTTAAGCAGGTTGGGTCGAGTCTCTGGCACAGTTCCAGGTGACCTTTATAAAGGAGATTGTGCCCTATAATGTCTCAAGATTGCATGTGTACGAATTCTTTCTGTGTGACACAGAGAGTGAGAACTCGTGGATATCGTGATGTAACTTCGGGAATCTGACAGCAGATTCGGATTGTGATGCAAAGAAAAAGCCTTCTGAATTACACTGTCGGCAAATGAGTGAAGAGGCTGAATCGAATCAATGTATGCGAAGTGTTCAGACCGGTGCGATTGGAAGCGGTTACAGGTGAAATGAAAAGGATCTGTTTCGAGCCGTTCTGGCACTCGAAACCCGAGGTTAGGAGGCGGAATCTCTGCCCTTGGAGTACGACGAGAAAGCTTGAAGCGCTGACTGGGGAGAGTAGCAGCGCACTCGAGCGTTGTGCCTGCCGCAAGATAACCGGATCCTTGCTGAGGGGGTGGAGCCATAGTTGCAAGCATCCCTTGCAAGGCTGGAATACTGCAATCGGATGACGCCGCCATCTTGGGAGAAACAATGGCCGCCACCCGTGATTGGGACCAACGGCGCCACAATGACCATCTCCTTCTGTGGGATATGACAGTATGCCCCCTCCAAAGAGCAGACGTACCCGGTTTGACGGGATGAGAACGATGAAACCGGCGAACCAGCTGCGGAGCATGAACGGCAGAAGCCGGTTCCCAGGACCGTTCAGCCGGCGAATATCCACGCCAATCCACCAAGTACTGAAGACGGCCCCGGTGGTAACGGGAATCGCAAATTCTGGCTACCTCAAACTCCGGCCCCGAAGGAGTCGAAACAGGAGGAGGACGAGCAACCAGATGACGAGAAAAGCGATCCGCCACATCCTGCTTAAGTTGAGAAACATGAAAAACCGGGTGAATCCTGGACCAAGAAGGAGGAAGTTGTAGACGATAGGCCGCCTCACCCAAACGTTGAAGCACAGGGAATGGACCAAAGTACTTAGGAGAAAGTTTGGAAGGCACCAGGTGCCGAGGAAGAAATCGAGAGGCCAACCATACCCTGTCCTCGGATGCAAAAACAGGATCTGGAGAGCGTCGGCGATCAGCAAAACGCTTAATCCGTTCCTGAGCGTTCTGAAGAGAAGTCAGAGCCTTCTGATGACCCTGTTGAATATCCTGCAGCAGACATACGACATCCGGAAAAGAAGATGCAGACGACACCCCTACAGGGAAGCAGGTAGGATGGAACCCATAGGAACAGTGAAACGGACTGGATCCCAATGATGCGTGATGTGCATTATTATAGGCAAATTCTGCCAAAGACAACAACTCCGTCCAATTGTCCTGAGACGCTGAAACATAGCACCTGAGATAACCCTCAAGGGTCTGATTCAATCGTTCCGTCTGTCCATTCGTTTGCGGATGAAATCCCGAGCTCAAAGCACGGGTAACACCAAGCATCCTGCACAGTTGCTGCCAATATCTAGAAGTGTACTGGGGACCCCTATCAGAAACAATCGTATCCGGTAAGCCATGAACAGAAAAAATATGCGTAATAAAGATCCTTGCCATCTGCGCTGAGGTAGGTACCTTAGGCAAAGCCACGAAGTGGGCCATCTTCGTGAAGTAGTCAATAGTGACCATAATGGTCGTACATCCCGCTGACTTAGGAAGATCCACTACAAAGTCCGTGGAAATGATCTGCCATGGACGAACCGGAACGGGCATTCTCGTGAGCAGACCCAAGGGGGAACATCGAGGTGCCTTAGATTGTAAACAGACGGTACAGGCAGCCACATATTGCTTCACATCCTCCACAAGATTAGGCCACCAGAAGTTACGGTGGACCAGCTCCGTAGTATTGTTGACTCCTCGATGACCAGCCATAAGCGAGTCGTGACACATTGTAAGAATAGTCTTTTGGAGTTCCGCCGAGGGCAAAAACAGTTTCCGATGCCGGTAACCACAACCCTGAGAGATAGTGAGCCACAGTGCCCGAAAAACGTCAGGGTTCTCCTGTTGAAAAAACAATGTAGCGTTGGCTACAGACTGAAGAAAACTAGAAATCACATGTACAAAACGATCATTGGGAAATAAAGGTTCGGCCCGGAAATGAGCCCACTCAGTAGATTCCTTCCGAGATAAAGCATCAGCCTTTAAATTACTCTTGCCAGGAATGAAGGTAAACATAATCTTCATACGGAGAAAAAAAATGAGCCCGACGGGCTTGTCTGCTATTCCGAGTTTGTGCATTCTGAAGGGCTCAAAGATTGTGATGGTCTGTCCGAACCTCAACCGCAAATTGGGCTCCTAGCAGCAAATGTCGCCATTCCTCAAAAGCCCGTTTGATGGCAAGCAACTCTTTCTCAAGGACTGTATAGTTCAGTTCCGAAGGAGAAAGGGTCTTAGACATATACGCAACGGGACATTCCACTCCCTGTTCATTTTCCTGAAGAAGGATAGCTCCAAGGGCGAAGTGGGAGGCATCCGACTCTACAATAAATCTCTTTCCTTGATCAGGAGAGAGCAGAATAGGCCCTGTCATGAAACAGTCCTTTAGGGAGGTGAAAGCTTCTTCTGCTTGCACGGACCAATGAAACGGAACCCCTTTCTTGAGGAGAGCCGTTAATGGCAAAATGATCTCAGAAAATCTAGGAATAAATCGCCGATAAAAGTTGGCAAACCCCAGGAATCGCTGGATATCCTTAACACAATTTGGAGAAGTCCAGTCTCGGATAGCAGAAACCTTCCGGGGATCCATAGAGAACCCCTGAGCGGATAGAATGAATCCCAAATATGCCACACTGTCTTGATGAAATTCACACTTGTCCAGCTTACAGAATAAATGATTGTCTAGAAGGCGCTGTAGCACATCTGTAACATGACCAATGTGTTCAGCGGGTGTAGTAGAAAAAACCAAAATATCATCAAGATATACAATAACAGAATGTAGGAGAATGTCAGAGAAAAGATGGTCCATAAAGCGCTGGAAGACTGCAGGTGCATTAGACAATCCAAATGGCATTACGCGATACTCATAATGTCCAAATGGCGTCCTAAAAGCCGTCTTCCATTCATCCCCCGATTTGATGCGGATGAGATGGTAGGCTCCCCGCAAGTCCAACTTGGTGAAAATCCTGGCACCCTTAATGGCTTCAAGGATGTCCGCGATTAGGGGCATAGGATAACGATCAGTGACCGTAATCTTGTTCAATCCGCGAAAGTCAACACAAGGACGAAGTTCAGCAGAGTCTTTTTTGGGAATAAAAAATAAGGAAGCCCCTGCAGGGGAGGTGGATTCGGCAATGAGACCATTGTGCACGTTTTTGTGAAGATACTCCTTAAGAACCTCCTTTTCTCTTGTGGATAGCACATACAAGCGACCAAATGGGATAGGGTGGTCCGGAAGTAATTTGATGGCACAATCATCCCTACGATGAGGTGGCAGTTCAGCATATTCAGTATTGGAAAATACCTTATGGAAAGAGTGATAAGGCTCAGGAATCCCCTGAATCTGATTTAGCACAGTAGTTCTCAATCCCTCACCCCCGTGAGACGAGGCAGAAAGTAGTTAACCAGTACCGCGATGAAAACAATGGGCTTGACAATGAACAGAACCCAGAAAAAATGTTCCAGCTGACCAATTAATGTAGGGGTTGTGCACCCTAAGCCAAGGTAATCCCAATATCACAGGATAATGGGCAGTCCGGATAATGTCTAATGTGATGACTTCCCTATGAGTAGAAACGGACATCTGTAAGGGAACCGTCTGTTCCTTGATGGGACCCGAGACCAACGGACTCCCATCTACTGACTCAACGGCAATAGCAATAGATTTGGAAGAACGAGGAATTCTAAATTTGGCCGCCCAAATATCGTCAATGAAATTACCTGCTGCCCCACTATCCACCAATGCTGGAACCTCAATTAAACCCAAGGAATCACAAGAAAAGGTAACCTTTAGAACCCACATAGGGGTATCAGGGACATCTGTAATGTGGGATGAAATGGAGGAAGAAGGGGAACCGCTCACTGATTCCCTAACCGCGGCTCCCCTGACGGTCGGGTTCGAGCGTTTCCCTGCTTCCGAGAGAGAATGATCGGACAATTTTGTAAAGAATGCTCCTTGGAACCACAGTACATGCATAACCCTAAGGTGCGTCGTCGAAGTCGCTCCTCAGCGGATAAAGGACCACGAGCTGCACCTATCTGCATTGGTTCGTCAGAGAAGTTTCCCTTGGGGGAGACAATTGAATTGTCAGGCTGAGACCGAAAATTCTTTTGCCGTCTCTTTTCCTGACGTCTTTCCAAAATTCTGTAGTCCATCTGCATAACCATCGATATTAATTCGGCCAAATTAGGCGGGCGAGGAACTCTAGAGACCTCATCCTTTAGTTCTTCATTTAAACCCCGCCTAAAAAGCGTAATCAAGGCGTCATCAGCCCAGGACGTTCCTGCTGCCAATTGTTTGAAGCGAGTAATATAGACCAAGAGATCCAAAGAACCCTGACGAAAATCCAATAGTTGTTCTTGAGCTGACACTGTGACCTCCTGCCTCCCGAACATGGTCTTAAGGCTATTAACAAAGGCAGGATATGAATCCAGAATTGGATTGTTTGAAGTAACTAAAGGGGTAGCCCAGGCTAGTGCGGGACCCGTAAGGTGAGCAATCATGTGTCCCACCTTATCCCTATCAGTGTGAAAAAATGCAGTCGTAAACGTAAACTGCACTGTGCAAGTTTCTAAAAACTCTCTCAACTTATACGGGTCTCCATCAAAACGTCCCCCTGGTAAAGGTCCAGGAGGAAGTTCGGAACAACTAGGGGACTTCCCCATGTGTTGCCGTAATACAGCATTCTCTTGTTTAAGTGCTTAGACTTCGGCTGTTAGCGACTGAACTGCCGCCAATAATTGCTGTTGTTGAGCCGGATCCATTTCAGTGAGCGCGCAAGGGGACAAATAATTATTCCTGGAAACAGAATGTAAATATAGAAAAGAAACTAAGGTAAATCCCTTATTATAATTCTTTGGGCGTTGCTAACTGTAATATATTGTTCTTGCATTTAAAATTTCCAGGAATAATAATGGTTCCCTGTAAACATGCACCCACTGACCTGATCCAGTAGCTCGAATGTGTTGCATATGAGAAGCCCCCCGGGGGAATCTCTTCCTATCCCGTGATAGATTGCACCAGGAAGGAATGAACTCCCCAGGGAAACCCTCTGGGGAAGAAAACCCTGACCGCCTCAGCTGTTGGACGTCTTCTCTGTTAAGCAGGTTGGGTCGAGTCTCTGGCACAGTTCCAGGTGACCTTTATAAAGGAGATTGTGCCCTATAATGTCTCAGGATTGCATGTGTACGAATTCCTTCTGTGAGACACAGAGAGTGAGAACTCGTGGATATCGTGATGTAACTTCGGGAATCTGACAGCAGATTCGGATTGTGATGCAAAGAAAAAGCCTTCTGAATTACACTGTCGGGAAATGAGTGAAGAGGCTGAATCGAATCAATGTATGCGAAGTGTTCAGATCGGTGCGATTGGAAGCGGTTACAGGTGAAATGAAAAGGATCTGTTTCGAGCCGTTCTGGCACTCGAAACCCGAGGTTAGGAGGCGGAATCTCTGCCCTTGGAGTACGACAAGAAAGCTTGAAGTGCTGACTGGGGAGAGTAGCAACGCACTCGAGCGTTGTGCCTGCCGCAAGATAACCGGATCCTTGCTGAGGGGGTGGAGCCATAGTTGCAAGCATCCCTTGCAAGGCTGGAATACTGCAATCGGATGACGCCGCCATCTTGGGAGAAACAATGGCCGCCACCCGTGATTGGGACCAACGGCGCCACAATGACCATCTCCTTCTGTGGGATATGACATCATATCCAGGAAACAAGGCCAGTCCACTGTACCATAGCCATGTCAGACATGTGACAATAGGACTGAGAAATGCCTAGTAAAAGTGGTGGTATGCAAACAATCTGCCTGAATAAACAGAGGAAAATAAGCAACAATGTTGTGGCAAGATGACACTTCAAGGGCAACTGGCATGGTGTTGGGCTAGATGTCTAATGTTGGCAGAAGGGATACTGCTATACCCAAATGCTGGTATGCAGAATGTATTCGATGAGGCACATGTGTGACCCAAACCACTCAGGCACACACACCCTCACCTGGCACCCAAACAGAAGCCCTCACACACACACCATGCACATGGATGACACACATATGCATGTGCACTCACTGGACAATGCCTCGTAATCTGCCAGTTCTCCCACGCCTTGGATCTGTTCCTCCGTGACGTAGGTCACAGCAACATGCTCATGTGGAGTGAGTTCTATGTCCTCTGCTGGAGACCCACCTCCATTCACTAGAGTAGCAGCATGACTTGAGGCCAGCTTATTCTTTGCCCTGCGCTTCAGGTCATGCCAGCGCTTGTAGCATTCAGTAGCTGTGCGCCTCACGATTCCAAGGGCACTTATGATGTCCGCGATGGTCTGCCAGTGTGCCAGACGTTGTGCAGGTGTGGTCTTGGATCCTGCAACAATCACCATTTCGCGGTCATGTGCGGACACATACTCTACAAGTGCATTCAGTTCGGCCTCATTGAAGCTGGGCTTCCTTGACGGGCCGGTCTGTGTAGCCGTGTCTGGGGCATCAGCCTCTACTGGACGAGCACTCTTCCTCTTCCCCTTGGAAGGTGGTGGGGATCCTGAGTGTCCTACGCCGCTCTGGACACAAGGGGCAGGAGCCCCGGTGGACTCTGTACTAGGAGTGTGGGATTGCACACTCAGCATGGGAGTTGGTGCAGGCATTAGCTCAAGTGTGATGGTGTCAGGGGGAATGTCAGCAGGATGGACTTGGACCGACACTGTCCTGGCTGGGTGTGTGAGAGGTGGGGTGGATGGAGCCGCAGCTGCCCCTGCAGCCTCCCCAGCCTGCCTACACGGGGCAGCAGATGACCTAGCTGCCCCTGATCCACGTGGCCTGATGACACCAACGTGCACCGGCGCACGTGGCCTAGACCTGCTCACCTTGTGCCAGGTCTGGTTCCACAGTGGGCTGGTCCAACAAGGGCTGAGCATGGATGGTGTCAGCCACGTTACCCTCAACCAGGGAGGGACATGGAGTCGGCCACGTCCCCTACCAGATCCACCACGGCCTCCACTTGGGGCTCGGCCACCTTTGCCAGCCTTACGGCTTGTTCGCCTCCCAGCCATGGCACTGATGTTATTGTGCGTATGGGAGTCGCTGTGAACTCTTTTCCTGGGCAATTGAGGGTCAAAGGGGTTGGGTACCAGATGGTAATCGTACCCTAGTGCTCTAGCAAGGCTGTATGTCACCCCTGGGGAAAAATGACGGGTCACGCAATGCACAGGCACCCCAAAAAAGGGAAGTAAGGTGCACGCAACCCCTCCTAGACCACGTGTGTGGAAAAATAAACCTGCACTACGCTGTGGCACCCAGAAACACAAGAATGAACGTATGCGTGTCACACGCAGCCTAGAATGACCTCTGAAGGGGTATGCGACACACGGGGCAAGCACAGATGTTAAATACATGCGCGACTCACCGTCTTCCAGGAACAAAAGCGTGAAAAATATGCGCGTGTGCGCGTTGGCAACACCCCCGCCAAAAGAAGAATTGTACGCTGTCTGAGGAGACAGGACAACAGTAGAAGGGAACGCTGTTTTAGGAAACAGGCCCAGGAAAAAGAGGAAAAGAGAAAAAGCTGTCAGAGGTAACAGGGAGTACGAACTTAAAACGCTGTGAAGTAAATCGCGTGTGAACCGACAAGAAGTACAGATTTCACCCACTCGCTCTCCACGAAAAGCACGTACAAGGAAATGGCGTTCTACACGTACCTTTTATACACACGTCACAGACGCGCATACGCGATGAGGCCATTTCCACCAATTACACGCTTTGACACTCGGACGTGTATCTTTTTTTTTACACGCGCCATTCTCTACGCCCATGCGCGTGACATCATAGATGCGCATGGGGGCCTTTGGGCCAATGAATTAACGTACGTGTGTTGACGCGTTTACGCGCTAAGGGCCTTTCCTCGAATTACACGCAGATGTGCAGGATTTTCACGTGCCAAATCACTCCGTATCAAGCTGGCCACGCGTAAGCACACGGAAGACCACGCTCCTGCCCAGAGAGCCGATTTACTGCCCCCCAGAGCCCCGAGCACGCTCCCACCTGCCATCTGCTGCTGCCTGACTGTCTGCTGCCCACGTGCCCTGCCATTTGCTGCCTGCACATCAGCCAGGGGTGCTGTTGCTGTGACCACCCCTGCTGGAACCGAAGACTCCCGACTGGGATTCCATCGCTCCACAGCCCAGCCCAGGACCCAGTTGCCCACCCACTCCTGCCTCTGGGGTTGTCATGTCGGGCACTGCAACATCTGGCACCACTGACAACCCCCGGCCGGAGAGGCAGAGGGGCAGCAGCTTCACTGCCACCGAAGTTGGTGTCCAGGTGGAGCAAGTCCTGGGGCAGTATGATGCCCTCTTTGGAAGTGTGCACGCCGACAAGGAAGGACGGACTCGGATCTGGACGGACATCGTGACTGCCATCAACGCGGAGGGGGTGGCAGTCCGTGACTTCCAACATGTCAAGAAGCTCTAGGAGGACTTATGGTCCAGGACCCTCAACAGGACCCGGCGCCTCTTGAAGGAAGCGGATGCTAAGGGGCGCCGGGGCCACTTGTCGGAAGATTAGATGAGGGTCCTGGAACACATATCCCCAGCGCTCCACGTCCAGGTCCTTGAGAGGCAGACCCATCTGGAGTCGAGCGGTAAGTGTACATGCATCATGATTGTAAGCTGTGCGTGTGATGATGTGCCAGTAGTGTGCAGGTTGCACATCTGTTTGTATGACGCCGAGTATGGGTGGGGGTGTACAGGGCAGTGAGGATAACACATGCGAGGGTGGCATGTGTGAGACATGGATGGTGCTTGTGTGTGTAGGCTTGCATGCCAAATGCAGTTGTGTGGGCACACATGTTTGGATAAATGTGTATGTAAGTAGGCATGTTCGTGATGTCACGCATGTAGTTTTCAGCTGCATGTATCAGCACTGTGTACATGTGCATGTGTGTGTATTTAACAAGGGTGCAACTGTGATGCAACATGGATGCATGTGACAGCGGGATGTGGAAGCCTGATTGGCAGATGTGACATGGATGCCCATCTGAACACTGCGACAGTTGGCTGAGGTGTAGACATGCATGCAAGTGTGGTGGTGTGCGTGCATGTGTAGTGCACTCCCTGTGTTGCATGTGATGTCTGGCTCACCTTTGCCTGCTCATGCTGTTGTATGTGTATGGATGGTGCTGGCAGTTGCGATATGGCTGTGGTATGGCTCATGTGTGCAAGTTGAAATGACATGTGTGTTGGCAATTGTGATGCCATGTCTGAGGTTTGCCAATGCCACTCATGTACAACTGTCATGTGTGTATGTGTCCATTGTACAGTGCCCTGATGCCTGTGTTTTATTTCTCCCTGTCTGCAGCGTCAACTGATGAAGAGGGCGGAGAAGGTGCTGGGGAGCACAGCGGCGGGGATCGCACCGCCAGCCCGAGACGCAAGGCCCGGCTCCCCTCCCAGGTTGTGATCTCGTCGGGGAGTGAGGAGTCCGGTGTCGCGTCCCAGGCCACAGCTGCCGGAGGGAGGTCCAAGAGACGGAGGTCGGAGTTGGACTCCTCGGCAGCAGAAGGGGCAGCTGGGACCCCACAGGGCCCAACGGGGGAAGATGGCACGGAGTCATCCAGGTTGATGGGGGGTTTGGTGGAGGAGGAGGCCGTGCAAGCAACAGAGACGGGGTCTGGAGGTGGGGATTCCACTGGTGCTAGTGGTGCAGTGCAGGACCAGGGACAGGAGGCAGCACAGGTTGCCGCAGAGGTGCCTGTGTGCAATCCTGTACCTGATCCTGTCACTGCATCATCTTGCACCAGCAGGGATGCCTACGTCCAGACCCGTTTTCAGGCAGGGAATGAGCTCACGACAACTGGCCTTCCTCTGCCTGCGGACGTGGCTATCCGGGTTCAGGTTGAGCCTGTCCTGACTGGTGTGGCGTTGCGTCAACGGGCCATGCGAGGTGACCTGCAGTCTTTTCATGAGGAGACTGCACGTCATCTCGAATGGCTCGTTGACCGTGTCGGCCTACTGGGACAGGTCACCCAGGCCGGATTCCTCCGTTTGATGGGACTTGCTCCGACCCCCTCCTCAACTGAACCCCCTATGCGCCAGTCATCCTCCGTGCCATCTTCCCACCCATTAGTCACCTGGGTGCCCTGTGGAGCTGCCTCTGATGGTGCGGCCAGGCTGGTGGAGGAGCCATCCCTGCCACAGTCGGGAGTCGGACGTTCAGCAGGGGTGACCACATCAACGACTGCACCCCAGCCAGCGGAGGATGTGCAGGCAGCAGGAGGCAGCGCACGGGCAGAGGCACAGCAGCAGCAGCAACGTGCTGGGAACCATGATGGCTCGGGGCCTTCGACATCGGAGGGGCAGGCATCGGCCGGAGGGCAGGAGGACCCAGGACGGGAAGTGTCTTCCGTGTGGCAGTGGTTGGGCCATGCCATAGATGCGGAGCGGCAGCGGGCGGAAGAGGCATGGCTCACGATGGTCAGGGTGGAGAACTCCATGCGGAGGGCCCTGAGGCGGGCCGAGTGCCTTGAAGCAATCCGCAGGGACTTGGGGGTGAACATGTCGACGGCCCTGCGGACCCTCGGGGCCATGGAGGAGGACCGCCTCCGGGACATTGAGCAGGAGTTCGATGATGCCCTGGCCCGGAACATCCAAAAGTGAGCCGTCGGACTAGCCCGCTGCCCTTGTAAATAGTTCTGAAGTAAGTGTTAGGTTTCCTTTGGTTTTACATTTTTTTTGGACCTTTTGGACAATGGGCCACATTTTTGTATATAGTTTTTTTTATTAGGTAGTGTTATTAGATAGGTTTCATTTCTTCTGTTGGGATCATGGACCCTGGATTGTTTATCTTTATATAGTTGACTGTTGGATTTTCATTTTTTTTAATGATTTACCCATGGAGCAATGGTTTTCGATTTTAATTTTCCATTGGATTTACTTTTGTGGACTGTGACTTTGGACACCTTTCCTTTGGATTATGATTTGTGGTTTTGCATTATTTCACGGACATGCTGGTTTATTTTTTTTAAATTCCCATTATTGTTTGTTTATTTTTGATTCAATTAATGTTGCTTTTAATACATATTTTTTGTTCAAACTTCAATGTGTAGTATCATCTCATTGGTTTCATGCATACCATGATATGGGTTTTGACATTCACTGACACCCATTGGGTGTATGTGAGGGACATGTGTTCATTTCCAAACTTGCAACTGGGGTTCTATCATGTAATTGCCATTTCTAAGTGGGTGGATGCAATACTCGGGTGGGTGTTTGGCATTTGGAGGCTGACCATAAGGGCCAGGGATCTATATTGTGATGACATGTTGGCTGGGGGACATGTGTGGGGGCCTGGTGGAGGGTTCCCCACAGTGCTGGGGGGTGGGGGTGCTGCGAGACATGTGTGGGGGCCTGGTAGAGGGTGCCCTGCACTGCTGGGGGGTGGGGGTGGGGGGAGGCATGAGTTGGACATGAGTGGGGGCCTGGTGGAGGGTGCCCTTGACTGCTGAGGAGTGGGGGTGATCTCTTGTTATCACGATTCTTTAGTGGAAGGACATCCCGGTATGGCCGAGACCTCAGAAAAGATCAAGCGCTACTTCTGGTGGCCGTCTTGGAAAAAAGATATCAGAGACTTTATAATGTCCTGTGGAGTATGCGCCCAAAACAAGAGTCAAAAGGAAAGACCAGCAGGCCTCTTACGCCCTATTGACATCCCACCTCACCCTTGGCATACGCTTTCTATGGACTTCATCACCGATCTACCTCCATGCTCCGGATACAATACGATTCTAGTAATCGTGGACTTATTCTCCAAGATGGCGCATTTCATTCCGCTCAAAGGCTTGCCAACAGCAGCAACTCTGGCCCGAGAATTTCTCGAAAACATCGTCCGACTGCACGGTTTTCCTTCGGTTCTAATTTCGGATCGAGGTAGTCAATTTATTTCTCATTTTTGGCGAAGTTGCTGTCGGTCGGTTCAAATTGATGTGAGACTATCGACCAGTCACCACCCTCAGACCGACGGACAAACCGAGAGGACCAATCAAACTCTGGAACAGTATTTACGCTGCATGCTGCAACAAACTGAAAAAACTTGGAAAGACATCCTTTGGATAGCCGAATATGCCTACAATAACTCTGTCCATTCGGGAACTGGGAAAACCCCGTTTTTTCTTTTATACGGCAGTCACCCTCGAACCTCGGAGTTGGATCCCCTCCAAGATCTTGAAACACCAGCAGTAGACTACCTGCATTCTACAATCACCCAAGCCTTTAAGGAAGCTGTTTCTCACCTTCAAAGGGCTAAAGAACAATACAAGAAAGGAGCAGATCAACATCGGAAGGAAGCCCCTCAATATCAAGTAGGGGATCAAGTCTGGTTATCCACCAAATATCTACCTCTAAAAGGGCCACGCACATTCAACCCAAGATACCTTGGTCCCTATTCCATCACTACCATAGTAAACCCAGTAGCGGTCAAGTTGGACTTGCCCCCGCACATGAAGATACATCCGGTCTTCCACGTCTCTCTATTAAAACCCGTGCAACCTCAAACTCGACTAACTAAATCTCCAAAACCCATCCTAGTTGATGGAGAACTCGAGTTTGAAGTCAAAAGCATTCTGGACTCCAAGATCTCCAAATCTAAACTATTTTACCTAATTGACTGGAAAGGCTACGGCCCCCAAGAGAGATCCTGGGAACCTGCTGAATATGTCCACGCTCCTCGCCTAATCAAAAGATTTCACCGAACATTTCCTGACAAGCCAAAACCCCCGGAGAAGCCCGGTTTGGGAGGGACCTTGAGGGGGGGTACTGTCATGATCTCTGCTTCCAAAAGGTCAGGGTTTTCCCAACTCCCTTGGAAGCAGATCCATAACCCAGGTTCCGAGTGCCAACCAGTCCCAATTGGGACCTTTTGGACCCAGTCCTGGCGCCAGTGGCACCAGGCTCATAAATATGCCCAGTCCCAGCGCTGGAAGCGCCGGGCTCATAATGCTTGGGTGGACTTACCTGCAGCAGACCATGCTGCTTACTTGCCTGCCAGTTGAGCCTCTGATCCTCTTCTGTTTGGAACTACTTTTCGTGTTGGGTGGGGCAGGAGCCGCTCCCTAGGTTCAGAACACTGGAACTCTTCTGGAAAGCAGGAACTCTTTTCTTACCTAGGCGTGGCTGTGGAAGGAGACACCTAAGCACTACAGGAGGCTATTTAAACCACACCCGATGGATGAATCTTGCTTTGCGTTATTCTGCATCCTCTGCAGCAGAACGCTCATCGTGTCTCCTGCATCTGATCCTGGGCCTAAGGAAAAAGGCTTACCATCCTGAATCCAGTCTTCAGCAACACCTATAAAGACAAGAAAGAACAGGTTAGCATTACGGTCTTCAGTGACAGCGCTTCACTTACCTGGTCCATCGGCTGTCACCAACGCCTCGCGCTGCATTCCGGCATCTGAAAGACAAAGGCTTACCTACTCTTCGTGCGCTCCGGAGGTCTTCGCACTGCATTCCGGCATCTGAAAGACAAAAGCTTACCAACTCTTCGCACGCTCCGGAGGCCTTCGGCGCTGCATCCCGCATCTGAAAGACAAAACAAGGTGCGTTTAAAGACATTGGGGAACTTTAATACTCACGTGCCATTACTCCTTTCCACATCTAACCCAGTGGGTATTCCGGCACCCTGCAGCCGCTCCGAACTTGTACCTGCAAAATAAAAAGACAGTTAGAGCGCATCGTGAAGCAGGCAGCAAGCGCTTACTTACGTGCTTCCAGGCGCTTCTATTCATCACACGGGCTCCATCTTCAACTCACTTCAGCCCGTCATCCGCCATCGCCGGAACCCTGCAAAACAAGAGACATCATTACTAAAGACTTTTAAAGACATTAGAATTACTCGAAACTTACCGTTCGTGGAGTAAACGACGGACAGCAGTCCTCTGAAGTCAAGAGGCCTGCTCCCCTTATCCAGTGAAGAAACTGGTTACAGCACCCTGCCCCGAGGCAGATGGAGAGCACGGCGTTCACTTACCTAAGGTGAGAGCGTTAACCTTTGGGGTTCTACAGGAGAAGAGAAAGGGAAGAAGAGAGAGACATTCAATAACCCAGTTCATTAATCCCATATTTTCTATCTGCAGACATCTTACCCTTCGAGTCAGACATACAGTGCACAGAGGTCCAGCCCAAAGAGCCAGCTGTGTGTTACACATCACCTTTGAAGATACGGTGTACGCCCAGTCAAGACCGGCGCCTCTACGGGAATCAGGTGAGCGTTACAGTGACATGGACTTAATGACTGGAATGGACCTCTGACCCTCACCAAGTATGGACCCTCAGAGCAACTTTGATAGCTTCTGGTGGTGTGAAACCCACCGGCAGACCTTCCACTGCACCCAATGACTTTGGGCTCTGTCCGGCAGGAAAAGGTGGTCAGTGGTGACTACAAGGATGTCCTTTCAAATGTTCTTAGGAAGTTTGGAACTTTCACAGCTCTGGATGTCTAGCAGCACTATGCCAGGGTACCCCCTCTTCTGGGTAGTAGACAGCAACGTCTTCCAGCAGTCACGAAACACAACTCCAGTCCCTGGGCAACACCAATGGACTTCCCTGGCTCGAGATGACTGTCACTCCTCTTCTGGACTTCAAAGACCCCTTCTTCAGATGGCAGGCACAGATGACTGGCTTCGAGGATACTTCAGTGAAGAGTAGCAGTTTTCTACGGTGATCCCTCGTAGCTCGATGAGAGGTCTCCTCTGAAGGTCCCCTCTGGATCAGGGCTTGGGAGACACAACAGCTTTTGGATTGTTGAAGAAATACTGCAGCAGACCTGTCTTCCAGCTGAACTTCACAGAGCAGCTTCTTCTTGCTAAACTTCTGCCGTAAGGTTATCCCATGGGTGAGGTTCACCAAAAGATAAGAATGAAGAGCTGCACTACCAGAGGTTCAGGCTGGACCTCAGTGGCAATAAACATAGAGAAAACACACACAGAGAAGTAGTAGGACAAGGACAGGAGGCCCTCTCCCTCCATAAGGCATTTCCAGCATCACAACATGACAAAGGCTTGCTGTATAAAAAGAGGCAAATGGGGCCTATAGTCATCAAAAGACACAAGCAATGCGTTTGTCTGGCTTGCCTGGTGCACTTTATCTCTCACAGCCTAATAGTCACAAAGGGCCCTCTAATCTTTCAAAGTACACCGTATCCCACTGACGGAGTTGGTGGCTGTGATTGGCTGCTCAACAAAACGCAACCTGCCTGAACCCAAAGGACTGGTTTGGGTACTCTTTTCAGGTCCTGGCTGGGACTGCAGGGCTACTTTCTTTTGTATTTAATATGTTGCCTTGTCGCTAGGAAAACAAAATTAAATCTCATACAAAAGAAACACTGACAGTTAAAAGCTCGCAGGTAGATGTTCTTTTTAGAAGCTGCTCTAAGCAGAGACAAGCAACAGCTCCTCATGAACACTTTTTAAACGCCTGCTGCAGAGACAGTGGAACTTTTTCACATGGGTTCTGTCCCTCATTTATGAGGGGCCTCCTCACACAGTGCAGAAGTTTCAGAAATTGAAATCATTGCCTCATGAGGCACAAGAACATGATATCTATCTATGTGTACACATGGAGTATGAAATTGTATGCACCATGACAAGCATTGTGAGCATATTTACACCAATAGTGTGAGTGGATTGGGCCTTACTTTTCTTTTTACTCAGAGCAGGCATTACTTTGCATGGCAATCGCGCAGAGGAGCAACATTGCCATTGATGCAAGAGATTAATATGTACAGACAAAGAAGAGATCCAGACACAGATGTTTTCCTCTGGTACCTCAGGCTCAGCAACAACTAGAATGAGGTTCTCGGTTATACTCATTTGATTGACATTAAAAGGTTGAATCAATGATAACCACATTGAAACCTGTGATTATGATTTGCACACATATTTTAGCAGCATGTCAGGTAAACAAATGAGCTTTGGTACTGTTGATTGTGACCTTCTTCAAACCTTGAAATTCCCTTTTTGTACCTCAATCTTGATGTCAGGGTTTTTGGTGTTATTGGTCAGCAGTAGGAATTAGGTATTGGAGGGGTTGAGCTTCAGGTAAGCGCTGGACATCCAGGTCTAGATCAATCTGTGGCAAAACATGAGACTGTGGGTGTCTTTGATGGGGGATACCTTGAGGACATCAAGATGCCAACATGCCATCTACATATTGGTGAATGTAGATGTTGTGTGAAGCCAGGAAGGTTTTCAGCAGTCAAAGAACATTGCATCTCTCCAGCTGCCTTAAACTTCTCTAAGGTTTGAAGTTTTCAGGTAAAATAGTGGATATTCAAGGCCACATGTAATGCCATCACAACTGTGTAAAGTTCTCAGAATCTTGGGAAGACAGTTCCAGAAGCCTAGTAAGCAGTTTTTTGGGAAGTTCATAATTTTTGCTAATGTATATAATGCTAATCTGGTAAAATGTAACAATATTCTGCACCTTGCCTTGGAGACTTGACTATTGCTCAACTAATCAGAATGTTCACAATGTGCTGAGTAGCTCTCAGTATTGGATTTGCCACACATGCTCGCGCATGACATAGAAATAATTTAACAATGTTTATCTAGAAAGCATTGGATAAGAGCATACGAAATCAGGTTCACACATATTTTAGGGAAAGAACATAATAATAAATACATTTAGATACAGCATTCAAGAAATACTAGAAAACCAAAAATATTGATGTTTGAAATATTCTAACAGATGTTGTGATTTGGAATCTCAAAGACATGGATCTCCACAGTATGACAACTCTTTACAATCTTCAAGATGAATCCTTCCAGCAAAGCCAAATGATGGGTGCACTGATGCTTAAAGCGTTTTGGCTCTACAAGCTTCATCAAAGGCATTAATGGTTGAAAAAAATGGAAAGAGAGTATTATATTTCATAAATAGTAGGGCTCAATTTGAGGACATCAGTAGCATTCCCCTTCACCCCAATTTAAGTTCTTCAAAAACATACCTGTACATATCGGTTTCCTTAAACAACAAAGTAGCAATTTTCGCATCACTGAAGAGAAAAGATAAAGGTGTTCAAGTTCATTATTTTTTAAGATTAAATTATATAATCAATGTGGTGAAATCTAGTAACATGAAAGCACCTGTATGTTTCAGTGATTATTGTATCCAGAATGTAGCCTATAAAAAAAATAAGAGAAACCAATGTGAAGCATCTTGTCACGCTCATGTTCTTAGACATCATAAGGATCCCATCCTGTCAATTGATTTAAAGTAGTGGATTGGACTAGAGCCGATTTATCAAATCTCCCTGATCACAATATGTATGCTTCTTCGAATTGGAGCATAGATGTAAGAGAGAACAAGCCCACACAGGGCTTGCTCTTTGCTACTACATCGTCTTTATACTGTCACAGGTCCACAGTGCTCAGCTCTTGCTCTCATGTTGTACAGCCTTGGGGTCGTCCTCTTCTCACGCACACTTCTGCTCTCCTTTGGCACTAATGCTTGTCAGTGCCAAAAGGTAAGCGTGTTCATAGAATGTGAGAGCAGAGCAGCACTGGGGTCCTGCAAGGAAGAAACAACACACAAAGGGAGATAGAAAACACACATCACCATATGTTTCAACTGACTCTAACATGTCTGCTCTTTCTTTGCTGAATGGCACTGTGTCAGTTTATACAGACCATCGCTTCCCTGTCTCATTCCCTTCATCATGCATTGAAGGGTACGAAGTATGGAACCAGAGCGGCAATGTGTTGGGACACAGAATCTCTGTTCCTTTTAGCACTTTTCCATTGTTTGGAAAGTTTTCTCTTTACTGCACCTTTCCATTCATCTTTATGGAACCCTCTAACTTTTTGCTTTTATTTTTGAATCTGACCTGTACTTTTTGCAGTGAAGACTTAAGCTTCATTGCACTGGCGCTTGCTCATATGTCATGGGGAAACTGACATGTCCGTCAGGCTGTCAGTACTGGGAAACATTGTTTCCCTTAGTCGTGTTACTGTGTTAGTAATTTTGGTTACTTTTGTATCACTTGTAACATTTTACCATTGTACAATGCAGTTTACAGTGCAGTACAATGGGGTACTTTTTTGTTTTGCCCTAGACTAATACTCAGAGGATTTCTGGTTACTCTAGGTGTACTAAAAGGATAAGCTGGTGGCAGCAGTGACTTTTTCCCACTTTTTGTGAATTTTCATCAAACATGACCGTGCCATGAGATTTTTCAATTGTCCTTTTGGCATCCTGTTCTTTCGGCTGGCTACTGGAGGGGCTGTGTGTGTTTGGTGGGATTTTGCGGGCTGGGACTGTCTGGTCCCAATCTACAAGCTGGTCTCATTGTGTATGAGTGGTATGCATGAATGTTGCCACCATTGGTGCTGATTGGACCCCTGCTGGGGTATATGTGTGGGGTAGTGCTGCTATTGGCTAGTGAGGGCAACAGCTTAGGATACAAACACCGCTTCACCCATTCTTGAGAGATCCTGGAGAAACCTGATGGAGCCAAGAATCCTATCCAGCTGCACGATCCGCGAAGAAACCTGAGACCTGACTGAAGGAGGCCTGATGACCAACTTCTGCTGCTGTCCTGGATGAGCCCTGTCTTGCTTGTGATCTTTATTAGTCCTGCAAAGGAGCTGCAACCCTTGGAGTGGAGGGACCATCCATTCCTGACGTCTGCTCAGTGTATTGCCAAAGGAAGCCTTCCAATGTGCCCTGGAACCATTCTGTGGCTGACCAGCTTCGATTTTGGGCTAACATGCTGCCAGCGTCACTGTTCCGAGTTTCAAACTGGAACTTGGGGGATCCTCAGCTGCCACTACAAGACTGACCTCTATGAATGTTTCTGCATCCTAGCATCAAGGGCACCCGAGATAGGAGGGAAAGTATGACTGTGGCTGCTGAGTCCCTTTGCGTCGCTGTGCCGTGGTGACCCCCGTTCAAAATGACTTACCTGACCCGAGTCCAGTCCTGAGAGGGGTCCTGCATTGTGATTTTCTGCAATCTTCCATCAAGAGTCCTCGCAACAGTGAAAGACACCAACTGGAGATCAACCAGAACCTGCTACCCCTGTGAATCGAGGACTGCGACTTTCGGTGGGAAAAGCAACCTCGGACCCTCTTCCTTTCTCCTGCCAAGTCTGGGGAAGAATCGGAGTACGGGGTTAAGTTAAACTTCTTACCTACCCCCATACTTCCATTTTAAGTCAATGGGCTTATAATAAACATTTATTCTAACAAGTTTTGCTTTGCCACTGCATGCTTGCACCAAACCTCTGAAAGTTGGGGCTACTTTGGTTAGTTAGTTTAACTCACAGCCTAACCATAAGAACTCTTCACTAGACCCCAGAGACCCTACCTGCATTTTCTCCTGCACCAAAGATTCTGTGGAACTTTTACCTGAACTATTGGGCAAAAGGCCCCAGCCAATTTAGGAATGTACAGTTTTAGTTAGGGATCATCTCTGTGGACCTAGAGTGCATAATACCAATCTAACCTTTCCTTTGCAGGAGTTTCTGATATGTATTATGCCCTAAAATAAGTGACTGTATATATTTTTTTTTTATTTTATGGCGTATATGGTTTCCACTTGGAAATACTTTAGCCTATTTTTAATAGAGGCAGACATACAAATGTTTAAAACACAAGTATCCAGAAAGGAATAAATAAATAATTACATTATTCACAAAAAAATGCAGAAAGAGAAGCAAGAAAAAGAACAAGAAAAAGATAAAGGATACAATAAATGCATAAGAATAAAAAATCCTCTTTTAGGTACTACCAGCAAAGGAACAATGCATTCATAGCTCTTAATTATTACAGAGCAACTCTAAGGTTTCTAATTTTTCAGAAATTAGTAGCAGGAATTTAATCAAAGCAATTATGATATTAAGTTTCTCTCCTTCAAACAATGTAGTCCACCATAATTTTTCTGAAGACACCTCATAATTAGCGATGGTATCTCCCATGATATTAAGGGGCCGATTCAAGGAACAAACATGCGGTGAAAATCTTGGCGCAAACGGGTGCAAGCGTGAAAAAACAGTGCGCGTGCAATTCATGGAAGTCCCTGCGCGTGTTTACCTTGGGATGTGTGGCAAACCCGTGCGTGGCGTACACGGGCGCACACGTCATTGCAACTGCTCGAACGCCGTACGCGACATGCACTGGGATAGCGCACAACGTCCGCGCACACACCAAAAAGGGGGCGGGACACGGGGCGTAACACACGGAATGGGGAACAACGCGTGAAAAAGAAGGCGTAACAGGGGAAGTACTGCAGGGAAATACACGGAACGCCCCCATGCACACGAACAACCCGTATTCATGGATTAGAATACGGGAAACCCGCGCACGGCAAAAGACGCGCACAGGCGTCAACACGTCTGCCACACGGAGGCAGGCGGAAGCGTCCCCGCGCACAGCATAAAAGTGCACGCAAACAACAAACACGTATATACCGCTACGATGAATGCCCCATTTGTCGCAGCACTGATCGTGGGACACCGCAGGAGGAGGAGAATAGCCAGGGCCCGCATTTTTTTGCCACGGGCCAGCCTTTTTGGGATGCCTGATGACCACGTCTATGGCAGGTATAGGTTTCCACCTCATATCATCCGAGACCTCGTCAGGGAGTGTGAAGATGACCTTACACCACCCACCCTGTGCTTCCAAGCATTGAGCCCCTTGGAGAAGGGGCTCAATGTCCAGCATTTTTTGGCCACTGGGTCATTCCAGCGGACAACTGCCATAGTGGGGGGGGTCTCACAGGCCACACAGTCACGCTGCCTACACAAAGTGTTGGCAATCATCACTGCACGCCCCTCAGTCTGCAGGCACATATACATGCCCAGAACACCCGCAGAAAGGCAAGCCGTGGTCCATGACTTTTAAAGGGTGGCACACTTCCCCAAAGTGGTCGGTGCCATAGATTGCACCCATGTGGCCCTACGTCCACCTAGGGCAACTGAGCACATCTATCGGAACCACAACCACTGGCATTCCATCAACATGCAGGTTGTATGCGATGCTAAAGGAATCATCACCTCTGTCTATGCAAACTACCCTGGCTCCACCCATGACAGTTTCATATACAGAATGTCCGCTCTGAGCCGGCCCTGGAAGCTGGGCAGCATGGTGACACATGGCTCCTAGGTGAGTACAAATGCCTGTGCACATGCATGCATGTCACACACACTCAAATACCAAAACCCCAATAATCACAACTATTAGCACCTCCCCAGGGGACAGTGCCTACCCTCTGAGCAACCACATGATGACGCCAATCCGGAACCCCACCACACCACCCCAGGTAAGATATAACAATGCCCATATTGCAACCAAGGGCATAGTGGAGCACACATTTGGAGTGCTCAAGTCACGCTTCCGCTCCCTTGACCGCTCTGGTGGGCAGCTACTATATGCACCCCCAGTAGTGTGCAGGATCATTGTGGCAGCATGTGTCCTGCACAATGTTGCAAAACGGTGGGAGGTACCGGTGGACATGGTGGTGCCCCCACATCCCCAACCACAGGCACAGGCGCTGCCCATGGGAGGGGACATGGCACGTGGCGAGGCAGCCCAGACCCAGCTTGTGGACTTCACCTAAACTCCCACCCCTGTGGAGTGCACACACGACTGGCACCTACCAGGTGACAATCGATGATGACAAAGAGACAGTCAACTGTCACAACCTTACCACCCTGAGAATGTTGCAACAGAAGTGCTTCAATGTGTGCATCCCTAGCTACTTAAACATAACCAATCCTGTGTGACCAAAAAAGGAACACATGCAACGTGTGTATCACACCCCCCCCAAACAGGCCATGACAATCCCTGGTATGTCACCCAAAACCGCCCAACCCGCATCACCCTTGTCTGCCCTACCATGACATGGCATGCAATAGCAAAAGCCCAACACATGACCAATAAGATACAAAGTGACATGTGATAAATGGAAAGTGTCCAGAGACAATGACGCCTGACATGGAATCAGATGAAATGACAGACCAACAGCCTCCCACACATACCAAGCCATACACAAATGCTATCCACCAGTCCTACCATGAACACAACACTGAATGCCTGTTCACATGCACATTGGGCAAGCCAAAATCCCTACTCCTGAACCCGTGTGCTGTGTGTTTCACCTGCAACACACTGCTCAGCGCACAGCACATTGAGCAGCCATTGTGTTGCAGATACACCTTGAGCATCACATGAAAAAGACTAATCACATCCACAACCAAATGACACATGTACAGGACACACGCATGGTAATAGATCATGTGCTGCATGGACACAGCGGGCCTAAGAATGCAATCTGTGTGCACCTGTGGCCATGGAAGGGTGGTTGTACGTGTGGTGGATCATTGAGCAACTGTGTGTGTCATTAGGGACATGCACTCAATATATGCATGTGAAATCAAGTGACCCTCAGTGTCCTGTACACATTACATGTGTACATTAGCCATGTGAACCCCCCAGCATGTCAAACCACACCAATCCCCTGACACCTGAAAAGTAAAGACAACACAGGAACAGGCATTGACCAGCACAACACATCATGTACATAGTACCCCACAATTACAATGTCAGAGTGCCCAAAACACTGTAGTCCAAACCAACTGTCCAACAACAAAAGGCCCTCCCTTACACATCACCTTGACCTTCAGAACATCTGTCTCTGGGGCATGTAGCCTTCTTCCGTCAAGCCTACCTGGCTACAGGATCACCCTACCCCTTGCTCTCCATGTTCCAGCTTGTGTGTAAATAGGGTACAGCCCCCTCAGAGGCCACCTTGACTGGTAAAAATACCAAATCGCAGAGAACTCCAAGGAGCCAAACCCCCAAACCAGGGAAAAAGCCTGTAGGCACCGAAAAACCCAGGAAGAGTCTCCAGTAGATGACTAGAAGTAGCAGGAAATGTCAAAGCACAAGTACAATCACAATGATAGAACAACCAAGGTAGCACAGTTGAACAATGTTCCAACAGGATGGGTACCATTTACCATACATAACATACAATGATGATGCAAAAACTGATGGGTAGTGTCACAGCTCTGGTGTCCTGGCACTGGAGTTGCACAAACCAAACACCCCCTCCCTGGTCTGTGCGCCTGCAAGGTCAAACTTACACAGGCCTCTGAGTCCCCGGCAGGGAATGAGGGTCAGGGATATGTAGCATGGACAGGCATTGGTAATCAGGAGAACCGGAAATAGGGTCAGGAGAGTGGATGTGGATTTGCAAGGGAAAGTAGGTAAAATACAACTATTCATAAAAACACATACTCAATTAGAGAAAACATGTTCATCATGCACATTGCACCAAAACAGTCAAATACAAGCCAAAGAGAGACTTATCTCTGGGGTGAGTGCTGGCCTCCTGCCTGCGCACGCTCAGGTCCGGTAACAGGAGCACTTCAATGCTGCAAAGAGAGCGTGAGTTACTAATCTGAATGTGTGATTACAACACACACACACACAACCCCATCCATGCCAAGAATCACCCATGATGCAATTGTCCCAGGGTGAGCTGCTAGACATGTATAGCAAGGTGCAACTTCAGTACAAGTTGTGTTCTGTCAGCCGCATATTTCAATAGGTAGTGCACCTGGCAATTAGCACACGCAAATAACATGCACTGGCCATGAGTCTGTGCCTCGCTGGGTGTCCCTGTGCGTCGTATCAGTATCTGGCTAGGAATGCAACTACCCTAATAACTATGCTTCAATGGAATGGGGGGTAATCCAGGAAATGTTTCATGGCCCCTGCGTGTGCCCCTGACAACTTGTAAAGCCACTTGGCATTTGGCCCTCAGCGATTGCCAGCTGTACTTTGTGCTTCTCCAACAATGTCTATATTTTACAAAAAAAGGGGGAGCCCCCAGCGTGTTCAGTGGGAGTTCGGGTCTAGGTATACGATAAACAAAAGTAACTCTCACTGTAAAATGACCAAGAGGTTAATGTCCAATTTTATATTCAGTTTTCCAAATCAATGAATGTTCTGCTCCTAAGGAGTCAGATAAATAGGAAATACCAAGGAGAACAAATGGAGCAAAAATATTGATCATACATTTTATTTTTTAATGAAAAAAAGAGAAAAATTGGTTAAAATCTTCAATGTACAAAAAACATAAGTGAAAAAATGGTAGTTCTGAGCAATGCAGAGAAGATTTTTCGCATGAGGTGTTCAGAAAGCATAAACAATGAAAACAAAAATGACCACATAAATGATTGACATGTTCAAACAGAAATTATTCAAAGTATAAACAAGAAAGGGTTCACGTTCAAGCATACAAATTACAAAATTAGACTTGGTGTATTTCAATATTATTCAAACTGTCTTGTATCAAAGGTTCCTATCCTTTGTGTGTATTCATGATCAAGGTATGATCATGTTGGGTAAAGCTGCCGTCTGTGCCTCGCTGGGTGTCCCTGTGCGTCGTATCAGTATCTGGCTAGGAATGCAACTACCCTAATAACTATGCTTCAATGGAGCGGGGGGTAATCCAGGAAATGTTTGATGGCCCCTGCATGTGCCCCAGACAACTTGTAAAGCCACTTGGCATTTGGCCCTCAGTGCATGCCAGCTGTACTGTGTGCTTCTCCAACAATGCCTGGCAAAGCTCCCCAGCTCTGGTGCCACTTAGCATGCATGTGCAAGTGGCCTGGTGCAAGGTTGGCTGTGTTTTCGGCCCTTGTGCTGCTCACCTTGGCTGGAGATCCTGGTAACACATCTGCTTCTGTTGGACGTCTTCGCACAAGCCCTGTGCCTGTGCTTGCGCACACATCCACACGTCTGCACCACCGAATGTGCCCAGTTCTCTTGATTCGTTGTCCTTGTGTCTGCAAAGGTAGTCTGGAGGCTCAGCTTCCTGTAGAAAGAGCATTAAAGAAATCAATAAGACATGAAAGTTCCCTGTGTGTGTGTCTTCATGCTGGTTGTCACTGGTCCAGGTCACAGAGCTACATCCAAACTCCTCCCACCATCATTGACAGGCCAAGGGTGCAGGCTACTGTCTACAGCATGATGTGCATCAAACACATATACAGGCAAGAAAATGACATACATCACAATCCACATCAATTAATGCATAAATCAATCAAATACTCACCCAAATTCATTACAGACATCGGGTGGATGAAACACAGCCAATCCCCACTAGGGGTGTTAACACAAGTACAACAGCAGCAGATAGGCCACAGTCATGAGGCAAGTACAAAGCCCTTGTGTAATATTTTGTAACACCGAACCATCCTAGCGAGCCCATGGATAAGGGAAACAGGAGTGGCATATTTGAGTCAGGACCCCAAGCTGCAAACACATACACAAGACAAGCTTGAAGCACCCAGCTGGAACAGACATTGGATGCTTTCAAAAGCCACAAAGCACCACACCGTCACATGAATTCACAATATACTAACAATATTAAACTATATTAACTAATTAAACTAACTATGAACAACCTACATAACCTAATTAAAATAACTATCAAATAGTCAATATCAACTAACTAACCTAAAAGGAAAAATCAAAAATGGCCACATACGACCTGGGGGGAGGTGCCCAGGAGGGGGGAGGTACAGGGTGCACCTCAACATCCACATGCGATGATGTTGAGACAAAAAAAAAATCCTCCATGGGCTCAACGCCTGCACCCCACGACCTGTGTGGAAGATAATTTGTCGTCCGAGTCTGCCTCTTCCTGTAAAGGACGACGTGGGCCAGGAGCCTGACCACGCCTAGGTGCAGCTTGCCCATCATCGGCAGCAAGTCTGCCGGATGGGTGAGCTTGGTTCTGTGCGGTAATGACATGCAGGTCTGCATGCAGAACCTCCCGTGATACACGTGCTTCCTCTTGCAAGGTAACATGTGTAGCACGGAGCTCTTCCTGCGTGGTCTGGCTGGACAACCGATGCACCTCCCGGCAAGCATGTAGCTCAGCCGAGATGGTACGCTCAAGCTGCTCAAACCTCTCCTCTGACCGCACCTTCTGGGATGTCAAGAGGGCATCCAGAGTGGATCTGAGGGACCGAGACTCAGCCCTCAGGGCCTCCATGTGTGCCTCTGCGTGAGCATTAATTGCTTGACGCAGAGACAACATTTCAGCCTGGCGTGCCCTGTCAGAGGTCGCCATGCCCAGCCTGAGTGAGCGGGCCTTGGACTGCACCGCCTGACGCTGGAGAAGCACCTGCCTAGCAGGGGGGAGCATGGATTGGGCCACACGTTCCATGCTCGCAGCAATGTTATCAAGTGCTGCCCCCTGATGTTCTGAATTGGCAGTCATGTCTTGCTCCCACTCAGTATACCTCAGTGGCGCGCAGCCACCATGTTGCTGGGCTTGACACCTGCGGGACTCAAGGACCGGCCATCCTTGTTGGCTTGGCACCGCCCGTGGCTGCACGACTACATGCCCCCGTCTACGTGATGCCCCAGACACATCAGAGACTGGTGTGGAGGGTGACCCTGCGTCCCGATCCACCTCAGGCAGAGGTCCCTCCACTGACTGGCCCCTCAGTGCAGGTGTCACGGACAGAGTAGTGTCCACATCGGAATCACTCACCCCTGACGTCTGGACCTGATGCTCATCCAACTCGACATGGCTGTCAGAGTGGTCATCTGGGCTGGAATCATAGTCAGCCAAAGACAAGATGGTCTGAAGCACACGTGGGTGTTCGTGGACTACCACCCCACGACTCCCACTTGTGCCGGGTTGTGGTTGTGATAACAACCCTGTGCCTGGCATGACAACACCATCCTCTGGCTCCACTGCGTCATCATCTGAAAAGTGGAGAGAAAAAATACATTAGTACACATGTCAGATGCTCATGACACACATACACATAGACATCACACAGACAGCCAACACATGAAGCAGACATGTCAAACCCAAAAGATAACCTGCCATGCATGCCTGGTCAATTTGACATAGCATCAGTGAGTAGGCATGTAGAACGGTGTTACATGGCTCAGAAGCGGGTTGATGCAGTGCACAACATGTGTATGTTACTCACTATCGACATGAACAAGTACTTCATGATGTGTATCAATAATTTTGAAGCCAGTGGAAGGGCTAGTTCAGGCATCACGTGCACGGTGCATGCAATGGGTTGCATGGCTACAAGCAAAGCCCCCCTGCCCCCTCAGTGAAAATGCAGGGATGCCTTGCTTGGTAGCAAAAGGCTGAACAGAGATCTGTGTATTGGCAGACAGTGTTGACTGGTATCTATGGCATCATCTGAGTCAACTGACAACACAGCAGATGATGATGGGACAGTAAGCAGGACCCATGACGAACCCTCAGTAGTACACACGAGTGTGCAAAAGCCACTACACCAGTTGGACAGAGTCAGTGGTCCTGAAACTGGGGGAGGACTGTGCCCCACAGAGACTGTGACACCCTAAATATGTGTGTAATGCAGGACAGGGCCAGAGTGGGCATGGGATGGGTGAAGAAATCCCATGAAATGTTTCTCATACAAGACACGTACTACAATGATCATCCAGGCAAGGACACATAGGGGCATGCATGTAATGCACATGGAGCATGAATGGGCACTCATGTCCCTGCGGAGAACCTGCCATCTGCACAATACAAGTGAGACACCCTGCATGAAGGGCAGAGGATGTACCCCACTGCATGTGTCTGGCAGGTTGGCTGGTGGAAGTTAGCATGTACACATGAGGCTTGAACAGGCTATTGCAGTAGTGCAAAAAGTTGCACAACAGTGCAATGGTGTAATTGGAGTGCAGGGGGGGTGGAGGGGCAAGGGGGCATGCCCACGTGGAGTACACGCTTGCAGGCAGAGGACAAATGCACGTCAGTCATGCAATGACATAATCCTAGTGCTGAGAGGAAAACCATCCTGGGCTACATGCAGAAGAGCCAGAGAGCAGGAACATGGACCGGAGGGGCGTCTGGGTGACTAGCATGTGAATAGGGTACAAGTGTGGTGATGAGGACAGTCCCCGTCTGCTCTACATGTACACCATCCTGCAAAGCAAGCACACATCAGTGAAGCATTGCATGACTAGCACATGTGAACCATCTACACATAGCATGTAGTGGCAGTCAAGCACAACACATCACACTTGCAAAACACACATGGGCTGGACATACACGCTACAACAATCACTGGACTGGGCATCAAAGTCGTGCATCTCTTCCACTCCCTCGACCATTTCTTCTGGTATGAACTCCGCAACAAGTGCCTCGTACGGAGTGAGGTCATCCTCCTCAGGTGGTGGCCCACCGCCAGTCACCAGAGTCATGCTGTAATTAGAGGCATGCTTGGCCTTAGCGCTACATTTGAGGTCATTCCAACGCTTCTTGCACTCGGCACCTGTGTGCACCTCATGGCCGAATGCACTCACATTATCCGCAACATGCTTCCAGTGGGTATTCCGATGGGCAGCCGTAGTATGACAATTTAGCCCCACTATCATGTCACGGCTGTGGGCCTTCACGTAGTCCACAAGGCAGTCTAGTTCCTCATTGCAGAAAGGCTTCTTCCTTGACGTGAAGGGGGCCGTGGCTGTGTCTGGGGTCCCAGCCTGTGCTGCAGATGCAACCTTCCTCCTCTTGGCTAGTGGTCGGACCGTGGCTGGCGAATGCCGCCTTGATCACTATGGCCAGTGGGACTGGTGGATTGAACCAAGGGAGTGGCAGGTTGAAGGATGACTGAAGGCCTGACTTGCGTCAGTGGCTGCTGGGTACCCTGGAATGGACCCTGCACAGCAACATCCGCTCTGCCACGGTCATTGACCGCGACTGTCCTGTTTGGTAGTCTCACAACCGGGGTGTTGTTGGCTGCATCTGCCCCTGCAGTTGCCAACACCCGGCTGGTCGGGGTGGCAGATGACATTGCTGCCCCAGGGACACGTCTCTCAGTCAGGGCAGCCCTGCATGCACCTACGGTGTTCCTCCTGACCGGCTGGAAATCTTCCAGTGACTCTTCAAGTGCCAACGCAGCCTGCGCTGGCAGACCCTGAGCCTGGGTGGTGATGTCCGCAGCTGCACCTGCAGCTACCACTCCCCTTGGGCCCGATGAAATTGACTGCCGGTCACACGTGTGCCAGTGCCAGATGCAGAAGCTGCATCTCCCGGAACCACAGGGGGTGGTGGCATGACTGCACCAAACATTGACACATCATTGTGCTCAAGTGGCGCACCCCTGCCTCTTACCCCTCTGCGGGCACCCTGGACACCCCGGAGACCCCCTACTCCCTGGTCACGCCGGCCATGTCCCTGCCCACACCCGCCATGAGGAGTATGCCCAGCTGAGGCGCCCCTCACCTTTGGTGGCCTCCCAACCATGTCACAGATGGGGTAGTGCCAACACAGATGGAGTAGTGCCAATGGGAGGTGTACACCACAATTGTCCTGGGCAATTGGGGTGAAGGGGGTGGGATGCAAGATGTTAACAGTATGCCTGCACCTGCAAGGCTGTATGTGACCCCGGTGATGTAGTGACGAGTCACGCAATGCTCAGGCACCCCAAAACTGCAGTAAAACTGTGCACGCAACCCCTGCAGCCTACGTGCATGGAATTAACCTCCCACAGCGGTGGCACCAAGGAACACGAAAAACACGTACGCGTGTGACACGCAGGCTACTATGACCTCGAAAACGGGTGCGATACACAGGGGCACCCACAGTGGGAAAATAGCGTGTGCGACTCACTGTCTGACTAGCGCGATGCAGAAAAACACTATACCCCCACCAAAATAAGAGATACGTCCTTGATAGCTGTGAAGTTGTGATGGTGGCGAAACAACACGATGTAGCAACACACATGTCGGTCTCCACGAAAGGCACGTACAGCGAACTGCCGTGACCCGCTCACCTTTAACCTGTGCTGAGGGAAACGCCCGCGCTCATCACCTCACTTACGCGTTTAGGCCCTTTCCTCGGATTACACGCATTCACACACCGACGTGCAGTTTTTTCAAGTGCTGAATCAGTATGCACCCGTCACGAGGGAAAAGCCCGCGCGCGTAACGTCGCAGATGCGCTTACGCTCTTAGAGCCTTTCCTTGGATTTCACGCTGACGTGCACTTTTTTCACATGCCAAATCACTCCGTATCCAGCTGGCCACGCGAAAACACAAGGAAGACCACGCTCTGCCCTGAAGGCCATTTTCCTGCCCCCCAGATCCCCGAGCACGCTCCCACCTGCCATCTGCTGCTGCCTGACTGCCTGCTCCCCATGTGCCCTGCTATTTGCTGCGTGCACGTCAGCCAGGGGTGCAGTTTCTGTGACCACCCCTGCTGGAACTGAAGACTCCCGACTGGGATACCATCGCTCCACAGCCCAGCCCCAGGACCCAGTTGCCCACCCACACCTGCCTCTGGGGTTGCCATGTCGGGCACAACACCATCTGACACCACTGGAAACCCCCAGCCAGAGAGGCAGAGGGCCACCATCTTCAGTGCCAGGGAAGTTGGTGTCCAGGTGGAGCAAGTCCTGGGGCAGTATGATGCCCTCTTTGGAAGTTTGTGTGCCGACAAGGAAGGACGGACCATGATCTGGATGGACATCGTGACTGCCATCAACAAGGAGGGGGTGTCAGTCTGCGACTTCAAACATGTCCAGAAGCGCTGGGAGGACTTCAGGTCCAGGACCCTCAACAAGGCCCAGCACCTCTTGAAGGCAGCGGATGCCAAGGGGTGCCTTGGCCACCTGTCAGACCACCAAATGAGGGTCCTGGAATGCATACACCCAGCGCTCCACGTCCAGGTCCTTGAGAGGCAGACCCATCTGGAGTCGAGCAGTAAGTGTACATGCATACTGATTGAACGCTGTGCGTGTTGTGGTGTGCCAGTAGTGTGCAGGTTGCACATGTGTTTCTGTGGGGCCATGTATGGATGTGTATGTACAGGGGCGTGAGGCTGACACATGTGAGTCCTCTCATGTGTGAGACACATGGATGGTGTATGTGTTGGTAAGCATGCAGGCCAAGTGCAGGTGTGGGAGCACACATGTTTGAATTACTGTGTATGTACGTTGGCATGGTTGTGGTGTCACACATGGATGGTGGTTCCAACTGCATATATCTGCACTGTGTACATGTGCATGTGTGTGTATTTGACAAGTGTGCAACTGTGATGCAACATGGATGCATGTGACACAGACATGTAGAAGGCTGAATGCCAGATGTGACATGTATGGCGATCTCATCACTGTAACAGTTGGTGGAGATGTACACATGCATGTAAGTGTGGTGGCCTGTGTGCATGTGCTGTGCACTCCCCGTGTTTCATGTGACATCAGGCTCACCTTCGGCTGCTTGTGCTGTTGTTTGTGTATGGATGGTGCTGCCTGGTGCAATATTGCTGTTGAATTGCTCATGTGTGTGAGTTGAAATGACATGTGTGTTGGGGAGTTTGATGCCATGTCTGAGATTTGGCACTGACACTCATGTACAACTGTCATGTGTGTATCAGTCCATAGTCCAGTTCCCTGATGCCTGTGTTGCAATTCTCCCTGTCTGCAGCGTCAACTGATGAAGAGGGCGGAGAGGGTGCTGTGGACCAAAGCGGCAGGGATCACACCACCAGCCGGAGACGCAAGGCCCGACTCCCCTCCCAGGTTGCCATCTTGTCGGTGAGTGAGGAGTCTGGTGCCGCGTCCCAGGCCGCAGCTGCCGAGGGTAGGTCCAAGAGGCGGAGGTTGGAGGTGGACTCCTCGGCAGGAGGAAGACGGCACAGAGTCATCCAGGCTGGTGGGGGGTTTGGTGGAGGAGGAGGCCATGGAAGGGACACACACAGGGTCTATAGGTGGGGATTCCACTGGTGCTAGTGGTGCAGTGCAGGGGCAGGGACAGGAGGCAGCACAGGCTGCCGCGGAGGTGCCTGTGTGTAATCCTGTCCCGATCCTGTGACTGCATCATCCCGCACCAGCAGGGATGCCTACGTTCAGACCCATTTTCAGGGAGGGGATCCGCTTACAACAACTGGCCTTCCTCTCCCTACGGACATGGCTATCCGGGACCGGGTTGAACCTGTCCTGAGTGGGATGGCATTGCGTCAACAGGGCATGCGAGGTGACCTGCAGTGTTTTCATGAAGACACTGCAAGTCATCTCGAATGCCTCATTGACCACGTTGACCTACTGGGACTGGTCACCAGGGCTGGATTCCTCCATATGCTGGACCTTGTTCCGACCCCCTCCTCATCTGAACACCCTATGCGCCAGTCGTCCTCCATGCCATCTTCCCACCCAAGTATCACCTGGGTACCCTGTGGAGCTGCCTATGACCCAGCGGCCAGGCTGGTGGAGGACACATCCCTGCCACAGTCGGGGATGTCAGACGTCCAGCAGGGGTGGCCACCACAACAACTGCACCCCAGCCAGAGGAGGACATGCAGGCAGCAAGAGCAGGGGAACAGGCACAGGCACAGCAGCAGCAGCAACAAGGTGGGAGCCATGATGGCTCTGGGCCATCGACATCGGTGGGGCAGGCATTGGCCAGAGGGCAGGAGGACCCAGGATTACAAGTGTCTTCCATGTGGCAGCGGTTGGGCCACGCCATAGATGCGGAGCGGCGGCTGGCAGAAGAGGCGCGGCTCACAATGGTCAGGGCGGAGAACTCCATGTGGAGGGCACCGAGGCGGGCCGAGTGCCTTGAGGCAATTCGCAGGTAGTTGGAGGTCAACATGTCTTCGTCCCTGCAAACCCTCGGGGCCATGGAAGAGGACCGCCTCCATGACATCGAGCAAGAGTTCGATGATGCCCTGGCCCGGGAAATCGGGAAGTGAGCCATTGGACTAGCCCCCCGCCATTGTATATAGTTTGTAGTTTTAAGTTTCCTTTATCTTTTTCATTCATTTGGGGCACTTGGACTATGCCCCACCTTTTTGTATATAGTTCTTTATTAGGTATTTTTTTTGCTAGGTTTCATTTCACTCGTTCTGCTCATGGACCCTGTATTATCTCTTTGTACATAGTTGAACAGTGGATTTATCTATTATTATTTTTTCACCATGGATCAATGGATTTTACTGTTTCCGTTTACTTTCATTTGATTACATTATTTTTCTGTCCAATACATTTTGTTTTATTACTTTGATGTGTGGTATTCTCTCATTGGTTTCATGCATGTCACGGTGCAGGTTTTCACAATCACCAGCACCCATTGTGGGTTTGTGACAGACATGTGTTGATGTACATTCTTGCCATTTGGGTTGTTTCATGTAATGGGCATTTCAATGTGGTGTGGATGGGATACTTGGTTGGGTCTTTGCACAGGGGTGGCGTGCGGTGGGATTTGGGAGGCCATGAGGCACATGATTGTGGATCATGATGACGTGTTGGGGGGACATGAGTCGGGGCCTCAGCCTCACTGCTGGGGGGTGGGGGTGCTGGGGGACATGAGTCGGGGCCTGCTGGCAGGTCCTGTCAATGCTGGGTGGATGGGGGTCCAGGGGGACATGAGTCGGGGCCTGCTGGCAGGTGGCCATCACTGCTGGGTGGGAGGGGGTGCTGGGGGACATGAGTCGGGGCCTGCTGGCAGGTGCCTGTCAATGCTGGGTGGGTGGGGGTCCAGGGGTACATGAGTCGAGGCCTGCTGGCAGGTGCCCATCACTGCTTGGTGGGTGGGGGTCCAGGGGGACATGCGTCGGGGCCTGCTGGCAGGTGCCCATCACTGCTGGGTGGGTGGGTGTGCTGGGGGACATGAGTCGGGGACTGCTGGCAGGTGCCCGTCAATGCTGGGTGGGTGGGGGTCCAGGGGGACATGAGTCGGGGCCTGCTGGCAGGTGCCCATCACTGCTGGGTGGGTGGGGGTACTGGGGGACATGATTCGGGGCCTGCTGGCAGGTGCTTGTCAATGCTGGGTGGGAGGGGGTCCAGGGGGACATGAGTCGGGGCCTGCTGGCATGTGCCCATCACTGCTGAGTGGGTGGGGGTGCTGGGGGACATGAGTTGGTGATCACTAATGCAAGGTGACATGTCGGCTGGCCTGGGGGCATGCCCATGGTGGATGGGCTGCGTGTGGAACATGACCAGGGGTGCAGGGTAGTCCCCTGTGGTGTGGGATGCCTTCAGGGGCCGTGGAGGGGGTAGAGGGCACAACTGGGAGGACCCACACTGCCAATTCACGTGTGGGACTCCCCGCGCACCCCACTGGATACACGTACCCCGCTCTGACAGCGAAATCGCGTGTGAAACTCCCCGCGAACCCCAGAAATACACGTATCCCGCTCGCACAGGCCCAATCGCGTGTGAAACTCCCCACAAACCCCAGTAATACATGTACCCCGCTCGCACAGGCCCAATCGCATGTGAAACTCCCCGCGAACCCCAGTAATACACGTACCCTGCTCGCACAGACCCAATCGCATGTGACACTCCCCGCGAACCCCAGTAATATCGTACACCTCTCGCACAGGCCCAATCGCATGTGATAGTCCCCGCAAACCCCAGTAATACACGTACCCCACTCGCACAGGGCCAATCGCGTGTGAAACTTCCCGCGAACCCCAGTAATACACGTACCCCGCTCGCACAGATCTAATCGCGTGTGAAACTCCCGCGAACCCAAGTAATACACATACCCCACTCGCACAGGCTCAATCGCGTGTGAAACTCCCTGCGAACCCCACTGGATACACGTACCCCGCTCTGACAGCAAAATCGCGTGTGAAACTCCCCGCGAACCCCAGTAATACACGTATCCCGCTCACACAGGCCCAATCGCGTGTGAAACTCCTCGCGAACCCCAGTAATACACGTACCCCGCTCGCACAGGCCCAATCGCGTGTGATAGTCCCCGTGAACCCCAGTAATACACGTACCCCGCTCACACAGGGCCAATCGCGTGTGAAACTCCCCGTGAACCCCAGTAATACACGTACCCCGCTCGCACAGATCTAATCGCGTGTGAAACTCCCGCGAACCCTAGTAATACACGTACCCCGCTCGCACAGGCCCAATCGCGTGTGAAACTCCCCGCGAACCACAGTAATACACGTATCCGGCTCGCACAGAGCCAATCGCGTGTGAAACTCCCTGCGAACCCCAGTAATACATGTACCCTGCTCGCACAGGGCCAATCGCGTATGCAACTCCTTGCGCAGGGGTGTACATGTATTTGGAGGGGTGAGCGGAGACTTTTACAGGTGTTTTCATGGTTGGGGGGCTGTATGCTGGTCCACTGGCCTGTGCGCCATGTACGAGATTTGTGCGCTGTGCATGGCGCACGGGAGGGTTTGGGGGCGTAACTGGCGCTGCTGTGGGTCACTGCACCACTCTTCACCGTGGCTGGTAATGGATGTTGAAATCCATGAATACGCTTTGCGCAGAAATGGATTTTGGCGCATGCGGCTGGGGCAGACTGTCGCACGTGCACACTGTGCACCATCCGCGTGCACCACTTGTGCACTGAATTCTATGAATTACCCCCTAAGTCTTTCTGTTCTCAGGACCAAACCATTCATAACTATATGTTTGATTGGAAGAATAGTAAATTGCTCCTAACAAAGTCTACATGCAAAAATGGACTCTTGACCATTTAAGTTTGTTTTGGCAAGTCTAGGTACACATATGTTCAGAAAAACTCTCAGATTTTTCTGGCGCAGGAACCAGTTAGGACAGATTTGTAGATATCATGGAGGATCATTGAGCTTTCTCTCAGCAGACCAAATTTTTCCTGATTTTTATATTAGAGTATGTCCTCATGAGTGTCAATCCAGTCTTTACGGTAAAGCTTCTTCTTTAAACTGCCTGGATTTTGGTGCAGTGATTTCTCAGATTCATTCAGATCTTCAATTATTTTCTGTCAGATATCCCTCCACTTTTTGAGGATAATTTCTTCCGGATCTGTCATAGCCATTTTTAGGATCTTAAAACCTCCCTTTGGGGTGTCTTCCAGGCATTTTCTATAGAAACAGATTGAGTTCGATCTAGCAATGGTTTTTAGGGATGTTAACACCAATTCCCTTCTGACGATCTGAATTGGGATACTTCTTTGTAAACCCAATACTGACTTCCAGAAGATTCCCTCCAGAAGAGACCAAATATCTCCGGTCAACATGAGCAAGGTTTCTGCGCTGTATGTAAAAATCGGCACGAGTTTGGCTCTATGGAAGGAGATTAATGGCATCAGTGAAACATTTCAGAAATTCTTTAACAGAACTTTCCCTTGCGCTGCAAGATTTTTAGCTTTTTTGCGCAATGCAGCAATTCGGGGTGCTTCACATCTACTAGTGTTGATATTTACTCCCAAGTAGGTCAGCTCTTTTGCCACTCCAATTGATTCTCCCTTAGAGAACCATGCAAATCCTTTGCCACTTCTACGCCGATCATGGTCACCAAACACCATTACCTTAGATTTTTCTGGGTTTATTATTAAGTCATTTGCTTCAAGATATCTTTCCAGGGTGGATATCTGGCGTTGTAACCCAATGGGTGTTTGATCAATGATCACAATGTCATCAGCGTATAGGAGTCTACCAACATCGGTATTTGACATCTTTGGTGGAAAAGAGTGTATATCCACGAATGCATCGTCAATGTCTGATAAGAACAGATTGAAAAGCTCAGGGGCTAGTGGGCATCCTTGTTTTAGGCCCATGTTTGTTCTGCAGCTTTGCCCAGAGTTTCTCTCTTCGTATGGAGTCAAAGGCTTTCGACAGGTCAATAAAAGCCATAGAAACCTTACCTCAATTTTTCGTTTCGGCTTTAGCTTTCAATAAATTGTCTATAAAGATGTTACATCATGTTTCGATGCCTTTTACAAAGCCTGATTGTCAGGGGTCATGATACTCATTATCCCTACTCCATCCAGAGAGCTCCTTTAGTATAACAGTGCTGATGATTTTGCCAGGGTTATCCAGGAGCGCGATCGGACGGTAGTAGTCCGGGTCTGATTTAAACCTTTTTTTAAAATTGGGACAACTACCGCCGATTTCCATGATGCCAGGACCTTAGCGGACTGCACTATGCCCTTAAACAATTGATGCAAAAAATGTGCCCATAACTCCAGGTTTTGTCTCATAAGGGCATTTGTTAGTCCATCCGGGCCTGGAGCTCTTCAATTTATTAAGTTCTTAATAATGCCTTCAATTGTTGAAGTTGCTATATCGAGTGTATAGTACTCCTGATCCAGCTCTGGATCTCTAAATGCAGTTGCTAATTGTGATGGCTCTAGTACCTTCTCAATCTGCAATTTCTGATGATGTAATTGCCAGGTCTTAGCAAGAATGGGATTGGCCAGTAGCGCATCTTGTGGTGCGTCTAATGCGTTTATAATAGACTATATTTCAGTTGTATTCTTTGTTTTAATATGGTGTAGCATTCTTTGGGCGTCTTGATTCAGGATAGTCTTTTTATTTAGCTTCAGTCAATTATGGTATTTCTGTTTTAGCTTGTGGATTTCTGATGATCCTTCCACGAGCTTATGTTTTTTCAATCTGCCAATTGCTTTCCTAAGGGCTCTTTTTTTTTTAAAGAATCTGGTGATCGAAGACATGTTGGTGGATCATTTTATGTCTTCCCTTCGTCCCACTTTTGGTCACTGCAAATTGTTGTAATAAAGGACCATCATTTATATGCTGATTTTCTCCTTCACAGTTTCTCCTTCACAATTTCTCTTGCCAAGTTCTTAATCAAGGAATCCATGTTTTTCGCTTGAATTTGTAGTCTATTACCAGATGAATTTACAGCGGTTTTATGATCATACGGTGAGGCTAAGTGGGTGGTGCTTTTATGGCAGACCAGTTTTAGTTGATTATGATCACTCATGTCAGCAATAATAACTTCCATGTTTTTTAGGATCCCACTCAAATTGGAGGAGACGCATTTATATCCAGTATTTCATTCGTTACTGCTCCCCTCCAAGTTGGTTGCCCCGGGGAATCCCCTTTTATCGTACCATTCAATACAATGCAATACCTAGACTGCATGATAGTTCTCCAGTTTAATACCGACTTTTCTTTGTTATTACTGGTAAACGAGTTATCGAGGATAGGATTATTGGCCTGATCCAAACATGTGCAATTTAAATCACCAACAAGCAAAATCATCGAATCATTCCATTTTAGTCTTGCTTTATCAATTAATCAATTATCAAACCTCTTGAAGACATATTACATCAACTTTTGGAAGTTGGCTTGAGTTTTTGCAAAACAGATGTAGAAAGTCTTGTGTATTCCAACTCACGAGTGACCATTCCAGTTCGTATGGTGGATTATGTCATTATTGGTTAGGTAGTTTATCTGCCAATAAATGTGCTAGCCATCTCCAATTAGCTTCATCCCCCTCATTACCAAATTTAGAGTTGCGTTGTGTTTTTTCATGACGTTCTCTATGAGGTTCATCATTTTTTTCCAGTGGATAATAATGTCTATTACTCACTCCATCCACTCTATCTTCCTGCAATTTAGTTTTTGATGATTTTATAGGTGTACAGTCCTTCATATCAAAGCCTAATGGTCGCAACAGATGAGCGTCTTTGAGCAGGAGATGTTTGTTCAGTTTTGAGATTAGATGGACTACCACTTTATCAGTACACCTCTCCTCTGGAAACTCTATAACCGCAAGATCTTTTGAAGTCACTAGTACAAGACTTGGGATATGATGTAGGAGGTGCACTACATTCTCTCTATTGAGCACCAATCCATCATCACAGAAGCACATTCTCCCTAGAGAGATCTTTAGACTGTTGTGTTTTCTTCCCCAGATAGCTGCATACCCTCTTCCACTGAGACGGAGACTGCCAGAGGTTGTTCCGTTTTACATTTTGGTTGAGGGTTAAGCTTCACTTTAGACCATGCTCCCCCATCTTGCCAGCTTACAGATTTCTCTCCCTTCTTAGTAGGAGGTTCCACTTCCTTGCCAGTAGCTTGACATAAGTTATGTACTGGCAAACCAGTTAAGCTAACTGGTTTCCTTAATGAATCTTCATAAGCTTGAATTTCACTGATGAGCTTAATTATTGGCTGTTGCTCCTTCTGTTTCTGTAGGGCCTTGATGATCTCTTGGATCTGTTGTTTAATTTCATCCTCGACTACTGGAGGTTGGGGTAAATTCAGCGGATGCTTATCCTGTTCCAATGAGCGCTGTCCTCCTTTTGCGACATCCTTATATAAGATGTTTTTTATTTTTTCGTCAAGGTTTCGTCGTCATGGTCAGAGGATTTGGATCCCGACTCTTCAGACGATGTGGACTCATTTGCTGGTTCGTGTACCGCCTGTACGTTATTTTCTTAATCCGAGATACTGTAGGTGGACAAATCCATTAGGTCTGATTCACTAAGTTTATCGCCCTCTTTGGCCGCGTTCTCGTTCCCGTCTCAACAATCGATTTTATCAATGATGTTTACTGCTGCTGGATTCTTGGGTTTATCAGTTGTGGCCTGCTGTACTGGGGGCAGAGATAAGTTCTTTACGAACAGGCGGCTTTTGTTCGATTTAGTTTTGGCAGGCTTAGCTTGATTTTTGGGTTTCTTAGCAAGCATTAACTTGTCACAATTCCTAGTAGGGTGGGCTGGTATCTTTTGTTTATTAGTCTTGTGTGATAACTCTACTTGTTATTAGTCATTTTTCTATAGTGTGTTTTGGCCAATAAATAATGACTCTATTTGTATGCATCCTGTCTAAGTGTAATCTGTGATTCTGGTTGTGTGACATCATTGTGGACCCTTTACAAGCTCACCATCTCTGAAGATCTTAACCTAGACCGCCTGCCTCTGCTACCTGAACTGGTTTGGCTACAGCTCCCCAGAGTTGTCCCTGTCACAATATAGGTTGACCTTCTATACATCCGTCCACCAGGCCAGAGTATAGAAATTCATTCCTAAGATCCATCAGTTTGTGATTTGTCAGACAATGTTAAAAGCCTGACCTAGTGGCCTATTATTCCCTAGGGTACTTGCCGATCTCCAAAGTATGGACATCATCTTTTTGATTTATTCTATTTATTTTTTACTGTTGATCCTATGCATTGCACTGCCCCCTCCAAGTACCCACACTTTCCCTTCTCTCCTCCGCTGCACCTGTGCAATCTCAATGTTACCTGGCCTAGTAAGATCGTTGTCTCTGTCTTCACTCTGTTCCCCCTCCCTTGCCTCATCGCGCTTTGAAACACTTATGTATAGACGTGTTATAAATGCCATAAAATGTTTTATTTATTTATTTATTTTTGCATTTTTAAAACACTCACACAGCCCGCGGGCATTGAGGCGCTGTTACTGGAATATGTCTTAGTTGCGTATTTATAACACGCTTAATACCCAGAGGTTTCTAAGCACTGACTCGGGGATCGAACCTGTGTGGCCATGTGTCATCTTGCCTCCAAGGCGAGCACGTTGCCGCTGAGCTATCCTCATATCATATCATATCTAAGGCCATACATTTGGGGTAGGAATAAGGCTATTTTATTTGATATTGTTTATTTGGCAGTGTTTAAGGCTATATTATTTGTTAATGTTATTAGATTACAGCATTCAGGATCCCTTAAAAAGTCAAATGCCAAATGTATCACTATTTCTCGATTCGTTTTATTAGCCTGTGTTCCTATCAGATTAACAACTCGCAGAAAAAAAGTTTATACCAGCTTGAAATAGCTTCATGAAAAATGCATACCCAACCCATCATCTCCCTCATGCATAATTTGAAAGAAAGATGGATTGTAATACAACTTTTATGTCTTATGCATACACTTGCCTGAAAAATATTATTACTGTTATTATCATTATGTTATATAGTGAATGTGGTGCTAGCTTCAGGTAGCAACTGCGTGCTTTAAAAGTTATAATGAGAAGTACACAGTTTGGGAATCAGAGATAAATTGGAGAGGGAGCTAGCAATGGGGGAGGTGGAAGGCAGAGGGGGCAGCAGATCGCTGAGTCTCTGGTTAGGTCCGGAGTGTTTGTGGACCTAGGTGTTAGGGCGCTGCAATTACTAGAAGAGAAGGGTCTTGAGCTCCTTCCTGAAATGTATAAATAAGGAGGCAAGTCTTGATTTGACGGGGAGGAGGTTCTGCCAAAAATAATATTTTTGTGGGAATATTATTCTCCATCCCCTATATATGTGAAAGTTAGGAATAACACAAGGGTTCCACTGTCAAGAAAACAGCACTGTATTGATAACCTTACTGGACAGCACTGAATTTCCTGCTTCACCATTGGGTTCAAATGCTTTGGACAGATGTCTGACCAATGAAAGGTTGAAGTCGAATTCCAGTAGAATAGTGATTATAAAATATTGGATATGATCCACTACATAGAACACTTTGCAGGGTTTTGCATGACACAATAGAGGGTAATGCAGCGACAGATGGTTTCATTTGAAAGCTATCTTCAAAGTTCATTTTTTTCTTTTTACTCATAACATAGGGACACAGATAAGGGTAAGGGAAGTGGTTGTCTGCATTTGATGGGGCAGATGTGGGATTAATCACATTATTTGGGGTGGATGTAGGGAAGTTGGTCTATGTGGTTTGCTGTGGAGCATTGCGGTCTGGTAAGGGTGAAGGAGCTTTGACTTTTTTAGTTGTATTAACAATATAATGATGTGGGTAATCCATCTCAGAGAGTGTGGTCTGCAAAACAGACCCCCTATTTCAGAAGGCTCCATAACAAAAGCATAGTGAACACTGGATCCCTGTTGTGTCAGTGTACGGAACTGTGCATTAGTGACGCGTAGTTGGCTAAAGGGTCGCTCGCATGCCTCACATTGCACAATTTCTCCACCATTCTGTAAAATCCCCATTTTTCATTGCTGACAATCACGCCACAAAATGAAGGACTATATTGTCTCACTATCCATCTTCATTGAATAGTGAGACATTGGTACACCTCACTATTCAAATATCCCCACTCTATAAATAAGGGGCTTCCAACCTCAGGCTCTTGAGATGTGTTGGACCAAACCTGCCACTCGGTGCTAGCCTGCGTAGCCCACAGTGACGCGTCATGGATCATAGGTGCCATAGCCTAAAACATCTGCAGGGCCGCAGGTTGCAGGCCCCTGCTATAATACAGCCTACAGTATTCTTTTGATATAAACCATACACCAATTGTGACTCCCCACTGTTTTTTTTTTTTTTTTTAATCCATGCCTGACTCTCATTGCCTCTGGCTCCATGCCATCCTCTCCACTTACATTTTTTTTTCTTTCCTGTAATTTGCATTTACCAAGGTGTATCACACAAGCATGTTTTCAAGATGCGACTTTAAATAATCCTGAATTAGACAATACATTTTTCAAAGGGCCTTTTAATAAACCAATAGAGTCGGTGTAAGATGCTGGGCTTGTGAATTGAAGCAGCCTTTGGAAGAGGGATCTGTCTCGCGCCCTCTCACTATCCTCCCCTTCAGGGTTCAAGTCCAAAATTCCACAATGTTTCAGTTTCCATAATTCGCTCAAAACTGAAGTAAAGAAATCATGTTACCCTTTCCTTTCTCAGACCCTGCTTACATGGATCACGCGTTGGCTTATATTACATTACGGTTGTCAATGTATCCTGAAAGATCGTCATCTTCTCTGCACCATGCTGCACACCTCTCAGAGCATGTGTTCAGTATTAGCAGTAGCTACTTTGTCGTAAATGAGCAAACCAGCAGTCTGACAGAAGCACAATTGTGTGCACGTATTCTAGAGGCCTGTGTCTAAAATCTGCAGCTCAAATGTCCCAGGCTTCCGCTAATGCTTGCACTACTTTTGTGAAGGCCCATCATATTCAAATTCCAAACCGCAAGGAAAAAAGAAACACGTGGAATAAGTTTGCCCTCTACTGGATGATTATGAGATAGCAGGCTGGATTTACAAAGATTGAACACACAATGAAGAAATACTCTAAACCGTTGCATTTGCAAAGTTGCTAACTAGCTAGCTCTATACGTGATTTACATTAAAAAAAACTGCGTGGTCTCCAATTTTTTTCATTTTCTTTTGTTAAGTAGTTCTTTTTCTATTTTTGTTAAGGCAGCATTATATCTCAATTCTGAAGAAAACGCTGTGTTTGTTTGCATTAAGGTGGACCTCTCAGTGGCAGACTCGTGTGCTGCATATGCATAACGTTGTTTGCTTGCACTCACGAGCATCTTTGGAGAGCGAGTATTCCATTCGCCAGGTGGTTGTCGGTAGAAAGTTTCTCTTTTTTTTAATTTTTTTGTTTATTTGCATATACATTGAAACAATGTGTTTAGCAAAAAGGATGATGTACATGACAACCAATCAAAAGAACAACAAAATAAGTGTGGACAGACCAGTCATCAAAATCATCATGAACAATGCATGGACGTTTTTATACATCGACAAGGCTCTAAAAAATTGGTCATTGTAATCACGTGCCTCGTTTTGTGACCAGCAATCAACATTGACCAACATATATACATTTCCTGTGTTTGAAAACCAGTAAATAAATGGTGAAAATAATTAAATCGTCTCTCGTTAAGAGCTGGACAAGAAATGACCCATTGTTTCACGTTTTGTATCTCTAATGGATTTTTGCAAAAGCGACAGCTGGTAGTCACACAAAGCCCACGCGTGTATTTCACTTCATTTGTTGGTTGAAGATTTCATCAAATTCTCAAACATTGTCTCTTAATTTCTTTTCAGGACATTGCTTCAAATATTCACAGAGAGTGTCCAGTCGACGTGATTCAGCAGAGTCTGATTCTCTTAGCTTCTTTTTTCATTGATTCGGATTGGTAATCAATACTTCCAGGGAGCTACCGATTTCTTTCAGTAAAGAGCAGATTTTTTCTCGCCATTTTTGTAACATGGGAGTTGATGATGCCATCATTTCTTTACGCAGCATCTCTAAGATCTCTGGTCGGTCCGGCGCAAAGCATTTGCTGAAGTAGGAGAAACTCTTCCACAAAACAATCGATTTGAGTGATGAGAGCCCTAGCTCTCTCCGTGTGATTGATATTGGAACAGTTTGTGGAAGATTTAAGACTTTATTCCAGAAAGTGCTCTCTAAAAGGGCACACGTCTTATCTGGTGTGGGTGGCATTGCTTCTGACCCATATGATAATATGGGTACCACTTTTGACCGATAAAAGGTGATTACCGGAAGGATGGAAAACCGCCCATAAGAAACATTCACAGCACATGCCTGGCTTGCCAGGGCTTTTGATGTAGCTTTTAGGTGACTTACCATGGGAGCCTCAGATACCGTGCCGCTCAACCACACCCCAAGGTAATTGAAGATGGTAACTTGTTCAATTAGTTCACCTTCCAGTCTCCAAGAGTATGCATTTTTCGCTTTATCGAAATTAAGTCAATATTTTCGTCTTAGATTTGTTAATTTTCGAGACTGTTGGTTTCAATATATGATTGCAAGATGTTTAGTTGCCATTGTTAATTTCGAGACTGTTGGTTTCAATATATGTTTGCAAGATGTTTAGTTGCTGTTGTTATCCTACCGGGGTTTGGTCTACTAACACGATATCGTCCGCATAGAGTAGACGAGGTAAAGGGACTCCACCGGTTATAGGTGGAAAAGTTCTTATGATAGAATCTGTGCGCTTCAAAAGAAATTGAGAAGGACGAGGCCATAGGGCATCCCTGTTTGACGCCCCTAGATGTGGCTATTTCATCCAATAACAAACGAGTTATATTCAAACACACATGCAACAAGTGTTTTCATGCATGGCTTTTATTGGTTCAGAGATGGATGTTGGACTATTTTCCAATTTCAATTTATTCCACAGTTTTTGATGATCGATCAGTAAGTCGCTCTTACGCCTGGTTTTCTCATCTCTTACCTGGACGAAGTAAAGAGTCCTGGTAGCTTCTTTGTTAAAGTCTTTCTACAGGAGGAAGGCACGGTTGAGATTTACTAGGTAACATCTTAGTCACCAGCCCCATTCATCCATTGAGGATATATGTGTATAACCTGCTAGTTAGGTATATTGCATTGCACAATAATCTATTAATAGGGGTATAATTGCAGAGAAATAATGTTGCAGCAAAATGGTTTGGAAATTACAATTTAAATATATTTAACTGTCCAAGAACAAATGCATATTTATTTAATTTGTTGGGAAGGGAGTTTCCCTTATAAATAAAACACTGCATCCTTTCCATTAATCAATTAAAATACATTAAGAATTAAAAACACAACAATACAGCCAGGATTATTTTACAAAACCACAACAGACATCCCCACACAGACACGCTCACACACCCACATGCCAAACACACACTGTTAGAATTATACATTTTGGCTAGTAGATGGCAATGAAAGCGCTGCCTCTAAGCGCTGCCTCTAAGCGCTGCCTCTAAGCCGGAACTACTGTTATGGGAAGTGACTATAGGAGGGAGATGCGATGTGAGGAGTAGCTCACAGCCTGTTGGTGTTGTTTAGTTATTTGCTCGCCCGTTGACCGCCCATGGCCATGCTAGTTCTTACGGCCATTGCACCTATTACCAGCTCCTCCCTGCCCAAAACACACACCCCTAGGATCTCTCTGTGATCGTTTTTTGTTCTGAAAGTTAATGGCTTAACTGCAGCTATAGAGCAGCTCCTAGTGTAGTAGCCATGTCTCTATCAAGAGTGAATTCAGAGCTTGAGTGCGTCTGTTTCTTGCTCTGAATTCCTCTTAAAACCAAGCATTGACAAATCCACATAATGTGGCTCTTCTGTAGACAACACATAGACATTTCCCAGGCACTGCCATCATATGCCCAGATATAGTAACACAATGTGCAGCTGTTGCCCTACTATGGTCAGGTAGGACTGTTGTTAATGCAGTTCCTGGAAAATGCTGTGCCCCCGCCAAAACAAAAGGCACAACCGTTGGCTTTCTGCCAATCTTAGATGTGTTCCCAGAACTCTGCCATTGCCCCCCATGTGCGTGCATCCCGTTCGGTCGGGCCTCTTTGCCTCTCTACTTGCTTTTGTTTTATCAAACAAATCATGACGTTAGTATTGTTGTTGACAGAGAACGTTAAGTTGACAACCGATGTTTACTAAACATCAGATATGGTCAAACTGTGAATGTCTGTTTATCGCCTGACCATTGAAGTTGCTAAAACCTCAGAATTACATGCAGAAATCCATAAGGAAAATGTTAGGATTAGCAAAGGATTAAAGGATAGTCTACAAATGACATATGCTGCTGTAGAGACCAATGCCTTGTCCCTGAAAGTGCTTACCAAGTTGCTGCATGTACATCATTTACTGCCATCATGGCTGTGCCGGCTGACACATACAAAAAGCTGTACTAAACTTTCCAGCATTGCACCAAGTACCTCTGTGGACCCTAAGGCCCCAGAGCAACTGACAATAATGCATACAACTCAGCAAGGTTTGAGGAAAGAGCAGGCCAGAAAGGGCAATATGTAAGCCCACTATGTGGACGGGAAGAATGCTGAGAGTCGTTTTGTATCTTCAGTAGCTTGACAGCCTGTTGTTTGGTAGAGCTACATAGATCAGGTTGTCATTAGTATTTGTTTTGGACAGTTGGTGATTGAGGGTGGTAATCTCCATTTTGTTAACATATTTCTGGAACAGTCTCTATGTTTGCTATTGCGCTTATAGCTTTAATTCTCTCCAACCAACATCGTTTGCTATGCTATGTTTAACATGTTTATGTTTCCTCTGGTGAAATATATGCATATGACCTATGTGACAATGTAAGTAATGTAAGCAATGTAATGCAAGTCAAGCGGCTTGTGCACCTATGCCATCCCTGAGAAAAAAAAATGTACACAGTAGACAACTTGTGTTTCTTTATTTGTCTTGCAATGGCGTGCCGTTGACAATAAACAATGTTTGATAACTACTATATTGAATGCACCGTGTGCACTGTTCTCACACATGCACATAAATGGGTAATGTCAATTTACATATCCTACTGGTATCTGATACTACTGCGTCATACCACCAATAACCTGTCCATCGAGGCGTTCTTCATCTTAAAACAAATTGCAACTACATCACAGCGTACAGTGTGTCCTTCCTACAGTTCCTCCTCATTCTGAATGGTGTCATCAACCTCCTCAAATAGTCCATCTTCTGGTTCTGACAAAAGTCCAAATTGTGTAGCACACAACACAACACTATAATATTGCATACTGTGTCTGCAGCAGATATATGATAAACCCTAGAACACATGTAAACAGTGAAAGAGACTTTTCAACAGTCAGAAAGTACGTTCAATTGTGTTCATTGTCCTGACATGTGCCACATTGTGTTTCTGTTCTACTGCGTGGATTTAAGAATGGTGTTAGAAGCCAATGTTTCAGGGGGTAAACCAGTCTCCTAAAAGAGAAAAGGAGAGTACAAACAATGCTTGCCTAAAAGCCATCCTCACCCACTGAGGCACACCCACACAGCCCTGTCAACTGTAAATTAAGAGTTCAAAATACAAACACACTTACCAAGATGTCAACCACTCTCTTGTACCATCTTACCTATCGCCAATGGTAGGCTTCTGCTGTGAAGGATCTATGCATCAAGTGCAGGTCCCGGGAAATGCGCATGACTCTGTGTGAAGTCGGCACTGCATATGCTCTGGATATTAAGGGAGTATTGCTTTTATTTACAATTTCAGAACATTTGCTTCCTTGTCCAGAGTTCTATGATACAAACATGGGTGCAGGCAATAGCCTATACAACATTTGGGACACCAGATATTCCAAAGAATCCAACCTCCACAAGGTCAAATCCCCAGCACTATGTGGGAACATGATGAATTTGGTCAAGTGTTTGAGCATTGAGGGAAACACCAACTTCAAAATGCTGCCTGCCTCAGAACTGCTGCCATTGCTACAGCACCCTAGTAGGATCCATGAGCACACACATTAAGTAATGCTAGCAGCTTAAACAACAGAGAAAAGGCTGTCAAGTTATGAGTACCTGGTTCCAAGTCTTTTTCGATCAGGCCTACCAAGTGCAGAATGGAATCGGCATCAAGTCAGCATAGGTGAAGAATCTGCTACAGTGATATGTGAAACAAATTCACCTACTACGGTAAATGCTTCGCCTTGATTGGGTGTCTTCTTGTCATCTGGCAGCAGCACTTGTGCATTGTCCACAAGTGCGTGCAGATGATTTTGACCCTCTTTGTTAGAATGTGCATGTTCACTCAAGAAATATGCTGCAACTAGAGTAGAGATCAGTGCTGTACAAGTAGTCCTTATTAAAACCTGTAGGAAAATCCTGAAGATGGGTGTCTCGTCTCTTCTTGAGAGTATGTATCTTCCACCTAAAAATCAGATTGTGGCTGATAGTTAATGCTGGAACCTAAGGGGGAGACCCCTCACCTTTAATCAGGAAGGACCTAGCACCCCCTAAAAGAGACGGGCAGCACAGGATGTGACTTATAAAAAAAACAGGTAGATGTCTCCACTTTTGATCTGAGTGCACATCCCTTTCTGTGCATTGTAACAATGTTACCACATATGTTGAAGAACGGGAGACCTATGTGAATGTGGGTTTGTGGATAGGGAAATTAGGTGGTTGGCACACTTACCATGTTTGCTTTACCCTTGTTGAAGAGTAACTGCACGTCAATGATAAAGCAAATATGGCACGTGGTAATACTAGTAGTGCCAGTCTCTGTATACTTTCTAACTATGGCATGATATTTTGTACTTGACATCAAGCATAATGCAAACATGATAAGTGTTATTATATCAATGCATCAATGTAGGCCATTGTATCCACATAGTCACACGTATCATGTTTGCTTTACCCTTGATGCCACATAAAAATATATTATGCCACAGTAAGAAAGAATATGCTGTTTAGGCACACAATAACACGTATCATGTTTGATTTACCCTTGATGCACAGTAGCTGCATGTTAATGGTAATTCAAACATGATAGGTAAAATGACATGGCTAGACTGGCCTATACCCAATGTAGGTCAGTCCATCCATATAATAGCATTTATGATTGCTATGCATCAAGTGTAAAACAAACATGATAATCGTTATTACATGGGGGCTACACTATCAAGGCACATAATAATGATGAACAGTGCATACAGGGTGGCAGATACATCTTTAAATATAAGCAATACCTGCATTATGGTTCAATGATAGTAGTTCACTTAATAATTACAGCCACATAAATGTGATATCACACACGTGTCAGCCCTGTGAGTTGTGAAAGGATTATGAGTATTCTCCTCAGAGATAATGGACACTACCACTGCTGGGGGGACTGTAGATTTGGGGATGGCCTCTCTCTGTTCCTTCGTGAGGGCAGGTAACCCCTTTCCCAGAGGGACCACCACTCCACAGGAAGTTGTCCTGGGAACAGGAACCAAAGTGCATAACCATTCACAACAGGAGTATACTCACACCACAATTGTACTTGATCTTATTAAGAAGGGAATTGGCTCTTTACAGTTGGAGAAAGGTTCCACCATCGTGTTTCGCTATGCCTCCATCTTTCCTTCATGTTCCCTCCACTTCCTTTGGCACAAAGCACGTTGATAGTATTGTCAGAAGGCAAAGTCCACTTGCTGCAAGAACAGGAGTGGGACCTTTAAAGCAGGCTTGCTTTAGTCCATTCCCCCTTGTGTTTAGAAAAAGGGGTCACACGCTCCTTCTTTGATTCAATTCTGGACAAACAAATGAAGACAAATTCACTGGACTTCTGTTGGGAGAGTTGATCTCTTCAAAGTGCTCTGCCAGTAGGGTGAAGACTTAGTGTCCAAGGCAGATTCTCTGTCCCATATCCATCCCTGTGGACCAGAAGGTGGGAATTGCTGTTGAGACAAGACATGTCATGCTGCCAGCCACAATGGTACCCAGGGCCTCGACAAGTTGAGTAGCACCTGCAGTTGTGGGCCAGCCTTCCTGTGTTTGGATGCCCGAGAACAAGTATTGGAACATATCCTTGAGCCCCCAGATTGGGATTTACAGCAACTGAGAGCCAAGACATCCAAGTTTCCTGTGTTTTCACCAATAAAACAATTTGAGCCAAATATTGAGACTGTTTTACTAAATAGAACCATCAGGACCATCCTAAGCTGCCTTTGGCACTCACTCGCCTTTTGAACTACTGAACTAAACGTTCAAACCTGTTTGCTGCCTCACCGTTGCTCTCCCAGCTCGAACCTGAATCTCAACATTGCAACCGACAACTTCAAAATAACTCTTCCACCCACAAGCATCTTCATTTCCGATCTTCATCAACAGTTGACCAGAACCTGGGGGATAATTGGAACCGCAACCTTTGAATGCCACACCAGAGCCGTTTCATTTGAAATATGAATCCAGTCACCATCCTCTTCACCGTGAAACCTATTCTCTAACTGACTTCGGTGGCCCTCATTATCCGTACTTCTCAGTGTCTCGCCTTTTAATCGCAAAAGCTCCTGTTTGACTTGTGCTCAACATCCTCTCCACATCTAGAATACCATGGCTGCTGTACCCCATGTTTTTTGGATGTGCTGCCACACAGATACCGTAGAACTGTGAGAAAGTTTGGAAGTCTCTTTTTTTGTCTTCTTGATTTGGACGCTGGTTGGAATTAACGCTGACACGGAGTATTCAAACTGAGGCACCCATTTAAGTGAGACACATGAGATTTATATAGTAGTGTACGCTGAGGTGATCCTGACTGGTACATCTCCAGGTGCAGCTTGGCCGTAGAATGAACAATACAGCTGAAAGAAGTTACGCAGTGTGTGGCTTCTCTCTGATTGTTTCTGAGTGGTTCTGGGTAGGAGGAATCTGGTTATCCCGAACACTTGAAATTGATTTCCCTTTACTTGTGCAATCTCCAACAATTGGAAAGTGGAGGTAGTGTGAAACCATTGAAGGGGCAAAGACATCTTCCACTGATATATAATAACGGGAGTGAGGACATTGTCCCTCTCTTTGTTTGTCCTGAAGAAGGTTGGCTAATCACCGGGCCACAGTAGTTGGCCATCTATCGACCGAAACATAAGTAGACAGATGGAGTCTGTATGAGAACATCATTGGACTTTTGTGCATATTGAGAAATCTAAGAATGCAACAATTATAGAAATGTGGTGTTAATATGATGAGGAAGACTGCACTAATAGATGCTCATTCTGTTCACGTAGAATTGCTAGTGTAGGAGTGTGTGTATGGTGGTATGAATAAATATGACAGGTGGATAATAGTGATTGTGTGAATCTAATAGAGCCCTGTATGGTATTCGTACATTTTATGGTAAATATTGTTTTTGTAATATGTGTGGAAAATAAAATTCTTTGATATGGATGTTTCTAGGAATAGTGTGGTAATTCAGCCTCACCACCACGGTTAATTTTTGATTATATAGATGTTTTTTACCTGAAAGACCGTATGGTACACATGTACCCTTATTGATGAAAATGCTGTACCCAAACTACTGAACTGCACGCTCAAACCTTTTCACCTCCAAACCATGCTAGCTGCGTTCATCATTGTTTTTTCGTACGAACTTGTTAAGCAGAATTATATGCAGTACCCTGGGGGAACACCACAAACAATTAAGACTACAAGTGACAGTACAAATTCACCTTTGGTACAAGCCTTTACTACATAGTAAAGATGTAGTAATGGCTGAGCAGCCAGACTTATCTCCAGAGCAAGTGAGCAAGTGAGCAGTATCAATAGTTACACAAAGTACATCAATTACTATGATTCAAACAAACACTGACTCAAGGTTTCTGAGTAAAAGAATATACATTTATTTACACATCACTTGTATAACATCTCACTAAAGTAAAGCAGTTGAAAAATCACACTCTTAATACACCACATCACTCCCAATAGATTCTGGACAAGTTAAACTCAAAATGAAGTATGAGCAAAATGGCCCTCCAGTAATTTTAAAAAAGGGAAGGAAAGACCAAGTTATGTAGGAATTGAGCAGCACCAACAGGTAAGTAAGCAGGGAAATCTAGAAAGAGGAACTACAGTGAGGGACTCAAATCAAAAAGGCTTAGGGCCAAAGTCAATAGGACAAAATTCTTTTGCTCAAGATCACACAGTTCAGGGTAGTTCGCGGTTAAGTCTTTGGCAAGAGTTCCGGACGAAGTTGGTCGGCAGAAAAGTTAGTTTAAAGAGTAGAGAAGAACAAGCCCTCGGATTGGCGAAAGGTTTCACACACCTTCACTGCGGCTGGACGAAACGAACAACCGGATTTGCACAGTACCTTTAAATGGAGAAGAAGCTGTAGCTGAGGTAGACGTTCCTGGCAGTTTCTGCAGGCTCACGGTTCCTGAAGCGACTGTCGGACTGACATGAAGTAGGAAGACTGGAGGGTCCTGCACTGCCCAGGGAAGTAACGAGCAGCAGAGCAAAGCAACGAATAAGGTGCACTCCTTAAAACCCAAGCAGGGTCCAACCTTCTTGGCGATCCGGTTCACTGCAGTTCTGTACAGCAAATTCGACCGGAAGAGGGAGTCCTGGCTTGCAGTTTGGGCAAACTGGTTGGTCCCACCAGCTCAGGGGAAGAAGATTCCTGGTAGATCTTCTCTGTCATTGGGGCTTGAAGATTCAGACCTGCAGCAGGGCTTCACCAGGCAGTTCAGTCATTGTAGGGGTCCTCTTCTGTCAGCTCCTCATCGGTTCTTTCGTTCCAGTGGCAACTCTGCCTTTCCAGACTCAGAGACCTGCTTTTTATGCAGTTTTTCCCCATTCACACAGCCTGGCTGTCAATCACACAGCAGGGTGGCTGTGCCGCCGGGACAGTCACCTAGCCAATCAAACAAGAGTGTGACTTGGGTTAGCAAGGGAACCCATGGCAGGGGTCCTAAAACCCCTCCCTCACATCCTTCCTACCCAGACTTTCACCCACGAAAAGACAGTGAAAAAAAGGAACCAAACCTGATTTGGCGCGCCAAGTAAAACACTAGAAAGACATTTTCAAAAGGAAATGGTGAATAAACCCAGCCGGAACCCTACAAAAATATATATGGTCTAGCGGGTTTAAGTTTGAGGCTACCAAGATGGCCTAAAACAGTACCAAGATTATTTAAGGTAACCGCGGTAGGAACAATAGGGTAGTTACCACTGCCACCAGCGAAGTCTTGATGAAAAGGGAGTGAAACAATGCTCCAAGAGAGACAGACAAAAATGGATAAGTATTAACCTTTTCCAGTACTCTATGTTACATAGTTTGTACTGGGTCTGTGGTTTTAAAAGACTAATAAAGTCAATGGCAACTTTACATGTTCTGGGAGACAGTATTCAGTCCCAGAAAATGGAGTCTGAGTTGGGAAGTCTGAAAGACAACCCTGTGCCACTGCACTGAGGGTGCTGTGTAACACAGAGTAAAGAGATTATGCCTATGGAGTAGGTGAGGCTCTACAGTCTATGAACACAAACAAATGTTAAACACACACAGCAAAACACATGTAAGAGTGGGAAAAAAAAGGCTCACACTCTTACCTGGTGAAAAAATAAATCCTAGAAATCCAGCAAAGCTGCTGAGGGACTCAGTAGGTAAGGGAAATTAGCCACTCTGGAGAATTCTCCCTAACACTCGCCCCCCAGACTAAGGGACAGGAGGATTTGATCCTCTCCTGGATGAATCTCTACCTCTAGTTGGTTAAAAACATCCTAGAGAGACCATCAGCATTTTGGTGGTGACATCCTGCTCTGTGCTCAATGGTGAAATCAAACCCTTGCATGCAGATTGACCATCCCAGAAGTTTTGGGTTTTCCCCTTTCATTTGCATTAACCATCTCAAGGGTTGGTGGTCTGTCTGAATCACAAAAGTAGATCCATACAAGTATGGTCTAAACTTCTTCAGAGACCACACAATGGCAAAACATTCACGCTCTTTGGTTGGCCACCTTTTTTCCTTCAGTTTCCTACTGATGAAACAAATGGGGTGCTCCCTACCTTTCTCATCCAGTTGGCTAAGGACTGCACCTATACCTGTATTGGAGGCATCTGTTTGCACAATGAAAAGTTGGTGATAATCAGGAGCTCTTAGGACTGGAGCTTGACAAGGGGCTTTCTTCAGGTTTTCAAAGGTTTGAGTGCACTCCTCATTCCATCTAAACTTTTTAGGGAATTTTGGAGAGAGGATCACTTTCAAGGGAGAAGCTATGGTCCCATAGTTCTCTAAGAAATTCCTGTAGTACCCAGTGAGATCTAGAAAAGCTTGAGTTTGAGTAGTAGGAGTGGCCCAGTTTTGCACAGCTTGTACTTTGCTGGGCAATTGCCTTATTTCATCTCCTCCTTCCTCATGACCAAGGTAGACCACTTTGCTCTGACCAATTTGACATTTGCTTGCCTTTATTGCAAGATGGGCCTGCTCAAGAGCCTGCAAAACATATCCCAAGTGATCAATATGTTCTTTCCATGTAGGGCTGATCACTGCAATGTCATCCAAGTATGCCATGCAGAAGTCCTCGATCCCATTCAGAACTTGATTGACCATGCTTTGGAATGTAGCAGGTGCATTCTTTAATCTGAAAGGCATAACCTTGAACTGGTAGAGGCCTGCTTGGGTGGAGAATGCAGTTTTCTCCTTGGCATGGTCTGTCAGGGCTATTTGTCAATAGCCTGACGTTAGATCAAATGTTCTGAGGTACTTGGCTGAACCAAGTCTATCCACCAGTTCATCTGTCAGTGGCAAAGGATGGGCATCAGTCATAGTGACTGCATTTAGAGCTGTATAGTCCACACAGAATGTCAACTCATTGGATCCTGCCTTTGGTACTAGAACAACTGGACTAGACCATGGACTTGTAGAGGGCTCTATAACCCTGAGATCAAGCATCTTGTTCACCTCTCCTTGGATGTGGTATCTCACATGTTCTAACATGCTGTAACCTCTGCTTTTCACAGGTAAACAGTCACCAGTGAGTATATCATGCTGGCCCCAAGGGGTCAAGCCTGGTGATAGTGAAAACAGGGAGACAAACTGATTTAACAGAACTGTGCACTCCTCCTGTTGTCCAGAAGTCAGTTGAGAAGAGAGATTGCCTCCTATTTTCTCATCCAAAGGTTGGCCTCTGAGGAGGTCAGGTAAAGGTTCACTCTCCTCCTCCTCTTGAGCTGAAGCTAGAAGCAAAGCTCCCACTTCTGGTCTTGAGACATATGCCTTCAAAGAGTTGGTGTGAAAGACTCTGGGAGCCTCCTTAGGTCTGCCTAAGTCCACCAAATAGTTCACCTCTCCAAGTTTGCCCACAAACTTAAAGGGTCCTATCCATTTGTCCTGCAAGGCCCTCTGCCTTGTTGGCAACATAACTAATACACACTGATCTTGAGTACACTCAACCATGCTGGCCTTCTGGTCATGCCAATGTTTGACCAGAGCCTGACCAGCTTTTAAGTTATCACTAGCTTCTGCCATCATGAGTGACATTCTCCTCCGGAGACATATCACATAGTCAGTCACTCTGACTGGCTTGGGGGAGGGAGCACTCTCCAACCGCTCCTTGATCAGGGCCAATGGACCTCTGACTGGATATCCATAGAGAATTTCAAAGGGACTGTATCCAACTGCCCCCTGAGGGACTTCTCTATAAGCAAAGAGAAGGCATGGCAGTAGAAGGTCCCACTTTTTTTAAGGGGTTCTTCTAAAACACCTATCGTGCTCTTCACAGTACGATTAAATCTCTCTACCAGTCCATGTGTCTGTGGATGGTAGGCTGTAGAGAACTTGTAAGTGACACCACAGTTTTTCCACATAGCTTGCATGTAGTGGGACATACAATTGGATCCCCTGTCGGATATCACTTCCTTAGGAAACCCTACTCTGGTAAAAATACCAAGTAGAGCCTTAGCCACAGCCTGGCCCATAACAGTTCTCATATATATGGCTTCTGAGTATCTTGTAGCATGGTCTACTACAACCAGGATAAACCTGTTCCCTGAATATGTGGGAGGGTCAAGGGAACCAACAATGTTGATGCCCACCTCCTCAAAAGGAACTCCCACCACTGGGAGAGGCACCAGGGCCGCCACATTCTTGGCTCCACTCTTGCCAGAGGTTTGACAAGTGTGACAGCTTCTACAGAATTTCTCAACTTCTGAACCCATCTTAGGCCAGTAGAAGTATGAGAAGAGCCTTTCCTTGGTCTTTTTGAAACTCAAATGACCAGCCAAAGGCATCTCCTGGGCCAACTGTAGGAACTGGAGTCTGTTGGCAAGGGGCACTACAATTCTTTTGCAGTCCCCAGGTATAGACTCTGTCGGTTCACTGTAGAAGAGGCACAACTTTCCCAGCTCAACTTTCCCATCAAGTTAGTTAGCAGCCTGTTGCTGAAGAACTTCGAGCGTAGGACACTCACTTTGTCCTCTACTGAACTCTGCCCTGTTGGGTCCACCTTTTGCCAGTAAAGACTGCAGCTCAGGATGGTCAACAGGGTCAAGATCTCCAACTAAAACAGTGTCTTATTCCAGATATGGTTCTTCAGAAACTGGCTCAACCACACAGGGTTGCACCTCACACTCTGCCTCAGCAGGTGGAAGGATCACAGGTGTGATCTTGGACAATCTTGGGGATGTCCTTGTTGGTAGTACAGGGGTGCTGTCTGACTTTTTCTTTGAGGTCTTATGTTTCCCCTTTTCCTCTGTCTTTCTAGAAATAGCAGTCAGCAACTCCTGTGGAGTGGGAGTAATAGTTTCCTCTATCAACTCCTCTGGAGATCCTCTTAAGGTCCTCTCCCTTGCAGGCCTAATGAGCTCCTGTCTCCTTTTACTGGGAGACCTTGGGGTATTTGACACAACTCCAAGGGTTTTTAGGTCATTATCCAACAGAACTCTCCCAGGCACTTCACTTTGTACACTAACAGGTATCTTGACAGTCATATCATTACACTGGATGAGAGCTGGTAACTGGGGAAGCATTTGCACAGGGCCTCCAGATAACTTGGTGAGGTGTGTGGGTGCCTTAGCAACATCATCCACCTTGAAAAATGATTCATCCACCATGGTTATGCTGGCTCCAGTGTCACTGATCGCAGAGGTCTCCGGTCCATTCACAAGAACTCTATCATTATAATACTCTTTAGTATTATCTGGGATGGAAATATAGACATCTAAATTCTGTTGTTCCCACAAGCCCAGGGACACTTAAGAAACACTAGCTGAGACTCTCATGGGTGCATCAGCTAGTAGGTGAAAGTTTCCACTTGCCATAGGTACTTCTTCCTCTTGGGAGAAGGCTGAGGAGACAGTGTGGACCCCTGAAGGTTTACCCTTACATCTGGGATCCCCTTTCACATGGTCAGTTGACCCACAAACATAACATTTCCCAAATGTTTTGATGAATGGGGGTTTGTTCTGACCTCCATCTGGTTTGGGTGCAGATGGTGCACTAGCCTGATTCGGTTTTCCTTGTGGTTTAGCCTTATGTTGCTGCTTGTGGCTCTCTTTTGGATTGGAGGTATTAGAATTCTCCCTGTTATCTTTCTTTGGCTTCTTTCCCTCATCCTTCTTCTGAGTTGACCCAGATTCCTTGTGAGTACCCTGTTGACAACCCACAAGTCAGCAGCTGTATCTAATTTCTTTGGATCTATCTCCTTAGAATCAACCAAGTGCTGTCTGAGCTTAGGAGAGCAGGCATCATAAATTGAGTCCAACATAACAAGATTCCTCATACCTTCAGAAGTGTTCACTCTGTAACCCTTAACCCAACTATCTATGTTTTTCAAACATTCACTTACCCAGGTAGCCCAAGGGGTACCATCATGCTTTTTGAGGGTCCTAAACCTCTTAAGGTACTGGGAAGGGGTCTTCCCAAATCTAGCAATTAAAACTAGCTTCACACACTCATAATCCATCCTATCCACCTCCCCCAACTCCATCACAGCATCAGATGCAACAGTGGATAGCCTAGAGAAGAGCCAGGGATGCAACGGATTCCCTGTAAGACCTTGTATCCCATAGTTATATTCAAACACTGCCAACCAATCCAAAATATCAAGCTTAACCTCATACATACCCACCATTTTTTTAGGCATACGGGAGAGAAGCATTTTCAAGAGATATCTTTTTCATTTCTAGTTCATGATTAAACTCCATTTCTCTGAGCTTAAGTTCTTGATGCTTTCGTTCAGTTTGATCATTTAAACGTTTGAATTCCAGTTCAAGCCTCATCTTTTCTAGAGCAATGAATTCAGGACTGAGTGTAGGACCTGATGGGGTCCCAGTGGACAAAGCTTGAGGTTGTTGAGCAGGTAAGGGAGCAGTGAGGCCTACATTAGGAGACATATCTACTTCCTCTAACTCATCAATAATAGACACGTTATCATCCTCATTATTTTCCACATTTGCTGGAGAATCAGGCATTTTAGACCCACTTCCCAGACTTTGGTTATTTAACAACTTTTCAATCAATTCAGAATTTTTGTAATAGCAGCACTCTAATAGTAATAGCAGCACTCTAATAGTAATAGCAGCACTCTAAGTGTAATTACTATACTTGATCCCACCGCTGCGACCAGTGTTAGGCAGAAGTATATGCAGTACCCTTGGGGAACACCACACACAATTAATAGTACAAGTGAAAGTACAGATTCACCTTTGGTACAAGCCTATACTACACAGTAAAGTGGTAGCGATGGCTGAGCAGCCAGACTTATCTCAAGAGCAAGTGAGCAGTATCAATAGTTACACAAAGGACAGCAATTACTATGATTCAAATAAACACTGACTCAAGGTTTCTGAGTAAAAGAATATACATGTATTTACACATCACTTGTATAACATCTCACTAAAGTAAAGCAGTTGGAAAATCACACTCTTAATACACCACACCACTCCCAACAGATTTTGGACAAGTTAAACTCAAAATGAAGTATGAGCAACATGGCACTCCAGTAATTTTAAAAAAGGGAGGGAAAGACAAAGTTAGGTAGGATTTGAGCAGCACCAACAGGTAAGTAAGCAGGGCAATCTAGAAAGAGGAACTATAGTGAGGGAATCAAATCAAAAAGGCTTAGGGCCAAAGTCAATAGGACAAAAGTCTTTTGCTCAAGATCACACAGTTCAGGGTAGTTTGCAGTTAGGTCTTTGCCAAGAGTCCCGGATGAAGTTGGTCGGCAGAAAAGTTAGTTTAAAGAGTAGAGAAGGGCAAGCCCTCGGATTGGCGAAAGGTTTCACACACCTTCACTGCGGCTGGATGAAATTAACAACCGGATTTACACAGTACCTTTAAATGGAGAAGAAGCTGTAGCTGAGGTGGACGTTCCTGGCAGTTCCTGCAGGCTCATGGTTCCTGAAGCAACTATCGGACTGACATGAAGTAGGAAGACTGCAGAGTCCTGTACTGCCCAGGGAAGTAATGAGCAGCAGAGCAAAGCAACGAATAAAAGGTGCACTCCTGGCTATCTATTCACTGCAGCTCTGTACAGCAAATTCGACCAGAGGAGGGAGTCCTGGCTTGCAGTTTGGGCAAACTGGTTGGTCCCACCAGCTCAGCGGAACAAGATTCCTGGTAGATCTTCTTTGTCGTTGGAGCTTGAAGATTCGGACCTGCCGCCGGGCTTCACCGGGCGGTTCAGTCATTGTAGGGGACCTCGTTGATTCTTTCATTCCAGTGGTGACTCTGTCTTTCCTGATCCAGAGACCTGCTTTTTATGCAGTTTTCCCCCATTCACACAGCCAATCAAATAGGAGTGCGACTTGGGTTACCAAGGGAACCCATGGCAGGGGTCCTAAAACCCCTTCCTCACATACTGCCTACCCAGACTTTCAGGCGCCTAAAGAGGGCTTCTGTGTAGAAGCCCGCGAAAAGACGTTGAACAAAGGAACCAAACCTGGTTTGGCGCACAGAGTAAATCACGAGAAAGACATTTTCAAAAAGAAATGGCAAATAAACCCAGCCGGAACCAGATAAAAACATATATGGTCTAGTGGGTTTAAGTTTGAGGCTACCAAGATAGTCTAAAACAATACCAAGGTTATTTAAGATAACCGCGGTAGGAAAAATAGGGTAGTTACCACTGCCACCAGCCAAGTCTTGATGAAAAGGGAGTGAAACAATGCTCCAAGAGAGACAGACAAAAAGGGATAAGTATTAACCCTTTCCAGTACTCTATGTAAGATAGTTTGTTTGGGGTCTGTGTTTTTAAAAGACTAATAAAGTCAATGGAAACTTTACCAGTTCTGGGAGACAGTAGTCAGTCCCAGAAAATGGAGTCTGAGTTGGTAAGTCTGAAAGACAACCCTGTGCCACTGCACTGAGGGTGCTGTGTAACACACAGTAAAGAGATGATGCCTATGGAGTAGGTGAGGCTCCACAGTCTATGGACACAAAAAGATGTTAAACACACACAGCAAAACACATTTAAGAGTGGGAAAAAAGGCTCACACTCTTACCAGGTGAAAAAATAAATCCTAGAAATCCAGCAAAGCTGCTGAGGGACTCAGTAGGTAAGGGAAATGAGCCACTCTGGAGAATTCTCCCTAACAGAACTACCAGCTCTTTATTGCATCTGCCCACACTGTGCTAGCATCTGTTGCCTTTGAACCACCTCTCGTCGCACCAGCAACCTTGCCTCCAATTGTCATCCCTTGTCGACCCGACCCTGGTGGATCATCAAGCTTTGACTGTTGAATTCTGCATGAAGTTGCTTGAACAAGATTGCACATCCTGTCTCCACTTTCTTCCCCATCAAACCGACTGTCAAACTGATCTTGGTGGCCTTCACGATCTACATCCCCATGAATGCTTCATCAAACAGACCCAGTAAGAACTGTGCATCCAGTTCCCAGCATCTTCACAGTAAAAAATACTGTCGAGAGAACCCTGATGGCCCTCAGGATCCACACTTATTCAAACATCAGCTTCAAAATGCAGCAAGGTTGCTCGACCCTTACTCAACACTATTCCCTGTCTAGAACAACATGGCTACAGCACTCAAAGTTCGTCGTACCACACAAACAGCACCAAACAGTCTGATCCAATGCTGTTGAACTACAAGAAGGTATTATTGACTGATAACTGCCCCCTTTGTTCAGTTTTGGGGCACAGAGGCTGGTTAGGTCATTAATTCCCTTGCTGCATTCAAGAACATATCCTTTTACAAACATTGTGGTTATTACTTGTATTGCATCCCTGATTCATGACCCAGAGTTTTACTTCTTCCTATCTGTACATAATCTGTGTTCTTTCCTCAGGGGTTACTTTTGCATAGTGTATAGTGTTTAACAATTTCTTTATTTTTGCTAATGGTAAGTTTAATTAAAGTATATCTACTTTTATAGTAGCTTGATTGGAGTGTTGGAGCATGGCTGTTTTCTTTGCTACTGAATTACATAAACGCACCTCTCGAGAGTACAGCCTTCCTTCGGCCCATGTTACCAAAAAGACAAAAGACGTATATTTCTTAACTGTGCCAATTTTACCTTTATGAATACAATCACACTTGCTTTGTAGCAGGTTGATGGTGGAGTAGGCACTTTAGCCATTACTCACTTTGTCATTAGTCATTTTGTCACTCCTCCCATTTCTGAATCACGATCCTGCACTTCTGTGGTAATAAAGAAAACATGTGTGAATGAGAACTGAGTGCAGTCAAATATCAACCAACAACATATCTACCATGGTGGTTTCTAAGTTTCTTTACACAAAGCAAATATAGAAACAAAATTGGCTGTTGAATTAAAAAGAAAGACACAACAAAAATAATATAATGCCCCTTTTACACTACATAAAGCAATAACATATGCACAGAGAGTCAGGGAATTAATTATTGTTTATAGTTAATATTTTCCCATTTGCTGTTTAGAACGTTGGCTGGAATAGGCATTTCAAGATGTCAGCTTTTGTCTGCAAATTGTTCTTCCTTATGCCTTTGGCAGTGCATCCTGAGAGACAACAAAGACATTGATTGCGCTGTGAGCTATATGCAGCTCTTCGCATGGCAAAAAAGGTCCAGTCATGCGTAAGTCAAGATTACAAATGCTGATGAGAACCATGTACCTTTCAACACTTGGAACTTGTGATCGTTTAAGAACAGGTCAATTCATGGCAATAGAGTGCACTTTGAATGTTTCCTAGAAATCCTCTAAACTTCCCTGTTCTGGAAGTTGAATGATCCTTTGCCACTCACTAACTTTGAGAACCCTTTCCTTGGCTGGCCACAAAGTCCCTTAACACTTCCAAACACACTGGTAGCTGATCTTATGTTCTTAAGAGGTGATTGAATATGCATTAAAAAAACCTGTTTTACCTCAGAGACATGTAGTAATTATTTGGAGGTATCACTATACCCTATAATCTTAAACATTTTGGTCTTCTCCATAAGGAACCGAGAGAGTAGGACAACGTGAAAATTGATCATGAAAATTGCAGCACTATGGCAAACGAAAGAAAACAATATCGAAACCTAACATACATAGTTATCATGCGCAGACGTGCAATTTGTCACTTGGGCATGTGGGCAATATAACAGTAAATTGCAGTATTGGGCCACTAAACCAGCATGACTACAATGGGCCTCTTCGTGAGTAGGGAGGTCAAAATAAAACAGGTATTTCAAAAATGCCACCTGCATTACCACTTCACCTGAATATAAGTTTGTAAACCCATAAGGCATGGCAAGTGCCTGTTTGCTAGAGGTTGTCCATTCCCTAATCACAATGGTGGTAAAAGTGCAGATGATAGTACCACATTTAGCAATACAACCACTTCCCCAAGAAGGCTTTGCTTTATCCCACTATTAATACTTCCAAAATAGTAATGAGTACCAATGGCTTACTGATCAGATTCAAATGAATAGGGCTCTTACAAGTTTTACGGAATCTTAAGCAAAGCTTTACTATCTAATAAGCCACAATGTCCATCTGCATGAGTAAACACGATTGTGCCAAACTGCAACTAATACAGCTGAAGAAAAAACAATGAACAGACTAGAACATGGTCTGTGCACAAGGTTGATCACTTTTCCTTTTTGGACTATAATCATATGCAAAAACAATACCATAAACGACCTATAGTAACACGCCTTATTTTCTTTAAATCAATACAAATATTCGCAATTTTCCAGATATCTCGTATTTTAGAAAGATTGTATTTGTTGTATGCACTCTAGGTGATGAATATGTTTGAGGACCCACAGGAAATTGCTTTCTTTCTCTAGTGGAGAACATGTTGGCAGGGAGCTGGTGTTTCTCTCCAACTGTCCAAGATGATATCCCTTACCTGAACCCTCAGAAACTGACACTCAAGGTACCAGGAGCGCACTCACAAAATGGGTGTGAGTACACTTTAAGAAGTACATTTACAAAGATTACTGATGGACTTCATAGACACTGGGCCTCATTACAAGTTTGCCAGTCCGGTAACTACAGTACTGGTAAGCTTGCCGGTACCGTAGTTACCGGACCGGCAAACTACGAGTTCTGCTAGCAGGTGCCTTTTCACCCGCCAGGATGGACCTGGCGGCTGACCGGCACCCGCGAGCAGAGCATGTAGGATGCACAGGCAGCATCCGGCCTCCCCATTCCCATTGAGCCCTATCCCTATGGCACTCAAATGGGAATGGGGAGTAAAAGTTTCCAGGCCCTGGCAAATGGGCCAAACTTGTAATGAGGCCCATTATTGCTCTTCCATGCAGGTGTTACTGGTGTTCACTGTATTTCTTTGCTATAACTGATTTTGTGACTGAAATTTAGTAAGCATCTCTAATTCCTTTGCTAAGCCTACAGACAGTTGTATTCTACCCCCTTGATACAATAACGTTTTTTTTAAAGCTGATAAGTAGCTCTACGGTGGAGCAGTGTGTTCCACACGAAACGCACTGACCCTTAGCTGCACTCTATGGTGCCCCTTCAAAAGTCCGTTTTCTGGAAAAAAAAGTTTTCAAAAACTGGCATAGTCAGCAAGAGACTAGGCCAAGCCAGATATGACTAAGTATTGCATTCTTTAGCAGAAAGACGCTTACAGGAAGAGCAGATGTTGAAATGTGAAATGTTGCTCATGCTTTCTATGGCATCTATTCAGAGGAACGCTTGGCTGTGCTGGTGCATCATAGGCCAATGTCTGCTTATGATTTCGGAATGATTATATTCAGTGTTATCATGCCTAAGCGGATTACAAATGCATCTCACTGGAATTCAGCTGCTTTTGAAAAGTTTGAGCTAAAGCAAAATAAGAAAGGAACACGTTCAGTGCAGTACTTCGGGTTGATTACTTGTGCTCGAAATAAACATCACAACATGCAGTATTTACAATGTGAAAAAAGCCTTGTAGAGGCCTATATTATGACAGACATAAAGATACGGAGGCCACATGGCGTCAAGCCTCGAATGTCAGCCCGCTGAGGTGCTTCAATCTATCACATAAAATGTTATTAAAGTTATCAATGTGAAAAAAGAAACATATTGTTTGGTCTCAGAGATTGCTTTTCGCAAAACCTTGAAGTCAGTCACATTTCCATGAATTCTGGTGCATAATTGGTTGTGCATTTCTCTGCCCGTGTGCACACTTGCAGGTGTGTGCTTGTTTGTGTGCTTGTGTACGCATGTTCAATTTTCAGGCGATAGATGAAACTGTTGCCAGACTAATGAAACGTTATTTCAATGTGCATATACTGTAGAAAATACATTTTACCTGCATGCGGTTTCTGTCCACCATACATGGAATCCGTTGATGCACTGAGCTTTTTATCATGTGTACATGACAACTGTGCACACACTGACACTCTTCAAAGAGTGAGGATGGGGCGAGAGGGGTTCTTGTGTAGCGTTTAGCACCTGCTTGGTTCACAGTAGGAAGCACTCACATTTGCACTTCCCCTGGAAAAATAATCTCTCCTGGGGCCATACTACACTGAGGTCCCGCAGATTACTAAGATTATCGCAGCATGAATGCCCACACATACATTAGTAGTAGAAAACAAAACATCCTCTATTGACACCATTGCCCTCAACAAACACTGTGGTTCTTGGTGTAGGGTGTTCAAAGAATATTTTTTAAAGTATCATGGACCTGGAAGGTTGCTCAGAATTTGACAGGTATCAAAGACCTTTTACAAATCAGATCGATTGTTCTCCGCCTAATGGAGTTATAGAGAAATGAGAGGGGCGTGGTGCATTTCTAAATGTGTGTCCTTATCGTAACCAAACCTAATAGCAAGTAGGTATTAGAGTGCATGGGTCATCTCAGAGCTCACACTCAAATAGCTCTTTAAAAATGAAGGAAATGAGGGTGTGTATTGTAACATTGGGGCAGTAGCATAGTTAGGGTTGGAGACGCTATATTGACGACATCTTGATTGTGTGGGATGGCTCAGTGGCTCTGTTTAATGAATTCATGGATTGGATTAATTTTCAAAACCAATTTCTTAAATGTACTTCTTCACAGTAACTTGGAGATTAACTTTCTTGATGTTACAATTTGGGTTGACGCAAATCGGAATATTCTTCAAGTGAAACCATTTCACAAACCAACTGACCGCAACTCCCTTTTGGATTTTGATAGCTGCCATCCAAGATATACTAAGGAGAATCTCCCTTTCGGTCAATTTTTATGGCTTAAACGTAATAGCTCGACAAAAGATATTTTTTGTCTGAACCAAAGACATTGAGCTCCAAACTGTATGCGAGACAGTACCCGAAAAGAATAGTGCAAAGAGCACTCAAAAGGTCCATGAACAACAACTGTGAGACACTCTTGGAATATCGTGATAAAACAGAAGACAGGAAAGGGATCGTTTTTGTCAGTACTTTTACTCCCTTAGCAAATCAAGTAAACAAGATCATTAGGAAGAATTGGCATATCCCGATGGGTGGAGAATGCCCACTCAAACCATCATTATGTGCTTTTAAGAGAGGGCCTAATCTGAAAGATCTCCTCACGAAGAATGAAATCAAGAGGTGCTCAACAACAAAGGATCGTGGGAGAAATGTGGAGCCTTCCAAAAGTGTTAGGGCACTCGCATTGTGGGTTTTGTGTTAACTGTAGTCTAACTAACAGAACTACACAAGTCAAATTGGGATTGGAAAAACCATGGTTACAACAGGCTTGTTTGAATTGTAATACCAGTAATGTTGTTTACGCAATCTGGTGCCCATGCAATAAGATCTATATAGGCATGACAATACGGAAGGTAAAAGTTACGATATCAGAACACAGAAGCTGCATTAAGAACAGGGTGTCCACAGCTCCATTGGTGAACCACTTTATGATGATGGATCATAAAACTGATGAACTTAAGTGGACAGTGCTGTTGCATATCACACCATTCAATAATGGAGAATCGGTAACCAGAAGGTTACTTGCTAAGGAACAATAGTTCATTTTCCTATGTAACTCAGGTGTCACAGGGCTGAACGAGCAGGTTGAATTGCATGGTTTTGTGTAACCAATTGCCAGTACTACAGGCTGAGTGGCTTTCCGCCACACAACCCTACTTAAGGTAGGGTAAACCAATAGGATATCCAACTACAAGGATCCTTTAGCATTAACCCATGCCGCAGTTATGGAATTAGCAAAACGTGGAGACTAGCGCTTCACTCACTAATAATAAAAAAGAAAAACCGAGGAGGTTTTTAGCTGTGAATTTTTGTATGCATGCCATCTGGTTTAATTTAGATAGGCATGACATGTGGATTGTTTACAGTTGCCTGATTGAGCAGTTGGATAAACGCGGTGCATGTAAGCATAGTTTGTTTGTGAGTGGGTTGCCTTTAAAAGCAATACCATGCACTGTTGCCGTTGGTAACCAGGTGATCTGAGACACGTGACCACAACACACTTCCACACGAGGTAAGAGTTGTATACGTTTTTCAGTAAGTCCTCTGCTGTCGTCCCGCAAGTATTTTCTTTTTGGTGTTCTATTTCTGTCCGTTTGCTTATGGCTTGACATTTGGTAAGAAGGAGAGTGAATGGTTTTCATTTTTCTCCCACACTGTTTTAGGTACCGAGCACAAAACGTCTCACATGGGGCAGTTAGTGCAACAAATTAAAAGACACCCATTGCAGCGTGTGGGGTACGGCAACACCGAAAGAAGAACAGTCGGCCACCCTCTTCAAGTGTCAAATAATGGACAATTCCCAATATAGGGTAAGTGTATATGACCTGCACTGGGTATTATTGATGGTGTTTAGATCAGCGAGTACAATGGGTTCTTTTACACTCAGGAAAGCAGTTGTTAGGGTGTATTCAGTTACTCTAGTGCAAAGTATTTTTTAACTTCAAGCATGACAAGTACCTCTAACGGCTTGTTCATTCAGTGGAATTAGCTAATTGACGGTGGTGTGGTTTATGTACAGTGGAGTAGGTTGATGTTAAAATGCAAGGACCAGCATGTTTATTGCTATCATTGCTGGTTCATGTTGCGTAGAGCGTAGGCGAATGTTTGATAGTAAAAGAAATAAGCTCAGGGGGTAGGGGTGACTTTAATAAGTGTGTTATTTTGACAGATCGCAGTCTACTATGAAGACAAGCCTATCTACCCGTTGAATGTTCAAGTAATAAAGACTTTCACAGTGAGCCAACAGCAGGAGACTGGTACTCCTTCTTGTTTTGGTTTGTAGAAGTAGTTAGAAGCTTAATTGATGGCTGTTTTTTCATGTTTTTTTCCTTACGGGTTGAGAAGAACACCAATGTGAAGAGTGTGTTGAAGTGTTATGACCTGTTTGTCTATCTCCCCTGAAGAAGTTCTTACATTTCTTATATCGTTGGAAAAAGAACAAAACATGTTGTGTGTTTAGGGCGTTGTATATTGTAACAGCGCATTCTAATTAATTATTAATTAAATCAGAACCTTGTGGTTGACATCACAAGGATTCGCCCAATAAGCAGAATATAAGCATTAAGAGAGCAACCTGGAATCATAGGAGTTCTCTATTTAGTATACGACAGAGGTGGTTAATGTTACACGAGGTCAGACTCTGATCAAGTGAAAAAGAACATGTGTGTATTGTTAACTGTTTTAAATGTATTTTTGCACTTTATGAGATAGAAAGATTTTTTTTTAATGATGGATGAAATTATGTGCTTTGTCTTTTTAAATTGTTTGGAATTTGTTTTAATCTATTGAATTAATCCAATTGCTTAAATATTAAATCCAGTGTGTATGAAGGTACAGTCCTATATTTGGTAGAGGACTGAGGGAAGGTGTTTTTGTCTATCTGTAGGGATTACAACATGAAGGCAATGAAATTCTTTGGTTTAGAAGCATTTCACAAGCTGGTATTTCGGGTGAATCCCGGGGCCGGTAACATTGTCCCCATTGTCTCTCATTTGTATTGTGGTGGCATAGGTTCCTTAAACACAATGGGCCTCATTACGATCCTTGTGGTACTGTGTGGACGGTGCCGGTAAGGCACCGGCACCGTCCACACCATACCGCCGAATCACGAGTTCTGCTCGCAGGTGCCTGACAGCCCGCCAGGGCTGTGCGGCACCTGCAAGCATAACTCGTGATTGCACCGTTATCAATGGTGCCGGTGCAACCATGCTCCCCACCCCCATTCTGCCCTACTGGGCAGAATGGGGATCGGGAGCCGGTGATATCGCCACCCGCGAATGGGCAATTGTTTGTTGTTTGTTTTATTACTTATATTGCGCACCAGACCCAAGGGTAACCGGGCGCTTTTTATACGACAGCTCAAAACTTTGTTACAAGATCACATGGCAAAAATAGCAAAAATAGATCAACAAGAATAATATACAACAAAATATACAGGAGTACACACAAAATATACAGGAATATACAGCATGTGGAGTGTAAAAGCATGTGTTTACGGTCCTAGGCAGAGATTCCTAGGCTTGAATATGTTCAGGCAGTAGATGATCTAAAGTCTATCTGCATTTTTGATCCACGTTATAAGGTTGTGTCGGAAGGTGGGGTAGGGTTGGTCAGTCTTCAAGGTGGATGGTAGGGCATTCCAGAGTTGAGCTGCTTTCACCTGAAAGCTGCAGCCGCCGACTTTAGTCAGTTTGACTCTAGGTATGGATAGGTTATTGGAGTTAGCAGATCTAGTAAGTCGTGTTGGTTTTAGTTTGGTGAATCTGGCAGAGAGGTACTGCGGTGTGGCGTTGTTAAGGCATTTGTGGACCAAAGAGGCAACTTTTAGTTGGATTTTCTCCTGAGTAGAGAGCCATTTGTTAGCTTGTCTGAGTGCGGAGATGTGGGCTCTCCTGGGAATGCAAAGTGCTGCTCTAAGCGCGTTGTTTTGCAGAATTTGAATTCTTTTGATGACCTCCTTGTTAGCCCCAATATAGAGTGAGTTGCAGTAGTCCAGTTTTGATAACACGAGCGCTCTAGCGAGTGTGATGCAGCTATCGTTTGATAGGAAGGGTTTGCCTGCTCTTATCAATTTGCAGGTATAGGCGGTTGCTGAAGCCATCGCATTGACCTGCTTTTTGAAAGAAAGGGTGGAGTCCAGGTAGAAACCCAGAGTTTTAACCACGTGGGCGGTTGTGATTTGGTTGTTGTCGATATTGAAGGAGGAGTAGTTTGGGCCCAGTTGTTTTAGGGTGGGTGGTGTGCCCAGGATGATGATTTCAGTTTTGTCATCATTCAGGCATAGACCGTGTGTGGCCATCCATGCCTGGATGATGAGATACACTCTGTTCACCAAGGCCAAATGCTTGTCGTAATCACCGGTAAGTGGTAGGAGAATCTGGGTATCATCTGCATAATTAGTGTAGGTGATACCAAGAAGGTCCAGATTATCGAAAAGTGGCTTAGTGAAGAAGTTATAGAGTGTAGGCGAAACACAGGATCCTTGGGGCACACCACATGTAATGGGGATGGAGTCTGCTGCCGCAGTGGTGGAGAAGACTCTCATTGTCCTGTTATTGAGGAAGGATTGGATCCATTTTGTGGCTTCTTCTGAGAAGTGCGCGGCTGTATCCAGGTGCCTGCAGAGGACCTTGTGGTCAACAAGGTCAAATGCGGCAGATAAATCCAGGAGGAGGAGTAAGGCTGGTTTGCCTTGATCCCTTAGCTCGTCAATTTGCGCCTTTAGGTCTAAGAGGGTAGTTTCGGTTCCATGCTGGGGATGGAAGCCAGACTGCCGTACTCCTAGTAAATTGTTGTTTTCAAGGTGTTTCTGTATTTGTGAGTAGGCCACTTTGTCTATGATTTTTAGGAGGAATGGCACAGTGGTGATTGGGCGGTAGTTTGTGGGTATGGCAGGGTCTAGTGTCTGTTTCTTCAGCAAAGGGAGTACCCAAGATTCTTTTAGGTTGCTTGGTATGGACCCTGTAGCGAATGAGGCGTTTATGAGTTTTGAGATAAAGGGAGCCAGGTCTCTAGCTGCATCCTTTATCAGTTGAGGAGGACATTGATCCCCCTGGCAATTAGATGGTTTGAGTGACAATATGATTTTTTCAGTCTCAATAGTAGATACTTTTGAGAATTTGAAGCGAGGGTAGTTGGTGCTATTTTTAGGAGGGGTGATATCTGTTTTGGGTTTAGTGTCGAGACTGAGCGAGGATTTTTTCGTGGCAATTTTAGATTGGAGAGATGTTACTTTATTAGCTAGGGCTTGCTGAATGCTGGTGCACCATGTTTTATCTTTGACACAGTTGTCAGGCCCTGGGATGGGGGATTCTATTTCCTTTAGGATAATGAAGAGTTCTTTCATGCTAGAGTTGGCTTGGGCTATTCTATTGTTGTAGGTTTCCCGTTTGGCTGCTATTATTTCCTTTTTGTAGAGGGTAGATATATCACTTTTATTTTCTTCCGATGGTTGTAATTTCCATGCGACCTCGCATTGTCTTTTTATGGTACGAAGAGTTTTTAGATAGGGGATGTACCAGGAGTTGATGTGGGCTTTAGGTTTGCTGCGTCTCACTTTGAGTGGTGCAATTATGTCCAAGGCAGAGGACATGACTTTGTTGTACTCGTACACTAGTGTTTCAGGGTCCAGGTTGTCTGGTAGTGAATTAAGTGTGGGGAGGATGAGCGGGAGTAGGTTGTCTGGGGTGATGTTTTTCTTATTTCTGGTTGGGATGGATGGTGCTGGCTGGACTAAGGCGGTAGTGGGTCTGATCGTTTCTAGAGCAAAAGTTATAAGGAGATGGTCTGTCCAAATTAGTGGGGAGATCGATAGGATGGAGGCATTGCAGTTGTGGTCTGCCACCCAATCGAGTATTCTACCCTTGTTGTGGGTGGGGTGAAGTACTTTTTGTGAGAAGCCTAGTTCAGAGAGTAGGTTGGCTATTCGAGTTGCCTGTGGGTCATTTTGGTCATTGAAGCCTAGGTTAAGATCCCCTAGCAGGATGACTTGTGATGATTGTTTTAGGTTGTGCGATAGGATGGTAGAAATGTCCTCCTCAAAGGTTCCAATAGGGCCTGGAGGTCTATAGATAAGGTGGATAGTGAGGGTTTGGGAGTTGTTAATAGCTAGTTTAGCTGTTAGGCTTTCGCATGAATTAGTGTTGTTCGAGGGCACTAGCCTGATGGATAGGTTAGATTTAATAATAAGGGCTATGCCCCCTCCGCAGGCTTCGCTTCTATCTGCTCTTAGGATGGTGTAGTCGTTGGGGGTTGCTAGCATAATGGCTGGTCCTGCGGTGGCATGTAGCCAGGATTCCGTGATGGCCAGGAAGTCAACATTTTCAGCCTGATAAGATCAGCAATCTCAATGGCATGAGCAATCAAGGACCTAGCATTAACTAGTGCACCTTTTAGAAGTGGGCTGGTGAATGGGGGTGTGCATGTCTTTTCCTGGGTTGTGGCAGGAGTGTGCATACATGCATTTTGTGTCTTTGGGTGTGGGCTGTGTGGTTTTTCTATGCCCCTATTATGTGAGGGTTTGCTACGGTTAGATGTGGTCAGTGTTCTGGCGCGTGGTTCATATAGTTTTGCAAGTCTGGCTCGGAGTCTAGCATTTCTAGATATGGTATTGCATGGTTTAGATTCAAAGGTTCTAAGTTGTTGAGGTTCTTCAGTTAGGTCATTCCAACTTAATAATGGTTGAGGTAGAGTCTGTGTCATGGTCGGGGAGTGAGCTGGGCATTGGGGGGTAGTGTATTCAATGGTGGGAGTGAGTCTGGGTATGTGGACTAGGAATGTTGTTAAAGTGAGAAGGGCTAATGTGGCTTGTAAGGTTTGCATCTTGTGACGTCACCGTGGAGGGTGGCAGAATGAACTAGAGTAGGCTGTGTAGTCCGGCCTGATCAGGGTTAGGGTCTGTGCGGATGAGGCATTTAACTCAGGTATAGTAGATGGCGACTAAGTTTGGGATGGTGGCAATTGACTAGAGTACAATCGGCAGTACAGTTGACAAGTACCTCTTTCAATAGGCAGGCTAAATGTAGCTAACATAGGCGGGCTGAATACACCATATTATCATAGGTAGGCTAAGTTCAGCATTCAGTGGGCAGGCTAAATGTAGCTATCATAGGCGGTACATGTACAGGTAGTGGCAGACAAGGCAGGTAAAGATAAGCTAACTGTGGCAGTGTATCACCTAAATGCAAGAGTCTACCTTGGGATACATGAAGTAACTGGTTTCACCTATTGACGACCGTAAGGCATAGCACAGGTCAGCAGGCACAGCACAGAAGGGTACCCAAAATAGCACAATTTGGCAAATATGCAGTGGGGTAGCACCTACGTTCAAAGTAGCACAATTGGGCAAATATGCAGTGGGATAGCACCTAAGTTCAAAATAGCACAATTTGGCAAATATGCAGTGGCGTAGCACCTAAGTTCAAAGTAGCACAATTGGGCAAATATGCATTGGGATAGCACCTAAGTTCAAAGTAGCACAATTAGGCAAATATGCAGTGGGATAGCACCTAAGTTCAAAGTAGCACAATTGGGCAAATATGCAGTGGGATAGCACCTAAGGTCAAAATAGCACAATTGGGCAAATATGCAGTGGGATAGCACCTAAGTTCAAAATAGCACAATTGGGCAAATATGCAGTGGGATAGCACCTAAGTTCAAAATAGCACAATTGGGCAAATATGCAGTGGGATAGCACCTAAGTTCAAAATAGCACAATTGGGCAAATATGCAGTGGGATAGCACCTAAGTTCAAAGTAGCACAATTGGGCAAATATGCAGTGGGATAGCACCTAAGTTCAAAATAGCACAATTGGGCAAATATGCAGTGGGATAGCACCTAAATTCAAAATAGCACAATTGGGCAAATATGCAGTGGGGTAGCACCTAAGCTCAGGATATGTCAATTAGGCTGGGACACAGGGCGCCGCGCCGAAGATAGCTAAACATATTGGAATGCATTGGCTAAGGGGGCAAGTTAATAAATTGAGAGTGATTGAAATGGGTGCAGCAGAAGGCACCTAGTTTTAGTGAGCTAAGTCTGGGATGCTGGCAGTAGTGAGCGCATTCAGGCAGAATCAAACAGGCTTGTATTTTGGGCATTCAGGCTGAATCTGGTGTGCAGGTCACTAATATGCATTAAACTGGACATTTGCAGCGAACTGAAAAGCATTTTGGTCTGTTAGTATTTAAGTGGCAGTTTTAACATAACAGTCCAGTGGTGCAAACGGATTTTGCACTTTTAGATACTATTTCCTGGGGTGTCACAGACACACATGGTGCTGGAGGCAATGGGGTAGCTGGGAGTAGTTCAGTAGTGTTGGTCAAAGGTTACCTGGAATGAGACCTGCATGGGGTATGGCAGACATAAACAGGCACAGAAACAGGTGAAGTCCTTGTCTCCCGTGGTCCTTGGAGGGAGTGGGCCGGCTTCGCCTGCCAGTAGCCAATGGGTGAGGAGATAGGCCCAGTAGCCAATCGGGAGGCTGCTGGTAGCCTAGATAGGCATATGGGGCTGCAGGCAGGAAAGGGAGGCCATCTTGGAATGTCTGAGTGCCTCGTGGAAACGAATGGCGGCAAGGGCTCTCAAAAGGCCCTTTTACTGGGCCATTCAACTCGTAATGGGCTGTTTTTTTCCCATTCGCGGGTGGCAGTGCAGGTAGCGAGTTTGGCGGTAGCCGTGCCTGTGGAACAGGCACAGCTGCCGCCAAACTCGTAATGAAGCCCAATGTATTTAAAGAAGTGTAGAAGGTTAATTGGTGGTCCTCCACATTTCCCAGAAACGATGACGTTGCTAGTTCCGACACATCCAGCCTCCATTATTTCCAGTTTCCAAACAATAACAGGTATTGCCAGATTCCAAAAGGCCACCAGTAACACAAATGGACCATTTACACAAGACCAATAGCGTAGATGACCAGTTTCCTCCTCAAAAGAAAATTCACTGTTAGGCACACACGAGTTTTATAGGTGAAAGAGATTGCCAGGGCAGTGTGAGCGACCTAAGCTTTTGTAGATGGAGGAGAATGCCAAGTCAGAGTTAAGCTCATACATTATGTGGGCAGGCAAGATGCAGTCAGGCAGGTTGTGTGTATTTTGTAGGCAAATGATAAGGCCAATGCCTTTTGCAGTCGGGGTAGAATGAATGCTAAGACAGTGTTATGCTTTTGTGTGTTCTGCAGAAGGCGGATGTCAAAGCAGGGAGATACACACTTGCATTTTGTAATTGGGGAGGAATGCCAAAGGAGAGAATTCTGAAATAAGGAAGTGTTAGGCACTGATGGCTTTTGAAACTGGAGAAGCATGCCAACAATGTAAGGGAACAAGTGAATATTGGAGATGAAGGAAACCACAAAGGCACTTTAAGTCACATGTGCATTTTGTAGGTAAAGAAGGCCAAGACAGTGTTAGACATACATGAATGTTACAGGAGGGGCCAAAGACACATCATGTAGAAACACAACTGCATTCTGTAGGCTGAGCTGAAAGGCAAAGCTTTGTTATGCATGGGTGTATTTTGTACACAGATTTGCGAGCCAAAGCGTAGCCATGCACACATACATTCTGTAGATGAAGGAGAACACCAAATCGGGGATGCCCACATTTGCCTTTTTTGGGCATTGGAAAATGCATGCAGGTTTTAGGATAGGCACCTGCGCAATTTGTAAGCAGAGAAGGCCATGGCAGTGCCAGGCTCATGGGAATTTATATGGGGGGAGAACAGTAAAACAGAGAGAACCACATATACACTTTGTAAACATCAGAGCATTCGGAAGTGGAGTACCCAGGACACGACAATCCTTACAGTGGCTGCCTACCGAAGCTACGGTTAAGTATAAATCACTGTGTTTCATCCACCTCGCTTGAAATGGCAAAGGATGCCTCGCCATTCAAGAGAAGCTCCATAATTATAACCCAAGCCGAACTCTCAGATCCAACAACACTGCACTTTTTTGTGTGCCCAGATATAGAAGGGAATGGCTGGGTGGAATGCTTTCTCAGTTGCTGGGTCGAAGCTGTGGAACTCTTTTCCTTTGCACTTAAGAAACACCACTGACTTTGCATCATTCAGGAAGAAACTCAAGACCTTCCTTTTTATCTAGGTGACTGTATTTTTTTCTCCAGGTCTCTGTTTCTCTCGCTTTTTCCACGGCCATAGTGCGCTCTAGAAGAACCGATTTGATTGATTGATTGATTGATTGATTGAATGACATAGTAGGAATAACCAAACGTGTGATCTGTGTGCAGAGAAGAATTCCAAAGCAGTGGTTTGGAACATGTGCTTTGTAGGTGCAGAGTATGTCAAGGCAGTGTTAGATATGAGGCCATAATTTCACCGATATAAAAACAAAATACTTGCCCTTTCCTTTTGGCCATTTTCCCTTTTGTGTTTCCACTTAAATTTTAGAAAAGCTCCCAAAAAGTTTTCCTCACCCTAATTGTGTCCAGAAAAACACAAAAAAACACATACATTCTAATGGTTTTCTTTCCCCCTGCAAATGTCACATATTAGGCATCACCAGCTGCATTTAAAAGGTTTTTCAGCCACAAGAGGTTGCCATGTGGCTCCACAATGTCTCTGCTTGACTCAATGTACTCCCCATACGCCCGATGTGATGTCAGGGACAGTGTATGTGAGCAATTGCTGCCCAATGAACCTAAGATCCTTTTTTCTGTGTACCCATAAATCTGCACAGGAACAACACTATAATTGTTTTAATTGTGCTGCATAATGCCAAACCCAGAGGTCTTGGCTTCAATCATCACAGAAGGTACTGCTTGAGATGGATGTCCATTCCCAACCCCCACATTGTCTGTTCTAACTACGTGGGCTGGAACATGATACAGAGGACTAGGGTTCATATCCCACAAATTGAAAGCCCTTCCAGACGTGTAGCTGTAAATTCTTTCACAGTGGGGTGCACCAAAAGTTAGTGAGGATTTCAAGTCAGCAACTACCTTTGAAATGTCTAGCTGGATATTTAAATTAGCCACTGCACCCAAAGTTAGCGACTTTCAAGTCTGCCACTACTTGTTAATCTCTAGCTGGAGATCTAAATTAGCCACTGCACCCAAAGTTAGTGAGACAAGTTCATGAAACGGGGAGTACAACAAACATCAGCAGTCGCTCGATCTTCTTGCTCTCTTTACTTTTAGAAAAAACACAATATTCATAGCAGAAACTCGTCATTGCTGAAGTACAACCTGCACACGTACTAATGTCATTCTTCGTGGCAATCTTAAAAACCTAACATGCAACGTAATTGGTTATAGGAAGTTAACTTAAAATAGGTACTATATCTGTATATGGTAACGGGGAGAGGGGATTGGGTAATCAATGACAGGTGGGACAACTGAGCCCTCCCTTCAAAATGGCCACTATGAAGGTCACTAAAAGTACAACGTCCCATTGGCTCTACTCACTATAGGACCCTAGATTACATGGTCCACTATGATTGGGTTGGCATAACCCCACTCATACTTTTCCATTTACATCTAGCAGCACGCAGAAGGAACATCCAGGTGCAGAGAAGCTTGTCTGCACGCCAGCTTCCCACCAATTATGCTACAATCAATCATCACCTCAGTAGTCATGTGTCAATTACTTCTTTGTAGTTTGGCCTTGAGTCTGCTCTGTGCTCTGAGAACTTTTAAGGAGTATGGGCATGGCGGGGATCCATGCTTAGGTGTGAAAGTCTCCCTCTTCCAGCCTCCCTTTGTCACATGACTGGACACCGTGAAATTGGCTTTTCTCAGTGTCTTTTCATATATTTGATTTAATTGTACCAGTTATCTGACATCTGTAGCTTATCTTGACCTTTCTAAACAGGATTCTCTGTTCTCTTCTCTCCTTAATTGTATCCAATGTTGGCTTATTCCAGTCAGATAAGACCTTGGCTTCTTGGCATGGTCCTCCTTAGCTGAGTTTTGCTCTGTCTTGATTCTCGATTTTCTTGCTGCGACACAATCCATTTGAGGCCTTTTGTAACCTTTGTTCAATTCTGCTCATATGCATAGTGGACTTGCATTCATACATGAAGTGCTTCTTGAGGTATATACTTATAAATATTGGCACTTGCCGCAATCTATCGACTATTAAGCATAAGCAAGCTTCACGATTTCTTTGCCTTTTGCAGTTACTTGCATCTGTACACATTTAAACTATCTAAATATCTTCATCATGAATGTGGCATAGGTTTCTTCATCTTGACATCACCTCTTCACCTTGGCCTCAAGATGTCACTTATCCATGGTATCTCCTTGGTCTTTCGTCTCTTGTCAGTTATTCTCAGGTCATAATATCTTCTATATGTGCATAAGTACGATTTCTTGTGACGTCACCATTTATCTTCCTTCGTTATCTTCTTTGCTTCTTCAGGTATTTTATTCAAACAATCGTCATATTGTTTAGAATGTAGGTATGGCTTCTTTAATGGATACTTTACTGTCCAGGTTGTGTTAGATGTCGGTATATTAATGGGTGCTGTTACACTGATAGGTACTGGGCAGAACCCAGTTGCTGCTCTTTGCTGATTTAACTGTTCTTAATATGTCACATACTTTGGTGTGAACTCAATAGGTAATGGGAGGGGGTCAACTGGAGTGGGGGCGATACTCGAGACTTCATCTTCACCACTACTTGTTAATTTTTAACGGAATATTTCAGAATTAACAAGACATTCACATTGTTCACTACCTGTTCATTTCTAGTTGAATATCGGAATTAGCCACTGCACTAGAGAGATTTTCAAGTTAAACACTACTTGTTAATATCTAGCTGGATATTGGTAAGATAGCCAATGGCAAGGCCACTCACCTGCACACATGTGCAACCATACTCGATATGTGTAGCTAGTAGGGACCTGGCCACCTCTACCCAACGTTGATTTGGCTATAATGCAGACATGCATTCGAAATTCCTCTGACAAATTTCAATACCAGGACTTCGGTCCCCCAAGGGCATTCAACCTACAGCTCGTTGGGACCATACCAGTGGTGAAAGGCGCTTTACAAATGACAATTACATTCCATTACAACAGCTAATGTTCTCCCTCTGAACTTCATTACAGGGAAAATGAAGATCCTTCTGCAAAATCACCACAATTGAAGGTACCATTTGTCAGTCACCCTTCTAAAGCTATTTGGAAGGCAATTCAGGCAAAGGAGGCCAGATACCATGGCCTAGGCCATGGAGCGGGTGGCTTTTGTCCCTGTGAACACTTCAGAGCAACTACCCAACACTTTTGGCAAGCATGAAGAGACACCTCTTTGGACTAATGCTACATTGTGCTGTATCTGTTGTGGTGCTGTTAATCAGGACAGGACTCCCACACTTTGGATGGCTCTCCCCTTGGGCATTGAAGCACCTGTGCTGGTTTCCTAGGCTTATTACCTCAGCACAAGAAGGTGGAGACACCTCACTGGTGCTAACTACAGCTGGGAGGGCCATTTTTCGAACTAAAAAGGGCAACGTCTCATTGGATGAGGGTGATCCCATCCCTTACCAGTTAGAACCCTTTTGTGGGATGTTTTAACCCACTCGCTCTGCCCTGCGGCATCACTGTGTGCTGGTGGCACTAGAATCATCAAAATGACCGCGAAAACCCCATGCGCGCCAAAATCTATGGAAATTGCGCTCTACCAAGCACAGAAAGCCAAATCTACCATGCATGTGGTCAGTGGTGGAATGGAGTCCGCACTTCTGAAACATGTCATTGGACTGCCCAACATGTAAAAATGGAGCACAGATGAAAAGCAATGCTTGGTGAAAGAAATCCGAAATCTTGCTTTTAAATCTTTTCTTGGTTGCTGAAAATACGAAATGCTGGTCCTAAACACCCGCAAACATCCAATCTTCTTGTGGGGTGTCACATTTTACTGAAGTCAAGAAAGCATTGTGGAATTGCAATATACTGGAAAGCTGAATTGGTCACAAAAACATCCACAGCCAGTTTGCCTGCCTGGGAAAGCTGTCAAAATCTGGGCGTAGTACCAGCAACCGCCTGTGACTGTTTCAAAAGCCTATATTAAAACTGTAAACTTGTACCATTAATATTTTATGTCTAAAGTCTAAGTGACCTGTCATCCAGAGTAACCTAGGTTCCAACTATTTAAACTTCATGGTTTAGACCCTGGAATTAGTGTTCTAGATGTTTGTTTCAAAATTGTAAGTTTATTTTCAACAAAGAAAAATGTAACAAATTGACTTTTAAAGTAAGCCTGATTCAAGCCAAAATTACAAACAACTTCCCCCACTGGCCAACGCACCTCCCTTCTGCTCTCTGGGCCAGGAACTCACATTCAGGTGTTGAATAAGAGGGGAGGGGCACTGGTGCTGCTCTGGGAAGAGCACAATGGGCTTCCTCCCAGGCATGGAGATGCTAATCAGGAAGGATTGTAAAGGGCCTCTGCAAGAAGGAAGTGGGCGGAGATTGCTGCTGAAGCTGCAAGAAGGAAAAGGAGGCGGGGACAGACAATTTGGTTGATTCACAATGGACAAAAAGCATATTTCTAAAAAGACTGATAATTACTGTGGACAATTGTAAAAAAATATATAAACCCCAGACTTCTGAACCTAAATTTTTGCTGCACATTTTAAGAGGAGCCAGAACTCTGTGCTATGTTCTGGGACAGAACTGTAGAAATTGTGGTTTTATACCAAATGTAATTATGTCAGAAGTATGAAACGTCACCTGCTTATGCCCATATACAATGCGCACATGTGTACACATTTTGGGCAAAATAGATATTGCGTCCCGGAAAAAAAGTTCGAAAATCTGTCAAATCCCGACCCAAAATCCTACAGAGACGGGGCTTGGCAGAATAATTGCTCCACAAAATATGTGATCTAGATATGCTATTGTTATAAAGTTTGTAAAATTGTAAATATGTATTATATGAAAAGTAGATTTCATGTTGAAAAGCTAAGGGGAGGATTCCCAGGCTCATAAAACCACATCATCACGATGACACACTGTTTTCTCCTCCAATCAAGGGAGAGGAATGATTCTAGCCCATAGCTAACCAAGGGGGCACGCTTTGCATAATCCAGAATACACACCCCTTTATCAAATGCATAAAAAGAGACAGCTGAGGATTTAGAAGGACAGACATACATTCACTCACCAACCGATTGCTGGCGGAGCCCTTTGCAAGAGAACTATCCATATTCCAGACTCCAGACTCCAGAAACTTGGCAAGCAGAAAGGCCCATTTCCATAGCTAAACCACTCCCAGTTAGACCTTGAAAATTCCAGAAACCAGAATTTACCCCAGACATCTAGGGGGGACCAAAGAACAGCCTGGCTGTGCTGTACTGCTTTCCTGCTAAGAATTATTGCCAGATTCCAATGACTTAACCCAGTAGAGCCGTGCTGTGACCAGATAGCTGTGAACCAGAGCCATTGCAGATCCAGTCCAGTCCTACCATCCGGTGACCAGAGCGCCTTGCTGATTGCAGGCCAGAGCGCCTTTCTGTCCAGTCTGGTGTGCCCAGCAGAATTCCTGTCCAGAAATCTTGACTGACCTGAATCCCTGACGGTTCTGCCCAAACCTATATCGTGAGTATCCTTAGTATAGGACTGTCACTAGCCATGTACTGTCCATAGTCATCCCTTTCCAAACCCATCCTCTCTTATATCCAGAACTGCATTGTTAGAATATTTTGAACTGCCTGAACTCTCTACCTCATCCCTATTATTTCTAGTATTATTTGTACTAGTAATTTTAAACCAATCTTTGCACTGATATATATTTCCTGAAGAAGGCAAGCGTCTCGGCAGGCAAAAACCATCCAGAGACGTTCTGGGCTGGTGGCTGTGCTGTAGTGTAGTTTGCTTCTTCATAGTTCATCCCTAGTGTAAAGAAATCCTGTTTGTCTTTTTAAAAGTGCATCTTTGTTTTACAATTTGCCTCTATATGAAAAAAATAACCTCTAGGAAAACGTCGATAACTTCTTCAATTTTCATGCTAGAAACTAAATGTAATTGTCTGCTTGTAGCTAACATCCTAAGCTGTCCAGTGCCAATCATAGTTCTCCCATGATCGCGATTACTGCACACGGAAAAGTTTGCAGCAAATATTCGTTTGCCAAAATCTATAACGTGTAAAATAGCTGTTCATTGCACCCAACCTCAAAATTAAGTTTTTCCATTGCTTATTCCTCTCAAGTCATTGCTAGTGTTTGTTTGCAACCAGATAAAGCGGCTCCCATTAGAATTTCAACAATTTCTGTGATTTAGCCCATATTTAGTGTTTTTCCTATCCCGTTCCAAGCCAACTTTAAAACCAATTTGACAGTTTGCCAATTAGTTCTGTTTCTCTCTTGTGTTTGCTGAGGGGAAATTGAGATGGATATATTTGTTTGAATTCTGCATTCCTGAAACCTGTTCTCTCTCCTCCTATCTCTCTACATTGCATATTGGGGGGTTGAGGGGTGTGCAGAGGAAAATAGTAACCACACTATTTGATTTGAATATACACCCAAAAGTAATTTCTGTGCTGCATTGTTTTTGCTCATTAGAACTCCTTATGATTAAAGAGATTGTTTAGTGTGGCATCACCCCATTGGTGATTATTGTATCCCCATTAAAAATAGTGTGATTATATTGTGAATATATATAAATAAATATTTTAACTTTGCAAACCAGCCTGATTCCTGGTTCAGTGTGACCGGGCACTTCAAAGAGAGGGGCGTGATATAAGAGGTACATTAAAGAACCCATATACACAAATAAATAAATAAGGGTTTCAGTTGCGCATTACACGCTAGGCATTGACTTAGGTGTAGTGCCGGATTTAAATCACTTACAAGATTGGGGGCTCGTCATGAGATCCTGAATTTGACATAACACTTGTGACAGTCTAATACAGCGTGCTAACTGACGGGTTACATAAACCCTGTTGGGCTACCACACTGTGCTGCACTGTGAAAAGCACCCTTCAATAGGAACGCTCTAAGGATTTGGTCTGTTTGTAAAAATAAAATAACTTCTGCAAGTCAGAAAGGAAATTAATATTTCCGTAATGGCGACCCTAGTAGAAATTAATATGGCAAGGGAACACCTACTGCACAAATTATTTGTCAGGGGTGAATGCACAGAACAGGATCAGAATGTTTGGTTGCAGGAAATTAAAGAACAGGCCACTGCCACAGGATTACACATATGGCAGGATCAAGGTCCATTACACATGGCACTGAGTGAACTGTACATGGCCCCTAAGGTAAAAGAAGAACAAAGCACAATTGTCAGAATAGCGGCACATCTGCACCTCCATATTGAAGCAATACAGGAAACATATGCCGAAAACCTAGATCTGGCAAATAGGCATGTACAATCACTAGAAAAAGCCAAAAGGGATCTGGACTCTGTAGAGCAAAGGCTACAAAAGAGTCTATAATCAGAAAATGAAACCAGGCAGTACCTGATAAAAATAAAAGGAGATCTAGATCTCCTGCAGCAGGAGAAGGTAGAGCAGGATATCAAAGTACTGGCGCTGCAGAAAGAGTGCTAGGAAAGTTTGGACTCTCTAATACAGAGCCAACAAAAGCTGCAACAGCAAATACATTTTAATAGAGTCTGCACAGAGCAAGTAGTCACCCTGCAAAACCGCCTAGACCAAGAAAAAGAAGAAAATAATAAATTAATCCTGAAAGACCTTGACACCCAGACAGAATTCGATGAAGAGCGCCAGAAAGCTGGTGCACGCCAAAAACAAAGGGACGGCCTGGCTGCACAGAGGGGTACTCTCATTCAGGAAAGCTACACCTTAGGCCAGGAGGTCAGTTATTTAAAAGTTAAAAGGGAAAAAAATCACTTGGCCCTCCATCTGGGTATGGGTTCCCAAGTGCTAGGGCCATCTTCTTTGATCAGGGAGACTCCAATGAGGGGAGGGTCAGAGAAATGGATCCTCAAAAATATCATTTACCCAGAGAGCAGATGGTAAAATTTAGTGGGGAACTCCATGAGGGTATGCCCACTAAGGGCATCCTGAAAACCTATTCCCAGCTAGGACAGTGGGTGGGTACTCTGCCAATCCTGGGAGCAAGGAAGAATCAGAAGACTCTTCTGACCGTCACAGGACTCAAGAAACTAGGCCCCCACATTCTGCCAGCCTTTCCCTAACTCGCAGAATCGGGGAGAACTTATAAGACCAGACAGGCACCTCTGGTAGCAGTGCCTCTGAGTCAGAGGATGATTGGACCAGGTTCACCCGAACCAAGAAAGCCAACAAGGTCAAGAGGGCCCTGCTCAAGGATCCCCTAAAACAAATCAACGCCATTAGGAGCATCATCATGCCCTATCATAAGAATGCAAAGTATTCGGTTTGGGAGCACCATTGAGCTTTTTGAACATATGATGGCCACTTTCCATTTGAAGGACAGCCAAAGCTGTATTCAATATGTAAAGTGGACCTTTTCCCACTGAGTACTCCAGCTTCTTTGCGGGGCAGGAGGATTAGAATCATTCTAGATGGTCCACATATAGGGCGGCCATCGTGAAACATTTTTATATTTACCGGAATCTTCAGGATGCTCGCAAGGCTGCCTATAACTTGCAATGTGGGGAAGAGCAGGCTCCCATGAATTTGTTCAAGAGTTAAAGTGTGCCTTTGCGCAGACCACTAGAAGGGTGTGCACTGACAGCAAAGAGTTTGTAAATACTTTCTTCCATGCTCTCCCTAAGTATATCATGACCCAGCTAGTGGGGGACTTTCACGAGAAAAGATCACTAGACTGGGTCATTGAACAAGCCACGCACATTTATGAGGTGCAAAAGCCAGTGGAAAATAAAAATAATCCCAAAAGCCCCAAAACAACTAACACCCCTGCTGCTACCAAAGTTTCGGAGGTGAAGGTTGCCCCATTTTAGATTTAGAGATGGGGGGGCCAAAAAACCTGCCCGCACAGAATCAGAACAACCCCAAACCCAGAAGGCCCTCGAGCCAATCACAAACAGGGAGCCAGGGAGGCAACCCCACAAATGGGACCTCTAACTCCCCTGACTACATCACCCCACGCTACAAGGGCAATAGACCCATCCTGGGTTATGTGTGGACCCCTCTGGCCCAAGGGGGGGGATGCAACCAGACAGCAGCTAACGCATGGAACTTCCCTCCTCACTTCCCCCAGGAGGGCAGTAATCCCCCAAATACCGGACAGAATTTCTTCCCAAGGTACCCGCCAAACCTTAACCCCCAAAACAATACATCCTTCTTTTCCCACTTTCCTGAGCCCAGACAACCCTATCCAGGAGAGGGGAGGCCAAGGGTGGAGGGGTACCCAAACTTTCCTAGCCCGGGGTATTTTGGGTGAAGGGATAGCTACCCTTCCCGGGATTAGCCCAGGAGAGACATGAGGACCCCATACCAGCCAGAGCGGGTGTCACAACTAGAGCGCTAGATCCAAACCATGGCACAGGATCTGGGTCGCATGCTGAGGGCTCAACAGAACCCTCAGATGAGCACAGCGGTGCAGAATGCCTCAAATCCAGGACCTGGTGCTCCAGGGCAATGACAGGGGAAGAACCCTGACAACCCACCGGTTCCCAGGGAGGAGGTACTAGGGGAAGGGGGGGTGTAAAGCCTTGGAGGAAGCTACCTTCCCTACTTATAAAAATCCCCTGGAAACCCAGGAACTGGAACCAAAATCTCCTGCCCCTGAAAGTCTGCAACAGAAGGAGCATAGGGGGGGTCGAAGAAATAAAGAGCCCAAAAAGACCCATTTTGAGAAGGAGGTACAAGTCTTCCAGTTTGAAGGAGAGGGATCCTCAGAAGATCCTCGGAAAAGGATCTTCTCCTTCAGAGATGAGGGAACTCCTCCCAAAGAAAAATGGGTCCCAAAGGATCCAAATCCAGACTGGCGAGTTGTGGGGACTGAGTTAGCACTGCCCATCGTCAAACCCCAGAATCATCAGCATGAAAATCGCCTGGTTCAAACCCATCAGGGTGACTGCCTACAAAAAGGGGGGGCAGCCCAGAACCAGAACCAGGGGAACCTAAAACCTTCCCCCATATCTAGCTGTCACCTTTTTATTTCAGATTCCCAAGACTCGCAACAGAATCCTGCCAAAATCACCTTCCTGTCAGTGTCCAAAACCAAGAAACTAACTCACCAGTTGTCCAAAAATGTACATTATCTGTGCTCCCTTGAGGAGAAGGAGGGAAGATTCTATGCCCCGGTCCAAATACAGGGGCGGTGTACAATTTTGGCACTGTTGGACACTGGATCCCAAGCTACCCTTCTGTCAAAACGGGCCTTTAATCAACTGAATTCGGGAAGGGGGGAGAAATACCACATTCCTCTCACCCCTCTTCCTGGACAACATGAGAACTTCTACGGGAAGGAAATTCTCATCGAGGGGACTGCGGATTTGGATATTAAAATTGGGAGGCACAAGGTGAAGCACCCGGTCATAGTTGTGACTCCAGAGAGCACCCCTTGTTTACTAGGGAATGACATCCTGCAGAGGTTGTCTCCCCTCATAGATTGTGTAAACAAGGTCCTCTGCACCCAGACTAACCGACCAATAAAATTAAAACAGTGTGTCAACCATGTTAGTTTAAATGGCACATAACACATGGTTGAACAAAAATCTGACGAAATAGAATTTCACTTCCAGAATAACCAAATCCCAGACATGACAGTAATTGCAGTAGGACAACAAACTGGTGATGGGGGGTCCTCTCTATTTCTGAAAATCAACCTTCCTTCCAGTCAAAGGTGGCATTCCACACTGGAAGGAAACACTCTGAAATTCTTTACAAGTTCAAAATCAGAAAATCCCACTCCTATAGTCCAGAAAGATGAGAAAAAAGCTCAAAGCCTGGCTGATATTCAGAAAATTGGAGAGCAGTTTTCATCCCTATTCAGTTAAATGAAGGGAAGGACTCTGATCTCGCCTGAGTGTGTGTAAACGACGGTAAGAGCTTCATCAGCGAGGCCATGTTCCGCAAACTCCCAAAAGATCCAGCCATTCCCACATTTAAACTGATAGACAAATGGGAAATGGATCTGGAAACACCCAGTTCCAAACATCTCCTGCCTAGCAGGTGTATTCTCAAAATTTCCATAGGCAACAAGAGCACAGTCCATAATTGTTGGGTCGTGCGAGATGTCCCTGCTGCATTTAACTTAGGCAGTGACATTCTCAATCGCTTTGCCATTAGTTTGGACCTAATAAACTTCAAAGCCTGGTCCCGATTAGCAGGTAATCCCACAGACTTTGATTTCCAGAGAAAACATTTAGGTCAGCTCAATTGCTGCCTTATGCAGTTGAAATTCAGATTAGAGAGGAAGTCACCATCCCAAAACGGACCCGACAATTCTCACTGGAAGTGAAAGTTAAAAGAGGACAGAAACTGAAAAACCCTGATGCCTATTTTCATCTTAATGCTCACTTTCAACAGCAAGGGTTGGGGGTAAACTCAACACTGCTAGTCAACATAGAACACAACACCATTCCAATAGAGATGGATAAGAGCGACTTAAAGAGTATCACTCTGGCCGCAGGCACCATTATTGGAATGGCGGTTGATGACCGACATTTTTCCATAGATTTAGGTAATGAACTGTTAGGAACAATCCCCAAGTACTGTTTTGACAGTGATAGCGATGATGTCTCAACACCAGACAGGATCTTCACCCGGCATGGGGGGAATTTCCTGGTGTACACTTCCTGCCCTTATGGCAAGGAAGGTGTGACCTGTGACTTCAGGAGGGATGAGGTGATATTTCAGGTCCGCGAGGAATGCCTTCCCCACCTGAAGCCACCAGTCCAAATCTGCACTTTGACCAGGGACTTCTCCAACCAGCTGGAGGAGGCCGCTGAAATAGCAAAACCGGAAGTCTTTCCAAGCTTCAGGCAGATGGTTGAAGAGAGAGTCAACCTAGCTGATGCCTGTGAGACTCTGGAGCAGAAGCAACAATTGAAACAAGTTTTCTTAGATTTTCAAGATCTCTTTGCGGTGGACTCTTATGACTGTGGTCGCACCAACATCCACAAAACATTAATTCCCACAGACCCTGGCATGACTTCAGTGTTTGTGAAGCAATATTGCTTGCCTCTCGCATCAATGGAGTCCCTTACTGAAATAATTAAGAAGCTTGAGTCCCGTGGGATAATTCATCCAGTCCCCAGCCCCTTCAATAATCCGGAGCTGGGGATTTTGAAGCCGGCTTTCACCTTTGGGGGGCAGCAGTATACATGGACCCGGACTCCCTTCGGATACATCAACTCCGGCAATGAATTCAACATTTTTCTACATAAGGCCATGCCCGACCTGGGCGAAAGGGGTAACCTGGCTTATGTAAATGATGTTTTAGTCAAAAGCTCAACTGTGGAGGAACACTTAGTGGAAATTCGTTATGTTCTGACACCATTGAGGGCTGCCAGAGCAAAACTCTCCTTTCAAAAGGCACAGTGGTGCAGAACCCGTGTCAATTTCTTGGGGAATGAGATTACTCCTTAGGGACTCTGTCCCCAGGAAAGGAAAGTGGAAGCACTCCAGAAATTAAAAGACCCCACAACTCTGCAGGAATTTAGGAGCCGACTTGGACTAACTAATAACAGCAGAAAGTTCATTGAGGACTATGCAGAGATCACAAGACCCCTGATCCATCTTTTGAAGGGGGGGTCAAGTGGGAGTTGGGTCCAGAACAAGCCGAGGCAGTAAGACAACGCAAAAGAAGCCTCCCACAAATGCCTTACCCTGTCAAAAACAAGGAGTTCTTCTTGTAGATAGGGTTCTCAAATACATGCTTGACTGCAGTATTGCATCAAAAGCATGACAAGGTCAGTAAAGTAATCTCCTATGCGAGTAAGACTTTATCCTCTGTGGAGGAAGAATTCAACGATTGTGAGAAGGCACTCATGGCAACGGTGTGGGCATTGAAGAAATACCGCCCGTTTATCCAGGGGGAACACATCATAGTGGAGACTTCATACCAGCCTATGCAATATCTCCAAAGTGACAGAATCCAGGACGCAAATGTGAGTAATTCCCGAATTACTTCCTGGATTCGGTCAATGCAAGGCTTTCCTGTGGAGGTCAGATATGGCCAAAACAAGAAGAGTCCCCTCGCGCAAGGTCTGGCTGATTTGCATGATTGTGCCAGAGAAAACTGTCTCGAGGACGAAAGTCTTAAAATCAAGGACAACATGGAGGCATACCTTAATTCCCCACACAAAGTCTATGAAGAAGACCAGTGTGAGGGAATGCCCACTGTCTATGTTGATGGATGCTCTTACCATGTTGACAACAACGGGGAAAAAGAACTTGTGGCTGGCGTAGGGAATGCATGGGTGAATGATGCCCCAGAACCATCCGCTGGGTACAAAATCGGTCACCAAAGTAGTCAAGTGGCTGTGCATCAAGCCATCCTCACTGCTGTCCAACACCAACTCCACAAACTGGTCATAATCAAAGATTCGGATTATGTACGGAACGGGTTCGTGGAGCACCTGGTTAACTGGAAAACCAGAGGTATGCTATGTGCTAATAATAAACCCTTGAAACATGGAAAATGAATCCAAAATATTGATAATCTGGTCACCTTGAATGGGATGACCATCTATTGGAAAAAGATCAAGGGTCTTTCTAAGTTAGAGGGGCCAGTAAAAACTGGAAATTACCTAGCTGATCAGCTGGCCAAAACCAGAGCCATCCAAGGGGATCTACTTGAGATCGAGTCCCTGTTGTGGGAAATCCAGGTCAATGCTATCACTAGGTCCCAGACAAATGCTCACAAGGAACTCTCAACTGCACAATGGAGTAAGGAGACCCCAGATGCTGAATTAATTACAGCTCAAAAAGGGGATCCAATAATTGGTAAGTTTTATCAACACATTGAGGACCCTGAGAACTTTCCCCATAAGGATACCGATTACATAGGGAAAGAGGAGCTCAGAGTGTTGATGAAATGTCCAAAAATTTTCTGAATCAAAGACGGTTTGTTGGTGGGGAGATCCCTAGCTGGCCATGACCAGTGGGTGGTCCCTACCTCACTCCGAAGCCTGATGCTATGTCACCCCCATGATGAGGAAACAGCCGGTCATAGGGAGTTTCATACAACACTTGAAATCTTAAGAGAGGTTGCATACTGGCCACACATGTGGCAGGACCTCGACCAATACTTGAAGGGGTGTCTTGTGTGTGCACAATTTCAGCCAACATCCCTCACACACCGTGCGCTTCTCCAAAAGAGGGGGATGACACTGCCTTGGTCAGATTTACAAGTCGATTTTATCAGGCCCGTGATTCACTCCTCTAGGGGGAACAAGTACATGTTGACCGTGACATGCTTGTTCACTAAATGGGTGGAATGTCTCCCGGCCCCAAACTGCAAGGCAGAAACAGCAGCTCCCCTGATGATCAACCACATCTTCTCGTGTTTTGGACTACCCCAAAGGATCGAGTCAGACCGAGGTAGTCACTTCACTAACGAAGTGATGACAAAGATGTGGGAGATACTTGGGTCAAAAGGAAATTACACATTGCCTACCGGCTAGCCTCTAGTGGTGGAGTTTAGAGATACAACAAGACAATTGAGAGCATATTAAAAAAGTTGTGGCAGATTCTGGGCCAAGTTGGGACATTCGATTACCTCTTGTCCTGATGTCCATCAGATCTAGCCCTTCTTCTGCAACTAAAATGTCACCGTTTGAACTGAGATCTGGACGAAGAATGGTGCTTCCCCAGCATGTGCTCTCCAGAACCCAAGAACAGACCTTGATCAATGCCTCCACAACTCATGAGTATGTTGAGAATCTAAAAAAACACATTAAACATGCTTTTGCATATGCCCAGCGAAATCTAGAAAGATTTGCAGACAGTATGAAGACCCACTATGACCTTAAGACTACTAGAAAAGAATACCAAGTAGGAGACCGGGTCTACTTGTAAAATTTCCAAAGGGACCAGGCCAAACAGCGCAAATTTCTTCCTAGCTGGCGGGTACCTTTTGAAATTGTAGACAGAATCTCACCAGTCGCCTACAAAATCTGTATCCCCAAAGGCAGTTTGGCAGAAGGGGAAGATAAGTGGATCCACATCAACCAGCTGAAGTGTGGCCATCCTCGGCACACTCTGCAGCAACTAGAGGATTCATCTGGAAACCCAGAGGAGGACATTCCAGCTCCCTTGAAAATTCCGATTGTAAAAAACATTCCATCTGCAATAATTAGTAATAAGTATAAGCAGGAGGAATTGGCATGTATATATCAAACGTATGCGTCTGCCCCACTACATGAATAGTGGTGGGGAAATGTCTACAAATATGCTCTGTTTTGTCATTTTAGGACTGAAACCATGGATCCTATGCCCAAGGAGGACCACTCAGGGACCAGGAATAAAGACCCAAGGGGCCCTGGGTATTGCTCCATACACTTCCATCTGGAACCAGCAAGGAGAACTTGTCAATCCACCACTGATGGGAGAAGCTGACACATTTTTTTCACTTGGACCGAAAAGGAAACTGAACATCCCAATCTCCCGACTTCCCCTTGATGGGCAGTCAAAGTCAAGTCACGAGGGGGGGCTTTGTGGTATGTTTTAACCCACTCTGCTCTGCCCTGCGGCATCACTGTGTGCTGTGGCACCAGAATCATCAAAATGGCCGCGAAAACCCCATGCGCGCCAAAATATAAGGAAATTGTGCTGTACCAAGCACAGAAAGCCAAATCTACCATGCATGTGGTCAGTGGTGGAATGGAGTCCGCACTTCTGAAACATGTCATTGGGCTGCCCAACATGTAAAAATGGAGCACAGATGAAAAGCAGTGTTTGCTGAAGGAAATACGAAATCTTGCTTTTAAATCTTTTCTTGGTTGCTGAAAATACGAAATGCTGTTCCTAAACACCCGCAAACATCCAATCTTCTAGCGGGGTGTCACATTTTACTGAAATCAAGAAAGCGTTGTGGAATTGCAATATACTGGAAAGCTGAATTGGTCACAAAAACATCCACAGCCAGTTTGCCTGCCTGTAAAATCTGTCAAAATCTGGGCGCAGTACCAGCGGCCGCCTGTGACTGTTTCAAAAGCCTGTTTAAAAACTGTAAACTTGCACCATTAAAATTTAATGTCTAAAGTCTAAGTGACCTATCATCCCGAGTAACCTAGGTTGCAACTATTTAAACTTCATGGTTTAGAGCCTGGAATCAGTGTTCTAGATGTTTGTTTTAAAATTACAAGTTTATTTTCAACAAAGAAAAATGTAACAATTTGACTTTTAAAGTAAGCCTGATTCAAGCCAAAACTACAAACAACTTCCCCCACTGGGCAAAGCACCTCCCTTCTGCTCTCTTGGCCAGGACCTCACATTTAGGTGTTGATTAAGAGGGGAGGGGCACTGGGGCTGCTCTGGGAATAGCGCAATGGGCTTCCTCCCAGGCATGGAGATGCTAATCAGGAAGGATTGTAAAGGGCCTCTGCCAGAAGGAAGTGGGCAGAGATTGCTGCTGATGCTGCAAGAAGGAAAAGAAGGCGGAGACAGACAATTTGGTTGATTCACAATAGACAAAAAGCATATTTCTAATAAGACTGATAATTACTGTGGACAATTGTAAAAAAATATATAAACCCTGGTCTTCTGAACCTAAATTTTTGCTGCACATTTTAAGAGGAGACAGAACTCTGTGCTATGTTCTGGGACAGAACTGTAGAAATTGTGGTTTTATACCAAGAAATGTCAGAAGTATGAAACTTCACCTGCTTATGCCCATATACAATGCTCAAATGTGTATACATTTGAGACAAAATAGATATTGTGTCCTGGACAAAAAGTGCGGAATTCTGTCAAATCCAGACCCAAGATCCTACAGAGACGGAGCTTGGAAGAATAATTGCTCCACAAAATATGTGATCTAGATATGCTATTGTTATAAAGTTTGTAAAATTGTAAATATGTATTATATGAAAAGTAGATTTCATGTTCAAAAGCCACGAGGAGGATTCCCTGGCTCATAAAACCACATCATCATAATGACACACTGTTTTCTCCTCCAATCAAGGGAGAGGAAACATTCTAGCCTATAGCCAACCAAGGAGGCATGCTTAGGATAATCCAGCATACACACCCCTTTATCCTTTATCAAATGCATAAATAGAGACAGCTGAGGATTTAGAAGGACAGACACACATTCACCCACGAACCGATTGCTGGCAGAGCACTTTGCAAGAGAACTATCCATATTCCAGACTCGAGACTCCAGAAACTTGGCAAGCAGAAAGGCCCATTTCCATAGCTGAACCACTCCCTGCTAGGCCTTGAAAATTCCAGAAACCAGAATTTACCCTAGACATCTAGAGGGAACCAAACTACAGCCTGGCTGTGCTGTACTGCTTTCCTGCTCCTGCTAAGAATTATTGCCAGATTCCAATGACCCAACCCAGTAGAGCCGTGCTGTGACCAGATAGCTGTGAACCAGAGCCATTGCAGATCCAGTCCAGTCCTACCGTGCGGTGACCGGAGCTCCTTGCTGATTGCAGACCAGAGCGCCTTGCTGTCCAGTCCAGTGTGCCCAGCAGAATTCCAGTCCAGAAATCTTGACTTACCTGAATCCCTGACCCTGCCTAAACCTATATAGTGAGTATCCTTAGTATAGGACTGTCACTAGCCATGTACTGTCCAGTCATCCCTATCCAAACACATCCTCTCTTATATCCAGAACAGCATTTTTAGAATATTTTGAACTGCCTGAAATCTGTACCTCATCCCTATTATTTATTCTGTACTAGTAGTGTTAAACCAATCTTTGCGCTGATATATATTTGCTGAAGAAGGCAAGCGTCTCGGCAGGCAAAAACCATCCAGAGACGTCCTGGGCTGGTGCCTTTGCTGTCGTGTAGTTTGCTTCTTCATAGTCCATTCCTAGTGTAAAGAAATCATGTTTGTCTTTTTAAAAGTGCATCTTTGTTTTCCAATTTGCCTGAAAAAAACAACGTCCACGAAAATGTCCATAACTTCTTCAATTTTCATGCTATTAACGAAATGTAAGTGTAGCTAACATCCCAAGCTGTGCAGAGAACCCAAAGTGCCATCACAGATCCTTATAGTTCTCCGCAATCGCAATTACCGCACGTGGAAAAGTTTGCCACAAATTTTCGTTTGGCAAAATCTATAACGTGTAAAATAGCTTTTCATTGCATCCGACCTCAAAATTAAGTTTTTCCATTGCTTATTCCTCTCATTAGAATTTCAATAATTTCTGTGATTTAGCTCATATTTAGTGTTTTTCCTATCCTGTTCCAAGCCAACTTTAAAACCATTTTTGACAGTTTGCCAATTAGTTCTGTTTCTCTCTTGTGTTTGCTGGGGGTAAATTGGGATGGATATATTTGTTTGAATTCTGCATTCCTGAAACCTGTTCTCTCTTCTCCTATCTCTCTACATTGCATATCGGGGGTTTGAGGTGTGTACAGGGCGAAATAGTAACCATACTGCTGTTTGATTTGAATATACACCCAAAAGTAATTTCTGTGCTGCATTGTTTTTGCTCATTAGTACTCCTCATGATTAAAGAGATTGGGGGTCATTACGAGGTTGGAGGTAGAGGGGCGTGATATAAGTGGTACATCGTTCAGAATAAAAGAACCTATAGACACAAATAAATAAATAAGGGTTTCAGTTGCACATTACATGCTAGGCATTGGGCCTCATTACACGGTAGGCGGAGGACCAAGGTGCTATTAGCACCTTGGTCCATGCTGGTAAAATACCGGCACCGCCTTGGTGGAAAGGGGAATTACCGCCCTATTCCAAGGTTGGCGGGGCGGTAATTCCCCCTTCCCCCATTGCCCTTCCCCATTCCCATTTTTGCCCCATAGGGCTCTATGGGAATGGGGAAGGCGCTAATTACGGTGCCGCAGATTGCGGTACCGAAATTAGCACCCTGGTCCCTTTGCGGGTTGGTTTTTAACGCCTGCTAAACAGCAGGCGTTAAAGAACCTACCCGCGAAGGGAACTCGTAGTAAGGCGGTAAGGGTTAACGGTCACCGGTACCATTACCGGTGACCGTTAACCCTTACCGCCTTCCGTGTAATGAGGCCCATTGACTTAGGTGAAGTGCCGGATTGAAATCACTTACACTTTGATTCAGGATGGGTTGAAGAGATCCCAGAGGAGTTTTAAAACATGGAAGCTGTCCTTACTGATTTTTCTTCAAACCTTTGAAAAGATGCATGCAACCTTCCATCAGACTATTGCTAAACCAGTTATAATCTGGGCATGTTGGCTCTAGAAAAGTCAGTGGTCCAATGTGGCCACACAAACACTTGTGCCATATAATTCAGAGGTATCTTCCGTGGTGATTACGGCATGGATGAAGCTGACCTCCACACTGGCTACAGACAATGGCGTTACCAAAAAACATAATTTGGCTCCCAAGGATCCAAGCTTCCTGCCCACACACCATGTACCAGAGATGATGGTGCTTTGGACCTCTACAGTGGACTCTAAGTTAGCCATGTTTCCATCACTCAGTTCAGGCAGGTCTGTTGAGGTGCAGGTACAGGGCAGAAGATCTAAACTGCTCCAACAAAGCGAACAGGCACAGAGCGAAAGCCCAGGCCTATTTCAAAAAGATGGGGATTCTTCAGATGGGGAATGCGAGAGACTGATCTCACTGATAACTCCTAGTCCAGGCCTGAAGTACTCCAATGCACCACGTGCAAGAGAGGGCCCACTGGCCAATGATGTGAGTATGAAGTTATCAGCCCATTCTGTGATCTAAGGGTTTCCTACTGGCATAGAAAAGCAACTTGAGATGGACAAGGACATTTTATACCTGAATAGCCTGTCACAACTGGGTGAGTTGTCTTCATCTTCAGTCCCAGGGGTCAGAGTACTTTTGCCAGGTTCAAAGAAGCTGTCCTACTCTAGCATGTCTGTTGAGGCAAACGGTGGAGCCGGTGCAGGGAAGAGGGCTGGAGCCACTCCAAAAACTGCAACAAGCGCCGAGCAAAAACTCTCACTTCTTCCAAAACCAGGATTGGGTGGAAGGTCAAGGAGCTCAAGAATTCTGTCTGAGGCAGGGCACAGTCAGGAGTTGGCTGTTCACTGAGGCTTTAGGATTATCCTACCAGATTTGGCTCCTGACACCCTTGCTGGTTATTTAGACGTGACTAGAGCATCTGAAAGCTTTTCTGATAATGTTTACAATCCATGTGCATATTTTAAAATGGTACCTGTTGTTGGGTGGTCTTGCAAGAAGAAAGATAACTTTTCTCAGGTCAGTAGGATACTGCCTTTCAAACCCATTTCCAGCGCTGAAGGGCTAGTTTGAGCAGGACAACCGTTCTAGGACTCCCAGACTATATGTAGGTATAAAAAATCCAGACAGGCACTTGCAAAATTGGAAGTGGGGTAGACACAATGCAGCTGAGCTCAGATTTTGTGGATCAGCCCATTACCTCCCTTCACAGGTGGCTTATGGGATCAGAGAAAAACTGGGGCATAGTTGAGAGGAATAGAGAACTTGGCCATTGGGCCATTTCCTTTTTGCAATGTAAAATGGATATACTGTTTTTTTAATATATTTTTTTTATTGTTTTAGTTGAAAATCGACCTTTCAATAAAACATTCTTGTTCACACGTATTGCATAAAAGAAAATTATTAATAAACACAAAGTATAAGAAAAAAGAGAAAGTGAAAGAGAACTAAAGTCTAAAAAGAACAAAAAACACATCAATAATGCAAATAATGTTCTAAAACAGCAAGGAGAAAAAAAAAACACCAAAAGATCAGAATATATCACAACATAAACTGTGTGAACGCAGTAAGAGCTCATCAAAATATCACAAATCTATTAGTTGTCAATATCGATGCAGATGATACATTTCGCTATTGCTATTTGAATCTTTGTGAAGGTGGTATGAAACAGTTTAAGCCAAAGGTCATCAGCTGTCAGTAATCTGAAATCAGTAAAATAGGGTCTGAAATACAGAATATGTTTTATCGCCAAAGCTGGACATTCAGTACATAGATGCTGCATGGTCTCTTTTTGGTCTGTATTGCAGCAAAATATACAATAGTTTTCTGAAACCTTTATAAGCTTACAACGCGCCTGTATATGTTTTGTTTTACACAGGTTAAGACAAAATGGTAAAAATGTGTGTCTCAATTTGAAGTTTGGAAATTTTAACAGGTACTGTTGTCTTGAGCCCAATTTTTTATGTTTAAATCGATTTTTTTTAAAGTAACGTACTGATGGCACTGATCTATGGTGTGTATCCAATCAGTTTGCCACAAATTAGTTTTTTCTTTGACAGGATTTTTAATCAGAAGTTCCATTGTGATATTTGCTGCTTCCATTACAGAGCCTGTAGAGATGGATGTTGGGAAGATAGCATGTACATAGATATTTTATCTATTAACAGATCAGAGTTAGAGACCGTGCTCAACCTCCTGTACGTGTTCGAGACTCGCCATGAGTACATTACATAGAGTGAAGGTAAACCCAATTCAAATCTCAACACATGAATGAGTAAACTGGTAGGAAGGCCAAGCACTCTCTTCCAGAATTTGTTTTCCAGTTTCAACCAAAAATCTTTGCTTCTGGGCACTTTTGAGTCGGCGCTGTAAAGAATAATCACTGTTGCCTTTTGTAAGTAAAAGGTAATTAGGGCTGCATTAGCAAATTTGCCTAGTTTCCCATTGATAATCATAGCTTGCGAACTAGCCGTTTGCGTTTTGGTTTCCAGTTCGCACACGTAAGGTAGGTAATTGGTGCTATTGTTGATGTTAATTCCTAGATATTTATAGTAGGTCACCACCTGAAGGCTATTCCCGTTCAGTTCCCACTTGAGTTTTCGGAGGTTTTGTCGAGAGTTAGGATGACAACACAAGATTTTGGTCTCGTCAACATTAATATCTAACTGGTTTGCCTTGGGGTAGTTTTGAAGCGCAGTTAGCAACTTTTGAAGTCCAATCAGAGTTTTAGAGAGTAGCAGCAAATCGTCTGCGTAAAACAACCATGCTAGTGGTATGGTACCAAGTCGAGGAGGATTCGATGCTTGTGTTGAAAAAGAGTTACCCGTGTCAGCAATAAAAAAGTTGAAAATTGTAGAAGCCAAAATGCAACCTTGTTTAAGGCCGCGGTATGTAGGCACAGGAGCGGATTGGTGACAATCTAATCTGTATAGTTGCGTCAGTATGAAGCTGCGAGATTAGAGAAATGGTGCACATCCAGCAATCTGTAGTTTTTTTAGCAACAAAAGTCTACTGACGGAGTCAAACGCTGACTTGAAATCAATAAACTCCATATATATGGGTTGTTTTGAGCTGGTGATTTGTTGCTGAATTGCAGTTATGGTGATTAAATTGATAGACGTACCCATTCCAGGGAAATAACCTGTCTGATGAGGATCATACAGTTTGTTACAATTGATCCATGTGGTAAAGTCTCTTAAAATAGTGCGGGAGAATATTTTGGCTGGTATGTCCAGAAGAGCAATGGGTCTGTAGCTGGTGAGTAATTAGCAATTGCCCTTTTTAAAAATGGGGACAATTATCAATTTGCGCCAGCTTGTTGGAAAAAGCTTTGTATGAAAGATGTCGCAGAATATTAGATTGAGGATTTGGGTCCAAGCCTCCGGATGAGCTTTCATGTGTGCATTAGAAAGCCCATCAGGCCCCAGAGTTCTGGAACAATTTAACTTGGTAATATAGAACAGTATATCATCAAAGTCAAAATTCAACGTGAATTGAGGCTGGTCACGATGGTTGTTTGTAAAGACCGAATTACCTTTGTGGGAATATAAGTCAACAAAATTTGCAATCCATGTGTGCTCAGGAACTGCATGTATTTGCAATGAAGATTGAGGTACTAAAGAGGCACCATGAAGTAAAGACCACATTTCTCTCTTTCAAGCAAGCATACAAAGGAATACTTTGCCATCATGTTGGTATAAAATGGCTTTCCGCGATGTGACCCAGTTCTTATATTTTCTCTTTGCAGCCTTAAATAAAGTTTCTTGGTTGTTAGACTTTAGAGTTCTGATGCAATGTAATTATTTTCTAAGAAGAGCTTTTTTCTGTTTAACTTCAGGATTAAATTGATGTTTATGTTGAAACATTGGTTTGCTGCCTTTTCATGGTGGCTCAACAAAAAGATGGATTGTCAAAGCCTAATCACCACCATGTGGACTGTTACTACGTTTTGGATGTAGATCGAATTCTAGCTGCTCATACAACCTGTCAGCATTCCAGTTTAAACGATTTCTTCCACCATTAACTAATAGTTGTCCCGACATAACATCTTTGGGCTGCTGGGGATGAACCATTAACCATTTCCAAGACAAGATGAGCTGTTCATGATCACTCTCAGACTGGTGCCGTATGCTGAAGTTGTTTACAGATTGGAAAGTGTTATGATCCACTTATACATAATCTAGAATGGCTTCTTGTGTTTGTCAGTGCCATGTTGATCTCGCCGGCACGTCACCCTCTACAGCTCCGTTAAGGAGTAGCATATGCCTACTAGCCATCAGATCTGCCCATGTGGTGGCTGTTTGCGCATGCTGTGACTTTGCCATGTAGATTAAGATCACCTACAATAACAGAGGATGTAGTAGACGTATCAGTTACAATCAGGTCAAGAATAGTTTGCATATCATCAAAGAACAAGTCTTCAGATGTCGTTAGGTGGTTCCAGTATATATTTATGAGAGCAATGGTATGAGCTTGGATTTTGATTTTTACCGGTTGGATGTAGGGGTTTCGTTGCACCCAACTTGTGAGTGTTAACCCACTTGAATTTTTAGTGGCAACTAACAACCCTGCCATAGGTCTTCCTTTTGCTTGAGTTATGGCAGGAGTAATTAGTATTGTGTGGTTATTCCAAAGAGGACTTGTAGCCAACCAGGTCTCTTGTGGTGCTATGATGTTAAAATGTGCTAGATCGCTATCTCAGTTGTTTAGCAAATGGGTATGGTCACGCGTGTTCCAAGATAATAGGTTAAATGTTCTGTCTGTGTCTATTGTTAGTGGTTATGACTCCTTATTGGTTCATGATTGGGTGTTTAATCGTGCCTGATTTGACATGAATACTGACTGTTGAAATGGTCCAAGATTCTGCTTTCCAGAGGTTGTAAGCTAGTATGATGTTTTGAGAAAGATTTGCAGTTTCCTTTCATAGAGTTGTATTTTTCAAATGATTCATAGGTTAGTGTAAAGCCCAAATGAAATATATCAGCTCTTGCCTGCCATATGAGTTTTAGTATGGCGCCTCAATGGCTCCACAATCTCGAGATGGTTAGATCATTTTCATGTAAATAGTCAACCTGGTCAATATTCAACGAAGATAGATCCTCCAGAGAGTGTACTTCAGTTAGTATATTCAATACTGAGGTTCTGTTAAGATCATATCTTTGTTGGAGGTCCGGTCTGCACTGTATTATAAGTGTATGAAAGTGAGGATAATTTGGAAAATGACAGAGGGATTGTCTCGGTTTACTATTAGAGTCCACACATGCATTATCGTTCACTGAAGGCAAGTTTGCAAGTTTTATGGTCTTGTCGATTGCCAGGGCCTCTTGTACGGGCATGGGTGATTGAGGATGAACATTGTTCCCGCTGAGATGTTCTTTAGAGAAATCAGTTTTGTCTAAATTTACAAAGAAGTGAAGCACTCATTTTTCAATATCAACAAGTCTTTTTTCATGGTTGCCGAGTGGTTCAGGCGGACATTGGTTTGAAGAGTTTGTCAATTGAATCACAGGTTGAATGTGATCCTCTGCCTTTGGAGGCAATTATTAGTGATCTTGATCTTTAATGGCTACCAAAAGTTTGTCCAAGGGCTCTTGCGTTATACCCTTAGGAGTCGTTTGCAGCTTGACGTTCTTAGTGTTATTGTCATTTAGGAATACTTCTTTGAAATAGCAACACCTGCGTGTTTGTTTGCTTTTGATAGATTTTTGATGAATTGTTTAGAAGCAGCATTAGCAGATGAGGAAGTATTCTTGATGTTTTTTGTTTTTTTCGTTTGTGGATGCCTGCTGCTTACGTTTGGGCTGTGTTTTGGAAGGTTTTGCAAAGATATCAAAGTCAATTTTTTGCTCGGATGACTTTGGTTCCATAGTTTGCAGTACTTTTTTTGAGTGGATCATTTGATGATACCCCATCACTGGGTGGAGGATTGACAGTCGGAAGCATTTTGCTGCTTGTTGGTATTTCCATGCGTGGGGCAGGTGTGGATCGAAAGTCGTCGGCATCAGCCAGAGAGGGTTGACTGCAAGAAGCATTAGAGCAGGAACAAGGCAATCTAGGGACTGTCAGCATTTTGGAATGTTCCTGTTGCGTGGAATCAATCGTAAAGGGGAGCTGAGTTGGAAGGCCATGAGGAACAGCAGCCAACAGTAAGTCAGATGTTAAGGAGCATTTAGCAGCATGTTCTTTTAAAGTAATGTTTGTATTGTGCTGCTGCTTTAATATGATATCCAGAGTGTTGGGTTGTGAGAGAAGCTTAGCATCCATAACTTCATACAATTTAGCCATTGTAGGGAGGGCTAGGTTCATCGCTACCAGTGTAGATTGAAGTAGCAAATTTTTCTCAGATTTAAGAGATAAAGATCTGTTCAGAGATGATGGTTCTGCTGGTAAAAGATATGAAAACGTGATAGAGAGCGGCGAGGATTGTGTCACCGTGGTGGGAAACATGATTGGAGATTGCAAGAGTGTCGAGTGGAGCGATGCATTGGGAGCAACAGCTTTATCCATTCGGAGAATTATAAGAAATGTCAATTGTTGGAGCCAGTTTTAACGGATTTAGTGAGTCAAGTTCAAAACCTCTAGTGACACTTTTTTTAGTTGTCAAGGGATCCAAAATGATTAAGTCCTGCGCCATGATATTAATATTTGAGTTTTTTTCATCGTATTACCTACGCCCAGTGTTAGTTCTAGAAGGGACAACTTCAAGTTGATAGTGAAACTGTGTGAGTCAGATGGAATAGAAGCCAGAATGGAGACCATAGTTTTGTCCATGATATCATCAGGAGGACACATTTGAACTGGAGTAGGAGGCTCATTAGCAGCTACAATATTTGTGCTGAAGTTTGATGGAGCTGTTTTATTTTGTTCCACCAAGTAAAACGAGTGTATGCCCACCGAGGACACACGCGCCTTGTCCATCGCAAGGAGAGTACAAGTTTGCAACGTGCACATGGACGGCTTCTCTTTGAAGAGGGTGCATTTTAAACCCTGAACAAGTTTTAAAGTCTCCAGTTTTGATGGCATATTGGACTTGAGCGTGTAAGGAGTGAATCTGTGAGCTTGCCACATAAACAGAAAGGCGTCAGTAATGCCTGCTAACGTAAATGTAAACCAACAAACAAAGCAATGTTTACGGCAGTAAATGCACTCCACCAATAAGCCCAAACAAACATCAGTATATTGCAAGCAGCTCACCTCGCCCACACAGCCCTAAACAGCCACTAACATCCCTTGACACAACAGGGCTTTTCACAATAGCGCACGCAATAGCGTGAGCATGCTGGCAATAAGGAAGTGTGGGCTGGGAGGGAGGGGCTGCCACCCTTAGAAAAAAAAAACACACACATAGCACATAGCACCGTAGCACTTGCGAATGGGAAAATGTCAGTGGAGACAGCTAGGAACAGCCACAAACAGCCCTTGACACAAGAGGGCTTTTCACAATAGCCCTGTTGTGTCAAGGGCTGTTTGTGGCTGTTCCTGGCTGTCTCCAAAATCTGGATCTCAGCATGTTTCAGCTGGATATTTTCTTACCTTAAGGATGAGCCTGACGTTTAGAAGGATGGTTCTCAACCTTTTTGTCTAGGTGTTTGTGTTAGAAATTGCAATCTGGCAAGGGTGTAGCAGCCTAGATTTTTGGAATTGTATTAAACTAACACACTGATAGAAGTATTTCCATCTTTGAAAGGGAACTCTGCTAATCAGATCTTCCTTTCATTAGCTCTGTGCCAAAAGTATAGTGTACAAATGTGCCCTGAAAGATGAGTATTCTTATCTGCAGGGCCTTCCCTCCAGTGGCACAGAGTATGTTCAGGGGTCATGGTTGCCCATTTGACAGCTGCAGTGATAGTGAAGCCGCTGCAGTTCCAAAAACAACATAAATATGAGAATGCTATCCTGGTAGCACGTTAAACCTTAAAGATAAGCCTTACCTGAGTTTGGGGCATCGTGGCTAGCATTTCTCATTTGTATCCGAGCAGCAACAATTTAATATCACACCTGTGTCAGCCCTGTGAGCCTAGCTCAGCTGTGGGAGGGTTACGTGTATGCCCTAAATTAGGCTATCTTTGTTGCTACCAGCAAGACGTTATCCCTGGTGCTGCTTCTCATTTGCTCATTTCCGATGGCAGGTAACACCCTCCCCAGAGAGGCAGCCTCTCCACTCCACAGGAACCAGTCCTGGGGACAGGAATCAAAAGGTGCGCCTATTCACAAAAGAAGTAGCCTCACGTCAGGTGCTGCATACCAAATGGGCCTTCGATTCTACGGAGAAGGGAAGGAGTCAGGGTAAGTGTAGACAGAGGGAGCTTCTTACAGCTGGAGGAAGGTTTCACCATCTTGTTTCTTTCTGCCCTTAACTTTCATCTCTGTCCCCTTCACTTCCTGTACCACAAAATACTTTGAATGTGATGTCAGAAGGCAAAGTCCTCTTGCTCCAAGAATAATGATTGGGCCCTTAAAGCAGGCTTGCGTTCGTCCAATGACCTGTAGACTATTGTCTTTTAAATAAGAGGTCTCGCACTCCTTCTCTGATTCACTCTTAAATAACAAGCTGAGGACGAATTCATTGGATCTCTGTTGGGGAAGCAGTCATTTCAAAGACCCTCTGCTGGAGGTGTACACTGAATGTTGAAGGCAGAAGAGGGTTCTGCTTCCTAACCATCTCCATAGCACATTGGGGAGATCTGCTGCTGATGCAACATTGCATCTATGCCAGACACATTGCTGTCCGGGACCTCATGGTGTTGTTTAAGAACCCCTAAAGTGTGTGCCAGCATCCCCCTTGGTGGGAACCCCAGCACAAGGACTACATCTTATCTTTGAGTCCCTGGAATGAGATTCACAGCAACCCGAAAGTTAAAGCAACCAGGATCCCTGTGTATTCAAAGTGGAAATCCCTTAAGCTATAATTCAAGCTCCATCAACCCAGTCGAACCACCAGGACCATCTGGAGCTGCCTTTGTCACTCGACTGACTTTTGAGCTGCTGTTCTGCACTCTTAAACCAGTTTGCTGTTGCACTGCACCACACCAGCTGAGTGGGCCATTCCCCTGGCTCAAACTTGAAGCTCATTGTTACATCCACCACCTTCAAACAGCCATTAGAACAGTCAGCATCTTCATGGGCAATCTTCATCAACAGTCGACCAGACCCTGTGGAAACTCTTCGAACCACGACCTTCGAACGCTGCACCGGAGCCCCCTAACTCAAACTGTCCATCTAGTCACCAGCTTCTTCAGAATCAAATCAACTTTTGAACCGACCCCGGTGGCCCTCACGGTCTGTCCTTCACTGAACACTGTTTCAAGCTATAAGACAAAGAAAAATACCACAAAAACAGCTACCCACCTACACACGTGCCAGGTGTGTTTAGTTGCACACGTGCTACCTTTCATGTTGGTCAATTATTAGCGACAGAAAACATAGAGATATACATATTTTAATTCATGGATACAAAATACTTAGAACATTTTATATTAAAACAAAGAGAGACAAAAATGCATTTTGTTTACACATAACATTCCATAAAAGAACCTATACTGAAAATCAATTGTCTTGATCAGTTGGTTTGAACTGAACACATTCGTCAGATACTGGTGATGTAGTGAGGTTAGTAAACATATAAGGTGACATCTTGTTATTAAATGAAACCTTAATACAATTCACCATCTTGTTATTAAATGAAACCTTAATACAATTCACTATCTTAAAGATATTCACCATCTTTTTATTAAATGAAACCTTAATACAATTCACTATCTTAAAGATATTCACCATCTTGTTATTAAATGAAACCTTAATACAATTCACTATCTTAAAGATATTCACCATCTTGTTATTAAATGAAACCTTAATACAATTCACTATCTTTAAGATAGTGAATTGTATTAAGGTTTCATTTAATAACAAGATGGTGAATATTCACCATCTTGTTATTAAATGAAACCTTAATACAATTCACTATCTTAAAGATAGTGAATTGTATTAAGGTTTCATTTAATAACAAGAAGTCACCTTATATGTGGTATTTTTCTTTGTCTTATAGATTCATAGTAGTCCTTTGCCACACAGCCCCCTAAAAAAGAGGACACCGCAGCTCTAACTGCTTTATTTCACACTGTTTCAAGCTGCCATCGAACCACCATTTTTTTCACTATCAATCTTCATTGCCAGTTGAACCAACCCTGGTGGCCTCATTGAACCACAACCCTGAACGGCACATGGGGCCACCTGTCCTGAACAGAGCATCCAGTCCTAAGCATATTTGCCATTGAACCAACAGTCAAATCGACCCTGGTGGCCCTTATGCTCCATATCCAATCGAACTGCAATGAACTTCTGCTCCACCGTGATTCCATACCTGCTCCCTGACTGCACCAACATGACCAACGCATTTGAGTATGATTCAAACTGCAAGGACAGTACTGCAAAGCCTGGTTCAACACTATTCAACCACCAAACACAGCAGAAGGTATTATCAGCTGATAACTGCCCCCTCGGTCCTTCATTGGGCCCTGGAGACTGGTTAGGTCACTTTAACCCTGTAATGGAAGATATAATATGCTTTTTACAAGCACTGTGGTTATTATGCTGCTCACCCATAATTCATTAGCCAGTGTGCTATATCTTTCTATGTTTGCATATTTTGTTCCTTCCTGAGGGGGGGCTTTTGTGTAGTGTCTTTCTATTTAATTAATTTTGCTGATATCATGTTTATTTAAAGTATATTTATTTTAATAGAACCTTGATTCAACATCTGCTTTATTTTGGAAGGTTGTACTATTGCTGTTTGGGCTCCGATTGGATCACATTCACACCCCTCTTGAGAGTTGAGCCATCCCTCATCCCACACTGACAAAAAAGGCAAAGGAGATATATCTGTTAGCTGTGCCTTTTTTACCATTATGCATGTAATCACTCGTGTCTTGTAGCAGTTCGGGTAGGTGCTTTAGCTACTACTCATCCTTCTACTCCTGCAAGGCAGAAGTCATTTCATCACAAAATGAAACCATGTTCACCAGTGGCACAAGACAATTTACCAGGTGAATGGATCCTATGCCCCCGTAAAGCCTGCTGGGGCATTGGCAGACATAAACCCTCCTTCCAATGATGGTGAGAAAGTAGAGGGTCCTGTCACCTCCCAGGCAAGTATGTTATGCCAAAATCCCCTTTCCCATTCAGTCTGCAAAATCTGTGCCAGTGGCATCAGCAATTGTGGAGAGCAGAAGGGCACCTGGTGCCAGCACTGCTTCAACAAGTGGTTGGGGGCCTTGCATCACTAGCAGTGCCTGTCTTTGGGCCCATTGCCTTTATTGCAGACAATCCATTGGCTGGGAGAACTGGAACCTCACAGCAGTGGTGGCCTGCCGGCGGGAAGGAATGAGGCAGTCATCATAGGGGGACATCCTAACTGTCAGGCAGAGTGGGTTGAGCACGAGAAATTTAGGAAATGCTCTTTGGAGGGTGTCTGGGCCGTATGAAAGAGCCTGAATAATGTATTGGGTGACTGGGGCCTGTGAGAGGGTCTGAGAACTTATTGGGTTGCTGAGCTCTATGAGAGAACCAGAAACCCTTAAGGGGTTGCTGCACCCATTGGAACAACCCGAAAATCTTAGTGGGTAGCAGCAGCCCTAGAACGAACTCAAGACCTTTAGTGGGTGGATGTTTGCTGTGAGAGAGCCTTAAAGGGTGGCTGACCTCACTGAGAGACCCAGAGACCATTAGTGGTGGGTGGTGCTCTGTGAGAGAATCAGAGAACCAAAAGAAGCCACTTGGTCTGCAGCTCTGGCTTTTTGGCTCTTGTTGTGTCACTTGGACTGCTACAGACTTTCCCTTGCCAGCCAGACTACAGGAACGGAAAGATGCTCCACTCTCTAAGCGCCAGCATTGTGCCAAAGTGCGTGAAGGGGCTTTGAATTTGGGCAGACACACTTTTTTCCGACCACTTGATCTGTAGCTCTTGTTAGGCATTAGGATGGCGCAGACTCACCGTTGCCAGCCAGACGCCCGAACGGAAAGATGATCCAAACTCTAGGCACCAGCGCTGAGCCAAGATGCACTGAGGTGCTCTGCAGTTGTGCAGTCACTCTGTTATCCAGCCAATTTGTCTGAAGCTCTTGCTGCGTCAGACTCCCCTTTGCAGCCAGATGCCTGAACAGAAAGATGATCAGTGCCAGCATCGCGCCAATGTGCACAAAGTTGCCCTGCAGTTGGCAGGTTGACTAGTCAACCTCAGACTGCTCCACTCCCTCAGCTATTATTTGGCTGTGTCTTTGAAGTTTCACTGCATGAGAGTAGGCAAGCAGCGCCGACCTGAAGAGCTCCTTTTATTTCGGACTTACTTTCTGTTTAGAAAATGTGTTTCAAGGATTTACCCAATCTCGGTGCACATAACGTCAGATTGCCTTAACACCATGACACCTTTTAACAAACGAATCAGCTCCAAACTAATTAACGTTCAGCTCCAGCCGAAGATCAGTGGATGAACATGAGATCCGAGCTGCTGCTGTCCACTCCTCACACATTATTGATATTATTTTATCTAATGGTTACTCCATTCTTCATAACGATAGACCAGATATAGTTGGTGGAGGTGTTGTTTTATATACTGAAATGTAGTTAAATGCTCCTAATTGTTCTGGGACACGATATATTATGTTCACTGTATAGCTGTAACAATCTATAATAATCTTGTTGACTTTACAGGTGTATGTCATTTATCATCCCCAGAGGAATAATGATTTGCGTCTGAAAGGATGGATTTCATTAAAAATGCAATTCACAATTATCATGTCCTTATTGTTTGTTGATTGTTGAATGTAATATTCCTTCTGGTCACACAGCTTGTGAATATTTTAATTAATTGTCTTAATTTCTTGAGATTTTAGACTTTCAAAAGCGGTGTTATCTTCCAACTCATTTTAAAGGAAATGTACTTGATTGGATTATTTGTCCAGAGAATTGTAATCTGAGGTTGATTGTTGGAAGGTGGATGGTCTGACCACTCCTTGATGGGTTTTTCTATAACCACACAAAAAGTTATTATTGATAGTAAATAGTGTGTTAAAACAAGACCTCAAGTTAATTAAACGTGAGTCCCCTTTGTTTGTTCGTAATAACGTTGTCATATCTACAAAGAAGGACTATTGTGTTGATGAAGTGTTCAGGAAATGTCATGATCATATGAAAATCCATCTGCCCCATGGTTTTCGGAAACCTTAAACATACAATGTTGACCGTTTTGCCATTGTGCATGTACTTGGACATCTTCTCAATCAATTGGTAACTTAATTACGTTGAAACAAGCTCATCACTACTATTCGATTTAAGATATCGGAAGCAAAACATATTAACATTCCATGATAGAGTCAGCTGTAAATCAACCTAAAGTTTTATTTTCTAAACTGAAGGTCATGAAAACTCCTCTTCTATCTATTCAATCTTCTTTCTCTCACAAGTCCCGCCAAGCCTTTGCTTTATTTTTCTTGAATAAAATGGGAACAAGACCTAGGGCAGCTGATAGATGATCAGGAATGGTCACGAATTTGCGTACTGACTAAAGAGATATCCTGCAACTCGAGGATTAAACTGATACACTATAAAATAGTGCACAGGACGCACTACACGCCATCAAAGCTTAAGCAAATATATCCCACATTGAGCGGAGCCAGTCCAAGATGTAATTCTGAAAATGCTAATATATTTCATATGCTATGGGACTGTACCAAATTGAGAAACTGTTGTTCGGAGGTATGTGAGGCTCCTGACAAGATGGCAGACCAACCGGTGGTGTGGTCGCCAAGGACCTGCATGCTGGGTGCAGAAGGGAAACTGAATCCCACATGGCGGAAACTACTAAACCTGAGCCTACTTATAGCCAAGAGGGTCATATTAATGAGATGGAAGAATGCACAACCCCCACAATAGAAGACTGGAACAGAGATATGGTGTGGATTAATGATACTGAAGAACTATATATTGATTCCGTAATCCCACAAAGCAGACCCAGAAACATAAGAGAACAAGAAAAACTGATTATAAAAGACAATTGAACTGTATACATAATATGTCTGTATAACCGAAAGTTGTCAATGTATGTGCATAGCCTGTGAGCAATATAAATAAAGATTAAAAAAAATAAAATAAATTAAAAAAAATTATAGACATACAGAAGGACATTTCTTACTCTCAGTTAGTTTGTAAATCTGTTGCCCTCCCTAAAGAAGATATGTTTATTGGTCTGATGACTGGAGGTAAAGCGACATTCTAGCGGGATGCTCTTTGCCCAGCTTCAAGAATGTCCTAATTGTGTTGCCACTGTTTAGCCAATTAATCAATCTCTCACTTATCTCTCACTGTTTTCTGAATTCTCTGAAAATAAGCCATGTTGGTCCTTCGCTTAAAACGCTAACTTGGATGTGGAGTGTTTATTGTATTCTATGTATTGTTTATTTATAAAGCACTTAAACACATAACGTGTGCTTCAAGGTGCTCCAAGAATGGACGGGAACATGAGATACAATCATTCATAAGGCCATGGAAATTTCAGAATGATATACAATAATAATTTACTGGCGACATTTCTGCTAATTCATGTGCCTTACATGTAGTTGGGAGGCAGGGCAGGTGGGGAGAGAGGGTGGATACAAGCATAAGAAACTTGCAATAATGTAAGTGTGTATCCAACAGTCAAGATAGCAGGGGGTATGAGCATGTTATTGTTAGGGAGAATTCTCAAAATGTGCTAATTTCCCTTACCTTTTGAGACCCCCAACAATTTTGCTGGATTTCTAGGATTTTATTTTTTACCTGGGAAGAGTGTGAGCCTTTTTTTCCCACTCTTTCATGTATTTTGATGTGTGTTTTACTTTTGGTTCTTTGGTTATGGAGTTTTAAATACCTTCTCTGGGACTGACTACTCTCTCCCAGAGCATGTATAGTTAAATAGGCTTTACTAGTCTTTTTTTTTTATATACAGACCCAGCACACACTATCTTCTATAGAGTGCTGGAGGGGTTGCCTAACATCCCCTAAATCTGAACACTCATATAACAGTTAGATGTTACCTTTTCCTACTTGAAATGGCTGGTGGCACAAGCAACCATGATTTTTCCCAACCGCGAACACTGGTAGCTAAAAATTGGGTCAGCCATCTTTTCCAATATGTCGCCCAAGACCTATCTTTAAAAACAGACTCCGGTCAACCTTGTTCGCTGTTTCTTTTAGGAAAGGTCCTTCTAGTGTCCAGCTCTGATGGCCAAACCAGGTTTGGTCCCTTTGTTTGTTGGCCTTTGGAGGGCTTCATTCCTGAAGCCCTCCTCTGGCGCCTGAGTGTCTGGGGTGGACAGGATGTGAGGGAGGTGTGTGAGTGACAGCCAGGCTGGAATGAATGAGGGAAAACTGTTTAAAAGCGGTCTTCTGGTATTTGCAAAGCAGAGCTGACCACTGGAACAAGAGAACCGAAGACGAGCTGAAGGAAGACAACACTCTGCATCCTAAAACTAACATAAGATTACTGAGATCCAACGACAAACTCCTCCTGGACCCCCCCCGATTCAAAACCCCAAGAGCAGGGGGCAGCAGCTTCACCACCTTAGCCCCCAAACACTGGAACACCCTACCCATCATCATCAAAAAAGCATCCTCCTTCACGATCTTTAAGAAACAGCTAAAAACCTGGTTATTCAACCAATATTAGCACCCAAAGATAGGACCCCTTCCATCGGATACTGTTGTGAATACTTAGGCCACTGTATATTGTTGTGAATATGTTGTAACCTATATCATGTAATGCAACTAATGTAATGTTTGAATGTGACTAATTTCTAAGCTATTTTATAACAAATGGGCGTGTAACAAATAAATAAATAAAATAAAACTGCTGCAATTCCTGGTCCACTGCAAAACCCTGCTGCAGGTCCGAATTGCCTGAAACTTCGTCGCCAGACAAGCCCTTCAAGGTCAACTTCTTCCCTTGTGTTTGGGAGGAACAACCTCCTGGACACCATCCCCATCCTGGTCGAATTTTCTGCAGAGTGCTGTGGAAAACTGGATAGCTAGTGGGAAGGATAACAGTTTGTGGTCTTTAAGGCACTCACACCTTAAACTGATATTTTGCCAAGCTTGTGGCCTCTACCCTGGACAGTGCAGGAACCTCCCAACGTCCTCCTTCTTGTCCCCACGACTGAAGCTCAAGAACAGCGTGATCTGCAGGAACTGCCAGGAACAACTGCCTCAGCTACTCTTCTTCACTTTAAAGGTACTGTGCAAATGCGGTCAGGAAATCTTTTCAACCGCGGTGAAAGTTTGTGAAACTTTCCCAACTTGGAAGTCTTGTCCTTCCCTAAACCTACATCTAACTTTTCATCTGACCAACTACTCTTAAAATCTGTGGCAAAGACTTAACCGTTTACTACCAGAACTGTGCTATCCTATACAAGACTCTGAACCATTGACTTTGGCCCAGGCCTATTGAATTGAATTGCTGGTTGTAGTGAACTGAAACCCTTTGCCCTGCCTATGAAAGTATTAGTAACTTGATTTCTTTTAACCTTGTCTTTTTACCCCTTTTAAAAATAACGGAAGTGCCATTTTCTCCCACTTCAGGGGAGCTGAACTTGTTCAGTAACTTATTGGTTGTGTATTTGTAGTATATTAGTATATGATATTGAGCTGCTCTTGCTAGTGTAATGTTTTTCAAATGATTATGTAAATACATGTATATTCTTTTACCAAGAAACCTTGAGTAAGTGGTTATTTGAATCACTGTGATTGTTGGTCCTTTGTGTAACCCCTTGTACGGCTCACTTTACTCTTGAGATAAGTCTGGCTGCTCAGCCGCTGCTACCACAATACTGTATAGTACAGGCTTGTAACAAAGGTGAAATTGTACTTACACTTGTAGCCTTAATTGCATATAGTGGTCCCCCCAAAGTGTACAGCATCGGATTCTGTCTAAAAGTTATTGTGCCTTTATAATGTCCCTGTAACATTGTTTCAGGTGCACAATGCAAGGAGGGTGAGGGGGAGACAAGGAACAGACAGACAACAAACTTACTGGGTAAGGTGCATTCAGATCATGCAAGTGCCAGACAGGAAGTGCGAGTGATAGGCGAAGGGAATTGGGCCTGGTTCAGGAGGATCGGGTTAGTGCAGATGATTGTCTCTTAGGGAGGTTGGAAGTGCTTTAGTAGTGTGGGGGCCCGGAGGCAATTGCAGGGACTGTTGTGCGTGCCTTATACCTGTATGTTCTGAATTGGGCCATGTGACCAGTCAGCAAGCTGAGCAGAAGGAGGTGGTAGCAGGTATAAAGCAGAGGTTAGCAAGGGAGAGGTAGAGAGAAGGCAGAGGAGAAGAGGAAGGTCTTGAGGGTTTTCTGGAATTTGAGGAGATCTGGCTCAAGATGCAGAGAGGCAGGGAGACTGTTCCATAGGGTATCCCCTGCAGAGGTTAATGATCTACCCCCAAGTCTCTGTTTGGAAAAATGTCTCACTCTCAGAGAGTTAGAGGCGGATGTGCAGAGTGCTCTACAGGAGTGTATTTGGGAAGAGTTTTTTGTAAGAAATGTGGGCCCCAGCCCCAGAAATCCTTGTGATCTATGCAGAGAGTCCTGTACTTTATCCTTGCAGTGGGGGGATTTCAGTGCTAGAGAGATGTGGTCTGTGGGCTTGAGGCCATGGATAAGTCTTGCGGTTCTGTTCTGGATGAGTTCTAAAGGTATGAGTGTAGAAGTAAGGAGATTGAGAAATAAACTGTTACAGTAGTCAAGTCTACAGAGAACCAGAGCTCTGGAGAAAAAGAGTCTCTGGGGGAAAGTGAGAAAAGGTAGGATACCTCAGAGGAGGTGCAGCTGGTAGTGAGATTTTTTGGATGTATCTGAGATGTGTGAGAAGAAGGACAGAGTGGAATCGAAGATGACCCCCAGGTTTTTTGCCTCCCTGGTGGGTGAGGGTACAGGGCCAAGGGAGGCGGGCAAGAGTCAGAGTGGGAAAATGGGAGTAGGGGTCCCAATGAGAACAATCTCTGTCTTACTGGTATTAAGGCAGAGGTTGTTAGCTGCACACCAGGACTGAGTTGCGGACAGACAGTCATGAATGAGGGAGGAGGAAGAAGAAGCTGAACGTAGTTTGAAGGAGAGCTCAGTGTCATCCGCATAACACTTATTGTTGGAAGTGAAGGAAGAAATCAAGTGTGCCGAGGCAGCCATGTAGATATTGAAGAACCAGGGGGATAGGTTAGATCCATGAAGGACTCCGCAAGTAGAGAGCAATAGTGGAGAGAAAGGGCCCTAGTTCCACCTTGGATGGATGATCGGAGAGAAAGAAGGTAAGCCCAGGGACGTCATTTAGGAGATGCCAGGGGTCGCAACTGCGACCTCTGAGGTCTCCCTTGCGACATCTAAAAAAAAAACACACGTAAAAAAAGGTTTTTCTTTTTATTTATTTTTTGTATTTCAAGCTCCTGGGCTGTGGCCAGCACCATGTAGCTCTTTACTTCTGGAGTGGCTCGCTTTCTTGTTCAGGCCACTTAAAAAAAAGAAGAAAAATAATTGCCACAAGTCTAACACTTTCAGCACTGACCCTAAATAAGAAAGAATAGGAATACCAAATAATGTATCTTTCCGGAATTCTATACAATAATTGCTAGACTCATTAAAGGTTTATTTCAGGCACACCTCAGGAGGTGAGTCACTGATTTAGTCTGTTCTTAAATGCTTCAACTCAGCCTTTCATCTTTCTGAGGTCAATAAATGAGTACCAACACAGGTTGGGTGATATTGGGTGTATATTTTTCTATATAAAGCACTTAAGTGTAAGTGCTATACACTAACACATCATTATCATTTTGTCATGGATGTCTGCTTGCATTCACAGTAATTTAGTAATATGGGCCTATACACACTGATCTTAATGACACATATAGCGATCCATTCTTGTATCAAATGTACATCGCATTATAGTGATATCGTAACCATATTTTTCATAGTGTACAATGCTATGTGATGCCACTTCCTGTTTTGTCAATGGGTGAAAGGTTGTGTTCCATCGCTTTCTGAGATATCACTTAGGGGTGGGGTCAAATAACATCACTTCCTGTGATGTCATCAGGCATAAAGGGTCGTGTGATGGCACTTCTGCTACCCAAGGCATTTTGGTGAAATGACGTCCATGGGTAAGCCACGCCAGGGCCTGATCAGTGATGACCAGGGTATCACGGAGACAATTGATCAGGGTGCTGTGGTTCACTGTGGTGCTGTGTCGAATACAGAGTAGAGGTCAAGGAGAATGAGGCCAGAAGGAGAGTTAGAGTCAAGATTTGAGAGCAGGTCTTCACAGGTGTTCATAAAAGCAGTTTCCGTGCCTCTGGATGCTCTGAGGCCAGACTGATGATCGTGGAGACAACCAACAGATTCAGTGTGGGGAGTAAGCTGAGAGATAGCCAACTTCTCAAGTAGTTTGCCCAGAAAAGGAGTGATAGAAATAGGGCGATAGTTTGCCGGGATAGAAGGGTCGGCAGAAGGTTTTTTGAGTAGTGGGTGCACTTGAGCGTGTTTGAGAGAGGAGAGGAAAACTCTAGAGGCAAAAGAGAGGTTGCAGAGGTCTGTCAAGGCAGGAGCTAGAGTGTCAATGTTGTCCTTGATAGTTTTGGAAGGGCATGTATACACCTGTTTGGAAGAGGCTTTCTTAGACCGGACTATACTAGTGACCTCCTCACGTGTGACGTGGGGAAAAGGCAGGAAAAGGGAGAGTGGGAAGAGTCTGAGAGGCCTCCCATTATGTTGGGTGAAGGAGTGAGAAAGGAAAGGATGTCCAAGGATTTGTTAGTGGAATGTGCTGCCAATGCCGAGAAGAGGGCCTTGGTGGGTACAGCGGAAGATGAAGCTGCAGAAGGGTTTGCCAATTCCTTGCAGGCACCACTATCTTCTTTACCTTTTCTTGATAGTTTTGCAGAGAGAGTGGTCTTGGATAAATTGAACCATTGGATTGTGGATCAAAACATTTTAGAAGCCTTTCAATATGGTGTATGGGTTGGGTGTAGTACTGAAACCACCACTATGCACATTTTAGATAATATTTATAAAGTTTTAGATTACATTGATTCTTGTCTGTTGACTTTACCCGACCTCTCCACTGCGTTCGGGTTGACTATGAAATACTTCTTGAAATGTTCTCGAATCGTATGGGGATTAGAGGTTAAGTTTTTAACTGGTTCCGTTCTTGCTTGAGTACTAGACACAGATGCTAGTTATGGTTGAACATCATTCTGACACTCTTGTGTTTCCTTTTGGTGTTTCTGAGAGGGCAATTTTCTCTCATTTGCTTTTTCTTTTTTATATACCTCATTTCCACCGAGGTGCTGCAGCTGAGGGGAGCTGTGCTCAGTTTTTTCTGAGTAGTGTAATTTGGACTTTCAGCCCATTTGTTTGATTCTTGACAGCCTCATGTCCCCCGGGCCCTGCCTGCTTCCTGGTTGTGCTCCGGTGTTTGTTGACCCCTCCTCCCTCCCTCACTCCCTCCCTCGTCCCGCTTCCCAGGATGTGATTGGGCTCTGCATTCACTGCTGCAGGCCCAATGCACCATTTCCACCGAGGTGCTGCAGGTGAAATGAGCTGTGCTCCGTTTTTTCTGAGTAGTGTTGTCGGGGATGAAATTTTGCCGGGGTCGGCCGGGCCGTCCACAGACCTCCAGGCAGGGAGGCCCCAACTCCTCCCGTGTATATCCCAGATGAGATAGAGTATGAGACACACACAAGGAGCAAGGTGACTCTGCTGTTTATTAGACAAAACGGCAGGGATGGGTCAAGGAGCGTACGCGTCCGTCCTGACACACACACAATCGTGGGGCTCGCAGGCCCTTTTTACTGTATTATGACGCGCTACTTGCGTCACTTCAGAAAGTTAACAAAAAACCTATCGCCACTCTTAATTGGTTGCTCGAGTGGTAGGGTTAGTATAGCACACATATAGAGAACGATGTTAGTGGACAAAGGGTAGTCAGGTGGTATATCTGGGTTGTCCCTACAATTAGATACATGAGAATTGTTACATGAAGACTCCTGAGGATTGGTTAATATTACTGGCGTCAGTGATAAGAGCCCCATGTTCTGATTGGTGCGCCCGTGAGCTTCCCAGCCTGGGACCACCGCTGTTCCCAGCTCTCGGTGTACCTGCAAGTTGCAACAATGCTTCACTATGGGTACGTGCAGACAATGTGAGGATTTATTCATAGCTGGAAGGCTGACCGCTCCCACTGTCGCAGATGTCCATTGAGCCTTTCATGTGTATCTGCCTGTGTCTTGTAGCGAGAGATCCAGACGCCTCTTCTCTCCTGGGTTTGGCATCTCGTCAGGTTCGGCTTGGTCACGTGGGGAGGGACCGTGAAAGAGGCAGAATTCTGCACAATTAATATTGCTTTTCCACTGTGCGTCTGGTTTAATTTGCCGGTGTGACTTTAACGTTGGTGCGCGGAGTACGAGGTTGCAACATTGTGCCTTTGATGATTTGTTCTTGGAATGTGGGTTTGCAACATTGCGACCTTGGCTGGTTGCTCCACCGGGCTCTTTCTGCAGGATCAGCAACCTGACTCTTGCTTTGTTAATATCCACGGGAGCTCTTGTTTGAGGCCTACTCGGCCCTGGTGCATAAGTAGTCCGTTTGGTGCATAGGTGCTTTAGGTTATAGTAGCATATAGTTCCATGACCAGTATCGTGTCTTCATTATACCTCTCATGGTGGTAACGGGTTTCAAGAGAAGCGTGAGCAAGCCTTATAGATGAGTTCATGACGCGTCTTGCGTTTCTGCATTCTGAAAGCCTATGTAAAAATAATAAAGATGCACGTCCGTGAATATGCCTGTCGCCTACGTCATAGCACTGAGTATATTCTTCGTGTAGATCGGTGTGGGAATGTCCAGTGTGTATATTTGTACAGATGTGCTTCCCGTTGTCTAGGTCGTCATGGCATCTCTAACGACGTGTAGATTTTAGTCTAGTTGATCCGTGCCACAGGTGTCGGCATGGCCAGTGCGGGCTGCTGGGCAGGCAGATGACACATCCGTATGTTCCTGTACCAGGGTATCTGGTCGTCTGGTAACTGGACAAACTCTTCTCGTGGCGGGTGTCTGGGTCGTGACCCTCTAGGCCAAGCGCGAGAGGTGAAGGACGGGAGCCTGGTCTTCCATTCTCCCACTTCAGTCCCCCCTCTGGTCGACTTGTCGACCACAAACATATCCTTCTCGTTATCTCCTCTTACTCGCCATATCTTAGTTATTCCTCCGAGATGTCCATAATGGTTTACATGATCTTCAAATGACCAATACATATATTCACAGGTTCCTCCAGGAGTACAGTATACCCATCGTCCTATGTAGCTCCTGGGGTTTCTTGGGTTCTCGACCTTCACTGATGGTGGGTCTAGGTGGTTGGTGATGATTTGGGTGCGCAACTTCTCCCTCTCCTGTATTATCACACCTGTATGCTGGCCGTCATCTGCTGGCATCAAGGGGTGCATTCCCACCATTTCCAGCAACTCGTCAGTAGTGCGTGCCTTCCGGGCCTTCCAAAATCTAATTATGATCAGCGTAGCTCCAGCCAAAATAGTACAACCCACTATTATTTTCAGTCCATCTGACAGCCAGGATGGCATCCATGACCATAATAGTGAAAACCAGCTCTTATCCTTGTTTACACCGTTACTTTCATCCATCATTTTGGAGTGCATCTGGGCCAATTGTGAAACTGCTTCTGTCAGTGTACCATTGTCAGCACGTTGGCAGCTATGAACGTGCAGCATGATTGTCCTATCTTTGCACAAACTCATCCTTCCATTGCTGTGAGAAGGTCCAATACATATCTGTTCTGGAGTGCTACCATCCTTACAGCTCGCAGCTCCTCTTTTATTGCGTTAAACCCATTTACTGTAGAATTGATGGTCATCATTAGTTCCCATCTAGTTATTTGGAGCCATTTTGCGTTTGCGTAAGCCTGCAGTCCTGGGTGTATTATTGAGGAGAAGAACATTGCTGCTCTGCTGAATAGTCTGTGTTCTGGCGGTATTGATGTTAGTGCCGTTTCCGACCTCCCCCACAGGTAATTTCCTGTCAGTGGCTCTCCTTGTCTTTTTCTCCTTTTTAGGACAGTATCATTGCTGTTGGTCCTGTTCCCTTGCTCCTCCTGAAATGGTGCAGATCTCTTTTTTCTCTTATCCCCTTCATCCATTTTAGGAAAGTTCGCCACATTGACATGTTTCTTAGGTACCACTAGTGATGGTACATTGACGTGTACCATTGTGCACACACCATTCCACAGGGGAGGCAGTGTATGGTATGCCTTTTCTCCACAGGCCCAATAATGGTCCATTATTACTGCTGTTCCCGCTCCCCCCTCAGGTAACTCCATCACACTTGCACAATTGGTGTTATATCCTACGTCCACCTTTCCTTTATGCTGGTAGCATACCTTGGGCGCAGTCAACGGTAGTATTGTTATTGGGTCTTCATCTTCTTCTACCCACGTGAGCATTGGTACATACTTGATCCACGTCGTCCAACATCGGTGATTGTGTGTCTCGATGGTTGAGATAGTTTCTTTTGTTACCATGTTGCTGCCAATCACTCCTATCTCCCAACTGTTGTCCAGATACACCTTTCCTGTTATCGTCACCAGCGGCCTCTCCCAGCATCCTTGTTTACCCGGAACTTCAGTGGCGTACCAATCACATGGTAGATACTGCAGTTTTACTTTCTTTGTTTCTCCTTTTGCAGGGCCACTTGTTATGTATTTGAATGCTTCAGCATGTAAACTGCTCTTGTGATAACTCAAATAGGTCTTGAGGAAGTTGTTTTCATATGGGTATGAGTCTCGTGTTTTCCATGTCATGTGCACTACTGTTCCTTGAAATCTTCCTTTCGTTTGGAACAGTGCCAAGTATATTATGCACTGTGCTTTCTTTTCATCTATTTCTGTGGCAACAAATGTTCGTGAAGCACTCATGGCGTATGGTATTAATGAGCAAACGTAGCAGCTATCCTCAGTTGTCTGCTTACCAATGCGGGTCATGTGTTGGTACCATATGTTGTTTGTGACGTGTGCTGAATCTTGTATATAATTATCAATACCTTTATTGTCTGAGTATGTGCTGCGTTTAACTCTATTTTGCTTGGGTGCAATGTTACTATTACCACCTGACGTAACACCTGTTGCAGCAGGGGACGGGGGTATATTAGGTTTGGGTGCAGCAATAAAATTGATAGCATAGCTGTACTGCCAGACAGAGGCAGCCAAGAACCCGGTGATCATCAAAATTTCTATTATTTTTATTACATATGCTAATCTCACCGGCATTTTGCTCTTACCTTGCTGCAGTCCTGGCAGCGTATTCTTGCGACGTTAAAGTTGCCCGCCTAAAAATTCTCAAAATGCTTGTTATTAAATGTTAGTTTTGTTTCCTTTAAGCTCTCCCTATCAAATAGTCATTCAGTGCCCAGGCGAAGAGCTGCTCCCACGCTACTCTAAGTGATCGGTCTCTTAGGACCGGCAAGTATAGGCAGAGGTGGGGCATAGAATATTCTATGGCCAGGAGGAATGCTGTGTAGTAGACACGTACCCTTCTTCTTTTTAGGTATGTTGGCCTTTTTATTTCGTATACAAATTGGTGTGACAATTCTTCTGGGTAGTTATCGTCTGGGAGTACCATCTACGCCTGGACAGTGAACTTGTTAGTTAGTTTTTTCTTAACAATACAATAATACGCAGTTCCTGTATGTGCGAGAGAAAAGAGAGAACATTCACATGTTTACATGTGTATTTGTGCAGGCAATGTCTTTCAGTTTAAGTTATAACTGTACTTGGGAGTCAATGGGCGGGGGGTTTGGGCTCAGATGGCGGAAGTATTTTTACTCTTTGAACGTGTGACCATGGGATGGGCAGTATGGGGATCACCCCTTTCTTCGTCAGTTATTGTCTCCGGGGTAGCTGGGTAGTGACATGGTAAGGGAACAATTGGGTCGTTGTCTGTGGTAGAACTTCCTTCCGCTGTCGGGGATGTTGTTGCTGTTCTTCCAATGGACCTGTCGTTGGCGCTGGGGCGGGTCTGCAGTTTGTAGATCTTTACATCATGTAGGTGGTTCCAGGCACGCTTGTCCTTTAGTTTTACTGCTCTTGTTGATACGTCCTCTACCAGATGGGGGCCAGTGAACCTCTTATCGTTCCATTTTCTATTGAAATTGCGAAGTAGCACGTGGTCACCTTTGGCAAGTTTGCACAAGTTCTCCTTTTCCAATTCTGTACTGACGCCTTCTTCTTGATTTCTGGTAGACCCGCCCCGTGTGCGCTCGAGCTGTTGAGACACAAACACAACACTAGTAATCAAAGAAGACACATATTGATACATTTCATCACCTAACACACTCGCTGAACTTTCGTGGTCAGTGAATGCCCTTGACGTTGGCGTTAGGGGAAGGCGCATTTGACGTCCAGTAACCACCTCGTGAGGGGTGAGGTGGTGGTCGGACCCTGGCCTATTCCTCAATTCAAATAGGGCTAATGGAAGGCAATACAACCAACTTTTCTTTGTTGTTTGTTGTATTTTTGCAATTGCCTCCTTCAATAAGCCATTCAGGCGTTCACATATACCGTTAGCCTGTGGGTGGTATGCACATGCAAATTTGTGTTTTATGCTCAGCAGGGATGTGATATGCTGGAACATCTCGTTTGCGAAATGCGGGCCATTGTCTGATCTTAACACCTCGCACACTCCCCACCTGGGGAAGACCTCCCTTACTAGGAATTTGGCTGCTCTAAATGCATCTGGGTGTGAACAGGGCCCTGCTTCAATCCACCTAGAAAATGGGCATACTACTACAATCATATACCTATTACCTTGACATATGTTGATCATATCAACATAGTCAATGTGAAGGTGCCGAAAAGGTCCTTCTGGCCGGGGTATGGTACCTCTTATCACTTTTAGGGTATGACCGGCCGTAAACTGTTGACATGTGAGACAATTGCTGATAAAATTTGACACATGAGAATTTAACTCGGGACAGAACCAATCTTCTCTAATTCGTGCTGCAATTATTTCCTTGCCTGTATGGGCTGGGTGATGTAATTGGCTCAGGGCGGTATTTAAAAGTGCCAACGGTATTACAATTTTTCCAGTGCCACCCTGGCGCCATAGTGCGTCGGTTGGTGACATTGTACATCCTCTTTTTACCCATATTTCTTTTTCGGCCATTGGTGCAGCCGCTTGTAGCTCCATAATCTGTGTGGCTGGGAGATGGGTGTACTCTTCTCTTATTAACATCTCCCTAGCCATTCCCCTCCCTCTCCCTCTCTGTGAGTCTGTGGGGTTCCATATCTCACCAAAGTATGCAGCATATTTCGCATGTGCGTCGGCTGCTGCATTCCCTTTTGAGACGTGGTCTTCACCATTGGTGTGTGCGGTGCATTTGACTAGGGCTAGTTCTTGGGGGTCGTTTATTACTTCAATTAGTTCAGCCAACAAGAGGGCATGTTGCACTGGAGTGCCATCAGCTCTCCTAAACCCTCTTCTTCTCCATTTTGATAGCCCTGAGTGGACAGTGGATGTAACATATGCACTGTCGGAATATATGGTTACTCGTTTGTCAAAACTTTCCTTCAATGCCAATATTAGTGCAACCAGTTCCGCGGCTTGAGCAGAGTAATGCTGTGGTAATTGTACACATTTCATAGCCACACACACCGGCGCCTCCATCATTTTTACTACTGCTGCCCCAGTCCTCCGTATCCCATCTCCTTGATCAATAGTTGATGACCCATCAATAAACAAACGCTCACCTCCCTCTAGTGCGTTTTCTTCAACTTTTCTAGTACATGAGTACATTTCAGTTATTTGGGTACAGTCGTGGGCGTAATCTCCCTCCTCAATTACTTCTGCTAGGAACCTTGCAGGGTTAACCGTGCTACATCTAACAATTGCTAGTTCAGCTCTAGACAAAATTATCTCATAACCTGATGCCCTCTGTGTCGTTAGTGTGGACTTGGGTTTATTCAATATTGCAAATAGTGCATGTTCCACAAACAGTGTAGTTGGACACCCCATGGTTATTGCTGATGCTTTTTCCACTGCAAAAGCAGCTGCAGCGAGACCTTGTTCGCAAGAGAAGTGGCCTAACATCACAGGGTCTAAGTGACCGCTGTAAAATGCTACTGGTTTATAGCCCATGCTCGTTTTTTGGGCCAATACTGCTTTCATCACTGCTGAGTCGCAATGTGAAAATATAAAAAATCGTCGCTCATAGTCTGGGGATGCCAGTACTGGAGCAGTTGATATCGCGTCTTTCAATTCGTCAAAGGCCTCCCTCATTTCCATAGTCCACCCCAACTTTTTCTCCCCTTTATTGGCTTCCCTCAAACCCTCAAGCAGGGGTCCTATGTATGAACTGTAATCAAATACCCATGCTCTACAGTAGTTGCACAGACCCAGAAATTGCTGCAGTTCTCTCACAGTCTGTGGCATAGGAGTGCTTGAAATGGCCTGTGCTCTTTGTGGTGCAATCTTTCTTCCATGTTGGGAAATCAGTTGGCCAATGTAAAGTACCTGTTCCTGACAGTATTGAATCTTTTCCATGTCTACCTTGTACCCCTTTTCAGCCAGTATCGTCAACATTTTTAAGGAGTCCTCTCTACATTTACTTTCGTTTGTACTGCAAATTATTATGTCATCCACATACTGCAACACCGTGCTTTCCACCTCAACGTTACCCAAATCCATTTGTATTACTCTATTGAAAATTGAGGGTGATTCACAATACCCCTGTGGTAATCTGGTATGTTTCCACTTTGTATTTCGGTAAGTGAAGCTTGTCAAATCTTGTGAGTCTGGGTGTAATGGTATTGAGAAAAAAGCATTTTTAAGGTCAATCACTGTAAATCGTGATGCTTCTGCTGGAATGCCACACAATATTGTGGCCGGGTTTGCTGTTACTGGATACTCTGCTTCTACTATGTTGTTCAAGGGCCTGAGGTCCTGTATGAAGCGCCAAGACCCCCCTTTAGCCTTGCGCACCGGGTACACAGCCGTGTTACATGGTGATTCTGAGGGGACCAATATGCCATTGTTTATAAGGGCCGTTATGGTTTCATATATGCCCTCATCTGCCTCTTTTGACAATGGGTACTGTTTCACTCTTGGTAGTATGGCACCTTTTTTCAACTTTATCCTTACACCCCCTATGCTTTTTATGCATCCCACGTCATAAGGGCTAATAGTCCATAATGATTTGGGCACCTTTGACATATCCTCCTTAAAAAATGGGACTGGGGTGCATGCGGGTGCCTCAAGTGCCATTGCAATTTTCTGTGCTACTTGTTTGTGAGCCACTCTTAGCCATATTTCTACACTCATCATGAACACCATTTCACCTTCCTCCTTTTCTTCTGAGAACAGCTCCTCATCTGACACCTGGGTCAGCCTACATCCTTCAGCTAGTGCTATCACTGCCCTCCATGCTCTCCCTTCTTTATCTTGGGCGTGCACAGCAACATAATCAGCTGTTGCAATAATGCTCTCGAGGTCCATTACAAACACCTTTCCTTCTGGTTCATTAACAGGTGTTTCTGGTCGGAACAGATAGGCTGCTGGCCTCCTCCATATTTTCCCTTCTATCCCTGGCATCCATGCAAATGCCATGTCTGTTCCATACTGGAATAGCTCGCCATCTACTGGCTCCGCCCTAATCGCTGTCTGTCCACAGTATGCTTGCATAATCTGTCGTGCTGCGAGCATGTTAATCCCTGGAGTAGAGCAAATTATGCCATCCTCTGTAAAGGAGATCGTCATATTCAACCTGTTCATTATGTCCCTCCCCAGTATATTTACTGGTGAGGCACTATAATACAAAAGTGGAACCGACAGATCATAATCTCCAATAGATAAGGGAACGTTATCAGTAAAGGGAACCAACCCTTTAGCCCCAGAAAATCCTTGGGTGTTCATAGCTTCGCCTGACATCTTAAATTTACCTTCCCTTATGCAAGACCGGGTTGCCCCGGTGTCAACAAGGAATGATAATTTTTTGTCACCTATCGTTACCTCTATGCGTGGCTCCTCCGCACTATTAGGTGTTACTGACAGGATGGGACACACCAAGGCCGTCTGTGGGCTGTCCTATTGAGGGTACAATTATTGGCCATTCCCTGTGTAAGGGTTGTGTCCCAACACCGTCACCCTACCCAATTGCGTTTGTTGAGCTTGGGGTGGTTGTGTTAGCGCTACTTGTTGTTGTGGCAGTGGCTGTTGTTGTGTTATTTGTTGTTGTGGCAGTGAATATGTTTGTGGCTGTTGTTGTGTTATTTGTTGTTGTGGGTCACTTCCTTGTTGTAACGTCTGCTGTTGTTGTATGCCCTGCTGTTCTTGTGAGGTCCTAGGTTGTGCCTGTTCATTCCATGTTGGTGTTCCTGGCCTGACCCTACACGTACGTGACATGTGTCCTAATAATCCGCAACTCCAACACACGGGTGGTTCCCTGCTTTGCCATGGGAATCTCCCTGTGTTGTCCTGGTATACTGGTTGCCCTGTGGGGTAGGAATTTCTAACTCCCCCCGCCTGCTGTTGGGTATTATATCCGTATCCTCTCCCTCTCATAAATCCTCCTCTCCCCCTGTTATAACTATAATACCCAGCTCCTTGCATTGGGTACCCTCCTCCCATGTTTGGTGCGTGTAATTGCAGTGGCGGCACTTGCTGTATTACACTTTGTGGAGGTGCTATTTGAGCGGGATCTTGTGCAGCCACTACTTGTGTGGGGCTTTGGGCCATTGGTGTGGGCGTAGTTATTAGTGCCCCTTCCATTGTGTATTTAGTAAGTTTTTTCTGTACTAGTTTGGCCTCTTCTGTTTTCCTGTCCTCTTCCTTTTGTTTCATTTTTCCTTGCCATGTCCTGCAGTGATGTACTATAGTCAGTTGTATTTCTGGCCATGGTTTTGCTTCCATTCCCACTACTTTCTCTAGTTGTTTCTGAACTCCTTCTGGGAGCCCTTGCACTAGTATATGATAAAATATGGCTGGTGTTTTGTCCCATTGTTCTCTAGTTTCCATGCGCCACTTCTCTTGGATATCCTGGATATAATCAACAGGATCCTCATTCTCACGCATCTTACGGGAAGTAATTGCTCCTATGTCTGATGTGTCTGGGTACTGTACTCTCAGTGCCTGCCATAGCGCATGTCTGCAGTTTGCAAATGGTGCCCCATCATGCGATGTGTTCGTTATTGTTACCCCATGGAATCCCGCTCTCTTCCAAATGTCATCCGCTCTATCCCCTAATATCGATATTAACAGGCCCTTCACATCTCCTACTGCTAGTTTCTGTCCTGCGGTGTGTTTTTCCATTTCATATATCCACTTTCCCGCACCTCCACTTAGTGATGGGAGCCTACATTATATATTTTCTTTATCCGTATGCTTCCAAGGTACGTACTGTGGTCTAACCCCTCCTCTCTCCAACAGTGGCATTAAGTTGTGTCTTGTGTCACCCTTTACGTTCCATAATATCGAGTCCACACACCCCTCCTCTTCTCCCGTTTCCTTTACCTCTTCAAGTTCGTCCTTATTACCCCTGCTCCTACCTCCTTCTCCGTCCTTTCCCCTTTTTTCGTCATTTCCTGTGTTTAATGTGGGCATGTTTATTTGTCTGTCTTGCCTGCGACTAGGGAGGTCTCTAAGCCGACATGCATAGGGAGTCAGTTCGTCCATGAAGGGCGCGAGCTTTATTGTGCGCAGCGAGCGTGCGGTGGTTGAGCATGTAGGGTGCGATGGGGGAGGCCGTGATGGAGATGGGGATGGTGTGGTTTCATGGGTTTGTTTTTCCACTAGTTGTTCCACCCCCTCCTCACTTCTCTCCAGCTCCTCCCTTCTCCTACTGATCCATGGCGAGTCTATGTTTGTTCGAGTGAGGTATAGCTTATCTAAGCTTTCCCTTTCACTCTTTCTTCCTCCCCTCTCTACTCCTTCTTCCTCCTCACTGCAAAAATCAGTCATAAATGGTATCCCCCACTCTGCCTTTTTCCCTTTTATTGTTACTGTTTCTAAGTCTATTAGGTCCATTTCTCCTTTTCCTTTGTTACCAACTACTCCCCCTAGTGCTGATGTTGTTGCTACTTCTCTACTTCTATATACATCCCCCCATTTTTCACTCTCCCTACTCCTCCCTTCTCTTTCTCCTTCACTTCTCTCCTCCATCTCCCTACTATTTTCCTCCCTTTTCCTTTTTAATTCCTCCATCACTTCGTTGCTCATCTGTTCCAATATTCTTTCATCCTCTTTCTTCCTTTCCCATTTCACCCTTTCTCTTTCTATTTCTTTCCCCTCCTCATATTTCTTAGCTGTCTCTGATAATACCCTCCTCCTCCATATTGCCCTTTCCTTTTCCTTTTCTTCTTCTTCCTTCTTCTTTTCTCTCAGCACTACTCTTGACACCCTGTCTGCTGCTGCTTTTACCCTTTCAGCTTCTCTCCTTTGCTCCTCATTTCGTTCCCTTAATTTTTCCAATTCGTCCTTACCTTCTTTCCTTTTCCTCACTCTCTCTCTTTCCTCCCTCTCAAGCTGTTTGATCAATTCATTCTGCTCATCCCTTAGCTTTGCTAATCTTTCCTCCAAAATCTCTTCCTTTTGTCGTAATAGCTCCTCCCCCCTCATCTCACTCTCTCTTGTACTATCCTCGTCTGTTCTCTTTACTACCTCCCTCTCTTCTCCAGTTAGTGAACCTCGTAATTTTAATAATATCTGTGCAGCTACCCACTCATCATTTCCTATCTCTACAGTCTGCTCTTCTCCAATCCTCCCCTCCCCCACTGGCATCTTCCTATGAGCCACATATGGTGGAGGGCTGTATGCCGGGTTCGAGTATCCTTCAGTCGCCCTTAACTGTCCTTCTATTTCTCCTAATTCTCTTAAAGGGTACAACCCTCCTCCCTCTGTTTTCACTCCCGGTGTTATGGGTATCTCATTGCTCGGTTCCTTTTTTATGTCATCTGATTTATCAATCTTTTCTCCTCCCTCTTCTCCGTTCCCCGTATTCTTTGTGCTTTCACACCCCTTTTCCCCATCCTTTCCTTCTTTCTTAATCTCCTTTTCTTCCGGTGTTTCCCCCATAGTGAACATTCCATTTGGTCCTGGTCGGGACCCCTGGAACATCCTCCATAAGTTAAACACCTCCACATGGTTTGCCAACTTCTTCCCCTTGTATGTATTGTGCAGATGGTTTAGCAGTGAATGTTGGGCATATGGATCGAAACTACCATTAGGCGGCCATGGTGTTAACATTTTGTTGTCCGTCCCCTGGGTCCACTCTATGCTGTACTTAATTAATTTCTCCCTATGGGGTGGCAGTGTGGTGCATATGTGTTGTAGTGGGGTAGTGAGGGTGTTCCCCCATTCTCCCGACCCTGTCCCGTATGACATAGTGGCGCTCCCCTTGTTACCCTTCCCTTCACTAGCAGTTTACAATATACAACCTTAAATTGTTTACCTGGCCCCGCAAGTGTGGGGACTTACGACAATCCTTTGACAGAATATGCAGTAAAAATTATTAAAAAACATAAAAACAAAAAAATATATATGTGTATGATTTTATATTGTATATTCCTTCCCCTACGGCCCCCTGCGGCCGAAGCGCACGCAGCCCCCTGCGGCTGCGTACCCCTTACGACGCTCTTATACAGTCGTCCTGTTTCCCCGTTCTCCTCCCCCTTTTACACTTGCCGTGGCCGGCGTTCTCTGTGCGCAGCCACGCCCCTCTCCCCTTCTCCTCTTCCGATCCACTTGTCTATCGTTTATCTTCGTATCCGCTCCCTTATCATGTTTCTCTTCCCCACCACTCTCAAAACCAAAGTTCCTTGTGCTCGCGATATCCTATTAAATCCCTACTGGTGACGTCACCGATTTCTTCGAGCTACTAGTACATTCTTATTATGTTTTTTAAGTTCAAAATACACTTGCAATCTACCCCGCTAACCCTACAGCTGTCTTCCTGTCTCGCCTGGAACAAGGTAATCAAATCAATACTATAATCGTACTGCGCACGCTGCGTCGCCTCGCGTGTGATACGCCCCTCAACAGGAGGGCTTAACCAGCCAATTATCTTCTGTATTGGGCAACTAGGCAACTAGCTACCGTCTACAGGGAAACGTCATCTACCTATCGAGTTTCTTGCTCGAACAATAGGGATCCTCGTCTACTCATTGATCAATAAATGCCAAATCGTAGGAAATCACACACACCCACCCTCACACGTAGTCGCGACTTAGGCCAATCAGTGTCTTACGAGCGGCCGCACGTGATGTTTTCGTGCCCCGCCCCCCTCTTTCGCGTAACGTAGCCGACTGCTCTCGCACTCGTTTCGCTACCATTCATTCCATTGGCAACACTAAGTTGTTAGACCTTTGCCGCGCATCTGTACAACACCTCCCTCCTCCCTTATTTACTTCCTCCCCCTCCCTCACAATTTCGCATTGCTTGTTGTGCGTGTCATGCTCACCAAGTTCTCTCGATGCAGGGCCGCTCGACTGCGTGCACCCCTCCAAGCGGCTCGCCACCTCCCCTCGTCTGGACCACGTCTGGACACTCGCCGACCGCGGGCGGGATACTTCTCAACCGGCTCCCGAGGGCCAATATCCGGATTGCGCTGTCCGGTCTTCTCGCAGCTCCGCGATGGTCCTGTAGTCCTCAGAAGGGGGCAACGGCAGAGGGGGCCGCGCCGCCGGGCCTCCTCGCAATGGGAGTGCCTGGAAAAAGTAAAAAATAAAAAGTCGATCTTAAACAGATCTCAGCAGTGCCTCCAACTTGTCGGGGGGAAATTCTGCCGGGGTCGGCCTGGCCGTCCGCAGACCTCCAGGCAGGGAGGCCCCAACTCCTCCCGTGTATATCCCAGATGAGATAGAGTATGAGACACACACAAGGAGCAAGGTGACTCTGCTGTTTATTAGACAAAACGGCAGGGATGGGTCAAGGAGCGTACGCGTCCGTCCTGACACACACACAATCGTGGGGCTCGCAGGCCCTTTTTACTGTATTATGACGCGCTACTTGCGTCACTTCAGAAAGTTAACAAAAAACCTATCGCCACTCTTAATTGGTTGCTCGAGTGGTAGGGTTAGTATAGCACACATATAGAGAACGATGTTAGTGGACAAAGGGTAGTCAGGTGGTATATCTGGGTTGTCCCTACAATTAGATACATGAGAATTGTTACATGAAGACTCCTGAGGATTGGTTAATATTACTGGCGTCAGTGATAAGAGCCCCATGTTCTGATTGGTGCGCCCGTGAGCTTCCCAGCCTGGGACCACCGCTGTTCCCAGCTCTCGGTGTACCTGCAAGTTGCAACAATGTTTCACTATGTGTACGTGCAGACAATGTCAGGATTTATTCATAGCTGGAAGGCTGACCGCTCCCACTGTCGCAGATGTCCATTGAGCCTTTCATGTGTATCTGCCTGTGTCTTGTAGCGAGAGATCCAGACGCCTCTTCTCTCCTGGGTTTGGCATCTTGTCAGGTTCGGCTTGGTCACGTGGGGAGGGACCGTGAAAGAGGCAGAATTCTGCACAATTAATATTGCTTTTCCACTGTGCGTCTGGTTTAATTTGCCGGTGTGACTTTAACGTTGGTGCGCGGAGTACGAGGTTGCAACATCGTGCCTTTGATGATTTGTTCTTGGAATGTGGGTTTGCAACATTGCGACCTTGGCTGGTTGCTCCACCGGGCTCTTTCTGCAGGATCAGCAACCTGACTCTTGCTTTGTTAATATCCACAGGAGCTCTTGTTTGAGGCCTACTCGGGCCTGGTGCATAAGTAGTCCGTTTGGTGCATAGGTGCTTTAGGTTATAGTAGCATATAGTTCCATGACCAGTATCGTGTCTTCATTATACCTCTCATGGTGGTAACGGGTTTCAAGAGAAGCGTGAGCAAGCCTTATAGATGAGTTCATGACGCGTCTTGCGTTTCTGCATTCTGAAAGCCTATGTAAAAATAATAAAGATGCACGTCCGTGAATATGCCTGTCGCCTACGTCATAGCACTGAATATATTCTTCGTGTAGATCGGTGTGGGAATGTCCAGTGTGTATATTTGTACAGATGTGCTTCCCGTTGTCTAGGTCGTCATGGCATCTCTAACGACGTGTAGATTTTAGTCTAGTTGATCCGTGCCGCAGGTGTCGGCATGGCCAGTGCGGGCTGCTGGGCAGGCAGATGGACACATCCGTATGTTCCTGTACCAGGGTATCTGGTCGTCTGGTAACTGGACAAACTCTTCTCGTGGCGGGTGTCTGGGTCGTGACTCTCTAGGCCAAGCGCGAGAGGTGAAGGACGGGAGCCTGGTCTTCCATTCTCCCACTTCAGTGTAATTTGGACTTTCAGCCCATTTGTTTGTTTCTTGACTGCCTCGTGTCCCCCGGGCCCTGCCTGCTTCCTGATTATGCTCCGGTGTTTGTTGACCCCTCCTCCCTCCCTCGGTGCTCCCTCCTTCTGCCTCCCAGGACTTGATTGTGCTCTACATTCACTGATGCAGGCCCAACGCACCATTTCCACCGAGGTGCTGCAGGTGAGAGGAGCTGTGCTCCGTTTTTTTCTGAGTAGTTTAATTTGGACTTTCAGCCCATTTATTTGTTTCTTGACTGCCTCGTGTCCCCTGGGCCCTGCCAGCTTCCTGATTGTGCTCCAGTGTTTGTTGATCCTCCCTCCCGCCATCCCTCCTTCATCCCGTCTCCCAGGACGTGATTGGGCTTCCACTCCACTCCTTATTACCGACCCTCCCAGGGCAGCCCCCTGCCCGGCAGCCCCACGGCTAAGGGCCCCTAGGCCAAGGGTGGCTTCCACGGAGGCGGCTTCTGGCTGTGTCTGCAGATGTCCGCAGGGGACGCCAGTGCCAGCCATCCACCGGGGTTAACCCACATGCCACTCTGCTAACCCCTGTTCCGCTCCCAAACCTTAGGTGTTCTCTCCTATGTTCTTAAAATTGCATTGTGATTGTCCTCCTAACCTGTGCATCTGTCCTTTTTGTCCTATTGTGAAACCTGCATTGTGAAACATAGGCCTTTCTCCCTCTATTCAGGCTTCTCAAACTTAGATGGTTTTCTCCCACTGTTGTTTACCATTTGCACTGTACCAATATTTAAAATGCTTTGTGAAACCTAGGCCTTTCTCCCTCTATTCAGGATTCTCAAACTTAGGTGGTTTTCTCCCACTGTTGTTTACCATTTGCACTGTATCAGTATTTAAAATGCTTTGTGAAACCTACGCCTTTCTCCCTCTAGTCAGGATTCTCAAACTTAGGTGGTTTTCTCCCACTGTCTAAAAAATTAAAACATTTTCTTTAAAAAAAATGTGCTTTTTGATAGTTCCTTTATCTTGAGTGTTGTTCGTCTTGTCCTATTACCACCCTTTTTGCCTCTCACTGTCTCGTCTGCATGCACCCTACCCGTTGTCCTTTGCCTAGTGTCCCTCTCTCCCTTCCACCTCTCTCCTCTTGCCTCCTACTCTATGGTGCTCTCTGTCTCTCTGATCTTTTCTAACTGCTTCTCTATTGATTATCCTGTCCTCACTAAATCTGGTAGGAAGAAATTTAAAAAGTATATACTGGTCTCCAACCCAGGCCTCCCTATCACTGACACCTATACCAGTGCCTCCTCCAAGGAAACTCTCACCGACATCCTCTTTGTCGTTCCCTCGCCAGATGTATGGACCCTACATATTTTCTCTGTGCTCTCTCCTTTCTCTTCTTCTCCCATTAATGGTGGCATCTGGTAGGATGCCCTCTTGGCCTCCTTCCACTCCTCTAAGGTCCTCATTAATGTTTATTCAAATGCGACCGTCCTGGTCCAAGGCTCTCAGGCTAACCTTCACCTCTTTGATAGACGCTTTCCGCGCCTCATCAATTTCCTCTCCTCTCCTCTCCTGCTGTCCCCTCTCCACGGCATCCTCGCCACCCCTGCTGCCTCTTCCTCGGCTACCTTGCCCTCTCATTCCCTCTCTTCCCCCTCTTGGGCTCCTTCCACACCTCCGCAGGGTGTACCTCTGATCTGTACCCCCCCGGAGGTCCTTCAAGGATGGCAACCTCCTCCACATTGCCACTCTTAACTCTCGCTCAGCTGCCAAACACTCCTCCAACATTTGCCACCTTCTGGAAGAACTTGACCTCAATGTCCTCGGTCTCACTGAGACATGGTTCATGGCCAGCTCTTTCACCAGCTTTGACACACTCCTCCCTGACAGATACAAGATCATCTCCGCACCCAGGTCCATCTGCTCCAGAGGGGGTGTAGCCCTGATCTTCCCCAAGTGAATTCCTGCCTCTATCATTCCTACACAGGCCTTTGAATGCCTCGTCTGCAGGCTCTCTCTCTCCCCTAGCCATTCCCTTACTGTGGCTAATATCTATCGGCAACATGGTCAGATTTCCTCCTTCCTCTCTGAGTGGGTGGACCTCTCCTCCTCACTCCTGGCCTCGACCACTCAACTCCTCCTTCTTGGAGACTTCAACATCCACCTGGATGATTCCTGTCCTTCCTCTGGACTCTTTCGCGACCTCTGTGACTCTCTCTCATTCACTATTCTCCCCTCTGGCCCGACTCACTCTGCAGGGCACACTCTGGATGTTCTGATCTCCTCAGACCTTCCCTTTCTGTCCCGCTCACCACTCCCCTCTCCTGGAGTGATCACTTTCTCTTTTCCTCCCATCTCACCCTCTCTACCTCACAGGCTAAGCCACTTCAATCACTGCCACCCACCTTCTCGGTCATCCGACCCATGAAGCGCGTATCAGTTGAGGCTTTCGCCACCACTTTCTCACCCCCCATCCCCTTTGGCTGACTCTCACCCTTACACAGCCCTCTCCACGCTCCACTCTGCTATATCTGATACTCTTGATAACAGGTTACTTTCTACTTTGTTCAAACAACAAACCCTCAGTAGAAGGGCCTGTTGGCTCAAAGAAGAAAAACTAGCTGGTGAACCCCGACAGAGAAACCTCTGCATTATAGGAGTGAGAATATTCTGATACACAACTTCTAGGCCCAAGGGCATGGCCCCCAGTTATGGTGGATGAAAGGTGTGGCATTGGGATTATGGAATACACATGCCATGATTTCATGGATTAATCCTCTATTGCAAGGGATCATTGCAGCTTCATCTGCTTAGCTCCAGGTAAGCAATCCCATCTCTAGATCATTACCTGAGGATGAAACATTTCACTGTACCATGTGTTCATTCACATGATGTAAATGTGCCACATATGTTCCCATATGTTGTCCACATAGCTTGAGATGTTAGCATATGCCGCTCATTCTGCAATTATGCAGGACTAACTGCGTTGGCTCTATGTATTTTGTACCTCTCTGCGTGTTTAGATTTAAAGGAAGCAATAACCAGAAGCTGCCATTAGAATGCTGATGATTATGGCACTTGTTTTACAATTTACAACCCCCTGAAACTAACAATCGTCCTCATTCGGGTAAGTAAAGTTTGCCACTGAAAGAGCAGCATCATGATAGCTACTTCCAAAGATGTATTACTGGATGTCACCCATGGATGTCATTTGGCGGTGTCTAGGGGTTGCAGCTGCGACTTCTGATGGCTTGACTCTGTCCTCTGGCACTGCCCCCACAACCCCTGGTAAAAAGGATTGTAGAGGAAGTGTGAACATCAAAATAAAGCGGGTCCTTAGACCCCTCTTTATTTTCCGGAAATCACACTGTATAGTTGCCTTTCTCTAATGTGCTATACTCACAAAGTTGTATCTGGAGATAAGGGTTTGTTCATATAAGCTGGACAGCCTGGATGACACAATGCTTTTTCTTCAAGTCAACTAGAATATGTTATGTTTCTGAGACCTATCATTGTGTGCAAAAATTCTCCATGTCTTTACGTTTCTGTGGCCTAGATGTTCCTGTAGCCTGGTAAAATAGTTGGTATTATATCCTCTTTGTATGGAGCAGTTCATGTCTGGCTCCTGATTCCTCTTGCTTCTAAGAACTGCACACTTTTGTGCTACTGCTATGAAATGTAATAGGACTTAATGTATCAACCTCAGAAGTGTGAAGGGCTGCATCAGCCCTGGTGAAATATGAATTTGGAAAGTGCCGCTGGCACATTTCAAAGTTGAGCTTTTAACTTGCTGAGCCATCTAATTGTAACGCAGTATGCTGCTTAATTAATTGTGCAGTTCTCACTCTCTCCTGTCCCTCTCCAGTCCTTTTTAAAACAAAATAGCGCAGCTTTTATCAGTTTTGCAAGTGGGCCCTGAAACATTCATGTTAATGGGAAATGTATCCCCAAAAGCATCATCAAAAGCATCATCAAATGCTCAGGTATTTTGAGTGGTCAGAAATGGTAGGCGGACAACTGCTTGTGTTTTTCTCAGAATTGAGCATTTTATTAAATTAAAAAGCTGCAAATAAATATTCACTAAACCTACTTTATCAGGAAGTTCCCTACTTAGTTTAAGAACTAGGGGGATCACTCCTAGCATACACAAAATGGAACCTCACACTAAACAAAAAACACATTCAAAGTAAATCATAAACAAAATAAATAAGTAAATATCAAACAACTTGTAATTCGGATGACCGTCACCTGTACTGGGCAAACCCCTTCCCCAGGATTGTTCAGAGTCAATTTACACAAATGTTCAAAAGGAAAAGGAAAGTCTTGAACCAGGGATGTCATTTCACCAAAATGCCAGGGGTAGCGGAAGTGACATCACACTACCATTGACCACTGATGACATCACAGGAAGAGATGTCATTTGACCCAAACCGGAAGTGACATCACAGGAAGCGATGGAACATAACCTTTCACCCCATGACAAAACAGGAAGGAGCATCACATGGCATTGTTCCTAAGTACACTACAAAAAATATGGTTACAATATCACTATAATGTGATATACATTTCATATAGGAATGAATCACCATATGTATCATTAATATAAACGTGTATAGGCCCATATTACCAAATTACTATGAATACAAGCAGACATCCAAGGCCAAATGATGATGTGTTTTTATAAAGAACTTACGCTTAAGTGCTTTATATAGAACAAATATACAAACAATATAACCAAACCTGTGTTGGTACTCATTGATCAACCTCAGAAGGATGAAAGGCTGAGTTGAGGTGTTTAAAACAGTCTAAATCAGTGTCTCAACCCCTCCTGCAGTGGGACTCCACCTCTACTCCCATCCGTGGCTAGTAGAAATGGGCAGAGAGCCTCTGCTTAGTCTTCTTGGTCCCAAGATGACCAGCCAAGGGCACCTCATGCGCCAACTGCAGTAGGAAGGGCCTGTAAACCTGGGGTACCACCAACCTCTTGAGGGCACCGGGTTCAGGCTTAGTGGGCTCACTAACAAGGAGCTCACCCTCCCAATAAATCCGGAATGTCTTGGGCACTTCTCCTTGTGCCTGGGACAGGGCCTATTTCCTCAGTCCCTCGAGAGAGTGGCACTCTCTCTGTCCCTTACAGAAGTCTGCCCGGGAGGGTTCCCCTTCAGCTAACAAGCATTGAAGGTCAGGATGATCCTCCGGGTTGAGAACCTCTCCCACAGGAGAGTCTTCTGTCTCTTCTCCCACAGGAGTTGAGTTTGGGTTTTCCACTGGACCCAGCCCGTCCGGAGCATGGATCCCAATGGGTGCTGTCGGAACAGCCGGAAGAGAAGGTGTTCCCTCCACAGAGGTGGCCTTCTTGGTCTTCCTTCTTCTTGCCTTAGGCCTCGCCTTTGTCTCGGGTACCTGACTCACAGCCAGACCCGGTGTCACCTGTGACCTAGTGACTGCAGCATCAGTCATGGGAAGACCATCCGAGATCAACCCCAACTCTACTAGATCATTTCCTAACAGAATGTTAGCAGGGACATTGTCCTGAACCAGGACAGGAAGCTTTGCTGTCTTGTCTCCAATAATGAGTGTGACTAAGGCTTCAGGCGATAATTTGGGAGGCCCACCAGCTAACCTGGTGGTTCTCAGAGGAGCACCTACATAGTCCTCTGGCTTGAGCAGGGTCCTGTCCACCACTGTCATGCTTGCCCCAGTGTCTCTCAAACCAGTAGAAGGCTGGCCATTCAAGAGGACACTTCTCAAAAACCTACGGGTGTTCTGTGAGATAGTTGCCAGTACTTCTGCATACTGGTCCCAGGCCCCAAGGGACACTAAGGAAATCTCTACCGGAGCACCAAATGTGATCCCGGTAGAGGAGGGGAGGACAGTGGCCTCCACCTCAGACACGGGGTAAGGGTAGGTCAGGCTGGCAGCCTGTGCTCCAAGTGCCTTACCTTTACACTTGGAGTCACCCCTTCTGTGATCCAGAGCCCCACAGTCCCAACAAGTGCCAGGAGTGCGGGGTACGGTACTGGAACCACTGGGAGTCTGCTTTGCAGCAGGTGGACCACTACTCTTATTCCCACCCACAGATGACTTATCCCCACTAGATTTTTGGATCTTGGGAGAGGAAGGTTTAGGTTTACCCGACTGTGACTGCTTATGGGACTCCTCAGCTTTCTGAGAGGCCCCCTTCTCTTTGTCCTTGTCCTTCCCACTGGAGTCCTTAGGGGACAGCCGGTGGGAGACCCACTTGTCAGCCAACCTAGCCAGCTTAAAGGGGTCCAAAATGTTCTGGTCAGCCACATACTGACGCAGCTCTGGTGAACAGGCTTCAGAAAAATGCTCAAAAAACAAGAGGTGGGACAATTCAACAAAAGTCTTAACCTTGTATCCATCAATCCACCCCATCATGTTCATGTGCGCAGCACTCACCCAGTCAACCCAAGACACATTCTCTCTTTTCTTAAAATCCCTGAACCTTTTAAGGTATTGGGTAGGTTTCTTTCCAAACTTGGCAATCAAAGCAGACTTCATACACTCATACTGACCCCTTTCTTCCACACTCAGCTTCAGAATACAGTCATATCCAGTTTGAGGCACTCTGCTTAACAAACACTTAGCCCAATCTCTTTTATCAACATCATGAATCGCACAAGCCATTTCAAACGCTTCAATCCATTGGAGGATATCTGAACCCTCCACAAATACACCAACCAAATCTTTCATAAACTTGGTGGCTGGGGACCTGACACTCTCACTGGTTTTAGCTGAAGTCTCCACTCTAGCTTTCTCTAGCTGGATTCTCTGACATTCAGTGTCCTGGCTCTTGAGTTCAAGGTACTTCTTTCTGAGTTCAAGATCCCTATTCTTGAGCTCCACTTGTTGAGCCAACTCCTCTTTCTTAAGTTCAGCATCTATTTCCAACTTGCGGTATTCAAAGGCCAATTTCATCCTTAATAACTCAACCTCCAAGGAATTGCTGGGGTTTGGAACAGAGGCAGCAGGAATGGCGGCATTCCCAGAAACAGATTCAGCAGAAACCCCAGGGGCAGAGTCCTCATTGGTTGCATTCCCCCCCTCATCAAGAGTTTCACCATCAGTCTGGTAGTCCACCAGGGCAGCTATCAGCTCAGCCCTAGACTTATCCACAAAGTCTAACTCCCTGGCTTCACAAGCACTCTGGAGAGCCTCCAAGCTCATCCGAGTCAATTTGCCATTTGCAATAGACTCCATTGTTTGTAATGCAGTTATCTTGTACACAACTAAACCTTAATTTAATAAAGTGCAGATATTTTGTAAGTGGCACGGTTATACACTGATTCTTAAAACCATAAGCATCCCACCGCTGCCACCAGCTGTAAAGGACCGGTAGGGGGTGGTCTGTACTTCTGCTCTCTATATGGTAGAGGGGAGGCACAGAGGACCACAGCCTAGATTCTCTATTTGGTAGCTATGGTCGAGCAATCAAGGCCTAGCTTCTCAGGAGGTGATGCAGGCTGGTTCTTAAGTACAGTGTAGTCCCCGAGCCCCCACAAAGGAATGTCCGCACACTGTATTGGTTAGAACACAGTCTTTATATAATCAATATTCAAGGTTATGTACACTTATCATAATAACTCACTTTGTACTTAGGAAAATCAACAATGGCAAATATATACAATTCTAAAGTGGTACCACCCTTTGTATTAGATCTTATTAAAGTGCATCAACAATACTGTAACAATGTCACACAGATCAATAGAGTGAAACCAGCAATAGAGAGAGGAGAGAAAATAAGATGGTTGAGCAATAGGCAGAATACTGGCCCCTACCACTAGACACAGTTCTGTGTGGAGATCCCCCCACCTGGGCAACCTGTAAAATAAAGATATAGCACAAGCCCAGTCCATATATTGTTCTGCAAGTCTTATTCCCTCCTATAATGTTTTTACCCCCCCCAATGTACCTGGTGGAGTCGAGTTCGTCGAAGAGGCAACGACAGATCCTTCTTGAGCGACCCCCTTTCAAGCGGGAGTCACGGATCGTCGAGAGGCGTCGAGAAGCGTCGAGGAACTCGGCGTTCGGCGGCGGGGAATCGACGGCCCTTCTTGAATGCCTTCCCTTTAAAGCGGGAGACACGGGGCGTCGAACGTCCGTCGAGGAACTCGGCGTTCGGCGTCGGGGAATCGACAACCCTTCTTGAGTGCCTGCCCTTTAAAGCGGGAGACACAGGTCGTCGAACGTCCGACGGAGAACACGGGTGAACCGCGTCGATGAGGCGGCAGCTTCGTCCGAGCGGTGCTCGTCGGCGTCGGAGCGTCGGCGTCCTGCAAGGAAGAGGCGTGCGGGGCACCTCGATGACAATTGTTCTGGACCGCAAAGATTGTGGAGACGGGGGCCCAGCAAGGGCGTCGAGTCGTTCGAGTCTTTGTGGTCTTCGGGTGGCGGGAAACCCACCGGCAGGTTTCTCCTCGGCGCGTTGGTCGTCCTCGACTTTCTCCGGCAGGATAAAGCGGTCGACGATGCGGGCGAGGGAGTCCTTCGATTCGAATGTTCTTAGGCAAGGAGCGGACGGCTCCGGTCGTCGGCGGCAAGGCGTCAAGTGGTCCCCACGGCTGGGAAACACAACTTCGACGGGCCTCCAGCGGTTACACAAACCTGCAAACCCTGGTCGACGGCAATGGACTTCGACAGCGGCGATGTCCGGGTGCTTCACTTCGATCTCCTCGGCGGTCCCGTCTCGGGTCGGCAGCCTTTCGAGGGTCTGACTTCCAGGGCGCTTCGGCGAAGATGGAGCGGTGCTCGATGGTGCCTCGGAGCACGGGAAGAGGGCGCCTTACCAGGTCCTCTCTCGGGTCAGTCTTCGACGATTTCGGCAGCCTTCGGATCGGTCGAAGCAAATGCAACAGCAAGTCTTCTTCTTCCAGCTGGACTTCGAGGATCAGCAGTTCCAGTTACTCTTAGAGTAGAGACTCAGCTCCAGAACGCTTCTGAACAACTACCAGTGGTGAGAGGTCCCCAGATATACTATTCTGTCTCTCATCCACACTGCTGGCACACACTCAGCAGCCAATCATACAGAAGGGCATTCATGCAGTCAGTAGGCCAATCAGGCACACAGTGCATTCAGGCCACACTCCTCCCTTTCAGACACTCACAACAAGGAATGTGGATTGGGACAAGTACCCAGCCATTCAACACTACACACTGCATTCAGGCCAGTTTCGGGCAGGGCTGTCTCAGTCTTTGTCTCTCATGCCAGAAACCAGACAACCACAACAAGGAGTGTATATTGGTCACACACTCCATTCACCCAGGTCCCACCCACAGGAGGTACCCACAACATACAGTCACTGGGAAGGCTCCAGTCAGTCTAGCTGGGCCTTCACAACAACACCATATATGGAACTTCCACCCAACAGCCAGTCAGGGGGAAGGGACAGAGTCAGGGCTTCCCAGGACTTTGGGAACACAAGGTAACAGGCAATAGAAAGCAAGAGGCCACAGGGGCCATCTTGTTTCCTATCAGGAATCAACTGATCCCATTGGCAGGGCCTGGGTATCCCAAAATGGAGGACACCCGAGCACCTGTCAAATTCAGCATGGAGCTGCCACCAGCCCATACCCTGCTCTGTGGGACACCCACAGGTGCCCAACAACATACACTAGGGGCACAGGGTTGTACCCCTACCCATGGGTGCCATAAGGGTATCCCATGGGTCTGTTCACCAAACCAAAAGAGAGAGCTGCACTGCCAGGAGTCCCACATGGACTTCTGGGCAGAAAACACGACAGAACACACAATAAAAAGCAGTAAAGGACAAGGATTCAGAGGCCCTGTCCCGCTGATGCATTTACAGCATCACATGGGGTGACACTGTACTTAAGAACCAATCCACATCACCACCTGAGAGCGTAAGCCTTGGTTGCTCGTTCATTGCTACCCTATATAGAACTTTGGCTGGGGTGCTCTGTGCTTCTACTCTGCCATATAGAGAGCAGGAGTACATCTTACCCCCCACCCAGTCTTTACAGGTGAGACAATACATTTCAGGTGCAGGTCATTATTGTCAATGGCCTGACCCTGGCATGAGCTGTTAGGCCTCTTCAGTCAGCCCTCTTCTTTGTCTCAGTCCCTATGGGATTCTGGGACATGTAGTTCACTTTAGAAAAGGTAAATGTTCTCCCGTCTGGTATAATTTTAAGGGTAGATTTCATCCCTTAGTATTTTTAAAATAGGTCTTTCAACCTTATTAGACGAAGAAGGTGTAGAAAAGGAAACATTTTCTCCATTCCTTATAGCATACCTTTGTTGTTGATTTTAGGGATACAAAAGATTTTTTCTTTTGGTATAATTGGTTTGAATAGTATAAACTTAGGTTTTACCACTGTAGAGGAGCAGGTGGAGCAGCTCCAGCCCCCTCACTGCCGTCATACTGGAACTGCAGGAAAAGGGCTATATGTTGGACTCCATGTGTTATGCCCATACCCATACCTCATTGAGTGTATGAGAGATGATATGAACTCAGACAGCCTTATAGAATGTTCCCTTGGAAGGATGCCGTATGGAAAGATATCATCACGCACGATTGGATATCATGGAGGGCTGAGTGAAATCTGACATGGGCAAAGTAATGTCATAAAGAAGATATACAAAGTCATGCTCAAACAATATGAAAAACTAAAGAGTGATGTAACTGAAGCAATAAGAGAAACATAAACGAAAAGTAATCATGAATGCAAAAGAAGTTAAAGTAACTTACTGACCAATAAGTGTAAATATGCAGTAATGCAAGATAGAAAAGATGCATAGAAATTTGCTACAGAGGAATATATTTCGAAGCAAGAGCTGCTATTATTGGAAATTGGACCCCAGTTCCAGTGAACATTCAATTCAACTACCTCGGAAGCCGACCAGGGTTGGAGAAGCTGGAAGAATAGTTTTGTGTGCGAAACAAAGAGGAGCTGATGTCGGCTTTGGATCAAGGAGGATATTTTTAAGCAAAGGACAAAGGGAGGCAGACGGATGAATCATTGACATGAAACAGATTTCTTTAAGATTAAGATAGAAGAAAACATCTGCAAGAGCCAAATATTGAACAATTAAACGTGTATATGTATAAAGTCTTTACAAGGTAGGGTGAGCAAGCTTCTAGACACCAAGAGGAGCAATGACACCCAGTATAATAAAATCAAACAGCAGTAAATAAAAAGCTGAAATTGACACATTTGTGGTCTCTTCCCAAGTGACCCAGAAGTCGAAAACAAGGACTATTCATTAAGCCCCGAATGAAGATAGTGCTGTGCTTTCACTCCTTTGAATGTCCTAGAACAGAGAACAGGCTACAAGGACAACTAAAGATGGGACACTTTGGCTTATGGACGAACTGATGAGAGATGATGGACTCATTGCGAAAGTAGGGAGTAATCTGACGTGATCCAAGCACCTGGGTCTCAATTTCCTTATGTGCTGCTAGTCGAGTTGAAAGTCCAAGGATGGATGAGAATGCCAACCAATCAGTGGGTCTATAGGGCAACCTGCTAGACAAAGTTGCATAGACCAATCAGCTGCCATTTTGTTTGCTATAATCGGTATTATACGGATGTAGAGGTAGTTTGAAGAAAGTCTTATAGATAAGAGAGCGCCAATGAAGTATTAACCGGTATATCTTCTATAAGTAGATATGTTCCTCTTATCCAATCCCTGCCACTAATAGGTTTTATGGTTTGTCACGTAGGATAACATCATATATGACTCATATTGGGGCATAAGAACCCAGTGTAATCTCATTGTGTGTGAGTGTGCAAGCATCAGTCCGATGTCTGCCAGATCACCCTGCTTTAGTGAATTAAGTATAAAGTAGTATTTTGCCATATTCCTTGAGACTGTCCGTTTATTTGGTCTAAGATCTTTATTGGTAATTTCATCTAGCACAAGAGACGCTTCAAGGTGCTAGAGAACATGTTGGTAGTGATGTGGATGGTTCTGGTCTAATCAATCTAGGCCCAGATCCTGATCCAGATTCCCTGGTTTTTGGTTGCTTCTGCCTTTAGCCAGAAGACCGGGGAGTTTCCTGTGGAGAACAGGGTGCAAAAAATCACGTGAACAAAGATATGATTGGCAGGTTCCCCTTTGATGAAATTCCTGTCCAGTATTGCATGTGCCCCCTGGATGGAAGGCAAACTGTCCGATTGAGGGAGAGTCAATGACGAGTGACTCGAGCTGAGCCACGGATGTAAGTAGAACATTGAAAATGGCAAAAATAGGGGGAGTGACTGTGTTGTAAATGATGTATATTTACATATGTATAAATGTAACAGAAATGTTGGGGATCATAATGAAGAGAAGTACATACCTCGATTCCCGGTTCCAAGGGGGCGGAGGATTACTCACTAGAAAGACTCCAAATAGGAGTGTTAAGGATACCTGAGGCAAAGCCAACAAAAAGAGTGTATCAAGCTACAAAATGGGGCAAAAATGAGATGGGATACATTTACTAAAGATAGTAAAGGAAGGTGTACTCAGGGGAAAAAGTATTTAAGTGCACATGTGTGGGGTTATACATATATCAGTGTAAAGCTTTTGGTGTGTTTAAACTAGTAGATAGAAAACTATAGTAAAAAACAGAGTTATTGTTTAGATTTTTGATCAAAAGATTTACGTCAATCTGAAGGATAGAAATCAAAGGCAACTAATGAATAAATAAAGAAGAACTTCTTGAAATATCAATAATAAAACAGATATAAAAAATTGATAGAAAGTGTAAACAAAGCAACAAAAAGAACATTGTTGTGTAGATTTTTATTTAGCGGATAAAAGATTTTTACTTTTGGATAAATTAAACGACAATGGATGGTGCCTGCTGAAATTGACCATTGTGGTATATTTCATAATATAAAGAGTATAATAAAAAATCAGTTAAGTACGAACAGTCGATATCGACTTGCCATCATGGGAAACACTCCTCTTTTACACTTATTCAGGACGGTACTAAGATACACAGCTAAGATAAGGAAATATCATTCGCAATGTGTCTGAGGCCCAACTAATAAGACACGTATACCGTTGCATCAGGAGGGTTTGTTGTCAAAAACAGTATTGTGCCATATGACAACATATTTGCATGCTACATACAAGGGAAAGAAGTTACTGAAAAGGTTTATCTGTTTTAGAGCTATGGAAGTTGTACCAGAGTGAGAAGGATGATCCAGTGAAAAAGGAGTTGATGCTTACCTGGCATAAAGGGGTGGATAAACGTCTTTGGCTCCCCTTTCCCCTCCTGAAAACAAGTGCGTAGACACAGAGTAGAATAGATTTTATCCTTTAAAGGAATTAAAAGCAGTGGAAGGGTAGGTTAATCCGAAATATGAACCCCCTGCTTATAACAGTGAGGACAATGTGGAAGAGAGCAGAAGCAGAGAACGCAAAGATATCTCGAAAGCGATGAAAATAAACAGCATGATGAGAGAAAGGATAGGGAAGAAAATAGATGGAGATAGAGGAGGAAGCAAAGAAGCAGAAAGAAATAAAGGACAAAGCTAAGGGAATAACAATAGTACATAATGAATGATATGATATGATAGGTTATTTATAACACGCTTAATACCCAGAGATTTCTAAGCGCGGACCTGGGGATCGAACCTGTGGTGCTGCGTGTCGTCTTACTTCTAAGGTGAGCACGTTGCCCCTGAGCTATCCTTCCGAGACGATGGATGGAAGGATAGTTATTACTCAAGCTGGATATGATATGATATGATATGGCATTTAGAACGCGCCTACACACAAGTGTTTCAAAGCACAACGAGGCAAGGGAGGGGGAACAAGGGGAGGACAGACAACGATCATACTTGGCCAAGTGTCATTCAGATCATGCAAGTGCATGGGATGGGGGAAGGGGGAAAGTGCGTGGGGGGGGGGAGATGGACATTGCAGTACATGAGAATAGAATAATAACAATAAGTAAAAGTCACAGCCAGCTGAAGGCAAGTGCAGAGGTAAGTGCAGACATCAGGTGTCAAGTGCTGGTAGTGGGGCTGAAGGGATGCAGAAACAGTCCCCAAGTGCGTGGGATGCCAGGCAGGCAGTGCAGGTGTGTGTGGCTGGCAGGGGAGCGACCTGGGCCCGGGATCAGAGGGTGGCCAGGTAACCAGTGCAGATTCTGTTTCAGCCAGGAACTCAGCAGTGGAGAGGAGGAGAAAAGGCAGAAGCAAATAGAAAGGTTTTGAGGTGCTTCCAGAACCAGAGATGGTTCTAATCAAGTTTCAGGGAGGCAGGGAGGCGGTTCCAGAGGGAAGCCCCAGCCGAAGAACGAGATCTACCACCAACTTGTTGCTTGGAGAAGCGACTGACCCTGAGGGAGTAGGCGGATGAGCAAAGAGCTCAAGAAGGAAGATATCTAGTAAGAGAGAGTTGAAGGTATTGAGGACCCAGGCCCCAGAAGGCCTTGTGGACAATGCAGAGGGTTTTGAACCTGATCCTAGAAGCCACTGGGAGCCAGTGCAGAGATTTCAGTCCTGGAGAGATACGATGCCTGGGCTTGAGGCAAAGGACAAGTCTTGCAGTCCTGTTCTGGATGAGTTGCAGAGGGCGGAGAGAAGAGGAAGGCAGATTTAGAAAGAGACTGTTGCAGTAGTCCAGCCTACAGAGAACCAGAGCTCTGGAGACAGTGAGCTTCTGGGGGAAGGAGAGGAAAGGTAGAATACCTCTGAGGAGGTGCAGCTGGTAGTGTGACTTCTTAGAGACGTCACAGATGTGAGGAGAGAAGGAGAGTGTGGAGTCAAAGATGACACTGAGGTTTTTAGCTTCACAGGTTGGAACAGGAGGAGGGCCAAGAAAGGCCGGCCAGAGAGCGAGAGGAAAGGAGGGAGTGGGTGTGCCGATGAGGAGAATCATTAAGACAGAGTTCATTGGCAGCACACCACTCCTGGATAGCAGACAGACAGTCAGAGATGATAGACGGAGAAGAAGTGGCTGAAGGTAGCCTGAAAATGAGCTGAGTGTCGTCCGCATAGCACTGAAAGTTACGGGAGAAAGTGACAATGTGGTGGGCAAAAAGTCCCAGGTATAGGTTGACCAGCGAGGGAGAGAGGTTAGACCATTGGGGACACCACACGTTGAAATAAAGATAGCAGAGAGGAAAGGCCCAAGTTGGACCTGGGAGGATCAGTCAAAGAGGAAAGATGTCAGCAAAGCCAGGGCCTGACCGGTGATACCAATGTTATTACAGAGACATTTGAACAGGATGGCATGGTTGACAGTGTCAAAGGCAGAACAGAGATCAAGCAAGATGAGGACACAGGGGGTGTTAGAATCCAGGTTGGAGAGCGGGTCTTCATGGATGTTCAGGAGAGCAGTTTCCGTGCTTCTGGCAGCTCTGAAGCCAGACTGATGGTCATGTAGACAACCAACAGATTCAGTGTGGAGATTACGCTGGGAGATGGGAGATGGCCAGCTTTTCTAGGAGTTTGCCCAGGAAGGGAATGATGGACATATGGCGATAGTTAGCCAGGCGGGAGGGGTCGGCAAAGGGTTTCTTAAGAAGAGGGTGCACAAGGGAGTGCTTCAGGGGGGATGGGAAGACTCCAGTGGCAAAGGAGTGGTTGCAGAAATCGGCCAGGGCAGGAGCCGGGGAGTCAATGTGGTTCTTGATGGTTTTGGAGGAACAGGGGTGAACCTGTTTTGACACGACTTTCATAGCTCAAACTTGTCTCAAAACCTTGTCTGCGAGCAACAGGGGAAAGGCAGAGAAGGATGGAGGAGAGGTGGCTGCAGAAGGGCCAGAGGAAGAGCAGGGAGTAGAGGGAGGAGAGAGGAGGAGAGTGAGGACAGGATGTCTTGAGTTTTGGAGATGAAGCGAGAAGCCAGTTCCATGCAGAGGGCCTGGGAAGGGACATGAGAGGTAGAGACTGCAGTGGAATTGGCCAGTCCCTTACAGATTTTAAACAGTTCAGCCAAGTTGTTAGATGCCACAGAGATGTGGGCTTGGATGAGAGCTCTCTTCTTGGTGAGGACAGAGAGGCGGTATTGCCTTTGGAGCAGGTGGATGATAAGGGCCTTGATGGAGTTCGAGAAAGAGAAGAAAGAGAAGAGCGGTAAAAGAAAGAAAAGGAAGAAGAGAGAGCATATAAGAAGAGAAAGAAAGAGAATGCAAGTGAAGGGAAGAACGAAGAAGAAAGAAAAGGAGAGATTAGAAGAGAAGAGAGGAGACGAGGTATAAGTTAAAAGAATGCACAAACGTATGTTGCAATGTAGGTTGCAAAGAAGCCAAGAGGAAGGGCAATTAAGGAAGATGAGGAGAAGGGAAGAAGAAATTAACAGAAGTAGGGGACTAAAATATGATGAAATAGATTTAATAGATAATCTATGTCATACAAGTATAGTGGCAATTGAAGTACAAGAACAGCTTAAGGAAGAGAGAGGGTCACAATAGCCCCGTAGGGAGCTGCAAGTGGTACACGAATACCATCATGGGCAGATGTGCGTGATTCAGCAGGTGTAAAGAAACAACTTGGGGATTTATGTGGGCAAATGAGGGATAAAGAAGGGTACAAAACCCAAGAGAACATAGAAGGATCTGTTTTGAGGGAAATTGGAGCTAGGTCAGATGATGTCATAACAGACAAGCATATAACTCTGTCTTTAAGTAGACTTGATCTTGATGACATGGATAAAGATAACAGTTATATAAGCTGGGGCATACTTATATCAGATGAAAATGTAGAGAAATGGGAAACATTTTCAGATGTAGAGGACCCAAAGAAAGAACACCAGAGTCAACACCTCACACTGAGCGACCACAATCACGGATTGCCAGGGATGTACCTGCCTTATGTAAGCAGATTAAGGGTGCTACCAGTACGGAGACAAGCGGGAGAGACTAGCCCCGCCTGGAAGATGAGTAGTGTGGGCAGGTATGATTTATGAACCAGGTTTTACACAATTCCCATTATTAAAGAAAGGGGCAGGACGACCACAATATATACCATGGACACAAATGGATAAAGATGATAAAGATGATTTAAGATGTAAATTACTGAGTTTAACTTCCAGTGTGAGAACATGGATTTATGAATTAGAGAGAGGTAGAGGTAGACATCTGGAAATGACGTTGGTGGAAGGTGAAATAAAAGGCTTTCTAGCAGTGATTGTAGGGTAGAGAGCTGACAACATTTGGAAATGAGCAGGATATGCAGGTGCGACTGCACAAAACACGACACACAATGGAGCACCATTTAATAACTGCAGAGCAGATGTATGTGAGCGCTCAGAGTACAATACCCCGTTCCATCATACATGGGTGGGATTATGACTAGGAAAATGGGGGAGGATGAAGACCATGTTACTTATATTCAAGCATTTCAAGACAGATGACAACTTGAGATGTGTGAAACATTGAATAAAATAGTAGCATTATTTTACCACTTTTTGCGTCAGGGACTGCCTGAGCTAGTGCAACGGCAACTAAAGAAACAGGTGGGAATGGACGCGAAGCTATGGCCAAAAACACAATTGATGATCCTGCTTCAGGAGAATAATAAGAAGAAATCTGAGTATAAAAAGCAGGAGGAATCGAAGTTAGTACCAAAGAAGTTGTCAGAAATATCCACAGAGGGAATGGTATTGATGAGTAATGAAGGTTGGGTGATCAGAGTGTGTACAACCTTCGGCCAAGAGGAAGAGGAAATGGGCTGAGAGAAATAGGACATGGTGGGTTCCAAACCATCAGGGAAAAGGATGATTAATAGGACACATAGCTAGAACATGTGGAAGCAAAGGGGTCATGCAACAAAATTGGCAAGCCCCAAGAGGGAAGATGGGCTATGCTCCACAATAAAATACAGAAACACAGGAATATTATGCCCAAGGTCACATGCAGGTTCAGGCATATGCGCTGCAAACACAGCACATGCAGCACGTGCTATTACAAATGCAATCGCCGCAAGGGCAATCACAGAAAGTTCCCAAGGAAGCACGACAAGAAAAAAATCAGCATGCGGAGACACAACAATGAAATATGAACAGGAGCCCAGCGAGCACCTGCACCCAAATTAGGGAGTATGACTGTGGTAGAAGGAAATCATTTCACTGGTACAGGGAAGAATTTATATCCACAATAGGAAAGCCCAAAGAGCGACCTAATGGGTTCAGTACTGTCATTGACACTAGACCCCCAAACGGAACCAAGGGTCAAGGTGACGATAAGAGGCACAACATTTTAATTTGTTGTGGACACTGGAGCAACTCGTTCCTGTGTCCATGAGAGAAAATAACCAATGTCAGGTATTGCAATGAATGCACATGGATTCTCTGCGGCAATGAATTTAGTTCCTTTAACAGATGAATTACCAATCTCCATAGGAGAACATGACATGTCTATGCCATTATTATATTCTAGGGAAACAGCAGTTAACATATTAGTGCATGACTTAAGGACGAAACTTAACATGACAATGGGCCTCATTTCAAGTCCGGCGGTAACCGAGCCAGAAAAACTGGCAGGTTGCTGCCGGACTTGGAATGAATTACTGCCTCCCTGGCTGCTGGAATCACTGGGACATTACAACCCCAGTGACCCAGTAATTCTGGAGGCGGAATTCCATAAATCCCCATTCCCATGGAGTCGCATAGTACTCCATGGGGATGGGGACAATGGAAACACTGGTTTGACATGTCTATGAGGGAGCCGGTGTTTCCATTTCCATCTGCAGGCGGGTGGCATTACTCCCGCCAGGTCAGACCTGGTGGGAGTGACTCCTCCGAGCCTGCAGAACTCTTAATCTGACGGTCCGGGAAACAACGGTGACAGCAGGTTTACCGCCACCTTTGTTTCCGGACCGGCAGACTCTAAATGAGGCCCAATATCTTTTACTGATGAAGGAAGAAATAGTGTGTTCCACTCCAGGGATCAATTTGAGAGAGTTATATTAGCCTTTACAGGCCAGAGAGATTTATGAGGGGTCCCTTTAGACCCAGAAATATTTATGTTTGGAGTGACTGTTTTATTATCATGGTTTCCCAGATTGATAGGTAAACTATTAAGAATACCTGATTAGTTTTTGTTCAGACCAGAAATCCCTGTAAATGATGAGAATGGCAGATTGTCCCCTTGGAGTTGGAAGCAGCAGTGGTCAGAGAGGAAAGGGTGGTTCTTCAAGGGACAGATGATGGGGGAAGAAGATGGAGTACTGTGATAGCCCTCAATTACATGCTGACCGATTTGACAGATGAGGAGTTGTTTAAGGATTAATATTCAGCCTGGAACACACAAGGACACAAAACATCTGACCTTGTCCTCTCGTGACATATTATCCGATTACGATATTGTGATGTCTGGCTATCCTCCCCTCCTGTTTGGGAAAATCATACTGTACCACTGGTTTCTGCTCGTACTTTGACAAGAGGAAGGCCCATGGCAGGTCTCTTGGTAGCCGTTAAAACTTCTGCAGGATTCAAGATAACTCCATGGACTGTCCCCATTAATTACATGCAATTGGCTAAGATTGAAGCTAATTTAGAAGATTGAAGCTAATTTAGTTGTATATGCGGTTCTGAATATTTATTGGAATCATTTGGCCATTGATGATAATCGTTTTATTGATGACTTAGAACAGCTGTTGAATATCATCTACAATAACTAATCAGTTGCACACATGTTTGTTGCAGGGGACCTTAATATGAGATGTCTGGCAGTAAAGGGGTTGAAATACCAGCATACAGTTAAACGTTGGAACCATCTAATGCAAGAAAGAGGTCTCTTGATGACTAATGGAACCAACAAAGAGGATAACCATCCTAAACATACGTGGCAGAGGGCAAGCAATCAGCTTTGATTGACTATGATTACATAGATATTAATCTCTTTGCTGTGATTGAGGGCTTCAGAGTTTTTGATCAAACAGTGAGTGATCACAAAATTTTGGAATTGGCGTGGTCGGCAGTTAAATCAGACAGGACCATCAAAACTCAATGTTATGAACAACAGCTAGCCATATCATCCATAGGCAATCACTTTAAATGGCCACCAGCTAAATTAGATGATTTATTGATGTCCATCTCGTACACGATGAACGTCCTGCATCCTGAAGTTATACGTTCAGATGGGTTATATGTAGCCATTTTGCATACTTTTAAAACCCCAAAGCAACATGCTAACAAAACTCATAAGATTCATCTGCATACATTTGATAAATTGCTGCAGGAAAAGAAAACAGCATTGCAAGCTGACATCCGGGCACTTAAATCTTTACCGGTTGTCTTGAAAGCACAAGAAATAGCTAGGCTAAAATCTGGATATACTAATTGGATTCGCACAAGTTAAGCTGGGATGTATTTTGGCGGTTGCGCAATTAATGTTAAGAACTTTGAAATCTAAGAATTCAGCCTTGATATGGGGTCTTCTAAGGACAATAACAACTACATGACAAACTCCAATGCAAATTAACACAATACCTGAAGAGGTTTGGATGATATATTATAATACCTTGTACGCAGCTACTCTCTGGTCAGGCAATACTCCACTCATACCCATCAAATATAGAACTGAATTAACGTTAAATGCAGAAGAGCTAATCTTACATATCAGTGGGTTGAGTGCCTTGTGGGCTCCGGGGCCAGATGGTGTGTCCAACTGCATGTTAAGATCACACCCAGCATCATGGGCCAAAATTCTAATGGTAATATTCTCCCAAGTGATTCAGCTACAACCTATTCCACACACTTGTTAATAATCGGTCATAGTACCGATATATAAAAAGGGAGATCGACATTGCCCAAAAAATTACAGACCATTGGCCTTATTGAATGCTCCGGGTAAGTTGTTTGCTCGCCTATCCCTGGTAGAATTTAACAAATGGGCCAAGGAGAAGGAAATGAATGACCCCTTTCAAACAGGCTTTATGCCAAGATTAGGGACGTGTATCAACTTATATGCTCTACATGCTATTGAGCAGCATGAATGGCAGAGAACACAACCAGTGTATGCTGCTTTTATTGTTGTTGAAAATACATTTGATTCAGTGTCCAGGGAACTTCTTTTTCACAAACTAACTAAAGCTAATTGTCCCCTTCACTTACAGCATTGGATAGACAAATTTCATTCAAAAACCTCAGTTGAAATAAGGCTTTCCCTAGATGGGAAACTGGCATAACCCATTAATACATATAGGGGCCTTAAGCAAGGATGTCTAACGGCGTCTTCATTGCTTAATTTTTTTATTTCTGGTATTGGGCAGGACTTCAGAAATGTTATCTCTGATTCTCCAAGGTTGAGCGAGCATCCGATCCCCTGGCTCTTCTACGCTGATGATTTGGTTCTGCTAGCGACCACGGCCACGGGATTGCAGGCTCTATTGAACCAGTTGGAAGCATACACTCAGAGAAATAATTTGATAATCAATTTGAGCAAATCCAAAGTTATGATAAGTGCTAACACAACAGTGATTAAAAAGAATCACTATTGCTGGACATTACAACAAAATCCCTTAGATATTGTATGCGAGTAAAAATACTTGGGGCTCAATGTCAATCATTTTATATCTGATGCCCCGTACTACGCTGAAGTGCGGAGGAAAAGGAAAATGGCTACCGCTCAGGCGATGATTTTGAACAAGAGGTATGGTAGATTTTCGCTGGTACCCGTGTTAACATTCTACTGCCAAAAAGCAATTTCTGCAACCATTTATGGGGCAGAATCCCAAACTTGGCGAGATCATACCTTCTGGTCTATAATAGAAGGCTCTTTTTGGAAAAAGCTTCTATCTTTACCAACATCAACACCTATGTGTATCTTACATTATAAGCTTGGTTTGGATTCACTATATTCTATGTACATGTGGAAGTTATGCACCTTGTAGAGAAAATGCATTATGGATGCTAGGCCTAACTCCATACTTGATGTTCTGTCTAAGTATAAAGAATCAAATGACCATGAAAACATGAGGATGTGGTGATGTAAGGTGAAGGAGTTTTTGGCAACAGCGGATGTATCTAATGAGGTGCTGATACAAGATCTGAATATGGCAAAAAATAATGTTTTGATTTGGGATTGGATTAACACCCAAGAACAATGTTTTAAATATAAGCATTTAGATTCCTACCAATCCTTAATTAAAATGCTGCAAACACCAGAAACATATGTGACCAAATTTCCGGTGGCGAAATACTGAGTATGATTTCTAAGATTTAGATAAAATATTTGGCATACAAATGAAGTTCTGGCAAAATGGAAACTAATCCACTGGCTAAAAATATCTACCGCTTCTGCAAAAACTCTGAAGAACTCGAAACTCTAATACATCTCATATCCCAATGTCCAGATCTGTTAGAAATTAGAATCAAATATTTCAAGCATTTATTTGAAGGATATAGATCAATTACCACCAATTGTCTCTGGAATTACCTATATAATACTGAAAGGAACTCGATAATAAGAATTGCGATAATACATTTTTTGCCAGCATTAAAACTGGAAGTACTGTCATGAAATACATATGAATCCCGCCTAAGAACAATTGATATGTCAGGATAATGGTGTTACTGAAATAAGAGTGGACGTATGTATGGCAAGAATTATCCATTGTAATAGAAAGGAGAAATGAATGCTTGAGCAATGTGTTATATGTTGAATATGAATTCAAATATTGGTGGAACATTTTTTTTGGGTAAAGTGTATGTTACAATTGTATTTTGTTCTTTCGTTTTTAAATTGTTTCAAGATTTTGTAATGAAATATATTGAAAAGTTAATTATTCAACTAAATCAATAAAGAAAAAAAAGATGAATTAGTATTTTTCATAAGTATCACTTATTGGATAATAGTATAGAATTGAGAAATACCGTAGAGAATGGTGTCAGTAAAAAAGACACCTTGACTTTTTCAGCAAGATTTAGAAAAAGAGTCAAAGATATTATGCACCACAAGTCCATATGATGTGGGTCTCTTAAAGGGAGTAGGAGCAGTTAAAATAAAGCTCAAACCAGGAGGACTTTTGCCACATGCAACGTACCAGAACTGAAAAAAAAAGCACTTCATCTCTATGTTACCTATGGCAACAATATTACACACATTTCTGTATGCTGTTTTTTTCCTACATATTACAGTCTTATCCAGACTTAATAAGAAGATATGTTAATGTCATAACATTTTTGGGACATTCTACGAACAACTATTATTTTTAGGATAATTGCTGCAATCATCTTGCAGTTTTTGATATAAAGGTGTGATTCATAGAGACTCACTGAGTTACATATCAAAAGTTTGAGAAAAAATTAGGAAGTTGCAGTATATAAGAGGCTCAGTTCCATCAAGAAAAACAATGAGTTTCCATGGAATAATAATTGTGGTGTCATTCTGCATTATGATTTGTGTTTTCCTCTTGATTATCATGACATTTAGACAAGTTATTAGAAAAAATACAGAAATGGTGAATGACAATGAAACATTTACTATTGACCCTGATGAAATCACAAACAGCAGTGTTTATAATCTTACTAGACATTTGTTTCATTTTGAAAGGTATGTTGGGGAAAATCATGAAGGTATGGATATTATCTTGACAATTTGGCTCATTTAAAGAATAACCTCTGGTATAAGCACAAGAAAAAGGTGGGAAGGAGGACGTCAGATGAAAGCTGCTACATGTGCTTCCTCATACCATCTGCTTTGGGAACCTCTAAAATATTCATAGCAATAGAAGTATCAGTGAAAATGGCACAATGCCTGACACATCCTGCACTTTGCCTAACAAGAGGACAGTTCCAAGGCAGAACCACTGGCATAACAGAAGCCCCCACAGCCCCCATGTTGTGGTGGGCCCCGCCACCACATGTCCTAGGAGGGGGCCCCACTTGGATAAAAAAAGAAAAAAGGTATTTAAAAAAAATATATCATATTTTATTTTTCTATAACAGAAATGAATTCTTTATGAAGGCAAAGTGACTTTTAAAAAAATGTTTGTTTTGAAAGACGATGGCTTCCCCGACCCCATGACATGGAAGACCGTAGGCTGGAGGCCTCCATGTCATGATGTGGGGGAAGACCTATGACTTCAAAAACAAACAGTTTATTTTTGAAGTCACTCTGCCTTCATAAAGAAATTATTTCCATATTGGTTCGGTCCTTAACAGAAATAAGTTCTTTATAAAGTCAGAGTGACTTCAAAAAGAAACAATTTCTTTTTGAAGTAATAGGGCTCCCCTCAACCCCATTAGGTGTGCATGTGTGAGTGTATGGTGAAAGCGTGCACACTTAAATGTATTGGTGGCTGCCTGTGTGCAGGTATGGTGAAAGGAGTCACACAAATGTATGGGTGCCTGGGTGTATGTGTGTGTGCATGCACAGTGATAGGGTGCACACTTACATGTATGGGTGGCTGCCTGGGTGTGCCTGTATGGTTAAAGGGTGCACACTTAAATGTATAGGTGGCTGTCTGTTCGAGTGTATTGTGAAAGGATGCACACTTAAATGCATGAATCGCTGGTGTGCGTGTGTGTATATGGTGAATGGTGTGTATTCTTGTATTCAGGGGCACAAGAAAACCTAGATTTCGGGGGGCTAAACCTTCAAATGTTGGGAGAGGCGCTAACTACATGGGCGTTGGGGGAGGGGTAAACCTATTTGTGTGGGGACATCTAACTTCTTTATGCATTTTAATGAGACTATTTTAGTGCAGCTTCAATGTTACAAGCAGTTAACGCGCTCCTTTAAGTCTGAAATTGTATTTATTTATTTACTTATATTTGTAGTGCACCAGAGCTTGCACCCGTGAGGGCGCAGCAAGAGAGAAAAGGGACAAAACCAAAGTCAAAGGAAGAAGCCTAACATGAAATTATTCAAACAAACACAACTGTCTTTAGTCGCTTCCTAAAAGGAGACAGATTGCTATCGGTCCGCAGATCCTGTGGGAGATTATTCCATATCAGAGCTGCTTGCGTCGCAAAGGACCTGCCCATAACCCATCTGCTATTAGGGTCAATCAGCTGTATAGCATTGGTAGACCTGGTGGTTCTCTCGGGTTTGGATACAATAATAAGATCTTTCAAGTATCCAGGGGAATGCCCATACAAACATTTGTGTATCATAGTGCTACCTTTGTCCTCAACAGGGAGCCAGTGTAGATTTCTCCTATGGATCGATATAGGCTTGTGCCTGGGTACATGTTTCACAATGTGTAAATAATCATTTATTACAATCTGAAGTTTCCACATACTACCCTTACTCTCACCAGCTAACAGTGTGCTACAATAATCGATCTTATGCATTATTCAAGCACAAACTAGCGTAGTACAGTGGTTTCAGAAACATAAGGTTTCACTAATCGGAGCAATCTCAGGTAATATTGAGTTTTTCTGGTGGCATTTTGCATGAGTATCTGAGCTCAGATAGGCCTCAGGGACTACCCCTAGGGTCTGGACTTTAGGAACCGGTGCTAACACAATGGTTGTCAATAAGAAATGGAGAGTATTTGCTGTCTAATTTTAAACATGCTTGTGATGATCCAGAAATCAAAAGCTCTGTCTTTGCAGCATTCAAGCACATGCCGTTTATTGTCATTCAATTTTGGATGGATATGTAGATCACAGAGATCCCCTCAGCATCACTTTCATAATTGCCACGTAAATCAATGACGAGCTGGGTGTTGTCAGCATAGTTAGAAAAGCACACTCCCAGTTTAGTAAAGAGGTCACATAATGGGCAACAGTATACATTAAAAAGAGCTTGTGATGGGCATGCACCCTGAGGCACTCCATATCCCAAACGCTCTGGTTTAGAATGAGCTTCTCCCCAAACAACCTTAGACATTTTGTTTCGAAGAAAGTTCTTAAACCAAGTGACTGCATCACCAGAGCAATTGCCAATATCCCTGAGTCTATCCAAGAGCCTATCATGGACCACAAGGTTAAAGGCTACTGAAAGATCTAACAGTATCAGCAGCCCCACCTTGCTATTGTCCATGATTTTCAGCATTTCAGTTTGTAGGTCTAGTAATGCACTTTCTGTTCTGTGAAAAGCTCTGAATCCCGATTGCCTAGGATGATAGACTTCAGTCCTTTCCAAATGTTCTTGAAACTGAATCATATCCATCTTATTCATGATTTTCATCAAGAAGGACACATTTGTAATGGGCCTGTAATTCGTGTATACACTAGGATCCAATCCTGTTTTGTTTATAAACAGTGTCACTGATAATTTTTCAATGAGTCCGGTTTTAGGCAGTTCTCAAACAATGCATTAATACAATGGAATAGAAAGGGGAGAAAAGCTCAATATTAGCCAGAATGATTTTAGAAGGGAGGACCTCACCATCACATGTAGTGGGTCTGACTATATTGAGCACTTTGCCCAAAGCTTCATTGGTAATAGATTGAAAGGTGAAAGGTGGAATATCCACCTGACTTATATCCTCTATTGTCTGGGAAAAGTTTTTCTACTCATCATGGGCCATACTGGCTTCAATTTGGGTATGGGCTGCAGTGATTTTATCTACGAATGCTTTTTGTACAGCTCCGCAGTCCGCCTCTGTAGGTGTGAACAGGTGAAGTGTTGCCTTGGGTTTTTCCAGTTCCCGGGGGATATAAAAAGGTTTTCTAGATTAATATTTAGATACGTTAATCTAAGAATCAAAGTAATCTTTTTTGGCCACTATGATTTCATCACGGTGTAGCTTTTCCAGTGACTTCCTTATGTCCTTTTTTTATATGTGACTGATCTTTATGCCACTTTCTTTCAGCTCTCCGTTTTTCTTGTTTCCTAGCAATTAGGGCCACGGTGAACAAATTTTGATTGTTGGCCTTTTCTCTAATGGACTTAGATTTAATAGGTGCCACCTTATCCAGATAGTTAGTGACGTCTTTCCCATATTCTAAAACCCAAAAAGCCGGCAAGTCATTATCCAAGGTAGGGTCCATAAGTCTGTTAAGGCAGTGTTCTAAATCGTCATGGTGAATTTGATAAAATGTCTACTACTAACTTTTTTCAGAACATTACTTTTCTGAATCCCAATGGATGAAAGGTCAGGTTAAATTTCACAAAGCAATGGCCAGAGCAAATACATGGATTAACATGCAATGGACTGGACTCCAGATTATTCGTGGCGACCCAGTTCAGCACATTACCCATATCATGGGTAGATTACATGCTACAAATAATAAAATAATTCATCCCAAGAAACTGTTCCAGATGAAAGGCTTCAGGGTCCTGCGAATTTCCAAGCCACCTGTTAAAGTCCTCTAACACAAGACTGGAATTATTGGATTTATGCAATGAGGCCAAAATTCCAGCAAGTTCCTCATAAAATAATGGCATAACAATGGGGGGGTGGGGGGGCGATACAAAAGCTCAATATTCATGCAGTTGTTCGGGGTAGGCGTAGTTTTAAGTAATATATTTTCACATCGCGTACATGAGATGCGTGTTTGGAATAATTTTACATTTTCACGTGCCAAAATGGCTACTCCACCACCCTTCCCACACTCTTCGTTTTTGTCAAAAAACACATATCCCTTGGGTGATGCTAGCTGGATATTAGGCCCACTGGAGTCGTGCAACCACAGTTCTGTTAAACACATTTCTTGGTACAGTATATAGTCCCTGACGTCCATAGCATGATTGTCTAAGGGCCCAATATTGAGTAGCGTGATTTTCACAGGATTACAACTTGTTCCTTTAGACATGACAGTATTTGGGTTAGAGCACTCATGAATACCAAGTTTGTCCATAGTTATAGGGTCCTGTACAGCAGAGACTTTATCAGCATTACTGCATTCCAACAGGTGAGAATGAACTGGTCTCCGGTTCCCTCTCCAGCCTTCCAATCACTCCCCTGGCATACAAGTACTAAACCCACATCACGATTTCAATAGGCTAAAACATGTGGCATTTGAATGCAGGTACTAACAGTGAAATGCTGTACGTTAGTAATTGCCGGGCCCTTGTTAACAGCGAAACCCGGTGCTGTTTAACATCAGTGTCCTGTTCTGTCCGGCAACTGCTTTGTAGGTCAGCAAGGTTGAGTAAACATAGCCCAAAATTTCAGGGGGCGGGGGAGTGCTGAAGCCCAGTCAGATCAATCATGTTGAGCCACTACTTGTGTTTAATGCTATGATTACTTATTGGTAATCTTCATTACTCCTAGCCCTATTCTCCCACTTCCCAGTACTTGTGTATGAGGCAGTACTTGTGTATGAGGCAATAGACCTCATACACAAGTACTGGGATGAGGTAGAGGTACATGGTGGTAATGCCTGACTTAGCTACCTGTAATCTTCATTACTCCTAGTCCCACTCTTCCTCATACCAGTACTTATCTATGAGGAAAGGAGCCTCATACATAAGCACTGGTACAAGGAAGAGGGACTTGGAGGTAAGTATGTGCCACAGAGCTGAATTTAGAGGTTGGTATGACTGGGGGTGCGGGATTGTGCAATAAATAATACTGGTCCATGCTAAGCAGGCAGGATATGTAGTGTTAGTGGATAGAAAGGCGTTGTGGTGCAGCCAGTCTAGTCATCCCTCATGCCTTTTTCTTTAAAGGAGCATTTCTGATAAAGCAGTCCTGCTAAGTGTCATTACCTGGTTAGACTGGGCATTTGGGTGCTGCCAGTCTAGCCGTTTCTTACTGCGGCATTATATATTTTTCTGGGCATCTGCAATAAAATGATATGATATTATATGATAAGTCATTTATAACACAACTGTACACAAGTGTTTCTAGATTTGGCAAGACAACAGAGGGAAGAATGAGGGAGGACAAGACAAATTATCTTAGTAGGTCTTGTGGCATTCAGATGGTACAAGTGGCAGAACAAGAAGTGCAAGGGGAAAGGGAGGGGAGAAATGCAAGGGAGAGGGGAGGGGAAAACAGGGCAGCAATGCTCTGAGTAAGTGAAGCCAGGGCAGCGTGGCTCTGGGTAGTGCAAGGAGACAAAGGGACTTCAACTTGATCCTTGCAGCCACCTGGAACCCACAGAGAGATTTCAGGGCTGCAGAGATAAGGTCCATGGGCTTGAGCCCAAGGATACATCTTGCGGTCCTGTTCTGGATTAGTTGCAGAGGGTGGCGAGTAGTGGATGGCAGATTAAGAAAGAGGCTGTTGCCGTAGTCCAGCCTATAGAGAACCAGGGCTCTGGAGAAAGTGCATTTCTGGCGGAAAGTGAGAAAGGGAAGAGTCCCTTTGAGGAGATGCAGCTGGTAGTGGGACTTCTTGGCAACATCCGAGATGTGAGGAGAGAAAGAGAGAGTGGAGTCCTCTGGGTAGGATATAATATAACATAATAGTTTCATTTGGTATAGTCATGGTGAAACTAGGATGATATTGATGGCTTGTTATAGAATGGGTTGTGAGATCTAACAAACCTGGGTCTACGGGAGAAGTCTCTGCTAAGTTCAGTAGGCTTGCAGAAGAAAAAAAACACCATGTTATGGGCCAGCTCCTTGATCACAAGTTCAGGCAAATACTGTTTTTTACTTTGATGACATTTGGGTTTCTTATTAGGCTTCTTGAGCTTTCTAGAAATTCCCTGATCGTGAGGAGGAATAGTCAATGCTCCTAAAAACTTTCTCGAGCCATAAATCAATGATTTTATTAGCGTAGTTGGTTTTTAGATTTTATTTTTACTTAGCCCTTGCCTTGCTTTTGAAAACCCTTTATTATTTTTAAATATCTCGAACAGGGGGTCATGAGGATCTACCCAGGTAGCAGCAGTGTCTTGCAGTGCTTCATATTGCAATAGATTTTGGTTTATGTCAGCAGTATTAGGATCTTGGCTCACAGAAGGGATCTCTTCTTCGATGTGTATATCAACTTCAATAACGGATCTGGTGTGTATCCCTTCGGGTATATAATTATTTAAGTGGATATACAATTATATATTTCCAACTGGTCATTCCCAAAAGGAGATTGGGTTGATGCCCTATATATACCATTCTTTTCAATTAGTCACATTTTCTCCAAGAGCGTATTCAATAGTATAATGTGATTATCTGTTTTTGTCTCCATTATTTTAAATAATGTTGTTAAAGCCATAATACCATTATTCATAGCTTTTAAAGTAACTTCTGATAATGAAGTGCCCTGTGAGTTCAGACAAAATGGCCGTCTTGGAGTTGGTTTAGCGAACAATGTTGCTGAACGTGATGAGGAGTTTAATGTGGAGTGTAAGGACTCTGAATATAAAATGTGCAAACCCGAAAGATTTAATGGATGAACATTTGGACCTTCTAAGGATTGAGTCTCATGTACCAAGACTCGCTCCCACAGAGGATAGGCCAAAATGGGAGTCAGTCTAGTTGGGAAGGATATATGTGGCTCCCGGCTAATAGGTAGTTGATCATTTATCCGCTCCTCCATAAATGACTTAGCGAGTCCCTATACACCTTCAGAGCAGAGAGATGATTTTTCTGAACTCTCCTGAAAATGTACCTGAGCCTCCGCACAGAGAAGAGGATGAACTTTACCTTGAATCCTCTCTCTGCCCTCCTCCACGACTCTTGTGCCAGGAGTTATATTGCCACAGTTTCTGAATGCATTCTCGCCATGTTCAATGTGCCTGGAATTTCCTAAAAATGTATTACTAAAGCCTCCTGTTCCCCCATTTTTACAACGGAGGAGCTTGCATGTGAGAAGATGGGGGGGGAGATTTGAAGTTCACGGGGGAGCACATTTTCTTTCTTCCCTTGCCTTCAGCCAATAGCCTCTGAAATCAGAGGACATTGATTTAGAACAGCATTCTGATGTCCCTTGGTTTGATCAAGAATAATCAAGTTTCTTATATCCTGGCCCCTTCCCTCAGAACTAGATCCCTTAACCTCCCCTCCAATACACTGCGACACTCTCTGGGGCATTGTTGATTTTACAGTATACACATATGACATGACTACAGGCTTACTGGGAAACAATGAGGGAGATGAATTCATGGTGTGCATGCAATTAACAATGACCATAAGCAAGAGTGGTTTTGTCTCTAGAGACAACACACACATAAGGCCTTATTTAAGAAATCCCCTTTCCAATGCTTGTCCCTTCCACCCAACTACAACTTAATCAAGTTGAATGTAAATAAAGAAAAGAAATGTAGGAAAATACAAAAACACAATTTTGCTACTATTCACTTTACTGCTTAACTGCTGAACAGCCGAACAACACTCGAGGTGCACTCCAGGACGCGCCTATGGAGATGCGTGCACCTGCTGTTTTCAAATGTTGTGGTGGAAAGGGGCATAGTCTAAGGCTCGTAGTTGATGTTAACAAAGTAGTTGTCCACAGAAGTTCGCAATAAATGAATAAATGTCCACAGAAGTTTGCAGTAAGTAAATAAATACTCTTATAAGTTAGTCAACAGATCACAGCAGAACTCCACAGTGGAACAGCACTCGAGGTGCCCTCTGGGATGGAGGTGGAGTAATTGGGAAAGTAGCGAGTAATCTGACATGATCCAAGCACCTGGGTTGCAGTTTCCTTACGTGCTGCTAGCTATGTCGAAAGTCCAAAGTTGGGTGAGAATGCCAATCAATCCATCGGTAAGGCAACCTGCTATATAATGTTTTATAGACCACCCAGCTGCCATTTTGTTTGCTATAATCATTGTCATACGTATGCAGAGGTAATTTGAGGGTTGTCTTACAGATAAGAGAGAATTAAAGAAGTACTAACCCATATACCTTCTATAAGTATATATGTTCCCCCAATCCCTCCCGCTAATAGGTTTTATGGTTTGCCACGTAGGATTACACCATAGATGATGCATATTGTGGTATAAGGCCCCTTTGTAATCAGGTTTGTGTGTGAGTGTGCAAGCATCAGTCCGATATCTGCCAGATTACCCTGTTTATTAAATTAAGTAGTACTTTGACATATTCCTTGAGTCTGTCCGGTTATTGGGTCTAAGCTCTTTATTGGTAATTCCATCTTGCACAAGAGATGCTGCAAGGTGCTAGAGCACACCACCTTAGTTTTAACCGGGAAGATCTCCTCACTTCCCTGGGCCTTGTCTCCACCCAGGTGATCCTCCCGCAGTACACCACCACCAGGGTTGCGATCAGGAGCTGTCTGCCCTCCCCTGGCCATATGGGAGGATTCTTCACAATATGCACATCTAACTAGTAGCTGGCAAGATAGCTCAGTGGGTTAAATGCTCATTGCTGGAATCTATATGTGATCTGAAGGTCACTGGAAAGAATCCTAGCATGGTTTACTCAACCTTTCATCCTTCTGAGGTCGACAAATGAGTATTCATTTTGGTAGCAGGGGTCAATAATTTTACATGAGAGTGCTTTATATAGAGTGCTTTAATCCGCAAAGAACATCTGGCGTTCATTCGTATGCCCTAGAACTTTGCATATTTGCGCAATTCAGGGGGTGGGTGTCTGCAGACTTAAAAGCACATCCTCAATTCACAAATGGGATGCACTTTTAAATACACACAAGTGAGGATCAATCCCCTCCCCCCACGCCAGTTGGGAACAAGTACAGTGGGAAGAGTAAATCATGACAAGCCCATTTCTGACCCTTTTATAAATGTTTCTTTAAGTGTGACAGCAGCAAATTAAATCATGGCTGTCACACCTGCTTTTCCATCCACCAAATGGGGATGGAAATGCTTTTTTTTAAACATTTCGCAGTGCCAGCTTTTTAGACGCCCATCTATGTGGCATGCACTCCGAGCAACTAGTATGGTACATAAAAACATCGTACGAGTGCTTTCATACCGTTATGGAATCTTATGAAATGTAAGCGTATGTACGTTTTTTGCACCCTTCAGTCACTTCAGATGATGTCATTGGGGTTAGATGTCATGTGATATTATTTCAAATGATGCCTTTAGTATCCAAGGTCATAAGACATAATTTCTTGTTATGTCATCAAGTGCGTTTTGACACATCCGCTGGGGTCAGTAACATTGCACCCTAGCTGATATGAGCTTGCAGGCTATGGCTGGCAAAAGTGTGGCATCACCAACCTCTTCCGGAGCAGAAAATCATTAAAAGATGATTACAACAGCTTGGCCTGCTGGATGGACCTACATAGGGAGGATACTACATCATTTAAATCAGCACAGATCTGCAACAGCTCCATCTCCATTTCCATACATCCGTCATACTTACTTAATCTTCCACCAGAACTTTGCCACAACTAGTATCGAGCCATCAATGACATGTGTCTGACAGGTAGCCGAAAAACACATAGAAGGTTTGGAGGGGCAACAGTTTTTAGCCCTTCTGGTGGGGTTATGGGAAAATACTTAATTTTTGAAAACATGTTGTCAAGGTTGTTTCGGTCTGGAAGACGAATGCCTACACTTAGTAAGGATTGTAAAGGGCACTGGGAATGGGAGGTCTCAGGGACAGCATCAGGGCCTTTCAACTCTTTCAGTTGAAATGGCTCTGGGCCTTAGAGGGGTCCCTGAGCAGCTGCCCTCATATTGGCAGTCTTATGACACACCATCATCTTCTAAAACGTACAAGGCAACATCATTAAATGTGCAGTTGGCAACACGCATTTTACAGTCGGCATTTGCAGGTAACCGAAGGCTGTCACCTCTGCCTCACCCTTGTTTATTTTTACACTGGTTGCGTCAACATTAGCACCTTGCTGAGAGAACATCATTATTAAATGTGTGCTTTTCATCTCGTATTTGACAGTCTGCCAATGCAGGTACCCTCAGGCTTTCACCTCGCCCTCGTTTTCCTACTTTGGTTTTGTCAACATTAGCCCCTTGCTGTGAGGTCAATTAATGTGGTGTTAACACCCGGTCCGGTCCACTGGATCGGGTGTTAAGACCATTAGAACCCGGGGCAACCAAGGCAGCAACCTGGGGTGCTAAAAAGAAAAGGGTTTACCTTCCTACAAGGGAATGCGCGCAGAGTCTCGTTGTAGGAAGGAAACATTACCTCCACGTCCACTCTTCCTTGTCCCAGTACTTACTTCATGAGGCACCTGCCTCCGACACAGGACCTTCTTCTATTTCTATAAATCTCGATAACTCCTCCCCCCACATCCATGTCACTCAGTTTTAATTTTTCCTGCCTCCGGCAGGTTGGACATTTTCTTCCCGGTGCGGGGCACCAGGGAGCACTGATTGCTGGCCCCCTGGGGGGGGGGGGCTGTGTGGCGGGGCCCTCGGCTCCCTCAGATGCGGCGCTGCTCCTGGGCCCCCTGCGGGGCTTGGGGTCACAGTTGAGCTGGATTGCCTCGCTCGGTTCTTTGCTGGGCTCCGGACCGCAGCGTGAGCATTGTGTCCCGGGTCCTGCACGGCCGGGGGAAGGTAAGGAGAGGGGAGGACTGGGCTTGATGTTTTTCCCCTCTCCTCCTGTTTTGGCCATATGATTCGACTTGGCAGTATGGGCTAGCCTTCCCTTTTGTTGTGAGGCCTCTCTGCTTCTTGTCGTGGGGTGACAGTGGCAGAGAGTCTTTGGGAGTGCGGGGGCTCTGTTCTGTCGCAGGCATGTCACATAACACCTGCTCCTCAGAGACACACGGCCCTGGATGCACCGGATGTTAGCTGCATTATCTGGGGGAAGGTAAGGAGAGGGGAGGACTGTGCTTGATATTTTTCCCCTCTCCTACTGGTATGGCCATCTTGACTCCTTCAACATGCCGTTTTCCTCGTGCTTTGTGTGCACATCTTTATTGGAAATGATGGCAAGCACTTGGCAGTATGGGCTAAGCCTTCCCTTTTGTTGTGAGGCCTCTCTGCTTCTTGTCGTGGGGTGACTGTGACAGAGTATTTGAAAGTGCGGGGGCTCTGTTCTGTCGCAGGCATGTCACATACCACCCGCTCCTCAGAGACACACGGCCCAGGATGCACCGGATGTTAGCTGCATTATCTGGGGGAAGGTAAGGAGAGGGGAGGACTGTGCTTGATGTTTTCCCCTCTCTTGCTGGTATGGCCATCTTGACTCCTTCGAAAGGCCGTTACCTCGTGCTCTGTGTACACATTTTTATTGGAAATGATGGCAAGCACTTGGCAGTATGGGCTAGCCTTCCCTTTTTGTTGTGAAGCCTCTCTGCTTCTTGTCGTGGGGTGGCTGTGACAGAGTATTTGAAAGTGTGGGGCTCTGTACTGTCACAGGCATGTCACATACCACCCGCTCCTCAGACACACACAGCCCAGGATGCACCGGATGTTGGCTGCATTCCTTGCGTGCTGCCTGTGAATACGGCGCAGATTTGGACACGTCTGCAAGCGGCCGGAAGGGTACCGGCCTGGCATAGTCTACACTTCGGGTTCGAGTCTCTCGGTGCTGACTCGGTCCTTCATCCTTCCTAGACCAATGTATTGGAACGATTGAGAGCATGGGGCTACCAGCTACTGGATACAGGGCTCAAGCCACCTCTCAGTCATGTGGCGTGTTAGTGGTGTGTTTGGGTCTGTGCTAGCTATGGACGCAGACTCCTTGTCCTGTCCTCTTCCTCTAAACTGCGCGAGGGAAAGTCAAAGGAGTTGATTTGCTTTTCCCTTGTCCGGCATGGGATTATGGAAAATGCATCATGGAAATAACGGCCATGCAGGGGGTTCCCAGTGTCTCTTCTTTTAGGGCCTAGGTCCTCCGGTGCCGACCTGTTGCTTTCACGCCTCCTCTCAGACTTTTGGGATGTGATAGGGCACATGGTGGCACATGTCTGTGCTTAGAGGGGTTCTCAGAGCCCCTGGTGCCGGTAGAGGGGGATGTCACTTCAGTGGGTTTTCCAGTATAGGCATACCTCAGGTAAGGGGTTGCCTTTGATGTCGGCTATCCGGGATGGATTGCTTTGCCCCGCTTTGTGACAGTACTCTGCCCTTTTGACACCAGCCTGGTGGCTCCTCTGTCGGCTGAGGGGGCCATAGTCTGCTGGACTTCTGGGCTGTCCAGTATCTTCCTTTTGATAGGTCAGATCTTTTTGTGGGCAGACAAGCATGCTGTTATATTGTGGTGCGGGCCTGTTTCAGCGTCCTGTGATTTCCCTCTGGTGCAAGTCCAGTGACTGGCAGTTTTCCCTGGCTCCCCGTCTCTATCTTCTCGGAGGTGTATGGGACCGGTGGGGTTCGGCTTCCTGGGTAATGGGCTCCTTCTGGAGGGGGTATCAGTTGCCGTTCCTGTCTCCTCCTGTCCAGGTTTGCATGGTTAGGACTTTGGTAACCAGCTCACGGTCCAAGTAGTTGGCCATGGGATCCGTTCTCTCCGAACGGTTGTTGTGGGTTACCGTCTTGCCCGTTCCTCTCCCTGTTCAGGGTCAAGTTTTCTACTTGCGGGTGTTCCTGGTCCCTATGCCTTCTAGGATGTGTCACCTGCTTATGGGTCTCAAGACCCTGCACTGCTTGTCCGGCGTCTGGGGAGAGCGTACTCTGGATGTTGTGCAGGGGGGGCGCTTGCTGGCTGTTCTGGGCTGGGTTCTCAGAAGGCAGTATGTCTTGGCTCGCCTGTTGCTGAAGTTACGGAGCATGTGGCGTCTTGCATGTTTTCCAGTTCCTTGAGCCCGTCTTCGGTTACGTCTCCTGGTGTCTTATACTCTCTCCCACTGGCTCCCGACATCTCGGCTTTCGTAGTTTTGTTTTCAGTGTCCCCAGTGCTGCGAGTGTCCCTGCTATGGTGGCGGGGGGTTTCAGGTCTACAGGCTGAGGTGTGCATGGTCCTTCCTCCTGTGGCCTCTCCTACTACCAACACCAGCAGAAAGGGTCTACATTGGGGGTCCTCTCAGCTCAAGGGTTGTGAGATCTGGGGAGAGCCGGCGATCATCCAATTGGCAAGAGTTGTGCCATTGTCCAAGCTCTGGTGTACTTTGAGGAGTTGCTGGACGGTCGGCGGTTTTTTGGTCCGATCGGACAATACGACGGCCTTGGCATATGTCAACTGCTAAAGGGGTTCCGGCCACTCCTTGAATGCTCTGGCAGCGCTGATAGGCACCTGGGAGGACTCTCATCTGGTGTCTCTGGTGGCCTCACGTATCAGAAGGGTGGACAATGTTCAAGCGGATCTTCTCAGACGCCGGTTTTCACTCCTCTGCGGAACTGGTCCTGTTGGCCCAGGTCTTTGTGGTGACCTGTGTCAGATTAGGGTCCCTGGTTCTAGACCTGTTTGCATCCCCGGCCTCAGCAGAAGTTCCCCTCTTCTGCTCTCGGTTTCAGGTTGAGGGGATTGGGGGATGGACGCCCTCTCTGTACAGTGGCCTTGGGGTTTTCCTTTATGCCTTTCCGCCTATTCCCCTTCTGCCCCGGGTGGTTTGGCGCATCAGAGTGTCCAGGGTGACTGTGTTGTTGTTAGCTCCGTTCTGGTCCCGCCGGAGTTGGCTCCCCTCTCTGTTGGAGCTTCGGTCCTAGGAACCTTGGCTGGTTCCGAGGTGGCCGTGTCCCCTTCAAGGGGATCTGCGGTTGGAATTCCACCGGATGCAATGGGCGGTGTGGCTATTGCTCAGTCTAGGTTGATATCTCAGGGGTTCTCAGATCCTGTAGTTGAGTCCAAATGGATGCTCTTAGACCCTCCACTCTGAAGGTGTTAGGCAGACATTGGGGCCATTTCCGAGACTGGTATGGGCGGTCTGGGAACCCTCCCCTGCGTTCTGGCCTCTGCTATCCTTCGGTTCCTCCAGGAGGGGTTTTGACAGGAGCCTGGCAGTTTTTCCAGGTTTTGCTCTCAGTGGGCCTCCATGAAATTCCTTTTGGGGGACTCTTGACGGTCACTTGGATGGGGAGGTGTTGGTGGGGAAGTTGATCCAGGGTTTTTCTTCTTCCCGTCCTTGTGCTGATAAAGGGCTTTCCTCTTGGGATCTCCCTCTTGTATTACGGTTCCTTCACGGGCCTCCTTTTGAGCCCATTTCCGAGATTGATATCAAACATCTTACACTGAAATCTGCTTTTCTTATTGCCCTCACTTCTGCCCGTATGCTTGGGGAGATTGGGGCTCTCTTATGTCACGCTCCTTTCCTGAGGGTGCTGCCAGACTCGGTGGTGCCGGGGTGTGGTCCGATGTTTCTCCCTTCAGTTGTCTTTCGGTTTTCACACCTCTCAGGGTCTGGTTCTCCCTGACTTCTTTCATGATCCAAGAACGCCTGAGGAGGTGGCTCGGCTTAACATTGATGTCCGGCGGGAGGCGTTGGAGTATTTGGCTTGGTTTGCTTTTTCCACCAATCTGATAGTCTTCTGATTGCTTGTGGTCCGGCTGGGGCTGGGCATAACGCATCTGTGGTTTCCATTTTCCGGTGGTTCCGGGTTGTGATCTCTAGGGCCTATGTGGCTTCTGGCCTGCCTGCGCACAATCAGGGGCGGTTTGCCAGGGGTTTGGCGGCTTCCTGGGCCGATGCAAGGAGGGTTTTTCTCTGCAAGAGATTTGGATGGCTGCCGCCTTGGCTGGTCTAGGCATTTTCATCAACCGCTATGGGTTGAGTTTCTCCCACTCGGGGGTTGGTTCCTTCGTGGTTGGAGTTTTGTCTGTGGGGATGTGATTTAAGAGTTATTGTGGGTGTGTTTTGCTGCACTGTTTTTGGCTCTGTGTCTCATTGGGACCTTTTCCCCGTTGCTGCTTTGGTATACTCATGAAGTAAATACTGGGACGAGGAAGAGTGGACGTGGAGGTAATGTTCTGATTACTTACCGGCAATCTTCATTACTCCTAGTCCTGACGACCCTCCTCACCCTCCCTGCGGGGAAGGTCCCATGCTCCGGCTTGGTAATATGAAACTGAGTGACATGGATGTGGGGGAGGAGTTATAGAGATTTAAAGAAATAGAAGAAGGTCCTGTGTCGGAGGCAGGTGCCTCATGAAGTAAGTACGGTGACGAGGAAGAGTAGGACTAGGAGTAATGAAGATTACCGGTAAGTAATCAGAACATTTTACAACATGGCCGCCATGGGAAGGGAAGGTGGGGCTCCATACGGAGCCTCTCTTCCCTTTCCATGTTAACCATTGTGAGCAGCCAGGAAGGTGCGGCTGGGGCGGCGGGTGCTGCTGCAGCCGCAATGAGGTAAGTATGAGGTTAGGTGGGGTATTACATTTTTTTTAAAACGGATGGAGAAGATGGTGGCGCACTGGCGAGGGGTGGAGGGGTGCCAGCGATCAGGTGGCTTGGAGCACGGACTTACACCTGCGTTTCAAGCCCCCCTTGCTAGCCACCTTATTGGCTGGCTCCCCCCCTGCTGGGTGCTAATGGGTTTTCAATGGACATTTACTGTTTCAATACCCGACTGGCTGCCTGTCCTGTGAATGATCTGCTCCCATTAACTCTTTGCCACATTCCTTTGTGGCTATTATAATTTAATTTTTGCCACAGTAGTGGAGAGGGGGGGGGGGCAAAGATCATCCTGAAATGCGCCCCCAAACATCTTCAGCCTGCCCTGGGTATTGCTTAATGATTGTTGATTCAGGTATATTGGCGTTTTTCTTTATATTTGACAAAAGTGCCCGTGCGACTTTCAGTTCATGTCAACTCTGACCTATGAGTCGTGTCTTCAGAGTACTACAGAGAAAAAAGAAAACACTGCGTTATTTAAAGGTTTGCTGCATAATTAACATTTCAGCCCTCATGGGTACGCTGTTTAACAACCATCAACAATAGGGCGATTGCGCCGCTGCTCGTATAGAACACCAGGGGCCAGATTACAGAAACTTTGCACCAGTGCAAGTGCAAAGGTGCACGGTATTAGCACTAGGGCAAATTTGCCCTATTTTTAAATACACTGGGATACATTAGAAAACGATTGCACCATGGCAAGTGCAGTTTGACATATTAAAAGCACCAGGGCAAAAATTGACCTATTGCAATAAAGGTACATTTTTGAATCATTTTTGCATCAGGGCACATTTTGCCCTACTGCTAATACCATTCCGTATTAGCAGTAGGGCAATTTTTGCCCTGGTGCTTTTAATATGCCAAACCGGCCCTTGTCATGGTGCAGAAGTTCTACTGTTTTTAAAAATAGGGCAAACTTTGCCCTAGTGCTAATACCGTGCAATTTTGCCCTTGCCTTGGTGCAAAGTTTCTGTAATCTGGCCCCAGAGCGCACACGAACGAACGGAGCAGGTAGCAAGCAGCTCAGGAAACTGGTAAGGGCACTGGGTTGTCATTTCTTAGACCAGACTAGGGATCGCATTAAAGGAACTCAACATTTTATGACTGACCGAATACTGTAGATACAGTTAAAAATGCAGCGCATTTTATCTGATTAAAAGTGTAAAATGGGTTAGTTGCGCTAAAACTGTCCTATAATTGGGGCAGATACTGGATACATGATGATGTATTTTGTTGCAGGAGGGATTATCCCATAATAAAAGGGCGAACGAAAGGAACATAGAATACAAGAAAGGTAAGCGAGCAGACCATGCATTGCTCACTTACCAAACACATGAGTCTGATCTCACTTAAGTATGTTTTGACTTACTAAATGCAATAAATGGTACAAGTGATTAATTAGTTGTATACATATATGTAAGATACATGTTTATGAGCATGTGACACATGAGAGATGTGCTAACATGGTATATATACCTTTTCTTTCATTTTCTTTTTCCACCCCCTACAAAACCTCCCCACCACCAACCCACGTTTTCTGCCATTTTCACCTTTTTAATGTTTAGTATTTTTCTAAAATGCTCATTAATGTCTATGATTCATATGTTTGATATTTAGCCCGGATTTGCAAAAGACCTAGAAGCCGAAACACGTGTCATCCTGAAGGCCTGAAATGTTAATCAGATTACCCATAAAGCCTGAAATGTTAATCAGAGTACCCATAAGGGCTGAAATGTTAATCAGAGTACCCATAAGGGCTGAAATGTTAATCAGAGTACACATAAGGGCTGAAATGTTTATCAGAGTACCCATAAGGGCTGAAATGTTATAAGGGCTGAAATGTTAAATCAGAGTACTCATAAGGGCTGATGTGTTAATTAGAGTACTCATAAGGGCTGAAATGTTATTAGGGCTGACATGTTAATCGGAGTACTCATAAGGGCTGAAATGTTAATCAGAGTACACATAAGGGCTGAAATGTTAATCAGAGTACACATAAGGGCTGAAATGTTAATCAGATTAACCATAAGGGCTGAAATGTTAATCAGAGTACACATAAGGGCTGCAATGTTAATCAGAGTACACATAAGGGCTGAAATGTTAATCAGATTACCCATAAGGGCTGAAATGTTAATCAGAGTACACATAATGGCTGCAATGTTAATCAGAGTACACATAAGGGCTGAAATGTTAATCAGAGTACTCATAAGGGCTGAAATGTTATAAGGGCTGAAATGTTAAATCAGAGTACTCATAAGGGCTGATGTGTTAATTAGAGTACTCATAAGGGCTGACATGTTATAAGGGCTGACATGTTAATCTGAGTACTCATAAGGGCTGAAATGTTAATCAGAGTACACATAAGGGCTGAAATGTTAATCAGAGTACTCATAAGGGCTGAAATGTCAATCAGAGTACACATAAGGGCTGAAATGTTAATCAGAGTACTCATAAAGGCTGAAATGTTAATCAGTGTCCACATAAGGGCTGAAATGTTAATCAGAGTACACATAAGGGCTGACATGTTAATCAGAGTACCCATAAGGGCTGAAATGTTAATCAGAGTACACATAAGGGCTGAAATGTTAATCAGAGTACTCATAAGGGCTGAAATGTTAATCAGATTACCCATAAGGGCTGAAATGTTAATCAGAGTACTCATAAGGGCTGAAATGTTATAAGGGCTGAAATGTTAATCAGAGTACTCATAAGGGCTGACGTGTTAATTAGAGTACTCATAAGGGCTGAAATGTTATAAGGGCTGACATGTTAATCAGAGTACACATAAGGGCTGAAATATTATAAGGGCTGACATGTTAATCAGAGTACTCATAAGGGCTGAAATGTTAATCAGAGTACAAATAAGGAATGAAATGTTAATCAGAGTACCCATAAGGGCTAAAATGTTATAAGGGCTGAAATGTTAATCAGATTACCCATAAAGGCTGAAATGTTAATCAGAGTACTCATAAGGGCTGAAATGTTAATTAGAGTACAGTAAGGCCTGAATTGTTAATCAGAATACCCATAAGGGCTGAAATGTTAATCAGAGTACCCATAAGGGCTGAAATGTTAATCAGAGTACACATAAGGGCTGAAATGTTAATCAGAGTACTCATAAGGGCTGAAATGTTAATCAGAGTACACATAAGGGCTGAAATGTTATAAGGGCTGAAATGTTAATCAGAGTACTCATAAGGGCGAAATGTTATAAGAGCTGAAATGTTAATCAGAGTACTCATAAGGGCTGACGTGTTAATTAGAGTACTCATAAGGGCTGAAATGTTATAAGGGCTGACATGTTAATCAGAGTACTCATAAGGGCTGACATGTTAATCAGAGTACACATAAGGGCTGAAATGTTAATCAGAGTACTCATAAGGGCTGAAATGTTAATCAGAGTACTCATAAGGGCTGACGTGTTAATTAGAGTACTCATAAGGGCTGAAATGTTATAAGGGCTGAAATGTTAATCAGAGTAATCATAAGGGCTGAAATGTTATAAGGGCTGAAATGTTAATCAGAGTACACAAGGGCTGAAATGTTAATCAGAGTACTCATGAGTGCTGAAATGTTATAAGGGCTGACATGTTAATCAGAGTACACATAAGGGCTGAAATGTTATAAGGGCTGACATGTTAATCAGAGTACACATACGGGCTGAAATGTTAATTTAAGGAATAAAGGCAGACACATTTAACAAGGCTTGGGGCATCTTTTAAGAGTATATGCAGTACTGGATTCAATAGAGAAACTAATTCCTAATATTAACCAATGTTTTTTTATGGATTGCAAAAAAGAGAAAACCTATTATCGTTGTGTTCTATTAATATATTAGTTGTTAGCATTACCATAAGTCTACTTATATTACACTAACTTCAGTGCAGTTCTACATTTAAAACTAACAATAACGTGCAATAATGTCATGCAATTTAACACACACACTCAGTGACAAACATGCGGCGTGTGTCATCATCAGACGAACGCCCGCACCAGTCAAATATCGTAATCACCCACTAGATGGCAGTGCAAGCCTGATGATTGTTTTCCAGTGAAGGCCACGTATATCAGTAATGGATCACAGGGACAGAAATAAAGTGAGTCAAACATTACAAAAAGAAAGTACACAAGACACCTTCCTGTAACGCGCAAATATGGTACGAGCATAATATTCTTATTTCACCAGCATGTTTCCACAGCTACCATTTTCATATGAGCGGTTAATACTGGAAAGGTTAATACATCAATCTGAAGGCCATTCTCTAAGTGTGACTATGGCATCGTCGAGAACACAAAACTTACAAAATGTGGTCCAGTTAACAATGTATTACATTTTACCACACACATGTTTATTTAATGGCATGCCTATATCACAATAACATACGTGTTATTTGTCTTTACTCTCTATGTTGCTTTTAGAAAACGATGGAGGCCTGCTAAATTGCAAAGAGTGTTTGAATCTAGACCAGCTTTTTTAAAAAGTACGCTTTAATGATCCCTATGTGAGTAACACAAAATAAAGAGCACATTTGGTGTGCATGATTCTATTGTGAATAATTAAGTACTCTCCCCAATCTCGCAAAATACTAATTGACCAAGTTGGTTCCTGCACTGGATACCTGAGATTTTCTTTTGCTGCAGTCTGCCATGCGCCTAAAATACATTTGAACCAACATGACTTACCACATTTGAAATGTGATGGAAAGTTTACATAGGTATCACGTTTGTCAAGGCTGTGTATCTGCGTGCGTGCGTGCGTGTGCATGGACAGTTTAGACCATAATTGTATTGTTGGTGATATTTACGACAACGTGCTTATCTATAGAGATGTGATTTAAAACATGCGGCATGTCTTTTGCTGTTTTAGACGTTAGCGGGAAGTATCTCCATACACCTCTGTTGAAGCACAGTATGTTCATAGCTTTAGTGAAATACCGCTCGATTCATAGTTTACTCTATATGTAAGCTACCCTAGCTATAAGGCAGACGGCCCCGATGCATGTGAATTAATTAGATTTGTGTGTGCACCTTAATACATTCTAAGGTAGAGCAGGACTTGAAGGCGATTCAATTTAAAGCAATACGTTGTATGCAGAAATTGTGTACGTGACTATCAAAAAGGCATTCCCCTCAATGAGATGTGCAATCACATATTGATTCACCTGTGCGATCGCGCATCCTACTGCAATGCACACATTCCAAATGAAGAGTCCGTAAATGAACGGTACCCAGAATGCCACACTGTCAAGATTGCAGCACGAGGAAGGATCAGGCTAAGGGGCCATGTGTAGCTTGGACCAGAAACATCATCACTGCTACTGACTGCGAAAAACATGTACATTCTGCATTGCAAAGGGCATTTCCCTTACTAGGTTTAAGGAGCCACTTCTTGACTTTGAAGTCAAGAAGTGATGATTTTTCAAAGAAATATGTCATAGCGCAGCATGCATTTCTGAATACTCCAGATGACTAATTCATAATCCGGCTTGTGACTGTGGCGTCTTCTCTGGCTTTCTTCTTGGTTTTCCGCTTTTTCCCTTTTACTTGTGTTAAGGATTTCAATCAGTCGATACACTCTGCTCTCGGCCTAGTGTACAGCTCAATGGAAAAACGTATATGATATATGGATTCAATTATTTGAAAGATGTACCACTCGTATCACACCCCTTATTTAAGAATACCCGGGTCACACTGGACCAGAAATCAGGCTGGTTTGTAAAAGGTATTATTTATTTACTTAGTTAAGATCAAAAACACAATATATATATTAATAGGTAAACAACAATCAACAATGTGGTGACAGAACACAGAATGATTTCTTTAATACACTGGGACTAAGTTATGAGCAAACAAATGCGACACAGAAACTAATACTTTTGTGTTGGTTTCAGATCAGATAGCACAATGGTTAGAAATTCCCCCTGCAACACTTCTCAACCCCCCAATAGGCAATGCAAAGAGATGGAAGAGAGAGCAAGCATTCAGGAATAGTACAGGTCAAACAGTGTCTCACTTTCCCCTTCCCCCCTTATACAGAAAGAGAAAAAACGAAGTGGGCTTTTCAACTGTCAGAATGACTTTTAAAGTGGCTGAGCAAGACTCTTGGGGCCTGATTCACAGAACGTTTTCCTATGGGATTGCACCATTATAAAATGCTTCCATGAATAAGGCTCTAAATGTGTGGAGAAATGCTTAAATTGTTGTAAATTCCTATGGGAGCCGCTTTGAACAGTTGCACACAAGCATGGGCAATGATTTAGTAAGCAGAAAACATTTGCAATCTTAAAATCCAAGTCGGAAACAATTTATATCTATTTTACATGTGTACTTCTCAAAATGAAAATTTGCGGCAAAGTTTTCTGTGCGTGATATTCGCGATAACGGGAGAACCACACTGTTTAGGATAGATATGGATGTTAGCTAGAAGTAGGAGTTGAAATTTATGGACTAGAGCATCCAAGCTAAGCCACCAGGATGGCACAGGTAAGAGTCAGGAGTGATTTGCGACTCAGTCCTGGTTCCTCGCTGTCCACCTTGGAGCGCTAGGCTAGTCACTCGAATGAAACTAATAGATCAAGTTGACAAATGACTAGCAAAGAGATGCTTTTTACAGATAGACAGAATAAGATTTCACTACAGATTTAGACAAGGTCACTGATTATGGGAGTAAGGATAGTTCAGAGGTTAGGAGGGGACAAGATAATGCACAGGAATCAACAATTTCTAGCTTTCTGTTAATACTCACAAAACAAAATGGATTTAAGATTTTGGACCGTCAGGATTCTGGACCATCAGGATTCTGGACCTATCAGGATTCTGGACCTATCAGGGACTGACAGCTGGGTACATTGGACTGGACAGGGTCAGCAAGGCGCTCTGGTCACAGCACGGCACAGGACTGGACAGGGTCAGCAAGGCACTCTGGTCACAGCACGGCACAGGACTGGATGGGATCTGCCCTTCTTGGTTCTGATGACATTTCATTTCCGCAGGCGAGCAGTAACAGCACAGCCTGACTGTATTATAATGCTTCCCCTATGCTTTTGGGGTTCTGTTCTAGAATTTGAGCCCTAGCTGAGGATGCCAAGTTTCTGGAGTCTGGAACAAGGAAGATGTAGATTTCAGAAGCAGGGTGCTCCGCCAGCATCAGGAGGGTGAGTTGATCTGTCTGTCCCTATGTCTGGTCAGCTGTCTCTATTTATGCTATAAAATGACATCATAAAGGGGGGGTGTGGGCCGGCTTAGCTAAGCTTTCCCCTTTGAGCTGGGATAGGGTCAATACGTCATCTCCACCTTGCAATTTGAGTGATTGGCTCAAGGCGGGGTGATGTCAGGTTTTATGATTTGCTTTACAACCCTCAGAGACCTCCCTTTAGCCATTGGTCTCCAAGTCTGATTTTACATTAAATGTACATTTCTACATTGGTCACCTTTATACAAATCACACATACAGATGCAATATTTTACATAGCAGCTATTCCTCAAAGCCCAGCAGTGGTGGGATCTTGTCTCCCCTTTCTACAGATTTTTGCCCTTTTCGCTATGAACACACTTTCAGATTTTTCTGCAAATTTCCATAAATATGCGTGTTTAACTTGGGGACATGTGTGTAAATTTCCACAATTCTAATAGTCATACATTTTGCGAAAAATCACATATCTTGCCATTCTTGTCCAGAACATGTCACAAAGTTCTGCCGCCTCTTCACATGTGCAGCCAGACATTAAATTAACAACTCTGTCATTTTTATATTTTTCACCATTTTGACTAGCAAGTTATAAGTCTTTTAAAATGTGTTTTCTTGTTCAGGTTCAGCAACAGATGGTCACTTGGCTCCACCCATTTGTCTCTCCTGGGAGCCCAAGGCATCCCCTTCCTTGCTTTGCTCCTTCCAGAGGCGATTTACGACCCCTTTTCACACTTCCAATTTCCTCGACTGGAGGAAGTCCATTGTTTAGTCCTGGGCTAACCAGCAATTAGCACCTCCCGTGAGTTTCAGCTGAGAGGAAGGCCCTCCCGCTGGGAAAAAAAACCTGCCTGTCCAGCCCTTGCAGCTCAGCCAGGTTTAATTTAATTGTTAAATTGGTTTGGCTTTTCCTTAGCACAAAACAAACTTGTATCAAATAACAGATAGAACTCTCATTCAAGATGTTAACCTATGGGATCAAAAACAACTAAAATATGGGTTACTATCAGTAACATGCCTCTTATATTGCAAACATTTAACTTTTAGTTTATAACATGTTAAAGTTTAATCAGGAAGGCCCCTGGCAGCTGTCATCACAGGTAGCCCTCTGCTGCACAGAGATTTTTTTACAGATCCACAGGCAGGCCACTTTTGCTGTGAAGATCTCTTTATGCTCTTAGCCTTTCAGGACCTTGTAAGTTCACAGGGGTTCCTTAAACTAAGTGAATTGTAGCACCCAGCGAGAATTTTGAATATTTGGAAGGTGTTCCGTACCAGCATTCTGAATTTTCACCAGCAAAGAAAAGGTGATTCAAAGCAATATTGGAGTTTCATTTAGCAAAGCACTGCTTTTTCTTTCTCCACTCCACTTGCAAGTGTTGTGGAGCCCAGTGACACATTTCAGTAGTGAGAGCTCTGTTCTACCACTGACAGCATGCGTGGCAGATTGGGCAGCCATATTTTTGTGCATTGAAAATCTCGATTTTCAGGGGTTTTGGTGTGCACAAGTGTTTTGCGGCCATTTTGTTGTTTCTGGCACCACCATAACAGAGTGATGCAGTTTAGCAGAGCAAAAGTGGGTCAATACATCCCACACTTGCTGCTCACTGAGGCCTTTGGGCGAGTTGCGCCTTACAAGAGTTAATTAACATTAACATAATCAACATTATGGATTCCCCGAAGAAGCTGATGCTAGCGAAATACTCATAGCAACACATAAAATACTTTTTTACATCACTTCAACACATCTCGATAATCACTGTATTATGTTATTGGAATATTTTCCTAAATAGAATGACACAAAAGATTTTGTGCAATATGTTAATGACATGTTCATTGAATCAAGAGTGAAACATGGTATTGACTAATAGTGGCTAGCATGAACTCATTTTACTCAGGCTTGATACATTTGCCTTTTTGGCTTGTTTAGTCAAGTGGGCCTCTATCACATTCAGGTCCATTTTCCATGCTCACTCCCCCCTTGCATGTCTCTTTCAACTACTTCCTTGGTTCCCCCCCTATTTTCATGTGTTTTGCTTGTTTTTTGTTCGACATCTATGGACGGGTACAGCTTTAAATGCCCCCATTTCCGGATTTTGAACATTTTCTGCCGTAGGGGTTTTTCATGCAAACTACGTGCAAAATCATGTTTGTCGATTCATGGAATCGAATGCGCAGCACGTTTCGTGGACTTGCATGGAGTTCGCACAAGCTCGGTACGACTCTGTGAGCAGTTGAGCGCCTTGCGCGAGACACCACACGGAGCATGGGTGTGGCTTGGACAGAGGAGTCGGAAGAGAGAAGAACATGCGAAAAAATGGCCATTCCGAGGGACGGCCTGTAGGAAGTCCCTCGCACGCCCACAATTTCCGCCAAACGACACGTATTCATGGAACCACCCGCGCAGCCTCTCAGCATAGAAATGGCCACGCAAAACCCTTGATCTCTTCTCCACATATAAAGACACTTGCGCATAGGAATCACAGTGTGGAGGTGGGTTGGCATGTTGGATTTAGGGGTACATATACGGAACTGGGGTTCTGATCTAACTGAGGGGTGTGCGTACACAGTGAAGCTGGATGCAGGAATGGTTTACGGGGGTAAATGGGGCCTGGTAAATGGTGAAGAGCCATGGCGATAGAATAGAGCCCAGGGGGACGCCACAAGTAGAGAGTGAGGTGGAGGACATCATGAGGGAAAACAGGTATCCTTATTATAGTTTATGTTATGTAATTGCATTTGGAAAGCTCTCTTCTCCAAAAAGATCAGTGTAGTGATTGAGAAAACTTACCATCTTCTGAATTAGTTAGCAAAATGTTTGAGGAAGAGAAATGTTTTGAGATTTTTTTGAAAGTTAATGAGTGCTTGATTTTTCTGAGATAAATGAGAACTAAATACATGTTGGGGTGGAGTTACAATAGTTGTATTCTCTCCCTCAACTCTGGTTTCAACACATCTATATTCAACCATTTATTACATTGAGGATAAGCTTTGATGATTGTGAAGTACAAAGGGTACATTTGTCAGAGAAAAATGAACTGCCCATACCGCAATAACATTTATGTAGAAAACAAAGCATCTTAAATGTAATCTTTGCTGTGGTAAAGAGCTAATATAGTATGCAGAGAATATGCCTTTTCTCACCTGTAGCTTCCCCTACAGCTGCATACATGGCCTGCACTGCTTTCTCCTCTCCTGCTGCTCTAATGCCGGCACCTGAGGGGACTTTTTAAGACTCCCAGTCTCCCTCAGATGTAGGTAATCTTTACCAATAAGCTGAATGCTCCTACATCAATGTTCCTCTGCATCCCTCCTCCTTTTCCCACTACTGAAGGAATTATGGACCTTGAAATCCCTTTCAACAAAGTTAGTTTTTATAACCTTTTCTACTTTGCAGTGAGCCATTAAGGCATTGGAGATTTGGGGAAAAATAAATAAGGGGGTTTCTTCTTCCTCTGGGCCTGTCCCCTCCAGAAAACTACCCTCAGGGTCAGGATTAGAAAGTGTCTGCCTTCTCCTGAAGACACGAGAAGAGTCCCAGTCTGAGATTCTGGGAGTAATCACTACTGATACATCACAGTGGGAAATATAGCAATTACTGTATTCCAGTAAAGCCCTACCACTTGTACTACCTTTCACAAAATAGCACACCCTTGTTATTGAGCTAGTTAGTAGTTTGGCAATCACTACTGTGTTTCATATTGAGATGTTTCTCCATTTGCTGCAGTATCTCAAACTCATGCATTTCTCCCACTGCTCAATTGTCTCAAATCCAGGTGGTTTTCCATTTACTGCTGTATCTCATGTCTAGGTGTTCTTTCATTTACTGCTGTCTCTCAAATATGGACATTTCTCCCACTGCTCAAAAATCTGAAGTTGAGTCTAAAATGTAGGTGCCCTCCATTTACTTTTAAGGCTCCAATTAAGGTGTTCCTCCATTTACTGTTGAGGCTCAAATTTAGACGTTCTTCCATTTACTGCTGTGATCCAAGTTTGTGGTGTTTATCCCACAGCTGAAATGTCTAAAATGCAGGTGGCTCTCCTTTTACTGCTGTGTCTCATAATTAGGCGTTTCTCCATTTGATGCTGTATCTCAAACTTAGGAGATTCTCCCACTGCTGAAGTGTATCATATCTAGGCGCTTTCCATTTACTGTTGTATCTCAAACATATGCATTTCTCCGACTGCTTAAGTGCTTCAAATCCATGTGGTTCTCCATTTACTGTTGTCTCTTATGTCTAGGTATTCTTCCATTTACTGCTGTGTCTCATATGTCAGTGTTTTTCCATTTGCTGCTGTGTCTCAAACTTGTGCGACTCTCCCACTGCTGAAATATCTCAAGTTGAGTCTCAAATGTAGGTGCCCTCCATTTATTGTTAAGCCTCCAATTAAGGCATCCCCCCATTCACACACGCATCTCAAAGTAAACTCTTAGAATTTTCTATACCTGGACTTTGGTCCCTCAAGGGCATACTAATCATAGAGCGCATTGAAACCATACACATGAGGAAATGGCACTAAATAAATGAAGACTACAGTATAATACATCAAAGTATTAAAGGTAATCAACATAGTGTGCTTGCTGCTGACAGAATGTGCATTCCAAACCTAAAATTGCCATGACTTCCAATAGCTCTAGAGACATACCTAGAGAAACTTCCCTGTTAATGAACTCCTTAATCACCCCAGGATATTTGTGGGTGCCATGACTTGGATGCAGACAACCTAAAATGCCACCAGTGCACCTCATTCTATTGTCATAAAACCTTTTTCCACCAATTTCACTCTCAATTCCATGGTCACTGACTTGTTCACTAAACCTGGTTCTCAGAAATATCTGGCAACCAAAGCTCTGGCATGTTATAGTGGTATTTCATGGTGTGGTGGCCATTGTTAGGGAGAATTCTCTGTTTAGGCTGAATTTCCTAACCTAGTGAGTCCCCCAGCAGCTTTGCTGGATTTCTGGAGTTTGTTTTTTTCCATCCTGCCAAGAGTGAGACTCTTTTCTCCCACTCTTGGACATGTATGTGTGTGTAATTCCTTTGAGATGTCAATGTGTTCGATGGGCTATGGGGTCTTTTACTCCATAGGGTCTCATATGTTTTTCTATGTGTGTTACACCGCACCCTACGTGCCGTAACACTGGGGCGTCCTAGCGGACCCCCACCATAGACTCCATACTAGGGGACTGACTACTGTCTCCCCGGGCATGTAAAGTCACCATTGGCTTTACTAGACCTAAATTTACTAACAGGACTAGTACAAACCATCTTATTGTGGACGTACTAGTAGGGGTAATTCGATTACTCCTAGACCTGTTACTCGAGGGGGCACTGTCCCGTCCCCCCTCGTCGAGTTTTGGCTGGTGGCAGTGGAAACTACTTGTTATGTTCGACCCCGAGCATAACCCTATGGGATTCGTCCCATTGTTGGAGATTGATACTTTTTCTCGTTAACCTCCAATGTACCACCTGTCTACTTATCCTAAATAAGTTTATCGGATGGTATTTTCTGCCAGAACTCGTTTTTTTAAAATGGCGTCTGTGTTCGTCTCTGTGACTCCTAAACCAAAGGTTGAGCCCTTTGTTCCACTTTTGGCGGGCCTCTGTACAGAGACCCTCCAAAGTGGTGCCATTCTGTCTGGGTTACCTCAGGGCTGTGGGAGGGGGTCTAGGCACCCTGGACTGAGTTGCCTTGCCAACTCAGGTCGCACTCTGGAGTGATTGGCCCACTTAGCATGTGTTGATTGACAGCTAGGCTGAATGAATGGCGGTTTTCTGCATAAAAGCAGGGCTTTTGGGACTGGATCTTCAGAAGTCGACACAGGACCTAAGAATCCGACGAGGGTAACGCTGAGCCGACCTGCACGACGACACCTCCGGTGGAGCCCTGCGGAACCGACTCACCACTTCCCGACGACAGAGGAGATCTCCCTGCCAGAGAGTCTCTTCCCCTGGCTGGTGGGAACAACCAGCCCCCTTTGCTTTTTATTCGCCTCAGGACGCAGTGGTCGAATTGCCCGTGCAGAGCACCCCGGCAACCGGATAGCCACTACCCCTGTACCGCGACCAAAAGGTGGTGCCTTGTGACGGAGCACTCCGCGGTTGGTCTCTTCCCTGGTGGTGCACCGGACTTCCTTTTTATTCGACGACGAGAACCTCTCTACTCTTGGCAAAGACCCGACGTGCATCCACCACCAGGAACATCTGCCCCCGCCGGAGCCGCTCCCCACAATAAGGTACCATGTCCGCCTGGCTTCCCTTTCGATCGGATTGAGCGAGGTGTCTTAATCCTCTCCTTTCCGTTGGGTCGCCTCCAAGCTTTTCTCATTTATAGTTCTGAACTGGTTCAACCTGCCGATAACAATTTGCTACAAAGACTTGAATGCATCTCCTCTAGAGACTTTTTGGGACATTGCGCCTTGCCTCTCTCTCAGTGGGCCTGGCCTCTGAACTTTATGATCTATTGTGATTCTTGCCTTCCTGCCTTGCATTTTATCCGCGAAGGATTGAACTGTGTTGATTTCATGACCTGCCTATCTTTTTCTCTCCTGTCCTAACTAATGTTCGAGTGTCATCTAGGTTGAGGTATACAGCTCTGTCTGAAAATAAGTGGTACCGGTAGAACCTAGAGTTGTCAATATATTTCTAGGGGGGATTGATCGTTTTCTACTTCGTAGAGTAATTGTGTTTGATTTGTTTGCCGTGATTTGCCTTAGTGTTTTTCATAGATGTTTCGTTATAAATAAATGCCTTAATATCTTTACACTAAGCCTTGTTGCGTGTTTGCTTGTCTTGCTGTGAAGAATTGCCCTATTTTGTATACTCCACATACTTCTCAACTTTTCTTGAGAGAAGTCTGACTGAGTGGTCTGACTGAGTGGTCCCAGAGGGAACTGCACAGGTTTCCGCCTAACACTGGTGTACAGCGGTGGGATTTGTATCGAGTATACAGTTTAGAGTGCTTTTCGACACTGTAGGATAACTAAACCACAAAACTTTGCACAAAAAGCAACTTTCAAAAACATGTCTACGATGGAAACTTACAGTCAAGAGTCTTTGTCAGGTGAAAATACTGAGAGTTTGCGAGCTCTCTGTAGGCAAGAGAATCTTTCTGTAAGAGGCAAGAAGTTAGAACTAATCGAGAGATCGCTGGCGAACCAAAGTCTGGGTACTGATTCAGAGGAACCAGTCTATCCAGCGACTGTAAATAACAGTGATGGTGTTGATCTGAATCGTAATTCTGATGATAGCGATGAAGAGGCTGACGAGGACGGCGAGGCTAACGAAACTGTCTCACCTGCTCCTCTACCCGCCTTACCAGCTGTGCCTACGGGGCCCATACCAGGTCCCACAAGTAACCCTGCTTATTTTGAACTTGAAAAAATTAAGTTCGAACTAGAATACAAACGGTTCTTGGCTCAATCTGAACGAAAGCAAGAGCTCGAGTTCAGACGGATGAATGCCCAGGCTGAGCAAAAGCAAGCTGAGTTAAGACTCAGGGAAATAGAACTTAATCACGAGTTAGAGATGAAAAAGTTGTCTATGGAAAATGCTTCTCTCTCCTCTGGTTCCTCTAGGAGCTCCAGTCCCAAAAGACCCCAGATGCCGAAGGAATTAGTGGGTATGTATGAACCGAGATTGGATGTGTTGGATTGGTTGAAACTGTTTGAATACAATCATGGGCTCCAGGACATCACCGGGAATGCTTTGCTTCCCTGGTTGTTCTCTAGGCTCCCTCCTGTTGCGACTGATGTGGTAATGGAGTTGGGGGAGGCGGATAAGACGGATTACGAAAGTGTGAAACTAGCTCTAATAGCTAGATTCGGGAAGACCCCTTCCCAGTATCTTAAGAGGTTTATACCCTCAAAAAGCATGATGGTACCCCTTGGGCTACCTGGGTGAGTGAAGGGTTGAAAAACTTAGAGGGATGGATTAAGGGTTACAAAGTGAACACTTATGAAGGTATGAGGAATCTTTTTATGTTGGAGTCTATTTATGATGCCTGTTCTCCTGAGCTCAGACAGCACTTGGCTGATTCGAAGGAATTGTATTCCAGGGAGCTAGCTAAGGCTGCTGACTTGTGGGTTGCCAACAGGGCTACTCATAAGGATTCTGGGGCAACTCAGAAAAAGGATGAGGGAAAACAGCCTAAAAAAGACTCAAAAGAGAATTCTAATAGCTCACATTCCAAAGAGGGCCCCAAACAAAACCAGAAGGGTAAGCCACCGGGAAAACCACAGCAGAATAGTATGCCTTCTGGTGCCAAACTGGAAGGAGGGCAGTACAAGCCACCATTCCAGAAAGCATTTAGTAAATGCTTTGTTTGTGGCTCGACTGACCACGTGAAAGGAGATCCCAGATGTAAGGGTAAAACTTCAGGGGTCCAGCTTGTCCCCTTAGCCTTCGCTCCAGAGGAGGAAGTCCAAATGGCAAGTGGAAACTTTCTACTGCTAGCTGACGAACCCATTGAAGTCTCAGCCAGCGTTTCTTTAGTATCTCTGGGGTTGTGGGAACAACAGAATTTAGATGTCTATAATTCTATCCCCGATAATACTAAAGAGTATTATAAGGACAGTGTCCAGGTGAATGGTCAGGAGACGCCTGCCATTAGGGACACTGGGGCCAGCATAACTGTGGTGGATAAATCGTTTTTTCAGGCTGAGGATGTTGCTAAGGCACCCAAACGCCTCACCAAGTTAGCTGTAGGGCCTGTGCAGATGCTTCCCCAATTACCAGTTCTCATCCAGTGTAACGACATGACTGTGAAGATACCTGTCAGCATACAGAGTGAGGTACCAGGACGCGTACTGTTGGGTAAAGATTTAAAAACTCTCTGAGTTGTATCGCATACTCCCAGACCTCCTAGTAAACGGTTACAGGAGCTAACCAGACCTGCAAGAGAGAGGACCATGCGCGGAACTCTCCAGGAGATGATGAAGAAAGATATCACTCATGCTCCACTGGAATTGTCGGCCGCTGTCTCCAAGAGATCGGAAGCGAAAGGGAAACCTAAGACTTCTATCCCGAAACCAGCAGCCAGCATTCCAGTGCAGCCAACACGGACTTCCCCGAGGTTGTCCAAAGTTACACCCGTAACTCCACCTCCAGCCGAGGCTGAGAGGGAGGTACAACCCTGTGTGGTAGAATTATACTCTGAGGAAGAGCTAATGGAAGGCCAGGAACTCATTGGAGATCTGGATCCTGTTGACCATCCTGAGCTGCAGTCTTTACTGGCAGAAGGTGGACCCAGCAGGGCAGACTTCAGTAAGGGACAGAGAGAATGTCCAACTCTGGAAGGTCTTCGCCACCAGGCGGAAGCTCAGGCTGAAGGGCAAGAGCCTGGGAAACACAGGTTGCACTGGGAAGATGGCCTCTTCTACAGTGAACCGACCGAGTCTGCACCTGGAGACTACAAACGACTTGTAGTACCCCAAGAGAACAGACCACAGTTCTTGCAGTTAGCCCACGAGATTCCTTTGGCTGGTCACTTGAGTTTCAAGAAGACTAAGGAAAGGCTCTCTCTCTACTTCTATTGGCCAAAGATGGGGGCTGAAGTAGAAAAACACTGCAGGAGCTGCCACACCTGGCAGACCTCTGGTAAGGTTGGTTCCAAGAATGTGGCACCTTTAGTGCCTCTCCCAGTCGTGGGAGTCCCATTTGAGAGAGTAGGGATTGACATTGTTGGTCCCCTGGATTCTCCTACCTCCTCAGGCAACAGGTTTATACTTGTTGTAGTAGACCATGCTACTAGGTATCCTGAGGCAATTCCTATGAGGACTGTTACAGCTACGGCTGTGGCTAAGGCCCTCCTTGGTATTTTTACTAGGGTCGGGTTTCCGAAGGAAGTAATCTCTGACAGGGGGTCGAACTTTATGTCCCACTACATGAAAGCCATGTGGAAAACCTGCGGAGTTACTTACAATTTCTCAACGGCTTACAACCCCCAAACCAATGGGTTGGTGGAACGGTTCAACCGAACCATGAAGAGCATGATAGGTGCTTTAGAGGAACCCCTTAAGCGTAAGTGGGACCTTCTACTGCCATGCCTTCTCTTTGCTTATAGAGAAGTCCCTCAGGAGGGAGTAGGTTACTCTCCCTTCGAACTACTCTATGGTCATCCCGTCAGAGGTCCATTGGCCCTGATTAAGGAGGGGTTGGAGAGTGCTCCTTCCCCCAAGCCAGTCAGAGTGACTGACTACGTGATAGGTCTCCGGAGGAGAATGTCGCACATGATGACGGAAGCAAGCGATAACTTGAAAGCTGGACAAGCATTGGTCAAGCACTGGCACGATCAAAAGGCTAACATGGTTGAGTTCGCTCAAGACCAGCTCGTTCTCGTTATGATCCCAACAAGGCAGAGGGCCTTGCAAGATAAGTGGATGGGACCCTTCCGAGTAGTGGGTAAACTCGGAGAGGTTAACTATCTGGTGGACTTGGGCAATCCCAAGGAGGCTCCGACAGTCTTTCACACCAACCGACTTAAAGCGTATGTCTCACGACCTGATGTAGGAGCGTTGCTTCTAGCATCATCCGAGGAAGAAGAAGAGAGTGAAGCTCTTCCGGATCTCCTCAGAGGCTTGCCTTTAGACGAAAAAATTGAAGGAGTAAATCTCTCCTCCAATCTGACACCCGAGCAACAAGAAGAGTGCAAATCGATGTTGAATCAGTTTGCCCCTCTGTTCTCGCTTTCGCCAGGCTTGACCCCTTGGGGCCAGCACGACATAATCACTGGTGACTGTCTGCCGGTCAAGAGCAGAGGATACAGAATATCAGAGAACGTACAAACCCACATCAAAGGTGAGGTCAGCAAGATGCTCGATCTCGGGGTAATAGAGCCCTCTACTAGTCCATGGTCTAGCCCCGTTGTGTTAGTACCAAAGGCCGGATCTAAAGAACTTAGATTCTGCGTGGATTATAGAGCTCTTAATGCAGTCACCAAGACTGATGCCCACCCTTTGCCAAGAACAGATGAGTTGGTGGATAAACTTGGCGCCGCCAAGTTCCTCAGCACATTTGACTTGACGTCAGGCTATTGGCAAATAGCCCTGACAGACCTTGCCAAGGAGAAAACTGCATTTTCTACCCCCGTTGGTTTATACCAGTTTAAGGTAATGCCATTCGGATTGAAGAATGCACCTGCTACGTTTCAACGGATGGTAAACCAGGTTCTGAATGGGATGGAGGACTTCTGCATGGCATACTTGGATGACATCGCAGTGTTCAGCAATTCCTGGGAAGAACATGTAACCCACCTGAGAGATGTTTTGCAGGCTCTTGGACGAGCCAATCTGACCATAAAGGCGAGTAAATGCCAAATTGGACAGAGTAAGGTAGTCTATCTTGGGCATGAGGTAGGCGGTGGAGAAATAAGGCCTTTGCTCAGTAAGATTGAAGCTGTGCAAAATTGGACAACACCGAATACTCAAACCCAGGTGAGAGCCTTCCTAGGCCTCACCGGGTATTACAGGAATTTCATAGAGAACTATGGGACCATAGCTTCTCCACTGAATGTCATCTCCTCGCCCAAATTCCCTAAAAAGGTTAAATGGAACGAGGAGTGCAATCAGGCTTTTGAAAACCTGAAAAAGGCTCTTTGCCAAGCCCCAGTACTCAGAGCTCCTGATTACCGCCAACACTTCATTGTGCAGACAGATGCTTCAAATGTAGGAATAGGTGCCGTACTCAGTCAACTGGATGGGAAAGGTAGGGAGCACCCCGTTTGCTTCATCAGCCGCAAGCTGAAGGATCCTGAAACAAGGTGGGCAACAATCGAAAGAGAGTGCTTTGCTATCGTGTGGGCTCTGAAGAAGTTTAGGCCGTACTTGTATGGTTCTACTTTCGTCATTCAGACTGACCACCAACCCTTGAGATGGTTAATGCAAATGAAAGGGGAAAACCCAAAACTATTGAGATGGTCGATCTGCCTGCAAGGGTTTGATTTCACCATTGAGCACAGGTCAGGGTGTCATCACCAAAATGCTGATGGTCTCTCTAGGATGTATGTCATCGACTAGAGGTATGAGATTCATCCAGGAGTGGATTAAATCCTCCTGTCCCTTAGTCTGGGGGGGGGGGGGGCGAGTGTTAGGGAGAATTCTCTGTCTAGGCTGAATTTCCTAACCTAGTGAGTCCCCCAGCAGCTTTGCTGGATTTCTGGAGTTTGTTTTTTTCCATCCTGCCAAGAGTGAGACTCTTTTCTCCCACTCTTGGACATGTATGTGTGTGTAATTCCTTTGAGATGTCAATGTGTTCGATGGGCTATGGGGTCTTTTACTCCATAGGGTCTCATATGTTTTTCTATGTGTGTTACACCGCACCCTACGTGCCGTAACACTGGGGCGTCCTAGCGGACCCCCACCATAGACTCCATACCAGGGGACTGACTACTGTCTCCCCGGGCATGTAAAGTCACCATTGGCTTTACTAGACCTAAATTTACTAACAGGACTAGTACAAACCATCTTATTGTGGACGTACTAGTAGGGGTAATTCGAGTACTCCTAGACCTGTTACTCGAGGGGGCACTGTCCAGTCCCCCCTCGTCGAGTTTTGGCTGGTGGCAGTGGAAACTACTTGTTATGTTCGACCCCGAGCATAACCCTATGGGATTCGTCCCATTGTTGGAGATTGATACTTTTTCTCGTTAACCTCCAACGTACCACCGGTCTACTTATCCTAAATAAGTTTATCGGATGGTATTTTCTGCCAGACCTCGGTTTTTTAAAATGGCGTCTGTGTTCGTCTCTGTGACTCCTAAACCAAAGGTTGAGCCCTTTGTTCCACTTTTGGCGGGCCTCTGTACAGAGACCCTCCAAAGTGGTGACATTCTGTCTGGGTTACCTCAGGGGTGTGGGAGGGGGTTTAGGCACCCTGGACCGAGTTGCCTTGCCAACTCAGGTCGCACTCTGGAGTGATTGGCCCAAGTGGTGAGCGTTCCCGCTCACCACTTAGCATGTGTTGATTGACAGCTAGGCTGAATGAATGGGGGTTTTCTGCATAAAAGCAGGGCTTTTGGGATTGGATCTTCAGAAGTCGCCACAGGACCTAAGAATTCGACGAGGGTAACGCTGAGCCGACCTGCACGACGACACCTCCGGTGGAGCCCTGCGGAAAAGACTCACCACTTCCCGACGACAGAGGAGATCTCCCTTCCGGAGAGTCTCTTCCCCTGGCTGGTGGGAACAACCAGCCCCCTTTGCTTTTTATTCGCCTCAGGACGCAGTGGTCGAATTGCCCGTGCAGAGCACCCCGGCAACCGGATAGCCACTACCCCTGTACCGCGACCAAAAGGTGGTGCCTTGTGACGGAGCACTCCGCGGCTGGTCTCTTCCCTGGTGGTGCACCGGACTTCCTTTTTCTTCGACGACGAGAACCTCTCTACTCTTGGCAAAGACCCGACGTGCATCCACCACCAGGAACATCTGCCCCCGCCGGAGCCGCTCCCCACAATAAGGTACCGTGTGCGCCTGGCTTCCCTTTCGATCGGATTGAGCGAGGTGTCTTAATCCTCTCCTTTCCGTTGGCCCGCCTCCAAGCTTTTCTCATTTATAGTTCTGAACTGGTTCAACCTGCCGATAACAATTTGCTACAAAGACTTGAATGCATCTCCTCTAGAGACTTTTTGGGACATCGCGCCTTGCCTCTCTCTGAGTGGGCCTGGCCTCTGAACTTTATGATCTATTGTGATTCTTGCCTTCCTGTCTTGCATTTTATCCGCGAAGGATTGAACTGTGTTGATTTCATGACCTGCCTATCTTTTTCTCTCCCGTCCTAACTAATGTTCGAGTGTCATCTAGGTTGAGGTATACACCTCTGTCTGAAAATAAGTGGTACCGGTAGAACCTAGAGTTGTCGATATATTGCTAGGGGGGATTGATCGTTTTCTACTTCGTAGAGTAATTGTGTTTGATTTGTTTGCCGTGATTTGCCTTAGTGTTTTCCATAGATGTTTCGTTATAAATAAATGCCTTAATATCTTTACAATAGGCCTTGTTGCGTGTTTGCTTGTCTTGCTGTGAAGAATTGCCCTATTTTGTATACTCCACATACTGCTCAACTTTTCTTGAGAGAAGTCTGACTGCTCAGCCACAGCTACCAAGTGAATCTGTGTGGTACAGACTGCTACCAAGTGGGTTCACCGTCAAACGCCTGTAGTCCTAAATCTTTTGCAGTGGTCCCAGAGGGAACTGCACAGGTTTCCGCCTAACAGCCATGAAGTTCAGGAAGAGACAGTGGGCCTCATTATGATTTTGACGGTAACCTGCTGGTGCTACAGGCGGGTTGCTGCTGAACTCGTAACACCGTTCTGATGCGTGATATCCCAGGGCCACCAGGACAAGTCTTGGCGTCCCGGGATATCACGGTGTTGAAAATGTACGTCCCCATTCCAGTGGATTCTGACAGCACTCCATGGGAATAGGGACACAGAAGCAGGCTTCCATGACAACCATGACTACTGGGGCCATTGCACCCAAAAGGTCATTCCTGCCGGCTGCAACGGCACAGGAAGGCAGGGTTGGAGTGTGGCAGTCCGGAAAGGATGCCGGTACGGTGCTCTCAGCACCCTTATATCCAGACCGCCACAAACATAATGAGGGTCATGGTTGAACCGGACTAGAATCTGGAGAACAGTCAACCGATATGGAAGGAAATCATCCGTGAGATGGGGAGGAGGATCTGGTGGGATTTGCATGGGCAGTAGAACTGATGCAGTGGTGACATAGAGGAAAGGCTTATGGGATGAAGGTATCCATTGGGCGGTGGGCAGTAATTGTAAGGAAAGACCATACAGGATGCTGTTAAGGAGGAATAGGGAAAGATGCAGGCAAGGATGAAAACAGGAATAGCTTTGGCAATCAACACAGAGCTGTGCTCAATGGTTATTCAAAGGATGTAGGATGTCTGGGAAAAGGACCAAAGGAAAGTGTTAGTTGAAGATTGGTACTGCTGATGCCACATGCAAAATGATCACGTTGCTTCCAGTAGAGGACCCTGACCATAAGAAAAGACAATACATTGGAACATCAAAGCAGCATCAGCAACTGGAAGCAGGAAAATAGGAATAAAAAGGCAGGCACTGACAGTGAAGTGGTTTATAGAGGTAACTGGTTGGCTAGTAAAATCTCTGACAAGGATCACCTGGTGAGGAGAGTTAAGAGCGCTGCTCTGTGATTCTTACCCAAATGCCCTCTTGTCTGATAAATTCATTTGTTTCCATGTTATCTCACTGTGTGAATAAATACAGCGACACTATATGCCAGGATCTAATTACCCCATCCACAATGGTACTTTGTCCCTTCCATGCTGCAAATGCCAGTATCGTTGTTTATCACCATCATATTTTATGTAGCACTTGATATCAAAGTTAGATGAGACTGCACTTTCTGTTTTGAGCATTCTAAGGCTCTGCTGCAAAACATCAATGGGCCATTGCTGTCTATAACATGGAGGAGCTCTGGCAGGCACTGGGCACAGAGTTACAGCATTGTTTAATCTGACTAGGATGAGTGGCACCAAGCACCGAATGAGCTCCACAGCTCATTAAAAACCACAAGTGATTGCAATTTATATCCATCACAGGAAGCCATTCTTCCAAGTTATTGCCCAACTTTTATTACAGTGGGGGTAGATCAGTGCTTTAAGAATTCTCTAAATGTGGGGCTGCGCCTGAGCCCTGCCGGGGGCCCCGGTACCGCCACGGCATGGCTGGACACATGCTCCAGCCACGGCCGCAGCCGCGACGGGAATGCTCCCGCAATGATCCAGTCAGTCAGGCAGGTCAGGCAGCTGTGACTGACAGATGTGCCAGCTGCTACATGTGGGGTGAAAGGACAGCACCAGAGGGACAGAGATGGAGAGGCCATGCTACGTCCCTATTCTGAGAGTGAAGCTGGCTAATGTGGAGTTCTACTGAAATATAAAAGCCAGTACCAAACAGTGATTTCCAATGTAAGTCCTAATGAATTAACGGAAATGGGTTTATTTCAACTTTAGTAAAATACAAAGATACTGAGTTGAAGGAGAGTGTGCCTTAGAACTGTAACATTGCTATTTGCAGTGGAGTAAAACAAAAATAAGCAGGTGGTGCTGCAAATGTTGACTTGTAGCTCCTGTGTGCCAGGCTATCAAGGAGGAATGATTCTTGACATTTAAGAAGTGTCAGATTGCGTTATAAGGAATATAAAAATCACAGCATGTAAAGAGAAAGGCCTATTCCGTTTTTGTAAAAGTGACCACTGGTTTCCTATGTTAACTATGTTAACTGTGGCCTATCTGTGCATAAGATTAATAATGAATCTACCTCTGTTCTAATATAGTAGAAAAGAAAGATTGTATTTATGAACAGCAGGCCTAGGTGTAAATCAAAATGCTACATGTTAAACACATTGCCATTTTTTTTAGAATTATATATGTAGCCCATTTTTCCCTATGGAAGGTTGCGGCCTCTGAAATTTTGACCTCAAGCCCTTTGGCTGAGGACCTTTAGGAAATGAAGGTATGGTTTTCAGTTTAAATGCTAAATAATACAGAGGAGTAGATCAGAATTGTGGGGGTAGCAAATATGCCAACCAGCAGAAGTGACCTTAAGGCCAGGTGTCCCCATTCACTGTGCATTAGCTTCAGACAAAAAGCATTTGAAACCCAAGAGGGGAGGACATGATCACATTGGCCAGCCAGATGTGCTAATCAGATCACAGGAGTGAAATGAAACCTACGAAATAGTGGGGGCAGGTGTTGTAAGGATATTTGGCGTGTTACAGGTAGCAATTTTTTTTATGCAGCACCACCACAAGGGTGCGGTGCATTGCTATATGTGTTACCAGATTAACAAGGAAAGACAGGCTATTCAGTCAAAAACGATTTTAACATATAAGATGCAAATCTATTTTTACAGTTAAAAGCACACGTGCACATTAAAAAATGCACACTATTTTTCACCTGAAATGCCTATGGTGCAAGAGACATTTGAAAATTAATAACTAACATTACTCATAATTAACCTGACTAATGAAACTGAAGTTAACATAATCCACTAATAAAAATGTGTCTCCACTGCAGAAATATGCCTACTCTGAAAGTGAACTTTTAAACGCACATTCATTTTTTTTTCGTTTTCTCTGCTGCCTCTGTCCACATAACTGCAGGAAGCAAAAGGGCTCGAAAGAACAGGAAATCAGTTGGTTACAAAGTATTACTATAAAAATGAGCCATTGTGTAGAGAGGGAGGAGATGGCATGATTGATTCTGATTGGAGCAGCGTCATAGCAAGTATCATGCTAGAGGCAGTGATTAGGGTTTTGCTGGGGGGAGTTTGAGGAGAGAGAGAGAAGGACAGTGGAGATTTGGAGTGCTGGGAGAAGAACCTGTTTTTTCCTGGTTGGAGCATTTCTGCTGAAAAAGCTGAGAGTTCCAGGCAATGACCCCGGTTTAAGAATGAAAGGCGCTCCTTTTCACTGGGGTTAATCTTCAAGGGAGCCACATTCAGAAAGAGAACAGCTGAAGAAAACTCGGGCTGAACAGATAAGGTAATTACATAAGTGTGGGAGTTGAGTGTGTACGAGAATATTCAGTCAGAGTAGGAAAGGAGATTCTGGTGCCTTAATCACATGTTAATGTTGCAAATCGAGTTCTTTTCTCCGCCACTCTCTTTTCAGTGTATCACAGACAATGCTGTTACTGTGCTATTTTATTTATTTCTGTAAAGAGTGAGATCGTGTTTAAATGCAACTTTTATAATACAGAAAAATATTTGAAAGCAGACGGGTGGTGTATTTTATATTTACCAATACAGTGCTGATCATGAGGGGAGATTTTTAAACAGTGCAATTGTCATTTTAAGACAGATGTGTGCATGATCATATTCAGCTCGTTGGAGGTACATGAGCCAACGGGAAGAGGGACTCTCTGGACATAGTTCCCTACCGTATATAAGGTAGTGGAAATTACCACAAAATTACCACATATAGCTCTCTGTCGTAAATAAGTCAGTGAGATCGCCCATGGTGGCACACTAACACTAACACTGAAAATGTGGTATTCCTGAAATGTAGGTCTGAGGTCTCTCTAGTGATTACACGAAAAATCTAAGCAAAGATAAGGGATTCTGGACATTGGGGCCACAAATAAAACAAGGGAATTATGCTCACCAAAATACCACCAACCACGCATACCAACCACGCATACCAAATATGCATGTCTGGGTGCTGAAATAATGCATGTCCACTGTATTATTGTTGCACATGGCCCAATCTGAATACAAGGAGTGATTATTGCTAAGTTATTTTTCGGCGGTAATAAAATACCGTCAGGCCCCAAATCTCCACAAAATACCCAACATATTTATGGTGCGTTGCAGGCCGGGAAAGTGATCATAGAGTACCTACTGGGCGTGGCAAGCGTGTCTCACACTGCCATTTGCACATTAAAGGGAACCCATTTTATAATAGCAGTGTGCCACTAAAAACGAATTTCAGAATGTCACAAAGGGAAACCACATTCTCAGATCTAGTGCAATATTTAGAGGCAAAGTTGTTTGTACATGGGAATTGGTCGTCGAATAGCACGTTAGAATGGAGTAACCGCATTCAGGGTGAGGTGCAGAAAGAAAAACTAGACAATATTTTTGCAGAAGGCAGCATAATTCAGGTCTGCCTTACAAGATTATTGAATGTAGCCGATAAAAGTGCAGAGAAAGACTGTTTAATACGGCTATGCGGCAAAATATGGTTTATTTTAAACAAGTCCCTGCGAATGCAAGAGAATGATACTCAGCTAATTAACAGGTTAAAGACTGAATTAGATGGGGCAAGTAAAAATCAGGAAATGTTGAGAGCAGAATTGGATGTATGCCAAAAAGACATGCAATTAAAATGCAGAGACTTTGATACTCAATTATCCAAAAGCAAGAAACAATTTGAAGATAGTGAGCAAGAATTGGCACACTTAAAAGCCTTAGTGGATCACATTAGACGGGATACAGATAGGTTGTTTCAGAGATGCAGATTTTACAAAAAGAACATTGTGAAAAAGAAGGTGATCTCCAGAGTGCAGAACAAGAAATGATTAAAATGATTCAAGAAAGAGACAAGAGAAATAAAGAGTTCAATGAATGCCAAATGCAAATGTGCGACATGCAGGAGGTGATTAATAAGATGAATGGTGAAAACAACTATTTGCAAGATGAAGCCAACAGACTCCTTAAAAAGTGTAAGGACTTAGAACAGCAAATGTGCATTCCCAGGTCCCAGGAGAGGCGGCAGGGTACCACATTCAATGGAGTGGAGGTGAATTCTAGCTCTGCCCAAAGAGCTAGTGCTCCAGTGACTGGGCCGGTGACTGAACTTGGTTGCAGCGCCCTTGGGGGATTTGATACTCCCATTGGGGGCAGCCACCAATCTCATACATCTGAAAACAGGATTGAATCACAAAATAGTGCAATTCCATGCATTGCAACAAGTAGCCCCATAAAAATAATGAAATCCATTAAAGCCCTGATCAAACCATTTAAAAAGGGAGGTGAATGCTGCATTGAGGATCACTTAGAAGCGGTGCATGACATTTTTAAAGCACTCCAGATACCTAAGGAACAGTACAGACAATATTTTCATTTAACTTTAGATGCCCCGACGGCCAGCATCATAAGGGGATTAAATGAACAGCAGAATATGACATGGTCGGAGTTTGAAAAAGAAATTAGGCGTCATTTTTCTCCTTTTCAGTCATTGCAGGAGGCAAAGAAAGTCGCGTACACAATTACTGCTGGACCTAATACATCTCCTCGCCAATTTTTACAAGACTTAAAAAGAGCATTTTCTCGCTTTGATGTATCTTTTGACTCAAATTCCAATGAGTTTAAAACTGCATACTTCTATGGGCTACAGAAAGACATCATATCCCAATTGGTCCGTGAATTTGACCGTGACAAGTCCCTTGAATGGATTGTACATCAAAGCACAAAACTATATGAGGTACTCTATTGTCAGGGTAGAGAAAGTGATAAAATGAAAGATACTAGACCTAAATCTAAAGAACCCTCAGCCACAGTAATGGAAATCAGGTCAGCCAAAATGTCCCTTGAGTCTGCTCAAAGCCAAGGTAAAAATAATGTGACACCTGAACAAAGGGGTAATCAACAAAGATCGCCATTTCCTGTACCAATGTTCCAATCACATGATCCTAGTAATAGAGAGAGCTACATCAGCCCTAGGTATTTAGGGGACAGACCCCGGGTAGGATACCGGCCTGATATGGCAGGTATGAACAATAACCAGAGACAAAATCAAGATCAAAGAAATGATGGTCCCTACCAGTCATTGGGGACACAGCAGATTTGATCCCAGCACCATGATATATGGTAATCAGGATAGGCCCCGATATGTGGATCGATTTACTGATAATGGAAATCAACCTAGGGGCCAGTACCCACAATCTGAGAGACAGGACATGAGGCAAAACGTGAACTACAATCCATGCCAGTACAATGATTCCCCACCAGGGGACTATAATCAAAGGATGGGTGCAACCCGCTCCCCTCCACAAATAAATCAAGAGTTCAGAAACCATCCCAACCGACATCAATCACCTCAGAGGTATCAGAATAGATCCAATCAGGGGGAAAACAACCAATATCGACCTAGGCCACAGAAAGAGGATCCTAGAGAGATGGAAAGGTTCCAATGCCTTGAGGCCCAAGTGAAAATGTTAGCTGAGCAAATAGGAAAGCTCTGTACAGCGCAAAAAAAACCTTCCAAAGAGGGGGCTGATGGCCATAGCATTGACCGGGGGGCTTCCGAAAAGTGACTAAGTACTCATGATAACTGCAGTGCCAAAATGACAGATTGCTCTGATATAATTTTGCATAACGACTCTGAGATGCCTAATGGATTAAAAATGAAAGTGCCAGTAAATGAACTTGTGACAGAAAGTGCAAATACTTCTAAAAAAGAGGTACGGTTTAACCTGGAGCTAAATAAAACAGTAAAGATTTGCACAAATGAAAAAGAAACATTAGGAATTTCAAAAGAACAAAGGGACCGATTTAAGAAAAATGACTCATGCATGGGGAATACCAGTGAACAGGGAGTAAGTGGGGATGCTATAGCTCCTTCCCTGGGCAAGCAAAACAATGACCAAACACAGACAGAAAAAGGAAATACTCACAAGGAGGGTGCAAGTCAATCACCTGAAGAATTCTTTGAGCCACATATTTTTGAAGAGGCTGAAAGTGCTGGTATCACACTAAATGATCACAAATGCACAGAATTAAAAAATGACAAATTGCTGAATGATGTTGTTACACATGTTCAGTTGGAGGATTGTAATGTGGTCTCTGATGTTACCCAGATGGATGGGCGAACAGTGGCCACACTCAAAAAAACCTCTGATCATGGAGAAATGAATAAAATCTCTCGCGCAGAAATAGGTAAAAAGGAGGGAAAAATGTCTTTCCATTTACCAATGTGTTTAGCCAAAAGTGAAAAAGACCTGAGAAAGGTGAGCCCTGAAATCAGTAAGAATTCACATTTCTTATGTGTATTAGAGGAAGTTGAGGACAGATATTATGCACCCATCACTGTAGAAGAAAAATGCCACACCTTTGCTATGATTGACACTGGCGCACAGGCCACAATTATGTCCAAGGAGCTGGTAAAGAGTATCAATGAAGGGGGACCCCCACAGAGTCAGATCACAGTGAAGGAAAATCAAGGCCCAGTGCATAACTTTAATGGGGAGGAGGTGCCCATCATAGGTGTAACTGAGGTTGACATAAAAATAGGAAAACACAGAATGAAACAAGAGGTATTGATCACATCTATTTGTGAAATTCCATTTCTGATGGGAACAGATTGTCTGAAAAGATTGTCTCCTCTAATAGATGCGGTGAATGGAGTGCTGTGGTCCTTAACCAAAAAACCATTGAGGCCTAAGAAACTAAGATCACAAAACAGCAATATAAATGAATGTCACACCGTTGCCAAAACAAATGATGCTGTGGAGGTATATCTCCAGGATAGCTGCATACCTAGTGTCACTGTTATATTAATGTGTCAAGACAAAATGCAGAGCGACAATGAAAAACTACCTGTACAAATATACTTGGACCCAAGGAAAAATTGGCAGACTGCCATAGATGAGCACACATTACGTTTTTATTTAAAAGAGAAAACATGCAAACAGAATATTGCTCCTAAAACAGATTCAGAAAAACACATTACCACTCTGGCAGAAATACACATGGAAGATGAGCAACCATGGGTTCATGTTGGTATAAATGACTATTTTAAAACAATAAAAGCCACTTTAGCGCTTGAACATGAAAGGAGTTTCATTAATGAGAAATTGTTGCAAAAATAATGGAAAGGGAAGAAATCCCGAGATTTAGGATTAAAAACCAATATGTTTCTGGCTTGGACAGTCCAGACTTTGAACACCGAATTGCAGGCAGATGCATGCTTAAAATTAGCATTGGGCAGAAAACAATTTACCATAATGTATGGATAGTGAGTGGAGCACAAAATGAATTTTACATGGGAAATGACATCATGCACAGAATGTGTATGGTGTTAGATTTCCTTAATCAAAAAATATGGTCACGCCTAGGTGGTCCGGCACCTGAATTTGAAGACAAAAGAAGGGCTTATCATTGTGCACAACTGGTTCCTTATGCAATCGAATTACAAATGAGGAAAGATACTATTATTCCTGCATTTACAAAACAGTTTGCAATAACACTGAAATGCAAAAATGGACAGCAAATGCAAGGCTCTGATGCATTTCTATGCCTGAATGAATCCACAAAACAGCGAGGCCTGGATTATGAATACATTCCATTGGTAGATATCGGTGAAGGATCTGTAAAAATTATGGTAAATAATAAAGGTTGTCAGGATATTCATTTAGAGGAAAACTCCCCCTTAGGAATGGCCATACAAAAATCACATTATACGGCAGATTTAAATAACATGGTGATTGGAAATATTCCTGAAAAGTATGTAGATGCCAAGGGTGAGTTACCAGAACACCTGGACTCTCAGCCCAAAGGAATATTTAAAATTCATTCTTTGTATCCTTATGATTCAAATGAGACAGTGTGCTGCCATCAAGAGGATTGCATAATATTTAATTTAAATGAAAATGAAACAGAAAATCAGCCCATTGAAGTGGAAGCTGATATGCCAAAATATTTAAAAGTGGCAGCTTTACAAAAAGACACAGCCACACAATTAGAGGAAAGCGCCGAGATTCCCTTACCAGAAGATTTTCCAGAATTTTCCAAAATGGTAGAAGAACAGATCTCCTTAGCGAATGCGTGTGAAAGCAATGAAGAGAGGGACAATCTGAGGGAGATATTTATGGAGTTTAAGGATGTATTTGCAAAAGATGCTTATGATTGTGGTTTAACTGATTTACATGTGGCCACACTACCAGAAGGGTGTAGCAGAAATCCAGTATTTGTACGCCAGTATAGACTACCGCTGGCATGTTTAGAATCATTGGCAGAGATTATTAAAAATTTGGAATCGCGGGGAATCATCAGGCCCATTCATAGCACATCTAATACACCTATTTTAGGTGTGTTAAAGCCAAATGGTCAATGGCGGCTGTGTGCAGACTTGAGAGAGTTAAATAAAAGAGTATCAGTATCTAGATGGCCACTGCCATTCATTGATCAGGGCCTAGCTCAGGTACATGGTTCAAATGTATTTACCACATTAGATCTCACCTCTGGATATTGGTGCGTGCCATTGGCAGAGGAGATACAACATTTATTTTCCTTTACATTTGACAGGACTCAATATGCCTGGCTTAGAGCTCCGTTCGGGTACATCAATAGTGGGAGTGAATTTGGCATATTTTTGAGAAAGGCCATGCCGGATGCAGCGGAAAGAGGAACAATAGTTTATGTGGACGATGCCCTGATAAAAAATGAAAGCCTAAAAAGCCATTTTGATGCAATAAGATATATACTTGGCCAATTGCAGAAAGCAGGCGCCAAAGTATCTTTGCAAAAAGCACAATGGTGCAAGAAAAAAGTGAACTTTCTAGGGCATGAAGTGACTGAACATGGGCTAAATCCACAAGAGAAGAAAATAGAGGCCATACAAAGATTAAAAGATCCTAAAAATGTGAAAGGAGTAAAAAGTTTATTAGGGATGACAGGCTATAACAGAAAGTTCATTGAAAATTATGCAGAAATCACTCAACCATTGACTAAACTGCTTAAACTGAATACTCCCTGGAAATGGGAAAAAGAGCAGTCTGATGCAGTGGCTAGATTAAAGGAATGCCTTGTAAAGGCACCATATTTAGCATACCCCATAAAGGACAGGGATTTATTTATAGAAATAGGTTTTTCTGAACATTGTATGTCAGCAGTGTTATCACAAAAACACGATTTGAATCACAAAACCATTGCATATGCAAGTAAGGCATTTTCCCAAGTTGAAATGAAATTTAATGAATGTGAAAAGGCCCTATTAACCACTGTGTGGGCGCTACAACATTTCCGCCCCATTGTTCAGGGAGAAAAGGTAATTATTGAAACAAATCATCAACCTTTGCAATTTTTAGAGAGTAAAAGAATTAGATCAGGTAATCTAGCGCAATCCAGAATCACTTCATGGACGCTGGCATTACAAGGTTTTCCCGTAGAAGTGAGATATGGACAAAATAAAAAGACCCCAATTGCTCAAGGGCTAGCTGACTTACATGACTGTGCAGCTGAACAAATACCAAATGAAATGGAAGTGGAAACTAGTTTGCAGGAATTTGAACAATCACCACACAAAGCTTTTGATGAAAAAACATGCAAGGATTTGCCAACTGTATATGTGGATGGTTGTGCTTTTCACATTGAAAATGACAGTAATAAACAGTTAGTGGCAGGAATAGGAAATGGCTGGTTGAAATGTGAAGGTGTCCCCAGTATAGGGATGAGGATTGGAGATAGGAGCAGTCAGGTGGCGGAATTGGCAGCCATTTATAAAGCAATTGCTACTGCAGTTGATAAAAAGTTCAGTGAAATTGTCCTGGTGACTGATTCTGACTATGCACGGAATAGCTTTGTGGAGTATTTGCCTGGTTGGAAAGCAAGAGGCATGGTTACATATAACAAAAAGCCACTTAAGCATGGAAAAATGATACAAGCCATAGACAAATTGGTGTCAGAGAATAAGTTAACAATATACTGGAGAAAGATTTGTGGGCATTTAAAAACACCAGGAGAGGATAAGGAGGGAAATGATAAGGCAGACCACCTGGCTAAGATAGGGGCTGTGATGGGAGAATTGCTACCTATCGATTATTTAATGGGTGAAATACAAATTGATGCAGTCACACGTTCTAAAGCACCAAAGGAGGTAGATCAACCGGTGGTGCAGTGGAGTCATGACACGCCAGACCAAGATTTGATTGAGGCACAAAAGAATGATCAAATTTTGGGAATCTATTATAATCATTTGATAGATCCCGAACAAAATCCTTTAACAGAAAATGATTGTATGGGAAAAGAAGAGTTGAGGGTGCTATTAAAGAACAAAACACGAATTAGATTACAGGATGGACTCATGATTAGAGAGTCCATAACAGGACAAATACAGTGGGTAGTACCCCTTTCATTCAGAGGACTAATGCTACACCATGCACATGATGCCATAACTGCAGGCCATAGAGGTTCACAAAAAACATTAGAAATACTAAAAGATTATGCTTACTGGCCACATATGTCCCAAGATGTGGAATTATATACTAGAGGATGTCTAGTATGCGCCCAATTTAAACCTACTTCACCAATGCATAGAGCACCATTGATGAAAAGAGGCCTAACTCTCCCATGGTCAGATTTGCAAATAGACTATGTAGGTCCTTTAAAAAGGTCGAGCAGGGGACACCGTTATATTTTGAGTGTGGTATGTTTGATGTCGAAGTGGATTGAATGCATTCCTGCACCAGATTGTAGTGCGCAAACAGCAGCCACGTTGCTGGTGAACCATGTGTTCTCAAGGTTTGGGTTGCCACATAGAATTGAGTCAGACAGAGGAAGTCATTTCACAAGTACTCTAATGAGTAAGGTATGGCAAATACTAGGTGTGAAAAGGAAACTACATATCGCATATCGGGCGGCGTCTTCAGGTACAGTTGAAAGAAGCAATAGGTCTGTTGTGGATATTTAAAAGAAATTTGTGGCAGAAGCAGGTTCCAGCTGGGATTTACGTTTACCGTTGGTTCTGATGGCAATCAGGTCAACTCCTGCCAAAGCAACAGGTGTTAGCCCCCATGAGGTCTTGACAGGTAGGAAAATGGTGCTACCACAACACCTACTATATAGAACACAGGAGCAGACACTTGTGAGTGTACCCACAGTTCATGAATATATTGATGAACTGAGGAGGCATTTGCAACATGCATTTGCTTTTGTGCAGAGAAATCTGGAAAGAGCTGCTGACAGTGCAAAGTCTTATTATGACAAAAAGACATCAGTAAAGGAATACAGTGTAGGGGATCAGGGGTACAAGTTTCATTTTGGAAAAAGTAAACAGAAAAATTCTAAATTTCTAGCAGCCTGGCAGGGGCCATTTCGAATTATAGATAAGGTCTCTCCTGTAGTTTATAACATTTTGAGAAATGAAGGTGAAACAGCAATAGAGCAGTTTGTCCATGTAAATCAAATCAAACCATGCCATCCCAGACATGAGATCAGGCAGCTTGAGCATGTAGAAACAGATAAAGTCCCTTGAACACAAAAAGAGAAAATAAATGGGTGCAATCAGGAGGCAGTGACAAAGAAGTTAAAAAGTTGATTGTTATAATGGCACATAAACACTGTAATATATGTAAAAATATATAATATAAAATAAATAAATAAATAAATATATAATGGAAGCTCATGGTTGGTGTGCGGAGAGAAAATGTATTAAATATTGAATGCTGTTTATATGTGTTTGTTTTCTTTTAACTTGTGTTTAATTTCAGAAAAAAAAACGAAATATTTTTACCAAGCATGTTTTATTTTTGGCAAAAGGGTGAAGTTAGTATTGTGCTATGTACTTAATTTGTTTATTTTCTATTTGATTTAGAAAATTAACATTATTTGGTCGGAGGTTCCGGGATCAGAGGCCACGGGAGACGATGGAGTCCTGGAGTCCCCTGGATGAAGACCAAAAGGTGCCTGCCTCCAGGTGGAGGTGAAGACAAGATAACCAGAATGCTAAAAAAAGATGACTCCTATGGATCTAAGATTGCCAAGATGAAAGTGTACTCGAATGAACCAAATAACATCGCTGGTCGGGACATATCAGAGGCAGACAAGAGTCCTGACATATGGAGTTCCACGTATTTATTATTTTAATTATTTATTTTAATTTGTTATATTAATTATTTGTTTTGGTTAGTTGTTTTATTTCATTGTTTTTAATTGACTTGTAAAATCTAAACTTAGAGTAATGCCACTTCCACTGAGAAGGCAAATGTAGAACATTTTGTAAACTAATGAACTCAGATGAATACTGTGTTGATTGCAACTTTTTCATTGATGCACATGAATATTCATTTTGTTGGATTGCTATATTGTGAAAAGAAGAAAAAGAACAAATTGTTTTTAGGAATTGGCTTGGATTGTAGCTAAGTTCTAAAAACAAAAGGAGGGTATGTAAGGATATTTGGCGTGTTACAGCACAAAGTACAGCACTACTGCACAGGTAGCAATATTTTTTTATGCAGCACCACCACAAGGGTGCGGTGCATTGCTATATGTGTTACCAGATTAACAAGGAAAGACAGGCTATTCAGTCAAAAACGATTTTAACATATAAGATGCAAATCTATTTTTACAGTTAAAAGCACACGTGCACATTCAAAAATGCACACTATTTTTCACCTGAAATGCCTATGGTGCAAGAGACACATTTGAAAATTAATAACTAACATTACTCATAACTAACCTGACTAATGAAACTGAAGTTAACATAATCCACTAATAAAAATGTGTCTCCACTGCAGAAATAGGCCTACTCTGAAAGTGAACTTTTAAACGCACATTCATTTTTCTTTCGTTTTCTCTGCTGCTCTGTCCACATAACTACAGGAAGCAAAAGGGCTCGAAAGAACAGGAAATCAGTTGGTTACAAAGTATTACTATAAAAATGAGCCATTGTGTAGAGAGGGAGGAGATGGCATGATTGATTCTGATTGGAGCAGCGTCATAGCAAGTATCATGCTAGAGGCAGTGATTAGGGTTTTGCTGGGGGGAGTTTGAGGAGAGAGAGAAGGACAGTGGAGATTTGGAGAGCTGGGAGAAGAACCTGTTTTTTCCTGGTTGGAGCATTTCTGCTGAAAAAGCTGAGAGTTCCAGGCAATGACCCCGGTTTGAGAATGAAAGGCGCTCCTTTTCACTGGGGTTAATCTTCAAGGGAGCCACATTCAGAAAGAGAACAGCTGAAGAAAACTCGGGCTGAACAGATAAGGTAATTACATAAGTGTGGGAGCTGAGTGTGTACGAGAATATTCAGTCAGAGTAGGAAAGGAGATTCCGGTGCCTTAATCACATGTTAATGTTGCAAATCGAGTTCTTTTCTCCGCCACTCTCTTTTCAGTGTATCACAGACAATGCTGTTACTGTGCTATTTTATTTATTTCTGTAAAGAGTGAGATTGTGTTTAAATGCAACTTTTATAATACAGAAAAATATTTGAAAGCAGACGGGTGGTGTATTTTATATTTACCAATACAGTGCTGATGATGAGGGGAGATTTTTAAACAGTGCAATTGTCATTTTAAGACAGATGTGTGCATGATCATATTCAGCTCGTTGGAGGTACATGAGCCAACGGGAAGAGGGACTCTCTGGACATAGTTCCCTACCGTATATAAGGTAGTGGAAATTACCACAAAATTACCACATATAGCTCTCTGTCGTAAATAAGTCAGTGAGATCGCCCATGGTGGCACACTAACACTAACACTGAAAATGTGGTATTCCTGAAATGTAGGTCTGAGGTCTCTCTAGTGATTACACGAAAAATCTAAGCAAAGATAAGGGATTCTGGACATTGGGGCCACAAATAAAACAAGGGAATTATGCTCACCAAAATACCACCAACCACGCATACCAACCACGCATACCAAATATGCATGTCTGGGTGCTGAAATAATGCATGTCCACTGTATTATTGTTGCACATGGCCCAATCTGAATACAAGGAGTGATTATTGCTAAGTTATTTTTTGGCGGTAATAAAATACCGTCAGGCCCCAAATCTCCACAAAATACCCAACAGTGTGAAACTCAGGGACACTTGTGGCGCCTTGCCATTGACTAACATTGAATACATTGCATTGCAAGTTCCACTGAGCTCATCCTGGGTTCATATTAAAGGGGATCAGAAACCCATCAGTACCATGTAAAAAATATTTTTTGTTGATGGATACAAATTGAGTTATAAAGACAATTATGATTCCAGCCTTCTCATGATTCTGAGGGGATGGAAATTTGGTGTGGTGATAGGTTATGGAGGTTATGGAAGTAAGATTTAAATCACGAAGGGTCAGAATTGTGACTACCTCTGCTCAGGAGTAAAGTGATTAAAATGGTAGCTCCTCCCAGGAAGGGCATGCCGAGATATGGTTACTATGTTCGACTCGCCATAAAATGTAGAATTCAAAAATATATGGGTTCATGTAGTAATCCGAAAGATTAAGGTAGTTGCCATGTTAGCTGATTTTCAGAACCTAAAAGTGTAAAACTACTTGTCATTTTGAAATTATGTATTTTTCCTCCTCCCTCAGTTTCCACAATCCATACCTCCCAACTTTTGGTCCTATCAGCAGCCAGTGGACGTCTTGGTGAGAGGTGAAGGGCAAGAGCTAGCCAATCCATATAGTTGGAATTATGAAAATATGTAGCTGTCATGAGCCCTATATGTTGGCAATTTCCAATCAAAGAAGGGACTTGCTTGATGATCTGATCTTTCTTTGAATTTTCAACTCTTGGGACCTTTCTTTGGACTTGTGATTTTTTCCTTGACTTTCCCACTCTATTGATGGAGGTGGTCTGCTTCTGCTCTCCTGCAAAAAAACTACCTGGGAGACAGAGAAAGCTACCAAGGCCTTAAACATTGCAGAGGAGACAAATACTGGGAAATCTAGAAGCTAGTTGGGTCTGCCATTTCAGGAGCCAGAGGAGGTCTGGGTCTGGGGATTACCATTGACCAAAGCCTTTGACCAGATCTGTGCTGTCCTCAGAGGAGCCCTGCTGTTTTCCTGGATGCCCCATAACCGAGGCCTCCCATGTAAGTAGATTCATCTAAATGCCAACAAAAGTGTGTGGGGGGTATCTGCCTGCCTTAATCTCCACCTTGCAAAACAGGTAGGAAGGTGGAACTGGGGGAGACCCTTGGCACATTTTATTAAATCCAACTAAAATTTATTTCAATATAGAAAATGATCCTATCCATTTAAATTGAATTGTGTTGGGAACTGCCTGCCTCAATCCTTTCCATTAAATTGTGGGGAGGGGGGAAGCTGTGTAGATCCTTAGCGCCTTAATTTGAAGTTAAATCAATTAATTCCCCTATAGAAAATCACGGGATGAGTGTTGTTAGAGTTGGAAACTAACAAAGTTCATGCCAATGTGTGTTAGAGCTGGTATAGACAATAAAGTACTTGGCCGACTCGCCCTTTCTGAAACCCTTGTCTTCTGTACAGAATGGGGGTGTCCATAATCACAAAATAAGGAACCCTAAAACGCTGCCATTCAAGTGAATGTAAAGTGTGCAAAACAAAATTTCCCATTTCTTTTCTTGAATCCCAAAATGATGTTGCCAAAACCCTGTATTTCATGCAAAAAAGCCCAAAGTGATTTTCCTATTGAGTTTGTTTCCTAACTTTGCCTTTCAAGTAAAAAAACCCAAACCATTTTTTTTCATTGTCTTTTTGTCAAACCCTGCCTTTTAATAAAAAACCCAAAACAATGTTGCTACTGTCTTCCCACTCTCAGTACCTTGCCTTCACATTAAGGGGTCATATGTAACTGATGCCTGCGGCTGGGGGTTGATGGGAGAGAAGAGCATTGTGATAACCCAAGCAATCACTGTTGGTTGTAAAAACGTCATAATTGTTAATGTGTAATAAATCTTCTTTATGTGTTTAATGTACAGTTTCTAAAATGTACCTGTGTGTTGTAGTATCTGTAAGTTCATTAGAAATACAAGTCCGTCAGTTGGTGCCAGTAATTTGAAATTGTGACATTGTGTAGTGCCACGGCGTTGGTGGTTTATGGTTTAGTTGCTATTCTTATTTGTCAAACCTTGAATAAATATACATTCCTACTAAACACAGGCCTGGCTCCTAGCTCATTGGTGGTACATAGGGTAATTGCTGGGGTGTTATGTTATGTTATTTTATTTACTAGGTGCCAAAGAGAAGAGAGAATAGGCCCTAACTAATAAGCAGATGGTTTGGTAGCGCTATGAGAACAAAAAGGTCTTGTTTTTTTCAGAAGACCATAAGATTAACTGTGTTACGTAAAGAGGCAGGCAGAGCATTTGAATCCTGTGCAGCCCGTACATGAAAAGCACGTTCATTTCCACAGGCTCTTTTGACTCTGTCTACTTGTAGGGAGCAGGCCTTAGCTGATTGAAGAGATCTACTTGGAGTATATACTCTCAGCCTGTTGTTAAAATACGTAGGTGCAGCTCCATAATTGCACTTGTGACAGATAGTCAGCAGCTTGAATTGTACTCTGGCCGAGACCTGTAGCCAGTGGAGAGTCTTCCTGGCTGCTGAAGTAGGCTCTGAGTGCTTCAACTGAAAATCCAAAACATAGTGCAGCGTTTTGAATTTTTTGAAGTCTTTGAAGGTCTGCCTTCTTAACTCCTCCCAGGAGGGCATTACAGTTATCTACTCTAGGTAGAATTACAGCTCAGACCAATTTCTTGCAGTTTTCTTCCAAGACCAGAGGGGCCACTTGACGAAGCATTTTCGAGTGACAGTTGGTACTTTTTACGATTGCGTCAACATGGGCGTTGTTGTTTACATTTGCCTCAAGGTAAGTACCTAGGATCTTAACCTTTTGTACCACTGTGATCTGACATCCATCAACCAGGAAGCTGTCATACCAGGAATCCAGCTTCTCTCTGGCTTGTTTGGGGCCATATAACATTAGCTCCATCTTTGTGGCGTTAAGGCAGAGCCAATTAGTCATCATCCACCCTTTCACCATCAAATAAACTTGATCCAGTGTTTGTTGGTCGTTATTATGGTCTCCACTGACCTCCAGTGCCAACTGAAAGTCATCTGCATAATTGCACAAGAAAAAATCCAGGTGGTGTGAAATAGGTTGGAGGCCTCACTACAGTTGAATCTGTATAAGCGCTTTGGTTGCACGCCACCTTGCTTGGGGTTAAAAGACCTCCCTGAGTTGAGAGTGACCGTTTAATAAATCACGACACACAGGGCCAGCTGGCCCTTCTGTCAGTCACAGCCCCAAACTGTAACTTTCTCTTATGACCCCTCGGAGACTTACAAACCTTGTGCAACGGTCACGAGAGGGAGTTGCATCCCAGCTGAATGAGGTCACTCTGTGATCTAATCTGCTCTGCATCACACAGAGCAGATTAGATCACTGAGCTTAACGCTTCTCCGACGGACAAAAATGCCTCGGGCTCGGTGATCTGCAGATTCACTCACCAAGCCCGAGCTGTCTTTGTCCATCTCATTTTTCAGGCAGCCGGATACCGTAGATGGGCTTCCCCGCATGAGGAAGTGAGCCAAGCCCGCTGCAGTCTGTATGGGCGGGAGGCTCCACCGCACCTTTACAAGGACTTCCAGAGAGTGCAGTGCCCTGACAGGGTGAGGGGGTGCAGAACAGGGGCTGGAGGCTGTGGGGGGCGGGGAGGAATCCTGCTTAAGAGGCACAGGAAGAGCGAACTAGGGGAAGCCCTGCCAGCAGCACCCAGGGGAGGTGTGCCAAGCACCCACTGCTCTGAGCTAAGTCTAGCTCTGCTAGGGGTTCACCCTGATATCTCTGCCAGGAATGAGCCTGGCACACAGGCACTGCCAGGACACACTCAGGAGAGCAGCCCCTCACCACCCCCTGGATCAGCGATTTCTCCTGAGGGAAGCTCTTCGAGTGGGCAGAATCAAGTCTGGCACAAAGGAGCCAGCTACAATCCACACACAGGGCCGATCTTTGCTCGCATCCCTGCCAGGGTGATAGCCTGCCACACAGGAGCTGCCAGGATACATCCAGGGTGGGACCTGGCCAACAGAAGCTGCCAGGACACAGTCAGAGCAGCCCTGCCAGGTGGCAGTGGTCTACTCATGAATGTAGTCTTCCACCACTGAGCGGATCCCTTTTCAAGATTAGAGCCAGTTGTGCAAAGGAACTGCCAGCATACAGTGGGGGACATCCTGCCAGGAGGTAGTCTAGTGCACAGTACCTGCTAGATGAACACATTTAAAGCAAAGCTGCAGGTACAGTACAGGGCAATCTTGCAGCTCTTCTTCTTTAACATACACACAACAGCTCTATTTCTCACCCCCTCGTCTTGTTTCGCTGTCTACCTTCAACTGCCAGCTCTGCCCCATCTGAACTGCACCTCCTTCTTTAGGGCATGCCCATCAAGTCTCACACCACGCCCCTCATGCAAGCCATGTCCCCAAATGACGCCCCCCTCATTTTTTTACCCTCCTTAAAGCACTGGAGTAGATACATGTACACCACATAATGCAATGGAAACTTTTGCTTTGGAGGGCCACCTTTTAAGACATGTTGTGGACATTTAGTTATAGTGAGATTTGTCATCTTGGAAGTTGTAGTTTCCTTAGACGCATGGCTTTATGCATTTCATGTTACGCAGCAACTGTGCACTGTCTCTACAGCATGAAGGCATGGTTCAGACTGATTGGGCAGTAGGTCCTACTTTACTCTCACACCCAGGGCAGCCCCACTGCCCGCTTCATTCCCCTTTGTGAAGGACCAGAGTCTAAGCACAGCACCACTGTAGCAGCTCCAGTTGGTTTCTGTCTGTATCCGCCAGGGAAGCGGGAAACCTACAGCCGTCAACCTGCTGCGACAAATCAGGAAAGTTGAACATGGGCGTTTTACATTGCTGCTGTGTTTAAAAACAAAGCCTTTTTTCCATTTTTAGGAAAGTTGAATTTGGTGGCTTTCATTGTGGTAACTGTGACATTGTTAACTAGGTCCCATTAGGATCCCTCCCACTCTCTAGGTCCCACACCCAGCAAGGGGTGCTGTTGTTCTGTTGAGAGTCACTTTTTTCTTCTGCCTGTGTCTTCCCCTTTCAGTTGTGACCCCGGTGCCCCCCCCTTAATGAATCGTGCATTGTGTGGTGCTGGGCTGTGTGTCAATCTCTCTTCTATCATGCCCTTTTCCTCCCAAATTACTCCTTCGCACCCTCTATGGTGCTCTATGTTTCGCACATCTTCTCTAACTGCTACTCTTTCTCCTATCCTATCCCTCTCACTAAGTCAGAAAGGAAGAAGTTCAAGAGTAATATCCTGGTCTACAACCAAGGCCTCCCTATCACTGATATCTACATCAGTGCTTCCTCCAGACAGACTCTCACAACATCCTCTTTGTCATTCATTCACCAAACCTATGGACCCTTCATATGGTCTCCACATTCTCTCCTATCTCTTCCTCTCCCATTTATGGAGGCACTCGGTGGGAGGCCCTATTGGCCTCCTTCCACCCCTGCAAGGTCATCATTAATGTCTATCTGAGTGGCACCGTCTTCCTCCAGGGCCCTCATCCCAATCTCCTCCTGTTTAATAGTTGTCTCCCGCGTCTTATCAACTTCTTTCTTTGTCACACTACTCCTACTAAAAAGCCACTGACACCTCTGGCACCTCTCGCTTCTAACTCTGCCCATTCTCAAGCCTGCATCCCTCCCCAGAAGTCCTTCAAATGAGGCAAACAGCTCCACCTAGCTACCCTAAACACTCATTCTACTGTTAAACACTCTTCTGCTATCTTCCTCCTTCTCGAAGACTTTGATGTAGACATTCTCGCTCTCACTGAGATGTGGTTCACTGCCAGCTATGTCACTGCTTTTGACACTTTCCTCCCTGAGGGATAAAAGATCCTCTCTAAGCCCAGGTCTAATTGTTCTGGAGAGAGAGTTGCCTTTATCTTCCCTGATTGGATTCCTGATACTATCATTCCCACTCAGACCTACTCTTCCTTTGAATGCCTCCTCTGCAGGCTTGGTGTCTCTCCTACCCTCGCTTTGACTCTTACTACCATCTACAAGACCACTGGCCCAGTCTGTCTCTTCCTCTTGGTGTGGTCTTACCTCACCTCTTCCTGCCTCCACCTCCAAGCTTCTCCTCCTCATAGACTTCAATATCCACCTTGATTCACCCGAGTCGGCCACTGGACTCTTCCACAGTCTCTGTGACGTTCTTTCCCTCACAATTCATTCCTCTGGTCCGTCCGACACACTCGGCCGGACATACCTTGGATGCTCTCATTTCTTCAGACATTCCCATCTCCAACCCTTTCACTACACCTCTCTCCTGTCGTCTCATCTGGATTTCTTAGCCCCCCCGGCAAAGCCTCTGCCTGTATTGCCTGTCTCGACCAATGAATCGAGTATCAGTTTCTGCCTTTGCCGCCACTTTCATTCCCCCTCCCACTCTTTAAACTGGCTGCCACATTGACTCTGCACTAGCTAATCTTCACCTATCACCAACACCCTGGACATCCTTGCCACTGACATGAAGATCCGAATGAAGCCTGCTTCCAAGTGAAACACCTGGAATGATTCTGACCTAGCCTCCCTGTAATGCAAGTGCAGAGTGGCTGAGCAGTAGTGGCAGGCATCAGGCGCATCCTCTGACAGACTGGCCTGCCACCTGCTCTGAAGACAATACAGACTCTCCATCCGATTGAAGAAGATGGTCCATATCCAGCCTGCATCTCTGCGGCCACTAACAACTCTGTCAAACTCTTTAAAATCTGCAAGGCACTCACCAATCCAACTGCAGTCTCTACTGCTCCCCTTTCATCGCTGACTCGTTGTACTTAGCTTCCCACTTCTTAATCAAAACTCAGGACATTCTGTTCTCACTGTCCTATACTCCCCATCCTCCCCCCATCTCTCGGGCATCCCTTGGCTCCACTATTCCCTTCCCTTCTACTCTCCGCTTTCTCAGATATAGCACTGAATGAGGTCTATAGACAAGTCCTCTGTATTGTATGAAAGTCTCCTTCAAACAAGTTGTTCCCTGCTCCTCCAGAACTATCAATGACAATGTTGCTTCCCTTGTGCCATCCCTGCCTGATTTCTGTAATCACTCTTTTGCCTCCGATTCCTTCTCGCTACGCCTCAAGCACCCCCTTGTATATACTCCCCTTAAAAAGCCCTCTGCCAAGCCCTCTTGCCCTGCTAACTACTGCCCTATCTCCATTACCCCCTTCCTTGCAAACTCTTGGATAAGCTGGCCATCTCCAAATTGATTCAACACACTGAATCTGTTGGTTGTATGCACTAGTACCAATCTGGCTTCGGAGCCTCCAGAGGCAGGGAAACTGCTCTACTGAACAACTGTGAAGGCTTGCTCTCAGATCTTGATTCCAACTCTCCTTCCGTTTTTATGCTTCTGGATCTTTCATTTTCCTTTTACACGGCCAAACATGCCACCCTAACAAATCGGCTCTGTGAGACACTTGGCATCACTGGCCTGTCACTGGACTGGATGACTTCTATCTTCTCCAACCGTCCTTCCCAGGTTCAACTGGGCCCTTTTCTTTCCCCTATCAATCTCTCCACCTGCGGAACCCCCATTGCTTTATCCTTTCACTCTGGCTTTTCAAAATCTACCTTGTCCCTTAGGCCCACCTGATAGCCTCCTTCTATCTTCACTTCCAGTGTTAGGCAGACGAAACACAGCTCTTTTTCAAGCTGCCTTCTACTGCCTTCTCTTCCGCCTCTCACATTCCTGACTGTCGGACTGTTATTCAGTCATGGTGTGCTTCCAAAGATCTCTGCCTTATTGCCAGTAAGACTGAGATCCTTCTCATCGGGACCCCAGCTCCCACCTTCCTCCCACCCTACGGCCACCATCTATGGGTTCTCTCCCCTCATTCTCTTGTGAGGCAAAAATCCTTGGTGTCATCTTTGATTCCTCTCTCTCCTTATTTCCTCACATCACAGACCTTGCCAAGAAGGCCCACTATCAGCTTCACATCCTCACAGGCATTCTCCTTTTCCTCACCTTTCCCCAGAACCTCATTGTCTCCTGAGCTCTGCTCCTCTATATGCTTGACTACTGCAACATCGTCTTCCTCAATCTTCCTTCGTCCTCCCTTTGCCCCATCAACTAATCCAGAATAGGACTCAAAGACTTATCCTTGGCCTCAAGCCCAGAGACTGTATCTTTCCAACCCGCATGTCTCTCCACTGGCTCCCGGTTGCTGCTGGGATCAAATACAAGACCCTATGCATCATCCACAAGGCTTTCTGGGGCCCTGGACCTGCTACATCCAACTCTCTCTCCCTAAGTACCTCCCTGCTAGAGCCCTTCGGTCTGCTTCTTGAACTCTCTGCAGATCAGATGCTATTTCGAAGCAGAGAGTAGGGGGTAGATCTCGCTCCTCTGCTGGAGCCTACCGAGGCAATGGTCTCCCTGCTCCTCCAAGGGTTGAGCTAGATCTCCCCAACCCCTGCTAACTCCTCCCTCTGCTACAGTGACTGTCTGGCTGGTTCCCTCTTACTTCTACAGGGCTCCAGGCTACCCCCTTCCCCACACTTAGAATGTGCACCGCAATCCCTGGCACTTGCCTTCCTGGCCTCCCCTGAGCACTTGTATCTGCTCCTCCTTACCCTGCCTTTCCCTTCCCACCCCAGAACTTAGCCTTTTGTGTAGACTGCACTCCCCCATCTCCCTTGAATTTCATGTTCTGCACTTGCACGTTCCGAATGTCACAAGGCCTAGTAGGACCAGTATTGTATCTTTCACCCTTGCTCGCCCACCCCTTTTTTGACTTGTGGCACTTTGAAACACCATTTGTTTTATTGGCGCCTTACAAATAGCCAATAAATAAAATAGTCTCTCACTCTGCCTACTTTGATACCTCCCAGCTCCCGAACTGTGAATCCATGTCAGTTAAACGTAAAAGCTAGCCCAATACAACTATCAACTTTCAGCTTATCTACCGCCCATCAGGCCCAATCATAACTTTCAAAGACAACCTCTCGAAAACTCATATACTCCAAACTCAAACCCACTACCCAGCTCATCATCCTGGGGACTTTATCCTTGGCTTTAATGATACGGCCAAAACAGAAGCCTCAGCCCTGACCAAATCCACTTCTGCCTTAGGCTGTTCCCAACAAATCCTTAACCCTAAGGATGCCCAAGTATGCATCCTTGACTGGTTGCTGGATCACTGTTGTAACATATACATCCATTCAAATGTCCCCTGCCAATGGTCAGATCACCACATAATCTCTATCTTGAGTCAATAACCTATAACCAAAATTAACCTTGGCCCCCACAGCACCCGTATTCTTGCAAGCCACTCCCGCAACTTCACTATTGAGTGCATCCACCCATTGCTCAGCCATCCTACGCCTGCCCTCCAGGATTCCACCTTCTTGGTGGAGCACTACAATACAGTCTTAGGCAATGCAGTAAACTCCTTTGCCCCCCTCAAAGTCTACAAAGCCAAAAATGTCCAACACTACAACACTTGGTTCAACACCGACCTCCGTGCCGCACACCCACAAAAAAGGGTCACCAAAGCCACTTCGAGAAGGACCCTACCACTACAAACAAAACAGCTTTCTCAAACATCACCTCATGATAGAAGCACAGTGTGCACAAGAATTATTTGTACTCTTTCACAAGCTAGAATCTCCCATTGCTACTCCGTCCCTAGAGGTAAAAGACAATAATACCTGGTGTGGCATTGTCCAAGATACCTTCACTGGGACAATTACACAGCTCCAAACTAAAACTACCACTAAGCACACCCACGCGGCAGCGGCCCTTCCACTGCTGCCTCTACCCGGTACACCTCCAAACACACCCCTCTGCCATTTCCAACCCATCTCTCCCCATGACCGGGCCACCATAATCAATGGTCTCAAGCCATCCCTATGCAAAGATGACGTCTGCCCAGCATCCCTGGTAAAAGACTGCGCCAAACCTCTACCTTATCTAATCGTGGCCATCGCCAACTCAACCTTTGTTTCTTGAACCATCCCTACTACCCTCATGGAATGTTGGATCTCCCTGTTTAATGGACTCCAGACCCAACTATCCCCACCAACTATTGGTCTATAACCACCATCCCAACCACCTTCTGAAAATTACCGACAGAGTGGCCTATCTCCAAATTGGAGACTTGCTGTCTGTCAAGGTGAGTGTTAGTGTTGGGGTCTGCAACCCGTTAATTAGGCAAATGTTGGTTTTTAGCTTAGATTTTCCTTTTTGAGCAGCATCTGAACACCTTTGCCCCATGCAGCCTCCCCTCCCTGCCCGCTTCCGGTATACCCTTTTAAACCTCTCTCCCCACCCAACCCTTGATTGTGCCTCTGTGGCCATTAGAGGCATCCTCCCAGGGCAGTCCCTGCACAAGCAGTCCTCGGCTAAGGGCCCAAAGCAAAGAGCAACGCCTGCAGAAGCAGTTCCAGACAGTGTTTGCCCGTGTTCAGCGACAGATAAGGTAAGTGTGGTCTGGGTGGTGTGAGGGGTCAGAAATGGGTGGTGGGCCCATTTATATAAAGTTTTCAACATTTGCCATTTTATTAAATGAATAGGTTGGATAAACGCCTCTTTATCTGTCCCTAACACTTGTATGTACATGCAATAAAGCAATAAGGAATTGCAAACATACAACCACATTCACAATATGGCCACTGTCTCTTCTCATAACCTGGGTGAATTCCCCTTCCCCAGGTCTGAGCAAGGTGTTGCTCGACAGTTCAAAATAATTTTGGAAATCCTGGTTTGCTACAAAGTTCCAACACCGTTCTTGAGGATACTAATTCCATAACCAAAGATCAGTTGTATCTACAATGTACCAAAAGAAGTAATATGTTGCAACTCCTCCAGGAGTAAGTATAGGTTTTATGCTTATCATCTTCAAGTAACCAACAGCTGTCTTTATCAGGATGATCCACCACAATTTGGGTTTCAAAAGAAATAGGGCCTCATTTAAACCTTGCCGGTTTGGAAAAAATGGTGCCGGTAAGCTTACCAGCACTGCTGTTTCTGGACCAGCAAAGTACAAGTTTGCCAGGTGGGTGCCCTTCCACCCAGCAGGTCTGTCTTGCCGGGCGGAACGGCACCCGCATGCAGAGTTTCACGGTAGCACCGGCACTGTTATTAACAGTGCCAGTGTTTCCGTGGTCCCCATTCCAAGTCCTATGGTACTCTATGGGAATGGGGAACAACATTTTACTGGCAACTGACTTCCCGGCAGCCGGGGTTGTAATCCCCCGGTGTTACCGGCAAGTCATGTGCCAGTAACTGTTTACAGGTCTGGTGGCAATTGGCCGGTATCAACGGCACAGTTACCGCCGGACCCGTAATAAGGCCCATAGAGTGTTCTAATTCCTCTGGGAGTAAGAACAGGTTCAAACCATAACAATTGTCTTAATCAAGATCATCTGCCACAACTTAGCTTCAAAAGAAACATTGGGCCTCATTACGGGTCGGGCGGTCCGGAATTAACAGTGGCGGTAAACACGCCGCCACTGTTAATTCCGGACTGCCCGATCCCGAGTCCTTCAGGCGGCAGGTGATCTTCATGCCAGGTCTGACCTGGCGGGTTGAACACCTCCTGTCTGCAGGCAGACGTGGAAACACCAGCACCATCACAGGATGGTGCCGGTGTTTCCACTTCCCCATTCCCATTGAGCCATTCCCATTGAGTCCGATGGGACTCAATGCGAATGGGGATTTACAGATTTCCGCCTCCGGAATTCCCGGGACACCAGGTCTGTAATGCCCTGGAAATTCTGGGAGTCACGGAGGCGGAATGGTAATACGAGTCTGGCGGTAACCAGGCGGTTTTACCGCCGCGGTTACTGCCAGACTCGTAATGAGGCCTATTGTTTTCTCCACAGTGGGCCTCATTACACGTTAGGCGGTAAGGGAATAACAATACCGGTAAGGGATTACCGGTATCGCTAAAATCCCTAGCTAATCACGACCCAGACTGGCCGCTATTAGCGGCACTGCTAAGAACGGTGCCTCAAAAAGCGGCCAGTCCGTGGGCGCACGACCCCTCAGGTCAGAAATAGCGACATGGCGCTAATAGCACGCCATTACAAGCCATGCGGACATGCAAATAGCGGCATGGTATTGGCTAGAGAAGCCCATACTGGCATGGAGGAAATACCGGCATCACGAACCACCCGTTAAGAGAGCACGAGTAGTGTGCCCACCTGCCACAGGTGGCCACAACTGCACAGGTGGAGGCAATGGAGACTGGGGCAGCACAAAAGGAGCACACCACACCCCTTCCCACACCCCTTCCCACACCAAGATGGTTCCAATACTTGCCGCATTACATGGGCTGGAGGATATGATTGCATTGCAGCACCAACAACAACAGGCAGCACAGAGGAGACACAGGGGTAGGAGGATGGCGAGACTGGCCCAACAAGCCCCACCAGTGCACCGAGTCATACCACAGAGGCAGCCAGCAATCCCCAGGATTCTAGCCATTCCATTCAACCTAACCCCTGAGCAGACACACACCCTGTGCCGCCTGGATCGGGATACCATCACCACCATTGCGGACATGATTCACAGCGACATAGTGAGCCTCATAGACATCGTACTGCCATCCCCCCTGTACTGAAGGTGGTAACTGTGCTCCACACCTGGCCACAGGCACCTACCAGCATACGGTAGGGCAGATGTATGGCATTTCACAACCAGTATTCTCACCCACGCTGACCCAGGTGCTCGATGCCCCCTGAAGCACACAAGTGAACACATATCCCTGCCACGGACAGCCCAGGAGATCTCCAACAACAAAGTTGGCATCTATTCACTGTCAGGCATCCCAAGTAGCATTGGGGCCATCAACTGTACCCATGTGGAAATGGTGTAACCACATCACAATGAGGCAGTCTACTAAAACAGAAAGCATTACCACTCCATCAATGTCCAAATGGTATGTGACTCAAACAAGATAACAGCACATTTGTGCCCGATACCCCTGATCAACCCATGATTCAATGGTCCTGCGGAACTCAACAATACCACGCAACATGTAGCAACATGCTGGACAACGTTCGTGGCTACTTGGTGAGTAGCAGGGCAAGCACATGGCAGTGTGATGTGGAGTGTGTTTGGGGGGGGGGGAGAGATGCATACTCCAACCGGTTGTGGACTGTCATCCCTACAATAAAAGGACATACAGATGTACGCCAATGTCCACCAAAGCAGCCCACAATGGAACGGACACGAAACCACATGCAAGTAGTAAGCTGCACAACAAAGACATCAATCCATAACGCAAAACATGATACATTTATCCACATGCACATTGCACATCATACCATACCCTATATGACACAAAACTGAACATGCAGCCAAAATGCATAACGTAAATGTGCATTGAACAACATCACAACAGATATGCGCCCTTGAGTGCATGCAGAGGGATCACCTGTAGCATTGTACAGAACCACACCCATACACCACTACTCATGTGCCGCTTCACAGCATGGGGACATTGGAATCATAATGGCAGTACACTAGCAGTGTTGTACAAAGGTTGTTTGGCCCCAGGAACACCTAGGACCTGTCCACACCCGGGACATGGGAAATACTGCCGGAGGAATGCATGGTGCACGTCCACTTGCAGGGAGTAGCTTACCTTCTCACATTGCAGTTACACTGATCGTCTCCATGCATGCTGGGTATCGTAGATGCTAATCAGAATGCAAACAGAATTAGTGTGAAATGTCCAGGTTGCAATTGAGGTGACCAGTAACAAGGCCCCATTGTACCACCCATGCAGGTGATGCTTGCTATCCCCTGAAGAGGTGGCTCCTTACCCCTATACGGAACCCACAGGACAGGCACGAAGAGGAATACTACCTTGCACATAACCGTACCTGCGTCATGATTGAGCAAGCATTTGGCCTTCTGAAGACACGGTTCCGGTGCCTAAGCTGGTCGGGTGGGGCTCTCCTGTATGGCCATGACAAGGTGCCGAAGATAACCATGGCATGTGTCATGCTGCACAATATGTGTATCAGATGGAATGTGCCACTTCCCCCTGACATTGAAATGCAACCACCTGATGAGGATGATGATGATGATGGGGATGAGGATGGGGTAAACGGGCCAGCAGGTCATGCAAGAGGTGATGGCCAGGAGGGACACGATGTGCGTCAGCATCTGATCTATCAAATATTCAAAGAGACATGGTTCAACTCTTTTGGATAGATATGGGTATTGTTGCCCTGGTGTATATGGTGAAGCACCCAATGGGCCCTATACCCAATAAAGTACACATACACAATGATGAAGACCAAGCCTGTGTTTCAACTTGTCAACAGTGTATTATGATGAATTTGTGAACAA